>NC_135370.1:110998505-111743505 GCF_049243985.1 Paroedura picta
GAGGTCAGTTTCCCTGAAGAAAATGGCTGTTTGTTTTTTGGAGGGGGGGGGGAGACTCCATAGTATTATACTACACTGAAGTTCCTCCCCATCCTAAATCCTGCCCACTCCTGGCTCCACCTTCAAGGTCTGTAGGTATTTCCCAACCCAGAGCTGGTAACCTTATACTCAAAAATTCACACCTTGGGAAGGAGAGAGGCCCGGGGGTGTGTGTGTGTGAGGGGGCATATACCCAACTACGCTTTCCAACCATATTCTGCACAATCATGCCATTTCTGGGGTTTCTCAATGGTAAAAAAGTTGAGAGAAGCTGGTCTGACAGTCTCGTCTGGAGGTAAGCAGGAAGGAAGTGTGGCTCAAAGGAGCAGGAAGTCTCCAAAAAAGCCAATCAGAACATAGCAGGAGACTATTTGAAAAGTATCATAAATGTCCTAATCTAACTATTCTAAATACTCATCTCCTTTGATTCCCCCTATAGAATGTTCTTTATATGCTTTTGAATCATGCACACTACAGATCTTGCATATTTCAACACCAATATGATGACATCTGACTCATAGACAAACGGCCAATTTAATACCTATCAGCCTTTCTCCCCCAGCTTCCACATTGCTCTGCCTTTTCTGCCTGCCAAGTCTCTTCACATGGAGCCACCTGTTCATCCCTCACACTCTCTTCTCCTCCATCTTCGTGACACAAAAGAGTTTCAGAGCCGTAACTGAATAACAAAAGGTAATCAATCCACTTAACTGTCTTAATGACTCTCTGGTTGCCATTAATGTGAAGCGACAACTTCCCTGTGGGGTGGTTCACCCTGGGTGATTGCATCAGTGACCTCATTACGTTCATGGCAGCCCCATTACTGTATTATCATGTATTCATTAGGCTGGCACAATCTAAACCAAGGACAAACAATTTAGGGCAGACACTGTCAGCTCACCAGGGACTTGGAATCAGCCAGCATATTTAAGATCAGAATTCTAAACTCATGAAACCCGTGATGCTATTTGAACACAGATGGGCAGGTAAGAGAATTGTAAATACTAATATTGAATCCATTTGTAACATCCGCAAGACTGCATTGCACAAAATGCTTTTAGCTTCTTACTGATCTTCACGGCAATTCTCCTAGGCAAGTTTTCAAAAAAATCACATTGGTGTGAAAAAAGAAACCTTCATGCTGCTTTCAAAGCTGTGGATATACAGTGACTGTTTAAGTTGGTGGTGCCTAGATGATACATGATTCATAGCCAAATGACCAAATGATGCACTAGAAATTTTTTCTGCTGTGGCTCAAACTACAACAATAGCTTCCCCCTCCTGGAATGTATACTTGGAGAAACTGATTGTGCATGCCTGCTGACTTGACTACCAGCTACGATTACTGCTTAGTGTAATGCACAGTGAACACTATGTTTATTTTGGTCTTTATCGTCACCTGTCTAGTGATTGCTGAACGGCTGTGGTACAATGGGATGTTGCTGAGCTTTCTAGCTGCCAAGGATTTCAATGAATATCACAAGAGGCCTAGAAACAGAAGACCATGTGAAGTGGCTGGACAAAAAAAGAGGAGGCAATACTTTTAGTATGGTCTGGGAGTGATTGGGCATGAAGGCAGTAAAAGAACATAAGAAGATCCCTGCTGGACAAGACCAATATTTTATCTAGTCCATTATCTTGTCTCTTACAGTGGCCAACCAATTCCTATGGAGTAGGGTGGTCAAACTGTGGCTCTCCAGATGTCCATGGACTACAGTTCCCATGCTGCAGGCAGGGGCTCATGGGAATTGTACATCTGGAGAGCCACAGTTTGGCCACCCCTGCTCTAGAGGATCAACAACAGGGCATAGAGACCAAGACCTTCCTCCCATGTTGCCTCCTCGCTCTGGGATTCAGAAGATTAGTGCCTCTGGATGTGGAGGCACTATGGCTTTTTATTCCTGCAGCCATCACTATGTCCTCTGTCAGCGAATTCTCCATTTTAATTACGCTCTGTGTAAAGTAGTATTTCCTTTTGTCTTTAGCTTTCTTACCTCCCAGGTACTGTGCCCAGTGCTCTCCCTCCCCATTTGTAGTGCCACTGCCTTCACCATGAGGAAGCAGCACTGAAATGGGCCCCCTACTTCCCAATCTTCAGTTTTCAGATTTTTCTGCAAACCCGAGGGGTCCCCTATGTTTGGAGAAAAGTTTCCTTTGTGCCATAGTGGTCCCAATCTGCATATTTAGCTATCCTCTGACTGGGTCACACTATTAGATATGTCTACATACCTTGACTAGATTTCATGTAATAGAGGAAGGCAATTTGATGATCTCATGCCCATCCTCTTAAGTTTTCATTTTACCCTCATAGCCTTGTCCTTTGGCACTTTCTTCTGAGCTCTTTTCCTGTTTGAGTAACTGTTGCACAAATCCTGTAGGGTTAAGATTTGAATCCAGGGCACCCAATTCCAAGTTTTCCATTCTAGATCCTATTTCACAAAGAACTGTTTTTTGTAGCCCACTTTTCACTACCTGAAGGAGTCTCAAAGCAGATTACAATTTCTTTCCCTTCTCTCCCCACAACAGACATCCTGTGAAATAGGGTGAGAGAGCTCTGAGAGGACTGTGACTAGCTCAAGGCCACCCAGATGGCTGCAAGTGGAGGAGGAGTGGGGAATCAAATCCAGTTCTCCAGATTAGAGGCCACTGCTCTTAACCACTACTCCAGACTGGCTCTGCAGTGGCCTGTAGTGGAGGCACTGCAAGCTACTAATTACTGCACTGAATGAATGAGAAATGCCCAAGCAGGCAGACAGAAAAGAATCAGAGGGTACAATATGTTTTTGTAGCATCTTTGGAAAGCTGGAAAAGCTCCTTAGTGCCCTACAGTGCATGCAGGCTGAGATGTAACCAATCCCAAATCACGTAACATTGAGCTCCCCCAGTAGGAAGGCATTCCAAATAGTCCCACAACAAATTCAAATTAATTGTGTCAGTCAGGTCTGAAACTGATTTGCATCACTTAATCCAACATTAAGAAATACATATAATGCACTCAAATGTGGCTGTAGTAAAAAGATCACTCCATCTGGACTGATAGCTGCTGTAGGTGTTGCCAGTATGGATTATTTTATCCTTAAGGATGATTTGTTGAGTTGCCACTTCGTATGCATTTTTAGATTAAATTCCTTTAATCTCACATCAGTGTCTTCCTATTTTTGGTAGAATTCTGTTTAATGTATGATTGAGTTCAAGCTGTGTGACACTGAGATAGAGTGAACATCTGTCAGTCATTGCTAAGCCGGATCCCATGGCTGTGTTTGTTTAACTTTAGAGAAACACTGGTGAGGAACAAATCAATGAAATAATGAAAGACACTTTATGAGGCACCGAGTGTATCTTCTTCCTGTTGGTCTCTTGTGAGGGCAGATAAGTCTGCTGTTTCTTCAAAGCAGGATTGATGGGCAACCCATCACAACCCCAAATGCTGGCATAGAGATTATGCAGGCACAGCTCTGGTGCAGCTAGTTGCATCCTACAGTTCATCCATAGAGAAAAGAAACTGCAAACAAAAAGAAAAAAAGATGTAGCTGCAGGCAGCTAAGGGCATAGCAATTGTGCCAAAGTTCATAGTGACATCACTGACACATACCTATCATGGAGCAGTATTGGTATCACTGACACTCATCAATCATGGAGCAGTATAGCATCCACCATGGTGTAGTGGTTCAGAGGGGCAGCCTCTAATCTGGAGAGCTGGGTTTGGTTCCCTACTCCTTCACATGCAGCCAGCTGGGTGACCTTGAGCCAGTCACAAACCTGTTAAAGCTGTTCTCACAGAGCAATTCTGTCACTCAGCCCTACCTACCTCACAGGGTTTCTGTTGTGGGGAGAGGAAGGGAAGTTAATTGTAAGCTACTTCAATATTCCTCCAGGTAGTGAAAAGTGGGGTATAAAAAACAAACTCTTCTTCTTTTGTGGGCCCTAGGTGACATGATATAACTAGGCTCTCTTTCCCCTTTGGTATAGGCCTGTTGTAGATTTTAATTTTAAACAACTGTTTAGGATGTTTTGACACAGTAGGCCTGAGAGCTTGCTTTGAGCTTCTTATGTAAATCTGCAAACATAATTTTTTTTTTCACTGACACAGTTTTCAGCCTTGATGGATAACAAAGATTGTTTGGAGGAAGCTCAGTCTCAGGATCTATAGAAAGGTTTCTCCACTCTTATCATTAGAAGTCAGGAGATGACATTCCTCCAAAATGCTTAAGCAGCTGAACAGTTCTACTGATGAGTTATTTCCCCTAATGAACAGCCATCCATCAACACTCCCAGGCGAGGAGACGACTGAAGATGGCGCCATAAAAAAGCTGGACTTCTGTTCAGCTCTTAAGCCATGCCGAGGGTCAGGAGCTTCTGCACCTGGCTGACCTGAGCAGATACGCAAATCTGCTCACCGGTCGCCCCAGGAACCGGGAACTGCATCCTGAGGGTCCTACAGATCCGTGGGGAGATAGGAGGACCGAACTCCCCGGATTAATAGCGGCCTGTGCTCAAGGTCACGATGGCGTCTTTGTCACAAACAACTTTACAAGCTTGAAACGACCAGCTGACCTTACATTCTTCCCAGACCATCATTTACCAGATCGACAGGAGCAGAAGCTGACAGAAGCTGGAATCTGCAACAGTAAGAATTGAAAGCTTTCTGCCTTTTCTCTCTCCTCTCCCACAAGCTCTTCCCTCCCCCCCCTCAACCAATTCACAAGCGAATTCCTTCTTGCGCCGAGTGAGAGACTCCCAGCTAATTATACCCATTAACCAAACAAAGAGAGTGCTTTGAAGATTTATTGGTGCAAGTTCAGTGGGGGAATTTGACTTGATACGGAGATCGACAAACTGATAATTTGGGATCGCTCGTGCTCCCGCGAGACCTCACGAGACTTTCTGTTTATAGTTTGTGACTGCCTAGAACTATGGAAGAATTAACTAAGGCACAGCTTTTCCATTTGTTATGCAAAGGAAACTCAAAGATACTGAAAGCAGTCAATAAGCTGGAAAAGGAAATTCGTGGGACTAAGGGGGAGCTTTTGGATGGAGCCCATGGTCCGGAGAGACCAGCTGATGACGTAGCTCAGCTAACAATAAATCAAGTGAAACTTCAATGTCTGGAAGTTAATCAACTGGAGGGAGAGAGTGCCAGAGATGTAAAAACCCAAAGTACCTTTGAAGAACCTGGTAAAACAGATTCAAGGAAGGAAAGTACCGAAAACCTGGAAGTCTATTCAGAGCAGGAAATGATTTGGATCAGCAAAATAAAAAGAGTCTATTCAAAAGCGACAGCAACTAGGAAGCTATCAGGAGATATTCCTGTGCGACCAGAGGAAGAGATCCAGATTGACAAAGGATTCAGAGCCTCCTCAAAGGCGACTACAAGCAAGAATCAAGTAAGAGATTTCTTTGGCCCTGACAGAAGGACAATCAGAAACACTCTACTATGGAAAAAAACACAATTTCATTTTCTGCGACCACCTGAAAGATGAGCTGAACAATGGAGTATTCTCCTGGCTTCCTGTGGGAAAAATAGCAGCAGTAACTTTTAGGACAGGTCCAATATATGAAGGGAACTGACTTTATATCATCTAAGACAATAATAGAATATATCCTTATAATAGATTATACCCTCCTATGTATCAACAACTACTTTGTTAAGAAAGATGGTAATAACTCCTAGATCAGGATTAATATGCGATGGGAATTGAATATGTATGTCAATATGTATGCTAAAAGAGGATGACAAACCATATTTCATAGGCATTAACAAGACGGCAGTAGTAATTCTTGGGTCAGGGCCAATTTATGAAGGAGACTGACCTAATATCATTTAAGATAATAACAGAATGTATTCTTATAACAGATCATACTCTCATATGTATTAACAATCACTTGGCTAAGAAAAATGGTAAAAACTTCTAGATTAGGAATAATATGTGATGGGAACTAAATATCTATGTTAAAAGAGATGGCAAACCATATCAGCTGGTCACTTTTTCTTCACAATTTCTTTGTAAATGCTTTATATAATAATAAACAATAAAATTATTAAAAAAAAAACACTCCCAGGCAATCTGGCTAGATGCTTGGAGGCTGTGATGGACTGACTGAAGTGGAGTTAGCTGAAGCCGAATCCAGCCATGATGGAGGTCCTCTGGATTGGGCTGGCATGCTCAGAGGAAGATTATGAGAAACCTGGATAGAGTCGAACTGATAACTGCAACTTCCACCAGGAGTCTGGGCTAGCCCGACCCCCAAGTGCCTCTTGGTGATCCTCAAAGGGGCTGAGGGCAGTAAAGGTTGATGGAGCGGGGAACATGTTATGGATGTCTATATGTCAATGCTAGATTGATGGGGGAGCTGGTATGCTCGGTGCTAAACAACAATTTAGATATAGTGGATCTCTCAAAAACATGGTGGCAAGGGGGAAATCTCTAGCATATAGTCATCCCTGGATATAAGCTCTATAGTCAGGACAGGTAAGGGGAGGCGTTGTATTGTACATCAAAGAGGCCATAGTTTCACATAAATTAGCAAACATCAGGGGAATTAATTCTCCAACAGAAGTGAGATGGGTGGAAATATGGAGCCTTCTATAGAAATATGGGTTTCTATCGTACACCTAATGAACCCCTTGAGGAAATAAGGGAGATGGACTGTACATAGATGTTTAAAATTATGGAAAATAATACAGAGCTTTGTGGTGCCCTCATGTCAGCTCTCTCGGGGATCACTCAGCATGTCCCACTACAAGTTTTTGTGAGCTGTCTGACAGAAGAGAGTGGATCCATCTCAACACTGCTCTGCCCAGACTTACCCCTCCTTTCAAGTACCTCAGCAATATCACACAGCTTACTGTATCAAAGCCTGCCGATAGATCTAACAGCAGTAATAGAGAGGCATTCCTTTTTCCATCTGAAGATTGAGATCGTCAATAATCACTGCTAAAGCTGTCTCAGTCCAAGGGAGAAAAAAATCAAAGAGATTCCTCTAATTCCTGTCATAGCCCACAGCTGAAAATAGAGTTGCCAACTTCCAGGTGTTTGCTGGAGTTCCTCTACTCTTACAAATGATATCCAGACAACAGAGATCACCTGGAGAAAATGGTCACTTTGGTAGGTGGATTCTATATCATCTTATCCCATTGAAATCCTTTCCCTCCCCAAATCCTTTCCCTCTCTTAGGCTCCACTCTCAGATATTTCCCAACTGGGAGCTCACAACCCTAGGTGAAAAGGACTCACATAAGAAATAGGAATGAAAGAGTTTGAATTGTACTATGGGAGAACCTGAAGAAAAAGTCGAAGCTTACCTTTTACCCAATTACTAGCAAAAAAGAGACAGGACAAGAATGACACTTCCTACATCACAGACCATTTCTTTTGCCCCATACCCAAATGGGCAGAGAGGCAAAAGACATGTTTGGAGTCCTCATTTTGGAATACTCCATTGTTCCTGGTGTTGGTGCCAGCCATATATATCAGAGCATGAAAATATACAGAATAAGCATAGCAAATTCAAGTTGCTTAAAAGATGGCTTTGGAAAGATTATCAGGCATAAGTGGAGTTTGATACCTAACAGTGGGCCAATCAGCTGTCCTGATGCTAATAATTTTTTTTGCACTTCTCTGGGTTGCCATCTGTCTACTGCATTTAGGAGGTTCATTTCTGCTGTCTGTTCTATTTATTCCAGAAACTTTTATACACAGGTGAGGCACTGGAGGGAAACTGTATGTATTATGTGCTGACTTGACAGCACATAGACATACAGTATCTTCTCCAGTGCCTCACTTCTGACTTATGGAGACACCAGTGGCTTCCCAAATATCCTTACTCAGGTCTTGCAAACTAAAGGTTGGAGTTTCCTTTATTGAGTCAGCCCATCTCATAGGAGGGACTTCATGCCAAATATGCTGGCAAACAAGATTAGAGGGGCTGGTGCACCTTTCCTATGAGGAAAGGCTGAGAGGGTTGTGATCTTACAGTCCAGAAAAAAGACAACTAAGGGGATAGAAGTTTATAAAAATTGTATATGGGGTGGAGAAAAGGAATAGAGGGATGTATAAATATTAGGAAGGAAGGAAAAGAAGGAAGGAAACAGAGTCACCAGCCATGGGAGAGGTCTGTCAGCTTGAGTTAGTACTCTGATTATGCTTCTCTTTGAAATGTACCTCCAGTTTTGATTTAGAACAGGGGTAGTCAAACTGCGGCCCTCCAGATGTCCATGGGCTACAATTCGCTGGCAGGGGCTCATGGGAATTGTAGTCCATGGACATCTGGAGGGCTGCAGTTTGACTACCCCTGATTTAGAAACTAGTGTGCTTCAGCTATCCTGATGGAACTACTCAAATTCTACAAGGCACTATTCCACCTGGCTTATGGTGGAAGCTAGAACAAATAAATAAAATCACGGGGGCCTCCCTCCTTCCTTCTTCAGAACAAAATTCCACCACTGAACACAGAGAGAAGTAGAGGGAAAACTGAGCATTGCAGTACATTTATTGTTTTATTGCATTTTAAACTTAATTTTAAAATGTTATTAATTGCCCTGAGCCTGTTTGCAGAGAGGAGTGGTCTATACATTTAATAATAAATGATTTAAATATATAAACAAACCCACCATTTGGGAAACAAACATATTGTTAACAGGATATGCTAACAGGATAGCATGAAGCTACTGTGACAATCCTAAAGATTCCTCCGGCTTCATATAAACACGTTCCTAAGGACAATTTCTTAGTTCCACGTAAAATGTTACTCTACACTTGCAACTCTACTAAAACAAATGGAACAGAAACCATGTATTAGGAACAATATCTTATTTCATATTGTAGCAAATGTTAGTTTAATGATGCCATTACAAGTCACAAAGATATCTGAACAGACGTTGCTGGTTTTGTGCATGTTTTGGCAAAGTAAGTTGGAAATCCTATGATAAAATGATGGGAACAGATGGGAAAACTGGAGAACGGTTAAAAGACAAACACAAACAAAACAGAAAACAAATGACAGAAGCAAACAGACGAACTTTTGGAAGAAACAGATTTTAAAACAAGTTTGCCAAATAAGCACACTTTATTCAAACTGCTGTTCTGTTCATTTTGCATGGGGATAAGTGAACACATGCTGGGCTTCAATAAATCTTATTGCAGCCACAATAGGCAAGTCCCCAACTAGATGGCTTACTGATATTCTTCATTTCAGTCCTTCCTTCTTATGTTTTAACAATAAATGTTGACTGGGCAATAAATGGCACACAGAGAAAACTGTTTCAAAACCTAAAAACAGACTAATTGTCTTGCTGGACAGCACCAAAGTCCATCTTGTCCAACATTATGTTTTCTATTGTGGCCAGCCAGATGGCTTGGACCTAGACCAGATGTTTCTTCAGGCACAATGAAGTCTTCCCCTGGAGCATGATTTCCTACTCTCCTGCCCACAGCAGCCTGAATTGTCCCTCAAAATCTTGTCCGTAGCCTAGAGGGAATATTTGAGTCTTTTACTTGAAGAAGATAGAAATATCATGCAGTATTGATGGAAGTCTTTTGGTTCACATGTTAAGAATGTTTTACTCAATAGCTAGTCATATAAACAATTTAAGCTTGGTATGTATTGATCTTGCTGCTTAGTTACTTATGGCATAGGTTTACAATGAGTGTAATACTGACTTTTTGGGAGGTATATTTGGTTGCACAAGCTGGTGTTTATAGTTTTCTACAGATTTCATCATCAAGCTACAACCATGCCTGCTGCATTCTGTGTTGCTTTTGAGGGTTTTTTTTTACCCTCAGGAGAATATTTGAGGTGGTTCAGGAAGCTGAAGAAATGAAGGGGAATATCTACTCTATTCATAATTCCCTGGCTTTCCTGCTGGGAAATCTAGCATGGTACTGTTTACTGGGATTCATTAGCTAATAAAATAATGCCATGGAAATGTCCTATTATCTGTAACAGAAGAAGAAGAAGAAGAAGAGTTGGTTCTTATATGACGCTTTTCCCTACCTGAAGGAGGCTCAAAGCGGCTTACAGTCACCTTCCCATTCCACTCCCCACAACAGACACCCTGTGGGGTGGGTGATGCTGAGAGAGCCCTGATATCACTGCTCGGTCAGAACAGTTTTATCAGTGCTGTGGCGAGCCCAAGGTCATCCAGCTGGTTGCATGTGGGGGAGCACAGAATCGAACCTGGCATGCCAGATTAGAAGTCCACACTCCTAACCACTACACCAAACAGCGGGCTAGCTGTTATATAATAATTCGCTAAGGCCTAAGTGGGCGGAGAATGGGCGTGGCCTGCCTCAGACATGTCACACCCACTTTTTCCTTTAGGTAGAGTTAAGCTGGTTCAAGTGGAAGACTTATTTCTTAAGCATCATTCATCCCTAGAGACTCAGCAAAGTTAGAATAATAGAATCATAGAATAATAGAGTTGGAAGGGACTCATCTAGTCTAACCCCCTGCACTATGCAAGACACTCACAACCCTATCACTCATCTACTGTAACCTGCCACCCCTTTGAACCTTCACAGAATCAGCCTGTCAGATGGCTATCCAGCCTCTATTTAAAGATTTCCAAAGATAGAGAACCCACCACCTCCCGAGGAAGCCTGTTCCACTGAGAAACTGCTCTAATTGTTCATAAAGTTCATAATTTTGTGTTTTTGGTTCTCAGTCCTTTCAACCTGTATTCCAAGGTAATGACTGATATCTCTCAGCTGTTTCATTTCTACCTCTTTATTCAGGTTCTCATCAATTTCTTGAGCATCCTCCCTGTTTTAGTAGGAGATGATCAGGTCATCCACATTTGTCAGTACATACTGATATTGTCCATCTTTCAGTCTTGTAAACAGGCAGGGCTCTGTCTTGTTGAAAGTTTTGATTTTTCAACAGCATACTTATTGATTCCATGCTCTTGCTGCTTGTTTAAGTTTATAGATGCTCTTTTAAAATTTGCAAACAAGATTCTCTTTTCCTTTCTCTTGGAAACTACCTGGTTTTCCCATGTAGATCGCTTGAGACAGATATCTATTGAGGAATGCTGTTTTAATGTCCAGGTGTTCAACATTCATTTCTCTTGACATCTATACTAAGAAGAGTCCTGATGGAGATGTACATGACAACAGGTACAAAGATTTCAGAAAAATCCGAGGCTTGGGGGCAAATCCTTTTGCCTTGTTTGTCCATACTTCCATCAGTATTGTGCTTCACTTTGAACACCTGTTCACACCTAATAATTTTTCCTTGAGGGGGTGTTTTTGTAAGTGTTCATGTTTGATTCCTTTGCAAGGATTCGAACTCTTCCTCAGATGTCTCTATCCATCTATCTGTTTCATGTGCTGTCATTTCAGTCATTGATTTTCAGCTTGAGGTTGCACACAAGGAAAATCTCAGTGGTGATGGTATTCCTTTATTGCTTCTTTGTGACCATTTCACACTAGTCTCTGTCTTCTCTGGCCCAGCTTCTCCTGCCTCCCCTTCAGATTGGAGTGTGTGTCTCTTGTTGATCTTCCTGTGGATTGTCAGTCCCAGCAAGAAGTCATCTGGCCATGCCAGTAAAAAAAGACTTGTTCAGCTTCTGGTTTGTGCTGTGGACTCTATTACTTTATAAGTACATTGCTCCCATTGATATGCACTACATTGCACACTTTAATCATAAGTGTTTTAGGATCCATAGCTCTATAAACTTTTGCACCTTGTGCAAATGCAACAAGGATTACCACTTCAGCTCTGGAGCCTAGCTTCCTCCTTCTGTACTTTGAAATGTGGGCATATACTTTAACACCAAATGCCTTATAATGCTTTGAGCCTGATTTTCTTCCAAACCAAAATTAAAACGATCTTTCCCCTATAACTTTAGAAGGAATTCAGTTGTGGAGATAAATTACTGTATTTATAGCTTCTGTCCAACACGGGTCAGGCAGACCAACTTCCAAGAGCAGGCAATGTGCCATGTTCTGGATGCTTTTATTGAGCCATTCAGCTGAGCCATTTTATTGGGGAGAATAAGGCACACTTGTATGATGCTCTATTCCTTCCTCCTCTGGAAATCTTTGAAAATCACTGCCAGAATACCCGGACCCATTGTCTTTAAACAAGACCTCTGGAATCTTCTGGAACTTAATTCTTGAATTTCTCTAGCATCTGAGTTTACTAGGTAGACACAAACAAAATGATTTCCAGCATCCATCTTAGTAAACATATATTTATTTCCTCCTATTGAAGGATGTAAAAGTCCCATTAAATCTGAGTAGCCCTTCTTCAATAGTCTTTCATTGTGTACACCCTGCTGCTTTTTATAACCAGGAACCATCCCCTTTGCTTTCAAGCAGATCTCACAACAATCTGTTAAATCTGTATCCCAGCTTGAGTCGAAGGTCACTTTATGATGACACTTCATTGGCTGCTTTTCAGTAGTGTCAGTTCATATTTGTGGGATATATATGTATAGAGACAGCAAGTGCCATGTGTAAACCTGAGAACCTGAGGATCTTTTTTAGAGGCTAAAATGGAAGCTCTTTGAAAGAAGATGTTAATTCATTAATATTCATAAAAGGTTAATATTTACAGGGGCTGACTTGCCTTGCAGGGGGATATTGACCACCTAATGACAACACTGACAACCATAATTTGGCATAAAATATTTGGCCACAGCCTTTATTCAGCAGTGAGCATGGCAAGCATGGGAAGAGGATCTTGCCCTCTTGTGGTCAGCTGACCACAGGGCAGCCCACAGGAGCCTGCCCCTCAATGGGTTGCCTATATGATATGTCTGGATGTCAGATTACAATCCCTTCATTCTTTTTCCACAGAGTGTATCACTGCTTTGTCCACATGCAATCTCACAAGGTCAACCCACTCTGGGTGAACTGCCTCACACCAAATACGATGCTCCAAAAATGTGGACCAGGATATTGTCACCCATGGAAGTCTTCTCTGAACAATGGCTAAATCTCTCAGGATTGCTTGTTTCAGGATATGGCCTGGAGTCTCTGGTATCTTGTTCTCAACAAGTTGAATCAACACCATATACGGGGATCCTTTGCACTGATCAGCTTTCAGCAGCGTGTCAGTGAATGACCTCCAGCGCATTCCATTGTGATTGTGAAAGTGTGGTTAGGAACAGTGGCTTCTAATCTGGCAAGCCAGGTTTGATTCCTCACTCCTCCACATGCAGCCAGTTGGGTGACCCTGGACTCGCCACGGTGCTGATAAAGTTGTTCTGACTGAGCAGTGATATCAGGGCTCTCTCAGCTTCACCCACCTCACAGGGTATCTGTTGTGGGGAGAGGAAAGGGAAGGCAACTGTAAGCCACTTTGAGCCTCCTTAAGGTAGAGAAAAGCGGCATATAAGAACCAACTCTTCTTCTTCTTCTTCTTCTTCTTCTTCTTCTTCTTCTTCTTCTTCTTCTTCTTCTTCTTCTTCTTCTTCTTCTTCTTCTTCTTCTTCTTCTTCTTCTTCTTCTTCTTCTTCTGATAGTAAACAATGAAGCCCAGGTTGCCTGTGGTGTCAGAATACACCTGGAAAGATTTCTCAGGCTAAACAGGGGTTTGCCAGATTGAAATGCCATTGAAATGTTCTAAAAATTCACGTCACACTTTCAAATCCCCTTTCAAGGCCCGAGTTAGGCAAATATAGTGGTGGGGAAAAGTCACTCCTGACATGGACCTTGCCATGTGGGCACAGCAAGCTCTGCCGGGTGAGACTGCCTTCTAAGCAAAATTAGGGTTACCCAATAGAAACCTCAGTGTGTATTTTTTCTTGCCAAGAAACTGTCATCCAACAGTTGTTTCAACTTGGCCAGTATATCTGTGGGAAGCTGAGATAAGCCTGCTTGCACATCCAACAGAATTCCCAGGTAGGACCACTGGTCCTTCAGTCTTCTTGTCTGCCAAAGGAACCCCCAATTCAGCCACCAATACTTGAAAGGCAAACAACCTCTGAGTGCATGCCTAGCAGGCTGTGGACCCCACAATCAAAAAATCTAGATAATGAGCAATGTGTGGACACCCTGTATGCTCCTTGACCACCCATTACAGAAAGATACTGAATGTTTCAAAGGCAGTGCATAATATGGGACAACCCATAAGCATAACCATATCAACTTATCAAAAGCCCCCAAATTGGCAATCCAAGACACAGAATTCCTCTGGGTGGACTAGAAGGAAGCAGAAGGCAGATTGGATATCACACTTAGCTAACAGTGTGTACTTTCTGCAAGCCCTAATAGAATTTGCATGATCCAGTGATGCATATTTTACTGTGCATAGCCCCAGCTCTTTTGAATCATTTACTGGTGAACCCTTGGGATAAGGTGTTAAATCAAACGGTACTGACCCAGGGCTTTTAAAATTATTATTATTACAACTCCAATGGAGATGCATGCAAATTAGGAAAGGGTGGGGTACTGTAAGGTACCATTTTCCCAGCAGTACATTCCTTACCTATCTTCGATGCCAGGACCTCTGACAGGTGTACCATGGACTTCAGATTACCACAGGGCTTGGCCATCCTCTGGCCAGTAAAAGGGATATAAAAACCCTCAGAAAATCCCTTGGTGAGATGCCTCTGACTCTTTGTTTGTGTATTGGGTTAGGAGTGAAACTAACACCAATAACTGGATGTTATTGGTATTGCTGTCAAAGACTGTAACTCAGGAGGGACCGTAGTTGGTTGTAGCTGCACCTTAAGCCTTGCAGCAGTGCTCTAAGTGGCACCTATGGCATTGGCCCCTATTGAATTCCCAACAGGTGCCCCACCCATCCTTACAACCCATGGGCTTACTTCTATCTTGTTCTGTCCTCCTGACATATGGGCCCACATTCATGTTCTAGGTGTCATGGTCCTTTAAGTCCCACCTCTCCTGGACATTGTTTGGAGACCACTCGTAAGCCTACTTGTCATAAGCCATAGCCTCTGCATCTCCAGAAAGTGCTTTGGCCTTCAAAACATTTGCTAAGCAATTCCCCAAGTGCCAACTCCTCTCTAGGTAAGCACCGGCAAAAAGGCATAGAAATTCTACGTGACCCCTTAACCAGCTAGTGAAGAAGTAATTGTTTTGTACTGCTGTAATGCCTTTTTAATCCCTTTTGGACCTTGTTTTTGGGATGTCTTCATATGGTTGCACCAAGTTAAATATGTCAACATAATACCCATCAAGGGCCCTCTCATGTATTTTTCTAGTAAGGTGATTACCAGGCGGGTTTTCCCCAGCTGCATAACCCAAAGGGGACTTCGTGGACTAACCCGCCCCTGCCTTTTCTTTATAATAAGTATCTGTGGAATCCCACAGATTCATCATCCAGGTCAGGATACCCAAAACCAAAGAACCCTGAAACCAATAGGTCCCATCCCGTTGGCCTTCAGAAGTTTCGTCCACAGATGAGGAAGATTCACCCGAGGTACTGGCAGCTTGCCAGGCCCTGGAGCACTTTCCTCCTTGCTTCTTTTTACTCTTATGCTCAGTCATCTCTTGCTGCTTCATTCATCCCTGTTGAACATTCCCAGAGGAGTTAGGAGCACTAAGCACAACTGCACTGGCCTGTCCCTGGGACCTCAGATGATCAGGACTCAGGTTACCTGCCAAAACAAAATCTTTCTTTCCCTTCTGTGACTGAGCTGTCCTAATTATCTGTTTTCTCCTGTCCTGAAGAATTCTGTCTGTCCCTCCCTGTCACAGTACAATATTGGGGCTGTTTGTTTAGCCCAAGAACCTGCGGGAAGTAATGGCAGCCTCCTTTAACTTATATGACTTAAATAGCATTCAAGAAGTTTTGATATTCCAAATTAACAAAATATTCAACATAAAGGGGATAGGACAGGTGAAATCAGTGGTAAATCAATATAAATAACTCTGAGGTAAAATCAGTACATGTCGAGATTTCAGGTCTTATGTTTCAGGCTAATGGGAGTTTCTTAAGCTATTTGTTGTTGTTGTTATGTGCGAAGTCGTGTCCGACCCATCGCGACCCCATGGACAATGATCCTCCAGGCCTTCCTGTCCTCTACCATTCCCCGGAGTCCATTTAATTTTGCACCTACTGCTTCAGTGACTCCATCCAGCCACCTCATTCTCTGTCGTCCCCTTCTTCTTTTGCCCTCAATCACTCCCAGCATTAGGCTCTTCTCCAGGGAGTCCTTCCTTCTCATGAGGTGGCCAAAGTATTTGAGTTTCATCTTCAGGATCTGGCCTTCTAAAGAGCAGTCAGGGTTGATCTCCTCTAGGACTGACCGGTTTGTTCGCCTTGCAGTCCAAGGGACTCGCAAGAGTCTTCTCCAGCACCAGAGTTCAAAAGCCTCAATTCTTTGACGCTCGGCCTTCCTTATGGTCCAACTTTCGCAGCCATACATTGCAACTGGGAATACCATAGCCTTGACTAAACGCACTTTTATTGGCAGGGTGATGTCTCTGCTTTTTAGGATGCTGTCTAGATTTGCCATAGCTTTCCTCCCCAGGAGCAAGCGTCTTTTAATTTCTTTGCTGCAGTCCCCATCTGCAGTGATCTTGGAGCCCAGGAAAATAAAATCTGTCACTATCTCCATTTCTTCCCCATCTATTTGCCAGGAATTGAGAGGGCCGGATGCCATGATCTTTGTTTTCTTGATGTTGAGTTTCAAGCCAACTTTTGCACTCTCCTCCTTCACCCGCATCAACAGGCTCTTTAGTTCCTCTTCACTTTCTGCCATTAGAGTGGTATCATCTGCATATCTGAGGTTGTTGATATTTCTCCCTGCAATCTTGATCCCAATTTGTGACTCCTCTAATCCTGCATTTCTCATGATGTGCTCTGCATACAAGTTAAATAGGCAAGGCGACAGTATACAGCCTTGCCGAACTCCTTTCTCAATTTTGAACCAGTCAGTGATTCCATGTTCAGTTCTCACTGTTGCTTCTTGACCTGCATATAAATTTCTCAAGAGACAAATAAGATGCTCTGGTATTCCCATCTCTTTAAGAACTTGCCACAATTTGTTGTGCTCCACACAATCAAAGGCTTTAGCATAGTCAATGAAGCAGAAGTAGACGTTCTTCTGGTACTCCCTAGCTTTCTCCATGATCCAGCGTATGTTGGCAATTTGATCTCTAGTTCCTCTGCCTCTTCGAAATCCTGCCTGTACTTCTGTAAGTTCTCGGTCCACATATTGCTGGAGCCTAGCTTGTAGGATTTTGAGCATAACTTTGCTAGCATGAGAAATGAGTGCAATGGTGCGGTAGTTTGAACATTCTTTGGCATTGCCCTTCTTTGGGATTGGAATGTAAACTGACCTTTTCCAATCCTGTGGCCATTGTTGAGTTTTCCAAATTTGCTGGCATATTGAGTGTAGCACTTTTACTGCATCGTCCTTTAAGATTTTGAATAGTTCAACTGGAATGCTGTCACCACCACTAGCTTTATTGTTGCTCAGACTTCCTAAGGCCCATTTGACTTCACATTCCAGGATGTCTGGCTCCAGGTCAGTAACTACCCCATTGTGGTCATCAGGGATGTTAAGCTCGCTCTTGTATAGTTGTTCTGTATAATTTTGCCACCTTTGTTTAATCTCTTCTGCTTCTGTGAGGTCCCTACCATTTTGGTCCCTTATCATACCCATCTTTGCATGAAACGTTCTCTTCATATCTCCAATTTTCTTGAAAAGATCTCTGGTCCTCCCCATTCTATTGTTTGCTTCTATTTGTTTGCACTGTTCATTTAAGAAGGCATTCTTATCTCTTCTAGCTTTTCTCTGGAATTCTGCATTCAATTGGGTGTATCTTTCTCTTTCTCCCTTGCCTTTCACTTCCCTTCTCTCCTTAGCTATTTGTAAAGCTTCCTCAGACAGCCATTTTGATTTCTTGCATTTCTTTTTCTTTGGGATGGTTTTAGTTGCTACCTCTTGTACAATGTTGCAAACCTCAGTCCATAGTTCTTCAGGCACTCTGTCTATCAGATCTAATTCCTTAAATCTATTTGTCACCTCTACTGTGTATTCGTCGGGGATATGATTTAGTTCATACCTGAGTGGCCTAGTGCTTTTCCCTACTTTCTTCAATTTAAGCCTAAATTTTGCAACAAGAAGCTCATGATCTGAACCACAATCAGCTCCTGGTCTTGTTTTTATTGACTGGATAGAACTTTTCCATCTTTGGCTGCAGAGCACATAGTCAATCTGATTTCTGTGTTGACCGTCTGGTGATGTCCATGTGTAGAGTCGTCTCTTGGGTTGTTGGAAAAGAGTGTTTGCTATGACCATTGTATTCTCTTGACAAAATTCTACCAGCCTGTGCCCTGCTTCATTTTGTACTCCAAGGCCAAACTTGCCTGTTATCCCTGTTATCTTTTGGCTTCCTACTTTAGCATTCCAATCCCCCATGATGATAAGCACATCATTTTTTGGCGTTGCTTCTAGAAGTTGTTGTAGGGCTTCATAGAACTGATCAACTTCATCCTCTTCAGCAGCAGTGGTTGGGGCATAGACCTGGATCACTGTGATGTTGAATGGCTTGCCTTGGATTCGAACTGAGATCATTCTGTCATTTTGGGGATTGTATCCCAAGACTGCTTTTCCTACTCTCTTATTGATTATGAAGGCTACTCCATTTCTTCTGCGAGATTCTTGTCCACAGTAGTATACCTGATGGTCATCTGAATTAAATTCACCCATTCCTGTCCATTTTAGTTCACTGATTCCTAAAATGTCGATGTTAAGCTATTTACAGTTACTTAAATCTCTATGTTGAGAGGCTTTTGTTCCAGAGTTTTTCCAAGCACTACAGTGCACTTCCTTTGAGTATTCTCTGACTACTTGGTTTCTCTGACTTCTTGAGTATTCTCTGGCATTCCCTTTCCAGTACCCAGCCCCCTTGTCTTAAAACATCATTACTTGTCTTGAGTTTATAACAGACTTAAGATTTGTATTGGCAGTTTCTAACCTCATCAGATCAGGGATCTCCAAACTCTTCAGAGCTAACTCTCTGTTTAACTGCATAGGGAATTTTCTTCTCTCTGTCAAAAATCTATCCCTTTCCTTAGCCTGAATGGGAGTCTTCACCTATTTCCCAAACTTCCTTGCCAGCTTTCCCCAGTGGGACTGTCTGTGTTAAACTGCCCACAGCTAAGGCTGAGATCAGACTCAATCCATTTCAGAAGTTTTTCTGTGCTCAACTGATGCTAACCAGTCAGATCTCATGGAACAGCCTGTCACTCAAGGCTCAGTTTCTGTGAAGAATTAACACTTCATGGTCCTTTAGTTGTTTGTGCAGCACTTCCAAGCTTTCAAAAAGTGCAAAAAGTGGTGGTGGTGTGGTTAGTTGCCAGAAAGGGCCAACTAGAGTCAATCTGGGATTGGAATAATGCAGTTGGTAAGGTCTGTGAATAGCAGCAAATCAGCATACAGATGGTAAAAAAGTTAATAACAAAGACCAACAGAGTTTAATTCTGGTGCCACTAGAGTCAAATTTTGTTCTATTGTTTCAGACCAACATGGCTACCCATCTCAACTTATATTTAAAGAGCCTTGACCTGCTTGAAGAGAAACCTGGACAAAATGTTATTTCCCTCTGTATGACTCCTGTTGCTGTAAATGTGGAGGAAGGGCTTCAGGCTTCTCCCCAATGCCCTTCGTGCCAGTGAAAATGGCCCAAGAGGGAGACCTGTTTTCCCTTCTTCCCTGCAACTGGTTTTGCTGGCAAAAATGGTTCTGGAGAAAAGTCCCCTTTCTCCTCACATCAGTCGGAATCATGTGGAACAATATACCAAGAACAAGCTTGGTGTAAGTGGTTAAGAGTGGTGGCCTCTGATCTGGAGTACCTGGATTGATCCCTCCAGATGCAGCCAGCTGGGTGAACTTGGCCAGTCACAGTTCTTTCAGAACCCTCTCAGCTTCATCTCACATGTCTCAGCCTCAACTATCTCAGTGTGTTTGTTGTGAAGAGAGGAAGGGTATAAGATTTTAAGTCCTTTAGGGACTCCTTTGGGTACATAGAGTAACAGAGCTTTTTGAAAGTACGCAGCTTTACTTACCTTTGTGGATGAGGTTCCGCTCTAGACTCACAGTGCTTTGATATTTATTATTTATTTGTTTAGATTTCTTAACCACTGCTCTCAGGCCAGCAGGCTCATGACAGTTTACAACAAAATAAACGTAGAACACAATAAAATAACAGTAATAACAATCAATAATAAAAAACACCCCCCCTAAAACATACTCAACTCGATAGGCCCATCCTGAATCCATGCTCCAAGGTAATTACTTGGAAGTGTTTAGAGGTGCTTGGAGAAAGGGCCAAACAGATTTTCCTTACCCTGGCCTCATCTGCCTGGCGGAAGAGCTCCAATATTCAGGCCCTGCAGAACTGAGCTAGCTCTTACGGAGCTCTTAGCTCTTTCAATAGCTCATTCCACCAGGTAGGGGCCAGGACTGAGGAAACCCTGGCCCTAGTCAAATCCAAACATACCTCACATTTAAAAGAGATAAATTTTTACTGGGAAAGATTATTTAAAATATATATATATATCATATTCACCTGCTTCCATCTCCTTACTGAAGCAGAGAATAAAAGCTTAAAATGGAGTTACAAAAGGAACAAATTGCAAAACTCTATGGCTAGGCTGTAAACAAACAACATGCCCTCACATCAGTGATGCAGAGATCTGAACCTAAGGGGGGATGGGAATGGTGACCTAGGATCACTGTGGGGCCAGTCTATAAACACCAAGTTTCTTTAAATGAAACAAAGTCTTCTGGGCCAGATGAATTGCATCCAAGGGTACTAAAAAAACTTGCAGATGTCATCTCTGAATGTCCATTATTTTTGACACTTCTTGGAGAACAGGTGAGGTGCCAGATGATTGGAGGCGGGTGAATGTTGTCCCCATGTTCACAAAAGTGAAAAAGGAGGATCTGGGTAACTACCAACCTGTCAGCCTGACATCCATAGCTGGCAAAATTTTGGAACAAATCATCAAACAGTTGGCCCTGAGCAGCTGGAACAGAGATCTGTGATTTCTAAGACTCAGCACGGGTTTCACAAGAACAAGTCATGTCAGACCAACCTTATCTCTTTTTTCGAGAAAGTGACTCCCTTGCTGGATCAGGGGAATGCTGTGGACATAGTTTATCTGGATTTCAGTAAAGCTTTTGATAAGGTTCCACGTGATATTCTTGTTGACATGTTGGTAAAATGAGGTATGGATTCTAATTCTGTCAGGTGGATCAATAACTGGTTGACAGATCGTACCCAAAAGGTACTTGTAAATGGTTCAGCATTCTCTTGGAGAAGAGTGACATGTGGAGTGCCCCAGGGATATGCCCTGGGGCTTGTGTTGTTCAACATATTTATAAATGATTTGGATGAGGGATTAGAGGGGGTACTTATTAAATTTGCAGATGATACTAACCTGGAAGGGGTAGCAAACATAACAGAAAACTGAATCAGAATACAGGATGATCTTGATAGGCTTGAGAAGTGGGCTAAACTGAATAAAATGAAATTCAATAGGGACAAATGTAAATTTCTGCATTTAGGTAGGAATAACCATATATACCAATATAGGATGGGGGAGACTTGTTTTGGTAGTAGTATGTGTGAAAAGGATCTAGGAGTCTTAGTAGACCATACATTGAACATGAGTCAGCAGTGTGACTCGGTGTCTAAAAAGGCAAATGGGATTTTGGGCTGTATTAAATGGAGTATCATGTCCAGATCATGGGAGCTTTACTCTGTTCTGGAGTACTGTGTTCAGTTTTGGGCACCACAGTTGATGTAGACAAACTGGAGCGTGTCCAAAGGTAGTGAGGGGTTTGGAGACCAAGACGTAAGAAGAAAGGTTGGGGGAGCATGGTCTGTTTAGCCTGGAGAGAAGACGATTGAGAGCGGATCTGATAACCATCTTCAAGTATTTAAAAGGCTACCATATAGAGGATGGAGCAGAGTTGTTCTCTCTTGCCCCGGAGGGGTGGACCAGAACCAATGGGATGAAATTATTTCAGAAGAAATTCCATCCAAACATCCAGGAGAAGTTCCTGACAGTTAGAACAGTTTCTCAGTGGAACAGGCTTCCTTGGAAGGTGGTGGATTCTCTATCTTTGGAAATTTTTAAACAGAGGCTGGATAGCCATCTAACAGAGAGGCTTAAAGGGGTGGCAAGTTACAGTGGATGAGCAATAGGGTTGTGAGTGTCCTGCATAGTGCAGGGGGTTGTACTAGATGACCTACTCTATGATTCTATGATTCTAAATGGCTGCTCCTTGCTTCAGCTAAGCACACAGAGATTCTCTTCCTAAAGAAAGAGGAATTGGGTGGGAGCCGAATTTAAACAAAGGGAATCCCAGCAATGTGCTTGGTATTTTCCCACTGTAATCCCAGAATGACCATCACTAGTGAGCACATAGGTACAGTTTAGAAGCTTAACAACTGTACAACAACTCTTCAGAGTTGATTTTACCAAAATTACTTGCTGATTACCATTCCAATAGTTGTACTGATCCTTTGTGTGAAAATCACTTGCATCATGTGTCATAAATTTTGACCATTAGAAGTCATATGGATCCTAATAGCAAAAAAGTGACCATTCTTTTCACTACAACATAGGAAAATATAATGTCACAGTCACTGTTTACTTAAATTCTGTCATGCTCTGGCTATATGTCTTTCTCATGTTGTACAACATCTTGTGTGCTGTACGTGCATAATTTGACATTTAAAGTATTTTAACATACAGTGAAGGCCATGCAGTGATGGGATTCCAAAATGTGTTTTTCCCTCTACACAGACAGAAGCCCAGGTTGCCAAACTATGCTCCAGTAGATTGGATTCCCCCAGAGCAAATATAGAACCTGAATGTCCATGGAAATGCTATTCTTACTGTTAGCATCTGGAAGCCCCTTATCAGCTTCACATGCCCACAGTAGCTTTCAGATTCTGCCAAGCTGTTGTTCTCTTTTCTATATATATTTATAGGGACCATATGACCATATGATTTCAGATACAAACTATCTGGCAGCAGAAGTGGAACCCTCCTATTGTACAGTCACATTTTTCTTAGCTGAGCAGCATGCCAAATGGCTAATCTGGGCCATATATGTAATGGTACAGAACAAAAACAATGACACCATGGAAAATGGGAAAGGTATCTGGGGGAATGAGTTTATATTTAAATTTGGCATTCTCAGGAAGCAGTCTCTAAGATGAAGGGTGGAAACACCGCTGAATAATATTAAACTGAAACTGAAGAGCTTGGCTGTGTTTCAAATCCAAAGATGCCAGTCGGATGGAAGAAAAAAAATTACAACCAATTTTGTTCAGATTTAGAGATTTTGTGCCTTTACTTATTTGTAAAACCAGTTTAAAAGATGGAGGGAAGTAATGAATTTCCAGAAATTGAAAAGCATGAGTTGTCTACTTGTTTGTTGGGCTGAGTCTAAAGAACCAGTCTTTCCTGCCTTCCCCTTCCTGTTGCTGTGCTCACTGAAAAGGAGTTCCTTAAGGTTAGAATATTATATAGAACAGAAGGAGGGCCTGCAGTGAAAGGACTGGATTAATCACACTGTTAACTGGACATTGTTTTCAACTGGCATCTCCATTTAAGATGCCCCCTCCTCAGCTGCCTTTCTGTGTTTGCAGAATACCTGCCTAGTGAATAAACACTTGATGCATCTGAGGCTGACTAATGAAAGCTGGATAACATTTTTGTTAGTCTTTAAGGAGTCACTGAACTCCTGTTTTATTTTTCTGCTACTCATCAGGAATTATCAGTGGGAGGAGGGCTCAGTCAAAATAGCCATTCTGCATGTAAAAGAAGGAATCTGAATCCAATGCCAAGTTGACATAAAAATTGCATTTATCCGTCACCAGTTCAGCCAAAGTGATTGCCATTAACAAACTAAAAAGATTCACCAAAATAAACCTGCTGGTGAGAGAGGGACATTGGAGAATTCTTCTAGTTCTCCTTTCCCCTTATTTCCTAGAGATGCCAATTCCAAGCTGGGAAATTCCTGGTGATACAGGGGAACCTGGCTAGGGTGGGGTTTGGGGGAGGCAAGGAATCTCATTAGGGTATAGTGCCTTAGAGTCCACCCTCTAAAACAGCCATTTTCTGCGGGAGAACTGATCTATATGACCAGGAAATCAGTTGTAGTTCCAGGAGATCTCCAGGCCCCACCCTACTATGTCCATGATTCACACTATATATTGTTGTTGTTATGTGCGAAGTCGTGTCCGACCCATCGCGACCCCATGGACAATGATCCTCCAGGCCTTCCTGTCCTCTACCATTCCCCGGAGTCCATTTAAGTTTGCACCTACTGCTTCAGTGACTCCATCCAGCCACCTCATTTTCTGTCGTCCCCTTCTTCTTTTGCCCTCGATCTCTCCCAGCATTAGGCTCTTCTCCAGGGAGTCCTTCCTTCTCATGAGGTGGCCAAAATATTTGAGTTTCATCTTCAGGATCTGGCCTTCTAAGGAGCAGTCAGGGCTGATCTCCTCTAGGACTGACTGGTTTGTTCGCCTTGCAGTCCAAGGGACTCGCAAGAGTCTTCTCCAGCACCAGAGTTCAAAAGCCTCAATTCTTTGACGCTCGGCCTTCCTTATGGTCCAACTTTCGCAGCCATACATTGCAACTGGGAAGACCATAGCCTTGACTAAACGCACTTTTATTGGCAGGGTGATGTCTCTGCTTTTTAGGATGCTGTCTAGATTTGCCATAGCTTTCCTCCCCAGGAGCAAGCGTCTTTTACTTTCTTTGCTGCAGTCCCCATCTGCAGTGATCTTGGAGCCCAGGAAAATAAAATCTGTCACTATCTGCATTTCTTCCCCATCTATTTGCCAGGAATTGAGAGGGCCGGATGCCATGATCTTTGTTTTCTTGATGTTGAGTTTCAAGCCAACTTTTGCACTCTCCTCCTTCACCCGCATCAACAGGCTCTTTAGTTCCTCTTCACTTTCTGCCATTAGAGTGGTATCATCTGCATATCTGAGGTTGTTGATATTTCTCCCTGCAATCTTGATCCCAATTTGTGACTCCTCTAATCCCGCATTTCTCATGATGTGCTCCGCATACAAGTTAAATAGGCAAGGCGACAGTATACAGCCTTGCCGAACTCCTTTCTCAATTTTGAACCAGTCAGTGATTCCATGTTCAGTTCTCACTGTTGCTTCTTGACCTGCATATAAATTTCTCAAGAGACAAATAAGATGCTCTGGTATTCCCATCTCTTTAAGAACTTGCCACAATTTGTTGTGCTCCACACAATCAAAGGCTTTAGCATAGTCAATGAAGCAGAAGCAGACGTTCTTCTGGTACTCCCTAGCTTTCTCCATGATCCAGCGTACGTTGGCAATTTGATCTCTAGTTCCTCTGCCTCTTCGAAATCCTGCCTGTACTTCTGGAATTTCTCGGTCCACATATTGCTGGAGCCTAGCTTGTAGGATTTTGAGCATAACTTTGCTAGCATGAGAAATTAGTGCAATAGTGCGGTAGTTTGAACATTCTTTGGCATTGCCCTTCTTTGGGATTGGAATGTAAACTGACCTTTTCCAATCCTGGGGCCATTGTTGAGTTTTCCAAATTTGCTGGCATATTGAGTGTAGCACTTTTATTGCATCGTCCTTTAAGATTTTGAATAGTTCAACTGGAATGCTGTCACCACCACTAGCTTTATTGTTGCTCAGACTTCCTAAGGCCCATTTGACTTCACATTCCAGGATGTCTGGCTCCAGGTCAGTAACTACCCCACTGTGGTCATCAGGGATGTTAAGCTCGCTCTTGTATAGTTGTTCTGTATAATTTTGCCACCTTTGTTTAATCTCTTCTGCTTCTGTGAGGTCCCTACCATTTTGGTCCCTTATCATGCCCAACTTTGCATGAAACGTTCTCTTCATATCTCCAATTTTCTTGAAAAGATCTCTGGTCCTCCCCATTCTATTGTTTTCTTCTATTTGTTTGCACTGTTCATTTAAGAAGGCATTCTTATATCTTCTAGCTTTTCTCTGGAATTCTGCATTCAATTGGGTGTATCTTTCTCTTTCTCCCTTGCCTTTTACTTCCCTTCTCTCCTTAGCTATTTGTAAAGCTTCCTCAGACAGCCATTTTGATTTCTTGCATTTCTTTTTCTTTGGGATGGTTTTAGTTGCTGCCTCTTGTACAATGTTGCGAACCTCCGTCCATAGTTCTTCAGGCACTCTGTCTATCAGATCTAATTCCTTAAATCTATTTGTCACCTCTACTGTGTATTCGTCGGGGATATGATTTAGTTCATACCTTAGTGGCCTAGTGCTTTTCCCTACTTTCTTCAATTTAAGCCTAAATTTTGCAACAAGAAGCTCATGATCTGAACCACAATCAGCTCCTGGTCTTGTTTTTATTGACTGGATAGAACTTTTCCATCTTTGACTGCAGAGCACATAGTCAATCTGATTTCTGTGTTGACCGTCTGGTGATGTCCACGTGTAGAGTCGTCTCTTGGGTTGTTGGAAAAGAGTGTTTGCTATGACCATTGTATTATCTTGACAAAATTCTACCAGCCTGTGCCCTGCTTCATTTTGTACTCCAAGGCCAAACTTGCCTGTTATCCCGGTTATCTTTTGGCTTCCTACTTTAGCATTCCAATCCCCCATGATGATAAGCACATCATTTTTTGGCGTTGCTTCTAGAAGGTGTTGTAGGGCTTCATAGAACTGATCAACTTCATCCTCTTCAGCAGCAGTGGTTGGGGCATAGACCTGGATCACTGTGATGTTGAATGGTTTGCCTTGGATTCGAACTGAGATCATTCTGTCATTTTGGGGATTGTATCCCAAGACTGCTTTTCCTACTCTCTTATTGATTATGAAGGCTACTCCATTTCTTCTGCGAGATTCTTGTCCACAGTAGTATACCTGATGGTCATCTGAATTAAATTCACCCATTCCTGTCCATTTTAGTTCACTGATTCCTAAAATGTCGATGTTCAGTCTTGTCATTTCTTGTTTGACCACGTCCAGCTTACCTTGATTCATGGATCTGACGTTCCAGGTTCCTATGGAATAAAAATCTTTACAGCATCGGACTGTCTTTTCGCCACCAGTTACTTCCACAACTGAGCGTCCTTTCGGCTTTGGCCCAGTCGCTTCATTCATTCTGGCGCTACTCGTACTAGCCGTCTGCTCATCCCCAGTAGCATATTGGACACCTTCCGACCTGAGGGGCTCATCTTCCGGCGTCATATCGTTATGCCTATTGGAACTGTCCATAGAGTTTTCACGGCAAAGATACTGGAGTGGTTTGCCATTTCCTTCTCCAGTGGATCACCTTTTGTCAGAGCTCTCAGCTATGACCTGTCCGTCTTGGGTGACCCTGCACGGTATAGCTCATAGCTTCACTGAACTACGCAAGCCCCCTTGCCACAACAAGGCAGCGATCCTTGAAGGGGGCACACTATATATATATATCCCATATCAGCTAGTGCTATGTTCATGATGCCAACTAAGGTTTGGGTCTTGAGGAACATTATGAGAGTCAATCAGAAAAGATGCCGAAAGATCCGCAAATGGATTGCCAGTGTGTACACACACACACACATTTAGCATGGAGCAGCCACTGTCCCTTCAGCAGATTAAATTGAGGAAATTTGTAATCTGGAGGTTTTTCTTTTAAAAGATTTGTATGTTGCCCCTTAATGCTATGATTTAACTGCTGTTGACGTGGATGAGCTGTGACTGGTTTACTGATTGGGCCATTCTGCACTTGTACAAAATAGCACAATGGTTACAAATTGAAATCGCTACAGTTTTGCCATTATGCACAACGTCGTTGACAATCTGCAACACTCCTGAAACCGATCCGCAAAAAGCGCTTGGTTGTAGCGCTTTCAGGGAAATCCCAAAAAGTGAATTCACCCTACGGAAAGCGCTACACTCCTGCAACCAATCTGCAACACTAGCGGGAAAGTTCTGTGCATTACCATTGTTGTGGTTTCTGCAAAGTCCCTCCCCCTGGCTCTCTCCTCTGATCTTCTGGCGAAGCGATCGCCATTTTTTTTCTCTGAGTGAGTGGAGATCAACGCACTGGCAAGCCTTTGTTTACCCAGCAAGGCTTTCCCGGCTGCAGTCCCTCTGTTTAAAGTCACCAAGCACAAGCAACACAGAGGCCCGTTTGCTGGTTTATTTTCCCTTTATTTTTCACACTATTTTCGGCCGAAAATCACGCCCGTGGGGGGGGGTTTCACCCGGGGGGAGCGTGGCAACGATGAAACAGCAACTCAAACACCACCTGCTAGCTGGATGGGTCTCTCCATTGTAACAAATCAACGCAGATTCATTGCAACGTGTGTGTGTGTGTGTGTGTGTGTGTGTGTGTTTTAAAAACCTTCCTTAAAGGGAAAGGAGCTGTTTGGAAGCATGATAACAGCCGCCCATTGGCCAGGGGCGGGACACAGCTCGGCAATATCGCTTCCTGGCTAGCGATTTTTGCCGAGACCGGAAACCTGTGGGAAACGATAGAAACGCAACTGGATTCCACTACAAAGGCAGATATGCATAATGATGAATTCCACTATTTAAAATGGCGATTTTTTGTTCTGCAACCAATTTGCAACATGGATCCTGGTGCGGAATGGCCCACTGGATTTAATTGTGGACTTTACCCGTAAACTACCTCAAAAGTCTTAAGGCTTGCAGGCAGGGTCTGAATCTTTTAAACAAGCAAGTAAATACATTTTCCTCCCAGTTTTCAATTTTTCTGAATTCAGACTGCCCATGGGAGTTGATGTTTGCTGTTTTGTTGGGGGGGGGGCATAAATGTTGCTTGGCTCTTTACAACAACATTTAATGACCTCTGTACTAAATTATGCACCGTTTTAACATTTGTGGATGTGTGTTTCATCCACGGACCTTCTGCTGGATTACTTCATACACTTTCTCATGGCAGACTTGTTTGTGTTTTTGTCTCTCCAACTGGGATCATCAGCCAAAATAGCTATCAGCTATAAAAAGGAAAAAGGATGATAGCCTGTCCTTGACAAACCCAATTGAGGCGGTGGAAGGGAGAGACAGGGGAAAAGAACAATTTCCTCTGACTTTGTTCCTTATTTAGCTGCTAAAAATGAGCAACCAGCATTGGCTGGGTAAAGCTTGGCCTCAATATGTCCTGCCATGGTGAAAAAAGATGATTGGTGCTTCCTGTAGAATGCAGTATAAAGGACATGACCTCTGGCACTGAATTCCATGGAAAGGATTAGCACAACAGTATCCTTAATGCTCCAAATGTGAGTGAACGAATGCTGTACTTTAAGGGAAAATAGGTTAAGCCTGAGCAGTCATTTGGTAGCTAGAAATAGACCAATAAAGATCTGACCTGAATGATGCTCATTACTAAGTATCAGAAATGCTCCAAGTCTAAACAAAATTATCTCTAACATTTGTTGTTGTTAGGTGCGAAGTCGTGTCCGACCCATTGCGACCCCATGGACAATGATCCTCCAGGCCTTCCTGTCCTCTACCATTCCCCGAAGTCCATTTAAGTTTGCACTTACTGCTTCAGTGACTCCATCCAGCCACCTCATTCTCTGTCATCCCCTTCTTCTTTTGCCTTCTATCGCTCCCAGCATTAGGCTCTTCTCCAGGGAGTCCTTCCTTCTCATGAGGTGGCCAAAGTATTTGAGTTTCATCTTCAGGATCTGGCCTTCTAAGGAGCAGTCAGGGCTGATCTCCTCTAGGACTGACCGGTTTGTTTGCCTTGCAGTCCAAGGGACTCGCGAGAATCTTCTCCAGCACCAGAGTTCAAAAGCCTCAATTATTTGAAGCTCGGCCTTCCTTATATTCCAACTTTCACAGCCATACATTGCAACTGGAAAGACCATAGCCTTGACTAAACGCACTTTTGTTGGCAGGGTGATGTCTCTGCTTTTTAGGATGCTGCCAAGATTTGCCATAGCTTTCCTCCCCAGGAGCAAGCGTCTTTTACTTTCTTTGCTGCAGTCCCCATCTGCAGTGATCTTGGAGCCCAGGAAAATAAAATCTGTCACTATCTCCATTTCTTCCCCATCTATTTGCCAGGAATTGAGAGGGCCGGATGCCATGATATTTGTTTTCTTGATGTTGAGTTTCAAGCCAACTTTTGCATTCTCCTCCTTCACCCGCATCAACAGGCTCTTTAGTTCCTCTTCACTGTCTGCCATTAGAGTGGTATCATCTGCATATCTGAGGTTGTTGATATTTCTCCCTGCAATCTTGATCCCAATTTGTGACTCCTCTAATCCCGCCTTTCTCATGATGTGCTCCGCATACAAGTTAAATAGGCAAGGCGACAGTATACAGCCTTGCCGAACTCCTTTCTCAATTTTGAACCAACCAGTGATTCCATGTTCAGTTCTCACTGTTGCTTCTTGACCTGCATATAAATTTCTCAAGAGACAAATAAGATGCTCTGGTATTCCCATCTCTTTAAGAACTTGCCACAATTTGTTGTGCTCCACACAATCAAAGGCTTTAGCATAGTCAATGAAGCAGAAGTAGATGTTCTTCTGGAACTCCCTAGCTTTCTCCATGATCCAGTGTACGTTGGCAATTTGATCTCTAGTTCCTCTGCCTCTTTGAAATCCTGCCTGTACTTCTGGAAGTTCTCGGTCCACATATTGCTGGAGCCTAGCTTGTAGGATTTTGAGCATAACTTTGCTAGCATGAGAAATGAGTGCAATAGTGCGGTAGTTTGAACATTCTTTGGCATTGCCCTTCTTTGGGATTGGAATGTAAACTGACCTTTTCCAATCCTGTGGCCATTGTTGAGTTTTCCAAATTTGGTGGCATATTGAGTGTATCACTTTTATTGCATCGTCTTTTAAGATTTTGAATAGTTCAACTGGAATGCTGTCACCATCACTAGCTTTATTGTTGCTCAGACTTCCTAAGGCCCATTTGACTTCACATTCCAGGAGGTCTGGCTCCAGGTCAGTAACTACCCCATTGTGGTTATCAGGGATGTTAAGATCGCTCTTGTATAGTTCTTCTGTATAATTTTGCCACCTTTTTTAAAATCTCTTCTGCTTCTGTGAGGTCCCTACCATTTGGGTCCCTTATCAAACCCATCTTTGCAAGAAACGTTCTCTTCATATCTCCAATTGTCTTGAAAAGATCTCTGGTCCTCCCCATTCTATTGTTTTCTTCTGTTTGCACTGTTCATTTAAGAAGGCATTCTTATATCTTCTAGCTTTTCTCTGGAATTCTGCATTCAATTGGGTGTATCTTTCTCTTTCTCTCTTGCCTTTCACTTCCCTTCTCTCCTGAGCTATTTGTAAAGCTTCCTCAGACAGCCATTTTGATTTCTTTCATTTCTTTTTCTTTGGGATGGTTTTAGTTGCTACCTCTTGTACAATGTTACGAACCTCCATCCATAGTTCTTCAGGCACTCTGTCTATTTGTCACCTCTACTGTATATTCGTCGGGAATATGATCTAGTTCATACCTGAGTGGCCTAGTGCTTTCCCCTACTTTCTTCAATTTAAGCCTAAATTTTGCAACAAGAAGCTGATGATCTGAACCTATTCATGTCCATTTTAGTTCACTGATTGCTAAAATGTCGATATTCAGTCTTGTCATCTCTTGTTTGACCACATCCAGCTTGCCTTGATTCATGGATCTGACGTTCCAGCTTCCTATGGAATAAAAATCTTTACAGCATCGGACTGTCTTTTCGCCACCAGTTACTTCCACAACTGAGCGTCCTTTCAGCTTTGGCCCAGCCGCTTCATTCATTCTGGTGCTACTCGTACTAGCCATCTGCTCATCCCCAGTAGCATATTGGACACCTTCCGACCTGAGGGGCTCATCTTCCGGCGTCATATTGTTTTGCCTTTTGAACTTGTCCATAGGGTTTTCATGGCAAAGATACTGGAGTGGTTTGCCATTTCCTTCTCCAGTGGATCACCTTTTGTCAGAGCTCTCAGCTATGACCTGTCCGTCTTGGGTGGCCCTGCACGGCATAGCTCATAGCTTCACTGAGCTACGCAAGCCCCCTTGCCACGGCAAGGCAGCGATCCTTGAAGGGGACTCTAACATTTAGGAGCCATCAAAAAACTTCTGGTCTGGTGATTTATTCTTGCATGTCACTGTCTGTTTTTTGTTTTTGTTTTAATTCCAAGAAATAGACATGAGGCTGGGACAGCAAAAGAAGATTCAATATCAGCAGAAAATACATACATGACAGGGCTATCAACTGAACGTAAGATGAATAAGATCAACCCAATGTGCATTTTTATGCTCCATATTTTTACTTTCCATAGTTATTATGTCATTTAGTAGAGTTTTCTAACTCTGTTTAATGATGGGACATGTTTGACTGAGTTATTATGTATGCATATTAGGCAGGCAAAGGAAATATTTTGTTCATATATAATGGCAGTCAGACAAGGCAGATGAGAGGGAATTAACAGACAACTGCTATGGTCCCTCTCATGATAGGTAAAGAGAGCAAACTAGCCCATCCGCTTGGCAGGGGATATAAATAAATGTTTTGCTTCTACTAGCTGGTTGGCAGGACTGCAGAAATGAGAAGAAATAGAAGCAGATGTCCAAGATTTGCTTCACACCCCTCTCCTCTCTTGTTTTAGGCAGCTCATAATCTCACGGAGACTTACAGGTGATAGAAGCAAAGGATAAGGCAAAAGTAAAACATGCACATACCAAACCAGATTAAATGTAAGAGATTAGTGATGAGATAGGATGAAATTAGAGAACTGATTCATGATCCATCATCTGTTAATTGCATGTGAATATTCTAAGCTGCTAGATCATTTCCCTAATAGAAATGATCCCCCAGATCATGTTGCTTATAGTAGAAGAGAAAGATGGACAACTCCTGTCACTGAATTTTAAAAAATTGTAGGATGTATGTATGTATGTGCTTGTGTGTGTGTGTGTGATGGAGTCTAATTTAAAGCGAAACTAGACACAAATTTAAATTTGGCCCATTCCGCACACATTAGATAATGCACTGTCAATGTACCTTTGCAGCTGAATTTTCCTGTGCAGAACAGGAAAACCTACTTCTAAAACACATTGGAAGTGCATTATCTTGCACCCGAGAGTGCTCAAAGAACTTTCCGGAGAACTTGCACAACCCTTGTCCATCATCTTCGGGACCTCTTTAAGGACTGGAGATGTCCCGGAGGACTGGAAGAGAGCAAACATTATTCCGATCTTCAAAAAAGGGAGGAAGGATGACCCGGGAAACTACAGACCAGTGAGTCTGACCTCTGTTGTGGGGAAGATAATGGAGCAGATATTAAAGGGAGTGATCTGCAAACATCTGGAGGACAATTTGGTGATCCAAGGAAGTCAGCATGGATTTGTCTCCAACAGGTCCTGTCAGACCAACCTGGTTTCATTTTTTGACCAAGTGACAGGTTTGCTGGATCGTGGAAATTCGGTTGATGTTGTTTACTTGGATTTTAGTAAAGCTTTTGACAAGGTTGCCCATGATGTTCTGATGGATAAGTTGAAGGACTGCAATCTGGATTTTATGTGAGGAGCAAACGTAAAGTAAAGGAGGCAATAGTCCCACTGTTGGGTGCGGATGAACAAACTCTAATGGAAGATGCAGAGAAAGCAGAAAGGCTTAGTGCCTATTTTTCTGTTTTTCCCCACAGGTTAAAGGGTTTAGGCACATCTAGAGATGGCAGTAGCCAAGAGATAGTGTCTGGGTTGCAGGTTGACATGGATAGAGAGGTTGTCGAGGGGCATTTAGCTGCACTGGATGAGTTCAAATCCCCTGGGCCGGATGAAATGTACCCGAGAGTGCTCAAAGAACTTTCCGGAGAACTTGCACAACCCTTGTCCATCATCTTCGGGACCTCTTTAAGGACTGGAGATGTCCCGGAGGACTGGAAGAGAGCAAACATTATTCCGATCTTCAAAAAAGGGAGGAAGGATGACCCGGGAAACTACAGACCAGTGAGTCTGACCTCTGTTGTGGGGAAGATAATGGAGCAGATATTAAAGGGAGTGATCTGCAAACATCTGGAGGACAATTTGGTGATCCAAGGAGGTCAGCAAGGATTTGTCTCCAACAGGTCCTGTCAGACCAACCTGGTTTCCTTTTTTGACCAAGTAACAGGTTTGCTGGATCGTGGAAATTCGGTTGAAAACATATGAATATCCAACAGGGGACATCAGAGGAGATGTGTATTTAGCATTATTAGATTAGGAACTTTCTGATCTTTTTCAAATAGACTCTTTCTATTCCTTGATTGGCTCTTTTGGAGACTTCCTGATTCTTTGGACATCTCCTCCCAGTTTACCTCCAATGCAGTTACAGCAATGGCTTGAGAGCTATACAACCTGTTGCATGATATTGCTTTGTTGGCTGTAATTGTTAAATGACAAAATGCTTCATTTCAGTAATAGTATCTGGCATAAACGGAGCTGAAAAATAGCTGGAAAACAGTTTTTCAGGTATTAAGCCAATTACAGATCAAGGAATCTGATGGAATACGAGAACAGCTGGGTCCCAATAAAGCAATACTTTTGGCTTTTATTTGGGTATTTTCAGCTATACTGAAGATCAGCTGGGCCAGTGGGAGATGAGAGCGCCATGCCACCTCAGCTAGGGCTGGCTCTTCTTGCAGTTCGATTTAACTAAGCTGGCAAGAGTATCCAGCGCAGAATCTGCAAGGATGGTGGGAACTGAGAGTTCCCAGCTATGTCTGCATGTGCCAGGGAGAGACGCCTGTCCCACATGCAGATCCTGGGGAGAGCCTCTCCTGTAGTGTGGTGGTTTAAACCTTGAATAAGACTTTTGAGGTGTGAATGAATTGTCGCATCATTTTATAGACACGGGACTCTAAATGGCATTAAGAATAAGCTGGCAGACAAAGTTGGCAGTAAGTTGTTGATGTTACAAGTTTGTTTTCTTCCAGAGACTGGCATCTGGGAATGAGATTAATAGCATTAAAATGGCTCTGGTTTGTTCCAGTTTGGTTTCCTAGAGTACATTGCATGATCCATGCATAGGGAAATCATCTTCTAAGGAAAAGCAGTTTGAAGTGGGGATGACTTGGAGAACAGAAACTATAGAGAAATATTAATTAAAGGGGTTCTTTTTGGTGTTGTTTATAATTTCTCATATAAACATATGTGCACCCTCCCCTTGACATTTTGAAATGTAGGTGCATTTGTGAGATTTTGGAAGCCACTCTTCCATCCTCAGTACTGGTTTTAATGCTAACTTGAGGTGTGAAATTAAAAAGACAAATCTCAGCATTGAAAGATTCCATGTTGGGAAATGTTGATTCACATTCAACTGTTGAATTGAAATTGCTGCCATTTGAACTGTATGCATACTCTTGTGGATGGTTGAGTGAACAGAATGTTTCTCTTGACATGAATTAAATACAGAAGGAATTAAACGCCTGTGTCTATTGATTGCTATTAACATGGGGTCTCTTATCACTGAGTATGGAATTAGACAGAGAGTTTCATCTATGGACCCACACCAGCTCTCATATGCTAGATTTTTGTCTCGTTTTACAATGGGTGAGATGTATTTAATTTATTGGAGGAAGCTCTTAAAGATGCAGGATCTTTTAAGAGACTTTTACAATAGAAGTGAAGCACTTATTTAATCCCATTGAATAGAGACTAGATTTACTAGCTGGGCCAGACATGATTTTTGTTCGGGAGTCATCCTGGAGTACATCGAAGTTTAAAGAGCTTTTTAGAGAAACTGTGGCAAAACAAAAGGAGTAAATTTTGAGAAAGGACTTTGTCAAGGAGGTTTAGATGTTACACAGAGTGCAAAAGCCCAGAAGTTTCAGAAAAGTGAATGGTGGGGTTTGCCGACTCACTGCTGATCCCAGGAGAGATGTAAATGAAGTACTTTAAATGCAAGGGGGCAATTTCATACTAAAGTGCAACAAGGTTACGGAATCAAAGAAGGTGCACTTCAGATCTGCAAAAGACGACAATGGCTCATTGTAAGGTCTTTTTTCTTCCAGCTTTGAACATGTTTTAAGTATACTATTTACGAACTTGTACAACTTAGATTGCTCACTGATTAAGAATTTATGACCAGAAACAAAGCTATTGGGGAGGGGGGCCGAGAGGGGGAAATAAAAACAGAGTTTTGATCCTTACAGTTGCAGCAGAGCTCTGCTTCAATGAACTTAACTTGGCCATTGTGGAAGGCTAACAATGTGTGTGTGTGTATGTGTGTGTATGTATAATTGGGAAAACAAAGGGGCTATAAAAAGGAGAAGAGGGTTTATATAACATAATTGTATCTAGCAAGGATAATTATATATTCGAGAGTCTGTAAAACAGAAAATAATTCTCCCCAACATCCCCTTCATGATAATCCTAAACATATTATCTATAAAATACAGTGGTCCTTACTTCTGTTGGGGGACTTTTATATTCAACATTTTAAATTTCACAATTGATCTGTTTTGCAACTACACTATTAATCTCATCATTACTACAAATTCAACCTTATATATTTTGCCATCTCTGCATACTCACTATAACTTTTAATATATCAAAGTACAAAACAAAGTCTATTATGTATCTCATAATAAGAAAATAAAAGACATTTCTGCTCAAAATCTACTTCCTTATACAGAGCTGGATTTAGATGAAGAGAGACCTAGATGATTCCACTTGTGAGCCCCTCCCCTCAAGTCTCCTGCCTGCCCTCACAACTAAAGGAAGATGGAAAGCTCAAGAGTAAAGATAAGGATGATGACAAGTGTGTAAAATTCTGCAGTTCACAATTCCTCCTCTAAAATACATAAGATTTTATAGTTAAACAGCATAGTGATGGGAAAAAGCATAAGTGTTAAATGTTAAAATTAAACTTTTGTAGTAACTGAACTTTGTGAACATTTTGTGGAATAAGCAGAATTTTTTAAAGGAAAATGAAATTGTACATTTACTGGTCTTTCTTTCTTTCTTTCTTTCTTTCTTTCTTTCTTTCTTTCTTTCTTTCTTTCTTTCTGCACAGTGACACACCAAGGGGGATCCCCAGCCATGGCGGCCATCGGAGTGCACTAAAGGTGAGCCGGTGGCAGAGTGGCAGGGCAGCCCCCAAGGCAGCATCCGGGGAGGAGGAAGAGGAGGAGCCGTGGCCCGGTACCGACTGATCCACAGACCGGTCCCGGGTTTGGGACAGCTGCTCTACAGTACAAGGTTTAGGGAAGGTTATGATTTCTGAGCTTGGTAAGACATTCTGACCAGACATTTTAAAAGGATTATAACTGACTCCCAGAGATTTTGCTGGTTGACTGGCTGAGGCTGACTGCTGCTTTAGCTGCTATAGCTACTGCTGGAGGTTCTTTCTGTAGTGGCAATGATATGGAAGATATTGTCATAAGGAGTTTAGTGACATGTCTTGTCTTTCTCCATATTCTACATTTATTTTGCTTTTACTTATTTTGCTGATTCATGATGATATGCAGTATCTTAAGTTAAAAAGTGTTTACCAAATTCCTTATAATTGGGGAGGACTTACTGGTGTAGAACTTTAAAGAGGGTCCTAAGTTGGATTGAATTCACCTCCTCTTATCTTTGCTAGTGGTACATGGCCCACATGTTATGCATCCTTGGAATGAGGAATTGGGAGCCAGGTGTAATTAATCAACTAAGATTAGGGTTAAAAGAGGGATGTTGGCTCAGCAAAGGGACCTTCAGTACAGGTTGAGCCCAAGTGTTGTACACTACTTGGTCAGGGTCACTATCTCTGCTGTTGTAATGGGGCTTCCAATAGACGAAGAGAGAGAAACTTGCTTGGTATGTATGTATTGGTGCTATATTGCTAAATCTTTGTTATACTGCTAATTTCAATTGCCTGCTTATTGTTATCAATAAAAGTATTTTTCTTATCTACTGGTGTGCTTATTGTCTCCAGATCCAAGAAAGAACTATTGCCAATGGAGGTCCTAGGCTGGTCAGGAAAGGAACAAGCAAGGAAGTGCACTTGCTTATCTGGATGGGGTCCAACTCTCAGTTGCATCCTCCTCTTCTTCTCACCTCCCGCCCCCTGAAGAGAACTTTGCTCTGCAAAGACACAACATTTGGCAGTCCCTGGCCCCAATGAGATATATCTGGCCTCAACCAGGGCCATAATATTTTCTATCTTGACCCTCATCTGGTGGAATGAGCTCCCAGAACAGATCTAGAACCTGCTGGCATTTCCACAGGGTCTGCAAGATGGAGTTATTTTGCTTGGGACCAGTGACTTGACCAACATTTACTGTCCCTCCCCCTACTGGAAGATTGGTCTGGCCCAGGAAGATTGAGCACCATTCAACTGCAGATGTTGATGCTAATCTTTAAGCAAGGTTGCTATTCAATTTGTTTTAACGTAATTTAAAAACTTTAATTCTTATTTATTTTTTAATTAAATTGTGTATGTTAACTCTAATATAATAGCTTGTGGGGAGGGTGGTATAAAATCAAACAAACAAATAAAATAAATGATGAATGAACAAAAATAAATATAAAATAGTTAAATTAGACACACTTCAGTAATTTATCTCTGCACTATCTCTTGTTAGTTCTCTGTAATTTGTAGTCTATATATTTTCAGAAAATCTTTTACCAAGTCAAATGCTGTTGGCAGTCTCCAGTCTTCTGAAACAGGATGTATCATTAAAAACAAGCCAGGAGGTTACAGATTTATCAAAAGGAGAGAAGAAATGGGGGGGGGGGGAGAAGCATGTGTGTTTGTTGGCATAAACCCACTTATTCTCCAATGACCTTGATGTTATCAGAACCCAAGTGGAGCCTCCCACATGGATTCCCTTGTCAGTTGGGGAGAGGTGAAGATTGGGGTAAGGATAGAGGAATAAATTATCTCTATCTTGGTGTAACACACCTACAGTGAGATAAGTCTAGATCCTTTAAGAATGCTTCTGTTCAGGTCACCATTTTCCCAGAAATTCTCACATATAATATGTTTTTAAAAATCAGGACCTAGTGCTTGAGATCAAATAGTATCTCATCTTTCAGTAACAATTAAAACAAAAGCAGAAAAGGGGGTTGTGAGTTGGAGGCCATCTGTGACTCATCAACCTGATACAATGCAGGCTGTTTCAGTTTTGGTTTAATTTACCCACTTAATTCTGGATTGTGCCCCAGTTGACCTTTGAAGCTTAGGAACTTTCCTAAATACTACAATTAACAAAACCCATATAATTTTAACTGCAGGAATGGATATAGCTATCCTGGTCACAAGACTGCCAAGTGTGCTAAGTGATTGTGTTGTGCACAGGACAGTTCCAGAGTTTTCATGAAATTTCCTGGTTGCAAGATAAGGCATTTCATGGTAGTAGGCAAAGTATAGTGTCTGGGTGGCAGGTTGACATGGACAGAGAGGTTGTCGAGAGGCACCTGGCTGCACCGGATGAGTCCAAATCCCCTAGGCTGGATGGAGTGCACCCAAGAACTTTCTGGAGAGCTTGTGGAACCTTTGTCCATCATCATTAGGAATTCTTGAAGGCATGAAGAAGTTCCAGAAGACTGGCAGAGATTGAGTGTTGTCCCAAACTTCAAAAAAGTAAGGAGAAATTACCGAGGAAACTACAGACCAGTCAGTCTGATCTCAATTGGTACTGGGTCTGGTACTTTTCAACATTTTAATCAGTGATCTGGACAAGGTGATAGGGAGACTTCTCATTAAATTTGTGGATGACTATGAATAAGAGAAAGTCCAACGAGATCTGAACATGCTGGAAAAGTGGGTAAATGAGAACGAAATACAATTCAATAAGGAGAAGTGTAGAGTTCTACATCTGGGTTACAAAAATTAGAAGCATGCATACTGGATGGGAGAATGTGATCTTGGGCAGACAGTGTGATATGGTGGAAAAGAAGGCAAATGCAGTCTTGGGCTATATCAACAGAGACATCACATCAAAATCACAAGATGTCATATTCCCACTACATACCATAGTGTTCAGACCCCACCTAGAGTACCGTGTGCAGTTCTGGAGGCCTCACTTCAAAAAGGATGTGGACAAAATTGAGAGTGTTCAGAGGAGAGCGACAAGGATGATCCGGGGCCTAAGTTCCAAGTTTGGCCTGGAGAAAAAGAGGTTGAGAGGGGACATGATTGCTGTTTTTAAGTATTTGAAAGGTTGTCACTTAGAGGAGAACAGGGAAAGGTTCCTGTTGACAGCAGAGGATAGGACCCACAGTAATGGGTTTAAGCTACATGGAAAATGATATCAGCAAAAAACATTTTTGCAGTGAGAGTAGTTCAGCAGTGGAATCGGTTGTCTAAGGAAGTGGTGAGCTCCCCCTCAGTGGCAGTCCTCAAGCAGCAGCTGGACAGATACTTATCCTGGATGCTTTAGGCTGATCCTGTATCTATATTTATTTATTTATGCTTTGATTTATACCCCGCCACTCTCAACAATGTCATCTCATGGAGGCTTTAAATATAAAAACAGAATCCAATTGCCCATAAAACTCCTCTTAAAACATTAAAACCAATACTGTAAAATACCAATCAATAATCGCAACAGGCTCAAAGGCCCAACTCTGCTGTTCCAGCCAGCCTGATGACATGGTTCCAAAAGATGTCATGTGAGGGTTCTAAACATCCATGTTCACCAGAAATTTCAGTATAGGGCAGGACCCACAGATTGTAACTCCAGTCGTCACCCCCCCCCTGCCTCAACCAAATGCCTGGTGGAAGAGCTTCATCTTGCATGCCCTGCAGAACCTAGATAGTTTTGTCAGGGCCCTCAGCTCTTTTGGAAGCTCATTCCATCAGGTTGGGGCCACGGCCAAAAAGGCTCTGGCCCGGGTCGAGGCCAGGCGAATGTCCCAGAGCAAATTCATACCTGCAGAGCGAAGAGCCCTGGGGTAGGCTTAGGTAGATAAGTGATCCCTCAGCGATCCCTCAGATAGGTAGGACCCAGGCCTACAGGGGGTTAGACTAGATGGCCTGCATGGCCACTTCCAATTCTATGATTCTGCATTAGGAATTCACACATCTCTCCAGAGGTTACACCAGCAATGAGAACACAGGAAATGAAGTTCCTCACACATCCTCTGTCAGTGCTCCTTGTAACTATCACAGCTGTTCTCTGATTCCTAAAATGAGTAGAGGTATGAAGATAAATGGTATGACCATCTACTTCCTTTCAAACCCTCTTCCTCTCCAAGAATAATATATACAAGACCTTTGCAAAGAGAGGAGTTTGGTTCTGTACCTTCTTTCACTTTTATTTGTTTCCAGTATTTCCTGAGGAGCTGCATATTCTCATTTAAATATTTGTTTTTAAAATGTGTACACCATCTTTTATCTTTCAGCTTAGGGTGGCTCCCCATGCATAACTTAAAAGGTGTTGGGGAAAAAACTTTCTTTGCCTGTGATTGTGTTGAGGTGCCACAAGTGTAGACAATATGGAGCTAGAAAGAACAATTGTTTTTGTATAAGGCAGCTTCATATGTAGCATGAGCAATTTCCTTTACAAAAATCTTCACCCGTTTATGTGATCTGCCTAGAAGACATGGCTTATTGCTCTGGGGATGGGGGTTGTCCTGCTCTATTGGATGGTGGCAAAGGTAACGCAACACATGGTCAAACATCATTGTTAGATCAACATACCATGTTTGGCTACTAAACCAAACACCTTACCTAAGCCTCAGATCGGTTCCTCACATTCTTATTACTTGACACTTGTTAGAACATCCATCCAGCAGGTTTATTAGACAACTTTTCTCCCCTTTTTTCACTTTTGTGCCTATACAACAAGGAAATCAGTCTCCCTCCAGGGTCATGGTTAGGTCAGGTCATTGAAGTGTACAGATAATTCAGCTGAGAGCAAGCAAGGAACCTCTTTATTATTTTAACAATTTTAAATGGTAAAAAGCCATTTTTAATTTGTGTAGGAGGAGGGAATAGACTCCAGCTCCAGGAAGAGAATACATATATGTGAGCAATGCTTGACACCAAGAGCAATTTGTACACACCACATACTATCAGATCATAGCTAGTGATGACTCTTACTGGCTACACGACAGATAGATATGGGACCTGATGGCATGGGCAGAATTTTCTGTTCCACCTCTGGGAGTACGTAAGCATGAAGTTCTCTTGTGTCTCACTATTCCTGGGTCTTCCTGGAACTGCTTCTGCCTTTCCAGTTGAGCATTAAAGTGCCATGAAAAGTTCTCATGAAAATATCTGAACAGTAGATAATTCCAAAGGGGTAGCTGTGTACACTTGTACTTCCATAAAGACTAACAACATTTTTAGCATACATATGGTCCACTTCTTCAGATGTAATGGGTAAATCCTCATGTATGTAGGAGAGGCATTTAGAGGCAACAGCGCATAAGAAAGAGAAACATTTCCCTGGAAGGAAATAGGATACATTTGTATCAGTAAAGTATTATAGAAATGAAGGACATTTTAGACTGGTTTGCAAAGGGATAAGGGCTCTGCAAATAACCCCCTGTTCCTCATTCTCTGTCACCATGATAGCTTGCCAGATAAGGAAGCTGCTGGCATGTTCTCTGCTGTGCTTCAGCTTCACCCTTGAGGATTGCTAGAGTACTGAAACCAGTTCAGTAGTTTGAAGCTACAAACCAGTATAGCATTTCTGTTCACAGGGAGGAACTATGGGGCAAAATTCTGGGGCCCTGGTCACCAAAGGATTCATCATGATGGGTAGGTCATGAGACTTGTTTTTGCATGATTTTTGAGTTGGACTAAACTGTATGAGAGGGATCCCTGAGGGAATCTTTGCTTGGGTACCAGAGTGGCTCTCAGCTTCCTTGCCTGACTGGTATAGCTCTTCATTCAGAACAACTTCTCAGACTGGTACAGTCTCCTCCGTGCTGTTCTCATTTGCACTTACCAGTCTTATGGCCTGTTTGCTTCCCAGCTTGACTCCCTGCCAGGGAGTACCTGGATGCCTCCAGACTGCCAGCCCCAACATATCCATCCCTGTAGCAAAATAACATGATAATGCATAATTTTCTAAAGTGCTGCCAAGTTCTGAACTGGATTTGGAATGTCCCAAATAATTGGGATTTCCAAATCTTGATTTTAATTTTGGCTCCCTTTAGTTAAAAGCTGTGCTCAGCTGTGATTTTCTCAGTTCGCTCCTAAGTTGGCTAAGACCTATGGTTGCTTTATTATGTCAAACATTATCCTTTAAAAGGGTTTATGATGGCACATGCTTGTTCTGTTTATACATGTTACAGAATGTATATGGTATGTGGCTAAAATTAGCTCCTAGCTATAGCAATATATCTTCCTACAGCTGGGGGAGACTGCATGATCCATGTGGTTGAAAACAAAGAACTGAAACTAGATGGCAGTATGGACTAGTCAATTCAAGGCACTCTACAATAAACCTTATGATGACTCATACTCCTTGGAGGAATTTTGATGGAAACATAACTTTGCATAAGTTTTGCATGTGTACCCGAATGCATGAGAAAAGACGCAACTCAGAGGACCAAAAGTTCATGTAGATTTATTTACTTAGACAAAACATTATGTGATTTCCTTCAACAAACAGTGGGGATGATAACAAGACTGGAAATGCAAATCCCAAGAAAGCTAACCAATAAAATGAACTATTGTATTCCTTATAATCACAATGTATTATTGCTAGTGTGTAAGAGATATAAGATACTTTAAGGGCTTGACTAATGATATGCCAGAGCTTTGCTTGTATTATGGCAGTTGTGCATTATCTACTTGCCATGTGTTAACAAGACATTGCTTTTAAGTTTTTGTCTGAGAACACCTGCATATTTGTTTCTAAGTTCAATATAAGGAGTTGGTCTTGACCTTTAAAGCCCATCAGAATCTGGGATCCCCAAATTCTTACTTGTGCACCACCTTTGTTCAGAGGAGCAGGGTCTTTTATTTATCTCTCCCACACTTGGTTCAGTTTGTCACTGCCCAGCTTTTTCAAAGGTGTCCCATCACTGAGGAATGGTCTGCCAGATTATGTGAGACAAATCCCCAGCCTTCTGACTTTTAGGAAACTGTACAGAAGAACTTTTAAAGACAGCTTGTGAAAACACTTAAGCACTGATGTTTGTCAACTGCTTTGGCTGACTAGCTGACTGAGAGCCAGCTTGGTGTAGAGAGCCAGCTAGGTGTAGTGGTTAGGAGTGGTGAGCCGGGTTCAATTTTACACTCCCCCACATGTAACGAGCTGAGTGACCTTGGGCTCTCCACAGCACTGAGAAAGCTGTTGAAGTTTGGGGGTCACCATCAACAGCCCTAAGACTATCTGATTAGGTAGTATGTTAATTGAATCTGGACAGCTCAGGACTTTATGGCTACCATGGCAACCATGAAAGTATTTTAGTTAACACTTGGCTCAAAATATATGGCAGTAGGGATGGGCATGAACAAGGAAAATGTGGTTTATGACAGTTTGAAGCATGCCTGGATGGTGAGATGTATGGTGAACATTTCAATTAAGTGGAGGCAGTCTGGAAACATATCCATTCATGAACTGCCATGCATTGCTTGAAAGTTCATGGAAAGTTTATGCCAGTAGACCTGCCATGAATATCAGTTTGCAAACCATGGAACAGCCTAAATTTGACATGAATTTTAGTTTGTGAGATGGTTTGTGCCCATCCCTATATAGCCAGTCATAACTTTCTGTTCTGGATGGGTAGAGGAGTTTGAAACCACACTATTAACGCATAGAGACCACTTCCTGGTTTAAACTTCTGGAAAGACAAATCCTCTTAAATGGGTAGGTCACTGATTGAAAGATTATCCCCCAAAGAATATTGAATAGCTTCCATAGGACATTAGTGAAGTTTCCTTGGTTGAACAAAGCAGTCCTGTGGACTCCCTTGACATCCTCTGTAATAGAGAGCTGAACCAGGGCCCTAAGTGTCTTCTCTGCAACTAAGTACCTACCTGGTTTGCTGGTTTTTAGGGGAGCTTACATAATGGAATGGAAGGGATGTTAGTTTAAGCAGTAATGGAAGAAGACTCAGAGTGAAGCCATACACTAGACACCCACTCCCATGATGGTGACAGTAACAAAGAAAGCTTATGGTTACAATTCTATGCATATTTCCCTGGGAATGTGTGAATTATTTCTGAGTAAACACCAATAGATTTGTGCTACATGTATACTTAAGCCAGTTTTGGATATGTGCTTACAATGACTGGAGTTTATAGATTTATGAGTTCTTTGTTCTGTGTCTGATGATCAGAGTCAGAAAACCAAATTCATTTGTAGAGATCAAGTAGTAAAACATTCTGATGAGACCACTGCTAACCTCGGGGAAGTGGCAAATTTTTGTTTGCAATCTGCATAAACTAGATGAAATTTCACCATTTACTTTTGCTTTCATATCTATTCATCATCTTTATCAAAACATTAACTGATAAAGCCAACATTGATACAATGTATCCATCATCAAGAAAGTATTGCTGCTGAGTTCTGCTGGGAATAATCAATTTATATTGCTTAACGACAGGCACAATTTTAAGAGGCCCACTCCTTTATGATAAAATTCTAATCTCCTTCATATCCTGTGATTCTGGTTTCACTTTTCTTTGAAGCAATTAGAAGGTCACAGTTGGTGTTGTTAAAATCTTTGGGTCAAATTCCTCAGCTTCAAGGCTCAATGCTTGTTTTATGTTCCATGCAAAGGTTGGTCATGGCAAATATATCAACTGCAGTGTGTGTGTGTGTGTGTGTGTGTGTGTGTGTGTGTGTGTGGAATCTCCCAGAAAATCAGCTCCTTAAAACATTTTAATTAATTAATCATCTGCCTTTTTAACAGATTAAACTAATCTATTGCATCAGCAATGTTTGTGTTTGGTAAATGTTTGAGACACTGCAGGAAAATTGTAAATTAACAAAGTAATAAAGGGTTAATGATAGTGATATACCTTACTGGGCAGTTGTAAGGATTACTGTGATGTGAATTGGTGTATTGTGAAGGGAACTCTGAAACAGCTATGTAGGAATATAAAAGTGCCAAAAAGATTCAAAAAGTGAGTGCTCTTCATGTTCAGCTGCATGTCTTAAAACTTGTTCTGAGCCACTGGGCCTTGCTGACTAACCTAATAACTGAATCCACAGATATCCTGTTTTTTCGCTATAGAAATGACAACTTCTGTGTCTGAACTTGATGACACCTACATTGTTTTTTTTAATACAGGTTATTATGTATAAAATTAGCAGTTCATAAACCAGCTTTTGAATTAGTGGAAGGAACATGATCATACTAACTGAAGATCAGCATAGAAGTATAGCCTGGATAACTTAACAGCTCTATATAGTTTTGTGGCACTGATCATCTTTTGATCTCTTACCAAAAAAGCAATATGGTTAAAGGTTATTTTGATTAGTTTGAAAGTGGCTTAATGGGGGAGGTGGACAAGGTTTCAGCTCATATGCAGCCAATAAGCTCTGACCCAAGAAGAAAATGAATCACCTGGGCCCATTCCGCACACATAGGATAATGCACATTCAGTGTGCTTTGGCAGCTGGATTTTCCTACGCAGAACAGGAAAATCTACTTCTAAAGTGCATTGAAAGTGCATTATCTATTGTGTGCAGAGTAGGCCCAGGACTATGCTTGCTATGGTAGGCAAGCTCCTGCCCTTCCCTTCATCCAAAGAGTGACTGAAATGTGGAATTCACTGCCAGACAATGTAGTGATAGTCACAGCAGAAACAGTTTTCAAAGGACAGGGCTTGCCATAAAGAATGCAGACAATTTACAACTACCTGCCCACCTACAGTGACTCCAATTCCATGTCCAAATGATCCCCCCCCCCCAAACCAGAATCCGTGGCCAGTTTGGCCTGGATTAAATATACCTCCCGACCCAAAAGTTGTAATTGACATTTCTCTGGAAATGCTAGAAAGGGCCAGAAGAGCCAAGTGTGGTCACAATCCCTTCTGCCCTGCCATGTACAATCTGCCTAAATTCACATGATCTGCACTTCTGCAAAGTGGCTATCTAGCCTCTGCTTTAAAACTTCCAAAGAAGGAGAACCCACTACCACCTGAGGAAGCCTGTTCTACTGAGGAACTACTTCGTCAGGAATGTCTTCTGGATGTTTAGCTGAAAATTCTTTTGAATTAATTTCAACCCATTGGTTATGGTCTGATCCTTTGGAGCAACAGAAAACAACTCTACTCCATCCTCTATCCCAACCTTATTTGCCCTCCCTGGGGGGTGTGCCACCAAATAGCACTCTGCTAATGAAGGCCAATCAGTTCAAATTGCATGAGGACAACTCCCTACTTCATTGGGCTCCTCTGGAAATATTCTAACAGGAGATAGCCCTCAGCCAGGAGTGACTGCCCTGGTAGTTTAGCCCCAATCAGGAGGGAGCCCTTGGCTAGGAAGGGCTAATAACAAGTTAGCTCTCTACCTCAAAATTCCTGCTGGCTTCAGAAGTTTGCTGGAGGCAGCCTCAGAGCATGCCCTGCTGACTGTAAGTTGCCCTGGTCTCTCAACTCAGAGGATATAGGGGAGGGGAAGACCGAGCTGCCTCCTGGGGCAGCCTCTGCTTGCCTTCTGGAGAGGGGGGGGGGGCTGTGGGATGTCCAGAAATGCCCCCCCTGCTGGCTGTCTCAGATCCAGGGAAGCCAGAAAAAACATGTATCCCAGGAATGTTTCCTCATGAGTAAATCATGGCCACTGCCCTGGGAATGTTTACTGATGAGTAAGTCATATGAGGTTTGCAATTTGTAATCTAAGAAGGTAGGAATGCTTTGAGGATAACCATCACAGGTAATAACAGGGAAAATAATGTTGGTGTGAGTGGGACTGGGAGATGTATACTTCCATAAGAAGTTGTATCTGCATATAGCTGGCAACTCAGCTGAAACATCTGTATGACCTCTTGTATCAGCTATACAAATATATATAAAAACATAGGGAACAATATAAAATCTTGCAGGACCTCACAGGCCTAAAGCCAAGAGGCAGAGTAGCAGCCTCCCAGCCCTGCAGTTGGAAACCTTCCTTTGATGTGGGCTTTCTGTTTCAACCTTGAAATACAGTTCAGAAAGATACCATGATCAATGGTACCAAAAGCCACTGAGAGGTCCAGGAGAATTAACAGGGTCACACTACCCCATCCATCTCCTAACCCAGGATGACCAAAGCCATTTCAGTCACATAAACCAGCCTGAAACCAGAGTGGAATGGATCCAAACCATATGCATCATTCAGGAAAGTTGGTCTGCTACCTAAAGTTCAGTGATCTTGCTCAAGAATGTTTGATACTGGATGGTAGTTATTCAGCTGTCATTAGTCTAGAGTAAGTTTCTAGGAGTGGACACACCACTGTCTATTTCAAGGCATTTTCCCGCCTTGGTTGTTAGCCAAGAAATTGGGCTTAACTCAATCACATTTGAGGAATACAGGAAAGAGCAAGCTTACTACAATTCCCAGCATCCTATCTCTTAAAGCAACGGGGGGAGAATATCTCCTGTTTCTCAGAACTTCAGCCAAAAGCTGCCTGGCTGGACAGAACACTACTACTAACAGCCTAGGCAATTGCCTATGACCACCTAGTGGGCAGACTGCTTCTGTGGTGTTGTGTCTAAACTGTACATAGTGCACAATCTTCACAATGCACAATGATTGGGGATACATACTATATAAATAAGAAGTGGAGATGTGTATCTGTTCCGTAATCTCATAACATTTGTCTTTTACATACCAAGTATATAGTAAATGTAAAATGACACCCAAATGACTTTACAAAAAAAAGTTTGCAACAAATTTGAAGCACTGGCTATTATGCAAGTAAGATATGTTGCTGAAGTTGCTATGACAATGATTAATTTTAGTTGCTTTCTCTTTTTAATCATAGAGGTTTATGGCAGGAAATAGTTAATATTTTGCATCCACAAATAACAGATTTGACAGTGTATGATTGATGGTGGATTCTGTACAGCCCAGGTGTTATTGTGTTTTTGAGCATGCAGTAGGAAAACTCTAGTTTTCTCAAGACTTGGCCAAGGAATGTCATATCTATGTTAAATATTTTGTGATGGAATTTGATAGGTTTTGAAACAGCAAGTTGATGGCTGCAAATCAGGTGGATTAAAATGGAAATTTTAAGAAAAGCCATGCTAATTTGCTTTGCTAAAAACACAGAAACATCAAATTTTCAACTTCAACATTTGAAAGGGCTATTTGGTGACATAAAATGAAGGGCACAATCCAACCAAAGTGAATTTCTGTTTTGATGTCCATTTGATGCTTCAATTTCTCTGTTGAAATGAATGTTGGATCAAGTCCCCTGTATGACTCTCAGTGGAATTATTTTTTTCAAATCACAAGCTATTATGCTTCAGTGCCAGAATGATTCTTTGAATCATTACTCCTTGGGGTAGGCATCACTCATGAGGGTATTTCCATTAAAGCTGTGCTTTGCAGATGCATTTGCAGGCATTGTCAGCAGCCTGTATTGCTTGGTGTTTAATATCATAGGCTGAAAGCCTGAAACCTCTTATTTACAGCAGTTGCTGAAATTCGAGGCCCTAATTTTGAAGCAGGAAGCTTTCCTTAATGGATAAAATAAAATCACATTTGTTGAACTTCTGCTTGTCCTACATATTTTGTTTCTGGCATTCTTTGAAAGTTTGTCTTTGCTTTTTGAACAGCATTATCTTACTCAGAAAAGATATTTGCTTATGTAGATATACATTTTTATTTCTATAATAATATATACTTGGAAGAGATTTATCTTTTAAAACCTTCTGCCTGGTATAGACTGAAGCCAAAAAGAAGCAACCTAGACTGTATAAGCAGGGGGATAGAATATCAGCCAAAAGAAAGATATATTATTACTCAATCAGGTATTGGCTGGGCCCCATCTGGAGTGCTATGGTGCAGTCCCAATGGAAAATATGCTAAAAGACCTTTGAAACCCTTTGGGACAGGTGCTTAGTGTACAATTGCATTCTCCCTCCCCCTTTAGAAAAACAAGCTCAAGGGTTTTGAAAAGATTATACAGAGGCACTAACTTATATGCGTACATTTTAAATTACATTCTTAAGACATCTAAACACCGCTGGCGGCGCTGCGGACTAAACAAAGCGCTAAGGGGTTCTGGGGCGGGATGTGTCCGTGATGAGGAAGGGTCCGGATTGGACCCTTCCTCTGGACAGACAATCGGAGGGACCAATCGGCAGGCACGAAGCGCCTGCCGATTGGTCCCTCTGATTCCCAGCACTAGTAACTGTGAGCTGCGCGCAGTGCGGCTTGCAGTTGCTCCCGGCCTGACGCCTCTCACCGCATCAGGCTGCCGCCCGAGGGAGCCCCTGGCAGCCGGGCGGAGCGCGGCTGCCGGGGGCTCCCTGCCCAGCGGCCTGACGCCCCAGAGAGCCGCCGCCCCAGAGAGCCGCCGCAGGGGGGACACGCAAAACTGTAAGTTTCTAGCGCCTGCTGTATTCGTCATACAGCGGGCTTTATTACGAGTCATAGATAAAAGGTTTTCCTAGTAGGAATAGTACTCTGTGAGGATATTTGTTTCACAGGCTGTAATCCACAAGTGGTCACCGTATTGGTGTTACTAGCATAGGTAGTCAATCCACTCCTCATTACTTCCCAGGTATAGTTTGGTTACTGAGGATGGAAGGATATTTGTAAGGCTCAATCCATGGAATGTGTCAAGCTCAGTTTTTCAGCATTTAGCTATTCTCTGTTTTTTACTGGCCACAGTGTTGTCAGATGTAGTTCTGTGGACCAGGTACTTTCTTGACTCTAAATATATAGGGTTTGCTGAGGCTGGGAACAGTCAGGAGACACAGCATGGCATCATATGACTAGGTTCTGCACTACACCCTTAATCTTGAGAGATTTACTATTAAATTGGCACATCAATAGTCTGTGATTTCAGCTGGCCCTGACCCCCTGTAACAGAGCAACAGAGCATTCTTCCCAATCCTCTTGAACTATTTACTTATTTGCTCCATTTACCACCTGCCTTTCTCATTGAGGCTCAAAGTGGATTGCTATATATATATATATATATATATATATATATATATATATATATATTTCAAAAACAGTCCAATTAGACAACATAAAGCATCCAGCAGGAGCCTCTTGTGGCGCAGAGTGGTAAGGCAGCCGCCTGAAAGCTTTGCCCCTGAGGTTGGGAGCTCGATCCCAGCAGCCGGCTCAAGGTTGACTCAGCCTTCCATCCTTCCGAGGTCGGTAAAATGAGTACCCAGCTTGCTGGGGGGTAAACGGTCATGACTGGGGAAGGCACTGGCAAACCACCCCGTATTGAGTCTGCCATGAAAACGCTAGAGGGCGTCACCCCAAGGGTCAGACATGACTCGGTGCTTGCACAGGGGATACCTTTACCTTTAAAGCATCCAGCAAGCAACACAGTATTCCTAGGATCACAGAATTAGAAAACAATGTAAATAGAAAACTGTGTAAGACATAACATACCATAAACATTGTAGAGAATGGGTCTTAAAGGTAAAAGATGTAGTAAAAACGATTGGGCCCTTCCAAGTTTACTCATTCTCAGCACTACACAATGCTATGCAGCCAAAAAGTTGGCTATGACCCCTCATCTTCTTCGCCGTGGAACAATATTCCCCAACCTGTGGGTCAAGACCCAAAAGTGGGTTGCGAAGCCGCTGAAAGTGGGTTGCAAGTCAGCCTTCCTTGATGGCGGCCCCTGTTCTTTCCACTGCTCTTGTTTGTATTTTGAAAACCAAAATGAATCTGAAAATGGTATCTTCTTCCATGTCATGGCTCAGTTGATATTTTTTTTCTTCATTGCACATAGCTGTTGATCAAGTAAAATGTGTTCTTATGGTTACTAGAGTGAGTTTCTTAGAATCATTGGGGGGATTAGAAAGCTCCATGGAGAAAGAGAGGCTGAAATGTAACCTCAAGATGCAAAGGCTATGTATGTTGAATGCCACTTCCTTAGAGTTGATAGTGAGGGAAGCTGTGAACTTTTTGTGGTGCTTTGTTGGTTTCTCAAAAGAATCTGGTTAGCTGCTGAAGAAAATAGAATGCTGAACTAGATGGGTGCCAAGATCATAGTTTGCTGAGGGTGGCAAAAAACTACATGCCAGCCATGGATAGTACACCATACTGAAAAGGTTGGTAACAGCTGCTAGTAACAGAGTAAGGGAGCTAGTGGCATTCTCTCTCACAGGGTTGGAATAGGCTGCTGCTGCTGCTGCCAACCCCTACTTTGCCTACAAGGGTGATGGCTGCTGGGAAAAGCTGTTGCTGCTGCATTCTCCTCCTTCTGGGGGGCACTGGCAGCAGCTGCTCCTAGTGGCCATCATTTCACTTGCTCCTAGTTGCCACCAGTACTGCATTCTGTTCAGGCCCATCCATCCTCGGCATATTCTACTGTCTGTGGTGGCAGCAACAGTGTCTTCATTTCTTTCTTCTCCTTCTCCATATTAAAAACGAGCCTGAGACAAAGGGTAAGGATGAAGATCATGTACCAGGACTGTACAGCCATGACTTTACACATCACTAAAAATATGTATCAATGTTGTGGGAAGAGTATAGATTTTGATTTCTAAGATAATTAATTGCCTGGCAGTGTGGTAAGCGGCCAATAAAGATGCAACACATTTCCTTGGCATCAAAAAGGCCACAACCTTATTAACTAACCCCTGAACTAGGGTTGGCCTAACATGAGGTAGGAGTGAACCCCATGCAGCCGTCCGGCTGCTAACCTGGGCTCAAGAGGCGCCCTGGGTCCTCCTTCCTCCCAGCCGGGAGGAAGGCTCCCTTGCCCCTGAATGCCCTCCCCTGGGAGGAGGTCGGTTAATGGTTGTCGGGCGTCCACCACATACAGCCATCCCTACCTCCTGGCCCCGAGCCCCTGACCTTCCCAGCCGGGTAAGGCTGCACTCGGTATTAGTTGGTCTCTTATTAAGACCCCCAACCCCAGGGTCCCAGTACACAAATGGGTCCCTGGCCAAACACTCCACCTCATGCCCCTATTCCACAGTTGTGACGAAAAATTCCAATGACTGGGCGGGGGGGGGGGGGTGACTGTCCTCTGGCTCTCTGTGCAGCAAAAGAGGCGAGCTCCGGCTCGTGGCACTTAAATACGGCACCCGAGGCCTGCTGCTTGCCGCATCATCGGGACGCGCTGGCTGTTCTCTGCGGGCCGACGCCTCAGCGTCCTTTTGCCCTGCCCCCTCCGCTGTGGCAACCACGGCTGCAGTTTACTCACAGCCATTCTTTTCTCATTCAGGCACCTTAATACCTTTATATTGTATACTGGATCTGGTATGAAGGGTCTTTCCAGACAATAACTGATGACAATTGGTACTACATAACTGATTGTCTTTTCTTTGGGCAATGTATTATGTTCAGCATTTTTCACCAGTACATTAAATGAACATGTACAATGGGAACTGTAGACACTCAGGTTGAAAAATGGATAAAATCTCAGAAATCAAGAATCTAAGTCCAAAACGATACTGAAAACCCTGTTTCTTTTGCACAAAATCAGCGAATACAAGATGTGTTTTACATCATGATGACTTGTACATGTGTTAGGAGCTATTGTCATATTAATTAATACATACAATTCAATGTTAAAAACTTTTTCTCAAAAAAATTAGTTCACGCAGTCATCTATGCAAACCTTATTCCACTCCCTACCACATGGATTCACTATAAAGACATATGAATACAGTTGTCAAGTGCCAAAGATTCAAATGTACAGATATCAAGTTGTGTACATGTATGTGTGAATATGCCATTCCGAAGAAACTCCTATCTTTTTTTCTATAAATACAATAAATAAATAGATTAATGTGGGAAGAATGTATTGCTTGATCAGATTAATATGTTTCTATAGCATTAACTTAGCTCAATGTATTAAATCTGACAGAACTTATTCTGTCAGTTTTAGAATGACACTGTGTGTATATATGTGATATAACTTTCAGACTACTCTCCCCTACCCCAACCTATTGTAATGAGATTTCCATCCTAATTGTCCAGAGCCAGGTGGTCTTCACTTAGAAGATCTGATATTGCACAAATGGCTGTGAGGTTCCTCTCTTATGAAAGTAGGCAATACATTCTTTTACTTTTGAATGAAGAAAACATTTGAGATACTTCATTATTCCTTTAGTTTTCTAAGAAAAATGCAGAGCATGTAATATATGTGCAGCACATAAAAGATACGGATGACTATATAATCACTACAGCTCCTGGGTGGATGGTTTGAGAGTTGCTTCAGGGTCATGTACACTCTCTTGAAAGGCTTATAGGCCTGCCTCTCCCATTATTCATTCTCTAATCATGGCATTATTCTCCAGGGGCATTTCTTGTTTGATGAATTTGTGCAGTATGTTTTCATCTGGAGTAAGTTTTTAATGCAAATTCCTATCTAGCCTGTGGGTCCTTCAACACAGGGAGTTCTTATGGTTGTGCAGATTTTTTCCCCCTTAAAGAAAATTCACTGAATTGAAATGTGGGAATAAAAGGGCTATACTCACATTGTTCATAGCCAGAGATAATCTGTTCAGCAGAAAACATCAGCTTGTTATTCAGTTCAGAGAACCTATTTTTATTGCATACCTATTTAAGAATACTCCTTTGGAGAATAATCACACTTTGTGTTTCTGTGGTGCTTTTTTACAGGATGGTCTCAAAGCTTACTTGCACAATGCTCATTAATGAACCCCCAAAACTCCCACACAGAGGGACAAAATTCTTAATAACCCCAGTTTCACAGATGGACACCATGACATACGCAGATCTTTGGAGATACTTGAGGGTCAGTGTGTGAGTCTAGGATAGTGCAGGAAATGAAGCATACAAATTCTGATGCCGAGGTTTCTGAAGAGGCCCATTGTTCATTGAACTGAATCCCCTTAAGAAAGCTAGTAGAATATAAAGGCAATGAAATATTATTACTGCTATAACACACAAAGCACAGCATTTTGCTATAATATTCTCTCTCACACACACACAGACATGAACACACACACACAGAGAGAGAGAGAGAGAGAGAGAGAGAACTTTTAGGTTACTAATATTTCAACTTTATACAGAGTAAATTGAGGCTGAGAAACAATAACTTAACCAACATCACTCAGAGAGCTCGTAAGTGACAAAAGACTGCCTCCTCTGTCTGTCAAATCAGATGTAATTTTTCTAAGTTTGAGCGCTTTGAGGATTATAGCTTCATTTTCTGTTGCCCCTTGTATATTTAATTGTTCCGCCCCCATGAATTTAAGGTAAAAGGTAAAGGTATCCCCTGTGCAAGCACCGAGTCATGTCTGACCCTTGGGGTGACGCCCTCTAGCATTTTCTTGGCAGACTCAATACGGGGTGGTTTGCCAGTGCCTTCCCCAGTCATGACCGTTTACCCCCCAGCAAGCTGGGTACTCATTTTACCGACCTCGGAAGGATGGAAGGCTGAGTCAACCTTGAGCCGGCTGCTGGGATTGAACTCCCAGCCTCATGGGCAAAGCTTTCAGATGGCTGCCTTACCACTCTGCGCCACAAGAGGCTCTTTGCGCCACAAGAGGCTCTTCCCCATGAATTTACTGGTTGTATAACACTTAATTTAAAAAAAATGGCTTGAGAAATTAAGCGTACAGATCTCAAAAGCAAGCTGCTTTCATTTAATATTTCTACAAGTTTGAAAAATATCTTTCCACCAGTATTACATCATAAGTAATGATGTCATAGGAAGTTCGAATTGTTTATAGAATTGTACATATTAAATGGTCATGTAAATGTCAAGATGTCATAACTGTAATGGAGCAACCTACATTTTGAATATTTTAGATGTGATCTGGACACATGTTCAACCATTTTCAAGAACTGAGATCTGAGAAATCTATTTAGCATTGTGTATTCTTACAGCAATGTAATTCAGTGTAGAATAAATTCACATGCACATGTCATTACAACATAATTTAATTAAAAATATTTTTTGTTTCTTTAGAGAATTCCCAGGATCACCTGGACCTGGCTGTCACAATTCAGCTTAGAATATAGTTTGGTAAGTCAAAGTAATTTATTGATTATCATAGACCAGTAGTCATAGTACTGATATAATACAAAAAGTATCCAATTTACAAATAAGAACAATCTAGTCATGTCATCCTGAACTATAACATTAAAATAGCATTAATAAGAATCACTAAAATGTGTTTAAAGTTTTATAAATAACCTCTTTCAGTCTGACCTGTCAAAAGCTAAAGTGGATTAATAGCCCATTTCCTTCTGATCACAGTAGCTAGTCAGGCAAATCTAGCAATAGTTGATGTAACAGTTTTTTCATATCTGATAGAAGAAGTTGTATATTGTACATTTGTACAAGACATGCTCTGTGGCCTCAATCTGGCCCTCTTTACAAATTCATACACAGCCTGCAGTTGGTAGCCTGTTGAATTTCTCCCTCAGATAGGCTGAGGGTGGAGCATTATACTGGAGGAGAGTAAAGGATCTTCTATATTCAGGGTTTGTAATATTGCTTAAGTATGGCATTGGATCAGCACTGATGAGTTGCTCTTTCCTAAAAAGAGGGTCCAATATTCTGTTAAAGTTGTGTTGCCTCTCTATCTCTGTTGCCCTTGTCTTAAGAAGTTCCTTTGCCTTGTCAAGTCAAGTCTTTATTATTACGGTACTAGACCAGTAGTCAAATTACAAGGTACATAAAAACATCCCAAGGCCAGAACAAGTTGGTAAGAGAGGATACAATAGCTCATCTTTTTAGTGAGTGCGATTCACCATGCTGTAGCATAAGTATCTATTATATATGTACAATTCATTTTATAACAAGTTTTGGGAAAGCTGTATAACTCCAGGAGCTTGACTAAGACTGATTATGCTTGGGCCGGGAAAGGTGGGCTAGCACCTGCATACCGGGGGGGGGGGGGGAATCCCCGCTAACAGATGATGCCAGCACCATCCAGTCCTCCTCCCAGTTCTGGCCCATGTTAGGGCCTTTGATAGCCCACGGGAAGGGAACACGGATTTTTCTGCATTCCCTGTCTTGCTGCAGTGCACTGGAGGATTTTTTCCCTTGTGCGTACATGGGTTGTGGCAGGACATGCTGCCCCACCGCTAGGAATAGGTGGCATCCCAGTGCAGCCACTGCCATGCATAATTGGTCTAAGATACATAAATACTATTATGTATTCATATTCACACCATCAGGCTATCAACAAGAAACTTCAGTATTTTAGGTTATGCTCCATTAGAGATCTGGGTTGAATCTGCTTTTAATCCTCTCCCAGCCCAAATAATTTCCTCCACTATGCACTGAATTCAATTTCCATTTTGATTTTGGGTGCTTTAAAATTTCCCTCTGCAACATGCATGATTGATCCACGGTGACCCTACCTTTCCCTTGCGATATTTGAAAAATTGCCTACCAGTATAACTGTAGATTTCTGCCTTTTGCAAAATAACTCCCTGCTCCATGCCTGCAACACAGACACAGTGAAGCAGTCTTCCCTGATTGGCCAGGGCGTCAGTTCAAAGACTTCCTGGATCCTGGTTGCAAAGCTACCCTCCCAAGTCTTATTATTTTTGCCATTTTAAAGTGACTGCGCTTCAGAAGCCCACACTTCTCTCAGCAAAGATTTGCCTCATTTTCTGAGATGCTGCTGCTGGCTCAGGAGTCAAAAGAGAACAAATAAAGCACTAATGCACTAATGCTGGCTGGACTTCACCTGACCCCTGCTAGTTCAGGAAAAGAAAAATAAAGCAGCTTCATGACTACCACTCACCTCCCCCCTCTGAGCTTACCCAATCAAATGCAGAAGGTTTTCTGTTTCAATTCATGGGGGGGGGGGGCGAGGAAGGAGGAAGACCTGGGTTCAAATTGATCTAAATTCAGCAGGACCGACAATGGAAAAAACAAAGGAAGTGCAGAATCCGCCCTGGAAAATGAAACTCTCTGATAATAGAAGAGCAAACATGCCTAGCCACTTTTTCTGATCTGTATCACAGATATACCTGTTTAAAAAATCACAGATGGAGCATCTTTTAAGACATATTGAAGGTGAGTTGAAAAACATTTCTCCCTTTTCCAGAATGAAGAGGAATCTAATTCTATAGTAGGTTCACTTTCAAGTCAGAGAGTTGGAATATGAATTTACCCACTATGGAACTTTTAAAACCACATACAGTACAGATATACCTCAGAAAAAGATACACTACAGAACTTTGCTTGGAAATCTCTATCATTAAATGTATATATGCTGCTATAAAATAATTTTCCACAAACTTGCACATACTTTTGTTTGAAGTTGCTCAATTGCTTTGAGTAACTGGAGATAAGAACTTAAGGAAATGCAGGGTGGCATTGTTATAAAATGCTTCAAAGAGAGATCCCCAATAAACAATGTTCTGTAAGCACATTGCTTCCAGACTCTCTGTTGCTAAGGCAAAAGAATTCTGAAGTAAATGGAAAACAAGAATGTAGCAGTTCACATTGCTTTCTTTAGGGGGAGGGAAGTCTTCTGAAAAATATGTTTAATTTCAAATAAGTCTTTGGGAAAGACTATAGGGCTTTCAACTTGGGGTAACAACTCAATGATAGAGAACATATTTTTGTTGTTTTTGTTAGGTGCGAAGTCGAAGATGAATCTATATATCTATATATCTAAATCTAAGATAGATAGATAGATAGATAGATAGATAGATAGATAGATAGATAGATAGATAGATAGATAGATAGATAGATAGATAGATAGATAGATAGATAGATAGATAGATAGGTAACATTGCAATCAGAATCAGGAAGAAGTTAACTACTAGACTCGGGAATTATAGAAAAGAAAAAGAAACTTCTGCCTAGCTTCACTTCTCAATGGGCAGTCAAATACAATGTGTGCTATGGTCTCAATTCTTCACATTCAAGTTCTTTCAGAATAGGGAATCCTTGAATAATTTTGCTATCAGTCTTTAGTAATCTTTTATCTCTTGGTCATCCAATGGCCCCCCAGACTTCCTGGCTGGTTTTCTGCTACTAATGTATTTGATTTAGTAAAAGTTGGTCTTTCTAAAAATTGCATTTTATTTGCCAAAGCCTATACTTCCTTTTATCTACCTTATACTCAGTTATACCTTTTGCAGTTATATTTTTCTTAACTTGTGGTATTATTTATTTATTTTTCATACTGCTGCTCTCGACCAGTTGGTCCATGGCCTCCCATATAAGTCACCCCCTCCCTTCTCCACCCACCAGGCTTCAACCAAAGCCTAGCAGAAGAGCTCCATCTTGCAGGTCCTGCAGAACTTATTTAGCTTTGCCAGGACCCTTAGCTCTTCCGGGAGCTCATTCCGCCAGGCAGGTGCCAGGGCTAGGTGAACCTCATGAGAGCCAGAGACCTCCAGACTGTTGGCAGCTTCAGAGTATAGCACTGTGCACAGGGCATAGGGGTTAAATGGTCTCTTAGGTACACCAGGCCCAGACCAACACCTTAAAGCTGGATATGGGTCCTCCAGAATGAGAACCCTAGTGAGAACCATAGGAGCTGCATTCTGCACCATCTGCAGTTTCTGGGTCAGGGATAAGGGTAAGTCCACATAGAGTGAGTTACAGAAGTCCAACCTGGAGATGACCAATGCCAGCTGGGCTACTCTGGTGACCTGGGTCTCCATGGTCCAACATCGCCCCCCCCCCCAGATTCCTGGCCATGAGTGCAATCTCTAGTTGCACACCATCCAGGGTGGGCAAGCGTGCTTCTTGATCAGGCCCTTTCCTATCAAACCACAATACCTCTGTCTTGGAGGGGTTGAGTTTCAGCCAGCTTTTCTTGAGCCAGATTGTCACCGTTTCTGTGTGTGTGTGGGAGAATCAGGTTAACTGTCCATCAATTGATAGAGCTGGGTGTCATCAGGGTACTGTTGACAACCCAGCCCAAAGCTCCAGACCAGCAGTGCCAGAGGGAACATAAAGATGTTACTGTGTCCTGTGGAACTCGACAGGGCCTCTTCTGCATGATGGATAAGCTGATGAAAACTCACTAAATACATTGTTGTTTTTCTGATCTCTGCACAGAAGAGTGAATTTACTCCAAAAAACAGATTTTGCTCTGCATGGTGAACTGCCTCTTCGGTGCTTTAAGCGTATTTTAAGCGTTGTTTCTGAAAGATGCTTTTCACCGATTCATTTCTCTCCTGCTTGCCTTAGATAGTCTATTAGTCATGCAGAGAGGCTCCTTTTTTATGCAGATTAGTGACTGCATTAGAGAACAAAGCGGAGTTGGTAAAACTACAGGGGGCAGGGCTATGAATTGTTTCATGCAGAGAGCATTGCAATATAGCTTTTCAACAGACTATATTCAATGCAGAACAACGATTGTAATATAATAAAGTGGTCTAAACTGGTTGTATTTTAAACTGTTTTATTTGGCTCCATGCAGAATACCTCAGGAGAGGTTGAACTATGTGACTGCTCTTACCCCACAGCGATACCCTGTGTATGGTTCCAGAGCCATTGAAGGGTTGTCCCCCAAATCCCAGACCCGGGATACATTTTATCTGAGCTTCCAGTCTTTAAATAATCTACAAGCTTCCGGAAGGAGTATGACCCTCCTTACCTTTGTTTTCAGTTTCTTCTTCACAATCTCCCTCATTTGAGAGAATTTACCCCCTGTAAAGTTAAATGTGGTTATTCCCTGTTCACATCTCTCTTGAGCATTACATAGGACCATGTCCTGGACTGCCTCTCCTTTGGTAGTTTCTGTGACTATCTGCTCTATGGCAAAGTCATTGAGAGTATCCAAAAACCAACTGCTTTCTCTGAACTGGAATATATATTGACCCAATCAATGCATGGGGAATTAAAATAATCAATTATGACCCAGTTATTTTATCTAGCTACTTTCCTTAATTCTTTTGCTGTTTTTAAATCATTCTCTAACCTTTGATCTGGTGGGTGATAACAAACCCTGAGAGGTAAGCTTCCTTCTGGGCACACTATTTCTACCCTTTGCGTTTCTGTAAGCAAATCTATTTCTCTTAAATTCTCATTTTTTCTGGATTACATATCCTCATTGACATACAGAGCCACTCTACCACTGACTCTTCCCTCCCTATCCTTCTGCTATGATTTGCATCCAAGAATCACTATATCACACTGATTATCCTCATCATACTAAGTTTCTGAAATGCCTATAATGTCGATGTTCTCCTTTGACACTAAGCATTTCAGCTCCTCCATTTTACCTTGGATATATCTAGCATTTGTATATAAACATCTACAATTTCTCAGACAGGTTTCTGAGTCACGAGTAATATTAGAACCACAAGACAATATGAGGAGGCTTTTAATTCATATAGGAACTGGTGAAAGTTTACAGGTGTGGGTATTGTGTGGAACCACTGCCGGAAATAATAGCACCTGACAGCTCACAATGTATGGTTCATTTACATGACTGGGCATCAGAAGATCTGGGGCATATGTTTGCTTTAAAGAATATGGAATACATTTTGGTCAAATGCTGAAATCTTCTCCATTGTTTTCTATGCTGGTGATAGTTAAAGCACACCTTTGCAAAATAGATTAGAATTCATAGAAGGCTTAGTAGAAGTAAGCAGTACAGAATGACAGACTACATGTGGTTAACTGCATAAGTCACATTTGTAGTAGGAATTTGTGTTTCATTGATTGGAGACATGATTATGTCTCCATTATGACTAACATGTTTGTGAATCAGAATGGCTGCTGCTGGCAGGTAATCTCTCTGAAACGGATTTTCTTATAAGAAAACCATTACCCATCCCATAAAGCTGGGGTCACCAATCTTTTTGAGCCTATGGGTAACTTTGGAATTCTGACACAGGGTCGTGGACACAAGAACAACATTTATTTATTTGATTGATCTCATTGGAACAGGCTTCCTAGGGAGGTGGTGGGCTCACCATCTTTGGACATTTTTAAACAGAGGCAGATAACCATATAACGGAGAGGCTGATTCTGTGAAGGTTCAAGGGGATGGCAGATTACAATGGATGAGAGATAGAGTTGTGAGTGCCCTGCATAGTGCTAGGGGTTGGACTAGATGACTCAGGAGGTCCCTTCCAACTCTATAATTCTATGATTTATATATTTGTTTTTGTTGACTGCCACTCCCAGCCCAGCTGGCTCATGGTGCTTTACAATAAAACTTTAAAATTTTCATAAAACCCAATACATATAAACCAATATTGGTGGTAAAAAACCAATCTACAAAATTCTCCTTTCCCAACCACTCACACCCTACCACAACAGTCACCATTGCCCCAGAGGGGTATCTACTGGCAATGTATAGTCTAGGAGCCTAAAGAGGGAGGGTCACGATCTTCTTGGTCTGGCCTCAACCATATGCCTGGCAGAAGTGCTCCATCTTACCTCTCATGGCTACTTAAAATGGCTGACTAGAAAATAGGGGTCCCCCTCCAGGAGATAATGTCCCTCTCAATGGGAGAATTTGTGGAGGTATTGACGCAGGCATATAGGTCTGCCGCTTAAGAAATCATCCTTGAATCCATGGGATCCCACTAACTACCACCTCATCTTGCATTTAGTGTTACTGGGGGAAATGATGGAAAGGGATGCTGTGGACCAAATATCAGCATTTCTGGATGAAGCTTGCATCTTAGATCCATCTCAGTTGGGTTTCTGGCCTGACCATGTGGTGGAAACAGTTTGGCTACCCTGATGGATGATTTCTCCTGCCAGCTGGATTGGGGTAGGCCAGCATTACTCATGTTGCTCTATCTCACTGCAGTGTTTGACATAGTTGACCATGAGCTCACTTCCTCACCAATGCTAGGATACAGGGGACAGTGCTCCAATGGCTGATCTCCTTTCTCCAGGGTTGCAGACAGAGGGTAGCAATTGGAGAGAGACAATTAACCCACTGCCAGCTCCCAAGTAGAGTGCCACAGGGGTTGGTCCTCTCTTCAATTTTATGGGGGGCCCACATTTGACCCATGCTCCGACAACTGTTCTGGCTTCCAGTTGAATTCTGGATCAGGTTTTGGTAATCACCTTTAAGGCCATACATGGTCTGGGCCTAGTGTACCTGAGGAATCACCTCTCTGCCTATGTTTCTCAAAAAGCCCTATGCTCAGCCAACTCCAACTGGCTGGTGGTCCCTCACCCCAAGTAAATACATATGGCCTCAACCAGGGCCATGCCATTCTGTCCTGGCCCCTACTTGATGGAATGAGCTCCCAGAGGAGATACGGGCCCTGCCAGAAGTAGCATAATTCTGCAAGGCCTGAAAAATGGAGCTCTCCCACCAAACATTTGGCTGAGGCAAATGAATTGACAACATCTATTTGGCCCTCCAGTACCCCCTCTTACCAGATATCCTCACTGGACACATTGTGGGACAATTCCAATCTAATCACTCTACTGGGTAATGGTCAAAATGTTAATGGTCAAATAGTAAATAATTAAATGTTTCATGCTGTTGATATTGTTATTGTTAATATTGATGCAGTTACTAAGTTTATGTATATCTGTCATATTAGATTTCATGTTCTCTGTAAAGCACCCTGAACCTCAAGGGAGGGTGGTATAAAAATGTAAAACCAAAATAAAGAAAAAAAAGTATTTGCAGCCCACAGCTATAAGTAGCTTGTTAATCTGCTTAAAGTTTTGAAACCCTGACTAGTTTTTCCTCAAATTCACTGTTGTATTGTCAGCAATGTAAGATAACATTCTGTCCAAATGGAGACAGTTGTCCTAAACCACACTGCAGAGCTGTTCTGCAATCACCTCACTGGTCTTTGTCATTACAGAAGTCAAGCAATCCTTCTTTTATTCCCTCAGTTACAGAAAAGTAACAAACAGTCACAGGAAAGAATTTCCTGTTTCCCTTGTCAGAGGCATCACATCCTACTGAGAAAAAGTGTGCAGTATCCTCTAGCAACAATTCTATGGATTTTGTTGCCAAAATGTTCCCTACAATGCTGGTAGCTTTTGTCCGTCCACAAGACATCTTTTTTTGCTATGCCAGAATCAGGCTACATTCTTGGCAGTGGTTTATTTGTGGAGTCTTGACTTGCATAACTTTGTCAGAGCATAACTCTGCAATACACTTCTACCACTTCAGCTGCAGTAATCTGATTCACTTGTGAGGAATCTGGTTTATCAAAGAAGATGGTCACTAGTGTTGTTGGTCTGTACTGTTTCTCCACCTGTTTGTGCTCCATACTTTTCACATGATTTACTAAGGTTATCTTTCCCCTAATAACACAAATGTCTGTGGTGTCACCAAATGCATTCTGCTGTTTCAAGTTACTTTATTTTTTTAATGAAGCCAGCTTTTGAACTAGCCATTCATCTTTATAAACTGCTAGGTATTTTTCTTTTTTGCTTTGCCACTGCCTGAAGGATTTTCTCCACTATCTAATGAATCACTTTCTTCTCAATTTTTTAATGGGAACCAACCCTGAGTACCACAGCAGATTCTCACCCCCTCACAGATAGCCTTTTATTTCTTATGGGTGGAGCCCACAAGAAAAACCTCATCACTTTGGTGGCTTTTTGACCACAGAAATACAGATGCAGAGAATGTTATTCATTTACTTCAAATATATTATATATTTCTCTCCAATGGGAACCTAAGGGGGCTTTCATCATTTTCTTCTCCATTCTTTCCTCACAAAAACTACACTGAGAAGTGGGTTAGGCTGAGAGTGTTTGACTGACTCAATAGTGCCTCACATTTCTCTGTGGCACGGTAGGGATTTGAAATTAGGTCTCCAGATGCTAGTTTGGCATCTTATTTTTCACATCTTAATATTTTCAAGCACCTGCCAATAAATCACAAATGAGCCATATTTGCCCCACCCTCACCCAAAAGCTGCTTTAGCATGGACGCTTGCTAGATAATATCACTTATTTCACAACAAATCTGGGCTTTCCCATTAAACATTGGAAGCCATTTCCAATCTTGTAATGCTCAGGTACTGCTCTTTTCTCAGGTCACGCACAATTGCAAACCTGAGGAGCTCTATCAGAGCCTAGGTAACTCTGTGACCAGGTATTTGTCAGCTGCATTTCTGTTGTCACACAAAAGAAGTTCGGAAATTTAAATTTGAAAATTTAAGATAATAATTCACACCCGAGGAAATTCTTATTGACCCTTGGAGATATCCTATCCATACTAGAGCATATTACATTATCTTCTTTTCTATGGATTTCACTGCTGTTCTGTTGGCATCAGATATTTGTTTTGTAGATTTGATCTGTCTCTCATAATTTCTAATTAGAAAACATGTATCCTTAATCCTCTGCTCCATTAATCTAGTTTTATAAGCTTCCAAGGAAGTCATTTAAAGGCTGCTTTAGGAAAGACACGCTCTATGACTGCTTCAGAGGGCATCCATGTTGGTCTTCAGTAGAAGAGTTGAGCTCAAGTACAGTGGCACTTTCCCCGCATTCATTCTTACCAATCTCCATTCAATTTGGGCCCAGACATAGTAAGAGATCTGCAACAAACAGTTTCCCCAAACCGAATCAGCCTTCAGTTGCTTTCGCCATCTGCATCTGCATGGGCTCCCCCTCCTTGGTGCTTCTTGATCACACCACCCCTCTCCCAGCTTATGGTGGGCTGCCAGGAAATTTAGCACTCACCGCACCACTTTAAAGCAACCTTGCACTTATCGGCCCCCGCCCTCCCTCCATAGAAAGATGTAAGGGCCCCGGGGCAGAATGAGCCTTTGAAATGCATGGCTAAGGACAAAGGGGGGGGGGGTTTGCAAGTGCCGCTGAGCTGGAACTTGGAGGAGCGATCACCAGGAAACTGAGTTTCCATTTAGACAAAGAATATATTATGCCCCAAGCCCCTTAAATAATTAAAAAGAAAGAAAAGGCTTCGTAAAATGTATGATCAGATTAGTGAGCACAGACTGGAGAGTAGCATAAAATGGCGAATAATGGAATGGTTTCAGTCTCTCAACAATCCCAAGCAAAGGATAGCCTTTTGTTTTTGAGTCCGCAACTTGACCAATCAGCAAGAGACAACTGTGCTACGTCACCATTGTAAACACGTTTACTGCACTGAAGAAAAGTGGTGGTGGTGGTGGGGGGGAGGAGTGCTAGTTAATCTGAAGCCGTGGACATCTACACTTTTATGTACTGGGCTTCCGGAGTGCTTTAGTCGGATATCCCGGAAAATAAGCGCTCCCTGATATTCCAATGAAAAGGTAGGGTCAATGCAGGTTGTGGCATGTAGGTTGCAGATGGAAAATTCCCATCGACCCAAATAAAATGGAAATCGATTTCTATGCAGATGGGAGGGATTTAATCGATCTGGGATTGCAATAAAAGCTTTGTGCAGATTCAGCCCTGCTCTGTATTTGACTAAAGGGAGGCAGTTGCCTTCCACTGATGCTGCCCGGAGCTCTTTTTCAGATTTCTTAGCATTCTGGAAAGAGAGAGACTGTACGGCAGTTGCTGAAGGCAGCTGCAGGCATTACAAAGAAGAAAATGCAGCAGCATCAGACTTGCCATTCCTGGTCTAACACACAAAGCTCAATCATTTCTCTCCACATGCAAATTATACACCACAAAAATACAGGATTTACAGGAAAATGCATGCACAGGTGGTAAGCAAAGGGTCTCTGTGCAAAAGAACTGATTTAATGTCATCAGCACAAGTTTTATGGCATAGGAAGCCTGGCTATAGGGTGGGAGTAGAAACAGGCTTGAAAGAAACAGTGATGCTGTGGCACATACTAGCAAGCAGTACACTGACTAATCCTCCAGAACACTTATTTGAATATTGTTTTGTATTTGGGAATCCGTTTCTTCTCCAAAAAATTAATCTTGGATCAGATCAGAAACTTATTCGCTAATTCAGTCTGATTCTGAAATAAGTGAATACAGATCACACTAAAACCTCCCCGGAGAGGTGCCTCTAGGCTGGTGCTGCAAGGGTCTTTTTTTTCTGCTTTGCTTCCAGTGTCTGTCAGTATCTAGAAGTATGGGGCCCAGTTAATCTGGAAAAGATGAGCTGAATTTCCATGAATGTCATTGTGCATATGTGAGCAGCCAAGAAGCCTCCAGTACTGCTGTGCACCTTTCTAGTATATACCGACTTCTAGAGAAGATGGATTGGATCCCAGTTGTTTACTGGATGTTCAGAACTGGTTTGAAAAACAAACAAAAAAAATACAAATTAGGTTGTACAGTTAGCCCATTCCAAATCTGGAATCCACCATGGTATAATCCTTATCCTCTATATATTTGTGAAACAGCCTGGCAGTGGGTGGGACATGTCCGGCTATCCCCCCTGACAGACACAGATGGACAATTGGACCAGAGGGCTGGGCCTGCTCCTGTTGCCCCGTCGAAGCCCAGGCCTCGCAGGAAGAGGGGGTGGCTGAAAGGTGTCATCAAGCTGACGCCTCCCGAGCAGCCCCCAACTTCTGCCGCCTTCCCCCCACACCGCCATTACAATGCTGACCGCTGCTGTCATAGCCAGCTGCTCGCCATAGGCAGCAGGGGTTGGAGGGGTTGGAGCTCGCACCCCTGCTGAAGCCGCCCCACTCAGCTGGAGCCAGCCTGGAGCCAGGAGCCTTTGGCCCCAGCAAAGGGACAGCCCTGCCATGTCACTGACACGCCGGCCCTGTCCCTTTGACACCCATGAAGCCCACCAGCTGCCTGGAAGCCACCCGCCCGAGCCAGCCCCGCCATGAAGCAGAGGAGCCCCGCCCAGGAAGCACGGTCCATGCCAGGTAAGCCAATGCACAGCCTACCCTACCATTCGCCCCTTCTCCGCCCACACCCACCCATCCACCAACTGTGCTCTTCTGCCGTCTGCCCCCCAAGTCGCCCCCTCTATCCACCACCACCCCACTGCCGCTTCCCCGCACCCCACATGCTGAGCCACCCACCCACCGCACACTTCCGCCAGCCACTCCACCCACAAGTTGCCCCCGCGCTCTCCCCAATCCGCCGCAGTTTCTTTCTTTCTTTCTTTCTTTCTTTCTTTCTTTCTTTCTTTCTTTCTTTCTTTCTTTCTTTCTTTCTTTCTTTCTTTCTTTCTTTCTTCCTTTCTTCCTTTCTTCCTTTCTTCCTTTCTTCCTTCCTTCCTTCCTTCCTTCCTTCCTTCCTTCCTTCCTTCCTTCCTTCCTTCCTTCCTTCCTTCCTTCCTTCCTTCCTTTCTTTCTTTCTTTCTTTCTTTCTTTCTTTCTTCCTTCCTTCCTTTCTTTCTTTCTTTCTTTCTTTCTTTCTTTCTTTCTTCCTTTCTTCCTTCCTTCTATCCATCCCTTCACCCACCCCTTGCCTTCCTTTCTCGCTCCCATCCCTCCTTCTCTCTTCTACCTTCCTTTCCTACATTCTTCCTCCCAATGCTTACTCTCCTTTCTCCCCTTCTCTCTCTCTCTCTCTCTCTCTCTCTTTCTCTATCCCTCCCTCCCTCTTTCTCCCTTTCTCTATGCCTGCCTGCCTGCCTTCCTTCCCTCCCAGGGGGGCCAAGGTCCTGGGGGGGGGCCCTTCCGCAACCACCCACTGCCTGCTAGCACCCGCTGTATTTTTTCTACAGTGGGCTTAATTTCTAGTATTAATATATAATGTGATGGGTGAGTTCCTGGCATTATTCAATAAAGCCACTATTATGTTATGAAGGTATGAATCTTTGTGCCATTTAAATTGATATTTCCCACTGCAAAATTAATTTTCTTCTTGGAACCAGACGGAACTTAATGAAACTGTCTTTGGAGATTTGAAGAGAAGGTCACACCCCTGTAAAGAATTAGGAGTGAAGTACATTCTAGGGTTCATTTCCAGTGTTCTAACTGGGGCAAGTTTTGACTTGGTTGTATTACTAAGCTGGAAAGAGAATGGAAGAATCATTTATAAAAACAGGCAGTGCATGAAATAGTCCCACTTAATTGAGAGAAGGAAATACCCTGGTTGTCTGAAAAAACAACGCCAAACCAAAGCAGAGTATTGCAAACTGAACACAGAGGTTCATATAACATAGAAGATACAGAGAACACTTAAAAACATTCAAAAATTTCAATTTGTTTGCAATGTGCAAAGAAATGGTATTCGAATTAGGCTGCAAATTGAATTTGTTTCTACCTGCTCCCTTCACTGTGTTTGACACATTTTCAACCGACTTTTAGTAATCAATACACCCCTCCAGAATCAAGGACCATTGTAGAAAAGACAATATACACTGGAGAAAAGAGAATCTCTCAGGCCAACATTTTGAGAAGGAGTCAGCAGTCATGGTGAGTGTTGATATCAATGACATTGGGAAATGTAGTTGTGTGGTCCTGGAGCAAAAACTTATGTTACAAAGCAGAAAATTAAAGGTCATGACTTCAGAACTAGTATTCTCAGACTTATTGCTGGTTCCACATAGGTACAGTTTGAAGGTCTCAACATGTGCATGAGACAGTGGTGCTAGGAAGATGGGCTTAGATTCTTTTGAGTATTGAAGAACTTTCTGGGGTATGCCAAAGTTGTACAAACACATGGGCATCACTGGAACAATGGGGAACTACACTGCTAGCTCTTAATATCAAAAATGCATCAGAGCAGCTTTAAAATTTATTCCTGGCAAAAAAGCAACAACAACAACAGCAACAACAACAAAAGCCAACAGGAACTGGGAACGTTCTACTGTGGGACAATTCAGTCCAAAGGCACAATAGTAAAATACTCAGGGGGATATTGATATGGGAAAAAAATAATTGGGGAATGAGAGCAGGCTGAGAGATAGCAGCATATCCACTGCTGCAACAGCACTGGCCCTTAGGGAGGTGGGCAGGCAGGCAGGCAGTAGGGAGGCTTCTATTGTGCCTGGCCCCACATCAGACTAGGAGCCCATGCTGAAGCCCGCCCCCCCGGCACAGCAGCTGGAAGGTGGGATCATCCCTGGTGCCATGCCAGCACTGCTCCCCACCGCTTCATGGTTGGAGGGCTAAGAAGGAGGTGGAGGCGATTGATGTGGTGGGGCCATTTGGGCTGGGGTGGGCATTGGTGGGGCTTTCCTGGCCCCTGCAAACCCAGATGGGTACCACCCAGGCCTGCAGAGGCAACGGTGGGGCTGCTCAGAGTGGGGCAGTTATTGGCAGGGGCTTCCTGTCCCCCCTAACAGACACAGATGGCCAGTTGGACGAAGGGGCTGGGCATTCGGGGGCCTCCCATTCTTCTGAAGGGCAGCCATTTCCTGGCCTCCTTTCCTACCCCCGAGATCTCAGGCAGACAGATGGCCTTGGTGGCCATGCTGGCCTGTGACCCAACCTCTCCCTTCCCCATACCTCCCTCTTTTCAAGGTATCCTGCTCGGCTGGCTTACCTTACTGCCAGCTCTTCCTGATGGTGGAAAGAGGAGGAGGAGGTGGTCGGGGGGGGGCATTCCGAAGCTGATTGGTCCTCCGAGGTGACTGACATAGAATCATAGAATCATAGAGTTGGAAGGGGCCATACAGGCCATCTAGTCCAACCCCCTGCTCAATGCAGGATCAGCCCAAAGCATCCTAAAGCATCCAAGAAAAGTGTGTATCCAACCTTTGCTTGAAGACTGACAGTAAGGGGGAGCTCACCACCGCCTTAGGCAGCCTATTCCACTGTTGAACTACTCTTACTGTGAATTTTTTTCCTGATATCTAGCCTATATCATTGTACTTGTAGTTTAAACCCATTACTGTGTGTCCTTTCCTCTGCAGCCAATGGGAACAGCATCCTGCCCTCCTCCAAATGCCTTTTTTACCGCTGCATCACACTGCCTGCTCATGTTTAGTTTACAATCCACAAGTACCCCAAGGTCTCGTTCACATACAGTGTTAACTAGAAGCGTATCCCCCATCCAGTAGGCATGCTTTTCATTTTTCTGACCCAGATGCAGAACTTTACACTTATCTTTATTAAATTGCATCTTGTTCTCATTTGCCCATTTTTCCATTGTGTTCAGATCTCATTGAACTCTGTCTCTATCTTCCGGAGTATTTGCCAGTCCTCCTTGGTGTCATCTGCAAGCTTGATGAGTAGTCCCTCCACCCCCTCATCTAGATCATTAATAAATATGTTAAAAAGTACCGGGCCGAGCATAGAGCCCTGAAGTACCCTGCTATTCACCTCTCTCCAGTCTGATGAAACACCATTGACAACAACTCTTTGAGTGCGGTTCTCTAACCAATTCCCTATCCACCTAACTATCTGAAAATCCAGATTGCAGTCCTTCAACTTATCCATCAGAACATCATGGGGAACCTTGTCAAAAGCTTTACTAAAATCCAAGTAAATGACATCAACCGAATTTCCCCGATCCAGCAAACCTGTTACTTGGTCAAAAAAGGAAACCAGTTTGGTCTGGCAGGACCTGTTGGAGACAAATCCATGCTGACTTCCTTGGATCACCAAATTGTCCTCCAGATGTTTGCAGATCGCTCCCTTTAATATCTGCTCCATTATCTTCCCCACAACAGAGGTCAGACTCACTGGTCTGTAGTTTCCCGGGTCATCCTTCCTCCCTTTTTTGAAGATCAGAATAACGTTTGCTCTCTTCCAGTCCTCCGGGACATCTCCAGTCCTTAAAGAGGTTCCAAAGATGATGGACAAGGGCTGTGCAAGTTCTCTGGAAAGTTCTTTGAGTACTCTCGGATGCATTTCATCCGGACCAGGGGATTTGAACTCATCCAGTGCAGCTAAATGCCTCTTGACAACCTCTCTATCCATGTTAACCTGCCACCCAGACACTATCCTTTGTCTACGGCCATCTCTAGATGTGCCTAAACACGTTGACCTGTGGGAAAAAACAGATGTAAAATAGGCACTAAGCCTTTCTGCTTTCTCTGCATCCTCCGTTAGAGTTTGTCCATTTGCACCCAACAGTGGGCCTATTGCCTCCTTTACTTTACGTTTGCTCCTCACATAACTGAAAAATCTTTTCTTGTTACAATGGGCTTCCCTGGCCAATCTTAGCTCACTCTCAGCTTTGGCCTTTCTGATGATTGATCTACAGTGCCTAGTAACCTGTAGGTACTCTTCTTTAGAGCTCTGTCCTTCCCTCCATTTCCTGAACATTTTCCTTTTCTTTCTTAGTTCCTCTTGAAGTTCTCTGTTCATCCAAATAGGCTTCTTAGAGCTCCTGCAGTGTTTTCGTCTTTCTGGGATAGTCATTGATTGAGCATGCAATAGCTCTTGTTTGAGTAGTGCTCACCCTTCACATGCTCCCTTCCCTTCCAGCATTCTCGTCCCTGGTATGACACTCATCATGTCTCTGAGTTTATTAAAGTTTGCCCTACGAAAATCCAACATCCGCGTCTGGCTACAAGCTTCCTTGTCTCCCCATTTCAAAAGGAATTCTATGAGGACATGGTCACTTCCCCCTAGGTTCCCCACCTCCTTCACCTCATCCACCAACTCTTGCCTGTTGGTCAGTATTAAGTCCAGTATGGCTGAACATCTCTGACAGCCAATCAGGATGGCCATGCATTGTCCTTTTCTCTTTGATCTCATCTTTATATTGGCTTATGATTAGGGATGCCAGCCTGTAAGTGGGACCTGAGGATATCTTGGCATTACAGCTCATCTGCAGACTACAGAAATCAGTTTCCCTGATAAAATAGATACTTTGGAGGTGGACTCTATGATACTGTGTCCTGTCCCTGTCCTCTTCTGGCTCAGTATCTGGTGAGAGATGTAGATGTATCAACTGCTAGCAGTGACCACAACGATATTAAGTTCAGCATTTATATGTTTTGAAGCTGTGGTGGGATGGCTTGAGCAGAGTCACCTGAAAATCAACCCCTCCAAGACGGAGGTCCTATGGCTGGGTGGTAGGGGGGCAGCTCAGGAAGCCCTCTTACCCACCTTGGTAGAAACGCAACTGGTCATCGCATCTCAATCCAGGAATTTGGGAGTGACCTTTGATGCTTCCCTAACTTTGGAGGCTCAGGTCAAGAAAGTAGCTGGCCAGGCATTTTTCCATCTTCGTCAGGCTCGGCTACTAGCGCCCTACCTGTTTCCTGAACATCTGGCCACAGTGATCCATGTGACGGTTACCTTCAGAATAGATTTTTGTAACTTGCTCTATGCGGGCCCACCCTTGGGCTTGATCCGGAAGTTGCAGCTGGTGCAGAATGCGGCTGCTAGGGTCCTCACAGGGACATCTTGGAGAGCCCACATCCAGCCTGTGCTGAGGCAGCTGCATTGGCTACCGGTTACTGCCTGGATCTGGTTCAAGGTTTTGGTGTTAACCTTTAAGGCCCTGAGCGGTCTGGGACCCACATTCTTGAGGGACCACCTGATGTCCTATGCCCTCTGTTCGAAATTATTGGTCATACCGGCCCCCAGGAAGTGCCTCTAGCCTCAACTAGGGCCAGGGCCTTTTCAGTCCTGGCCCCTATCTGGTGAAATGAGCTTCCGGAAGAGCTACGGGCCCTGTGGGAGCTTTCGGCATTCCGCAGGGCCTGAAAGATGGAGCTCTTCCGCGAGGTTTATGGTTGAGGCTGGCACACCAGGGAGAGCTGGACCCCCCTGGGTCAATCTGTGGTGGGTTTTGGTTACCACCCCTTCCCTTCCCCTTGGCAGAGAGTGGGTGAATTGGTATTTTAGTCCACTGTCAGATACTTGGGTTATGTTCTAATTATATATTGTTTTATTGGGGTTTTTATTGGGATTTTTATTGGAATTTTTATTGTTGTAACCTGCCACGAGCCTTTATAGGGAGTGGCGGGCTAAAAGTCTAAATAATAATAATATCAATAGACAATTATCCCAATAGTTCAAAATAGTGAAATTATTTCAAAAGAGAGAACTTAGCAAAAATGGGGAGGGTGGGGGGGATAGTAAAAAGAAAACTGAAATGGAAAAACATAACAGTCCTATTCATAGAGTGGAGGCCCAGCACCAGCAGCCAGTCATTGACTTCCTTATCATTCCTTAACACTCAAAAGCAGATTCTAGCACGTTCCTGGGCACCATTTTTATTATTATTATAATATTTATTGCTCGCCACTACCAGCAAAGCCGTCTCATGGCAAGTTACAGAATATTAAAACCCCACATAAAATACATAAAATATAATTAATCCCCCATTAAAAATATATCCCAGCGGCAAAAAAACCCTCAATCCTCTTCCTCCCAGTTCAGACAGCTCTGTGCCTCATCAGAATCATCTATGGGAGCCTGCATAGCTCAAATGCATTTTGCAGTACATGCAGCTACCCTAAAAACATGTAACTGAAAGAAACAAGCAGTTGGGAACTGTGTACTGATGCAAGTCAGGAAAAGGAATTCAGTGCTTTGGAAGGAAGCCAATGAGAAGGAACACCCAAGAGCAGAAAAAGAGGCAACCAAAAAGGATAACACATATACCAGGTACAACTCTCAGGTATGGTGGGCAGATAATGGATTCATAAAGGGATTTCTCAGCACCGTGAAGCTGCTGAAACAGTGCAATGTTTCAGCACACATGCAAAGAAACCAACCCACCCACCCTGGAAAACCAATCCACAATAGGAATGTGAACAAATGGAACACTGGGGTGGGAATTGAAGAAAATATGTAAGCGTGCACAGATTGCACCAATAGCGCAATCCTTGGAATTGCCACAACACTGCCAGAAAGCGCCTGGAAAATGCTGTTTGTTATGGGAAATCCATATATACCTGTCAATATTTCATAAAGAACCAATTTACTGGGTTTTCCATTCTCATAATGTTAACATGTATGCATTACGGCTAAAGAAAAATATGTAGTGTGATACTGCAGTAAATCTTAATTAAGACGTGATAAATCACAAGTCAAAATGATGGAACAGCTCTTCTATGCTGAGCAATCCATCTCCGTGTTATGATATTTGCTTTATCTTTTACCATAGTTTTTAGAAATATTGCAATACATGTGCAAACACACACAAACACACAATTGTAGGCTATGCACCCTTCATTCCACATGCAAAGGAGAAGAAGCAGGGCATGAGAAAATGTTGAAGTAGATATGAGCCCCTAGCTGGTGATTATCCAAGGATTTGTTTATTCCCCATTCTCATGAGATTTTGATTAGACATAATTGCTAAAAGGAGGAAAGCAAATTCTGGAATTTTACCTTGGAAAACAAAAAACAGAAGATTTACAAAATTATGTTCTTCATGTAAAGTCAGATTATTTGGTTAACAACCCTTGCATACTACTGTGCATTATCTACAGTCTTGCTGATGTCCCTGGGACTTCTGCATGCTCATAATGTAAAGGAGTTCAGTTTGGAAGCTCATATTCTGTATTGCAGGGTAAGTGTATCAAATAACAGAGGAATGGAGATTTACAACCATGAAAAGAGTCTTTTCCCCTTTTTTCAGATGCAGTACATGAATCATCAGGAACTCCAGGAAAAAAAGTAAGACCCTGGAAACATTATTCTTTGCTTCTTGGAATTTGGTTTTCATTAATGCTTTTGGTGGTGTCTCCCTGATCCACTCTTAGATTAGAAATGCACAATATTCTCTCCTCTTGAACTCACGGATGCTCTTTATTGCAGTATTTCCTTTTAGTAACTTACTCCACATGTTGGATATCCTCTGTGTTAAACCGCTCTGTCTAAACTCACTTTGTGTTCCCAATTTACCTAATTTTAAAGTTACATCTGTTAATGCTTGGCCATATATACTCATGCTTTTTCTGTTTTCCATCGAATCATGGAAATTACAGATGGAGAAATACCAATAAGTCACACTGATTCCATCTGGCCTTAAGACACTTTTTCCTTTCTTCACTTGCATTTCACTCCTCTATTCCTGCACCCATATATGTGTGGCTAGTCTGTACTGAATCAAGCCTTTGTTCCTCTGTCTTTGCCATAATTTTCTTTCCATTCCAAACATACTAAGAAATTGTTAAGAGGAAGTTCAAGGATGATCACTCTATCAATTAGTTTTGAAAAGCAAGTTTGACTAAAGGTTAAGGAAAATTTGCATATATATTGAAATGTCATATGGTTATCATCCATTTTTTTTTTATTTTGGCAGCAATGGACATTCTTCCCTTCAAGGAAATCAGGGAAGTTTAACATGGTTCTCACATCTGCTTTTTCATCTTGATAATTATCCTGTGAGTTAGGTTAGGCTGACAGAAGGCACCAAATAATCTTCTTGATAGAGATAGGATTTGAACCTGGGATTTCCTCTTCCTAGTTAAACACTCTAACTGCTATATTACATGGATCACTTCCATATTAACTCTTCTGCCATTTGAGCATAGGGAGGATAGGCTGATCAACTGTTATTAAATCACCATGACACCTATGGAGAATCATCGTGTTCAGAGCAGGTATTTCATTGAGTAATGCAAGCTAGAGGTAAACAAATGGCAATCACCTTAAAGTCTTACCTATGAGCTTCCCTGAAGTATCTAGCTTGGCAGTGCTAGAAGCAGAAAGCTGGGCTACATGTATGGTAATATAGGATTCTGTATAGATACTATCATCAAACTACAATGGTAGATTTTTTAAAAAAGAGGAAAGTACCTAGACAGTTTCTTCATGGAGGCTCAAACCTTGCGCTGCCTCTTGCTTGCAAAAGCACGATTGTAAGCCACGCGTTTGCAAGTCTCCTCGTGGGAGACCCCTCCTATGTTTCCCTCATTGCAGCTTTTTGCCTGCCAACAAGGCTGCAAGGGAAAATAAGCCTAACTTCTCCCCTTGCTCCTTGGCTTGTTAATCACAGCAAGCCACCAATCAAAGCACAGTGGTTCTCTCGTGGACTGAAATTTTCTTCCCCCCAAGCCCCAAAATTAATTTTTCAAAAAAAGGCACTTTAGCATTGCTATGCAGTAATGCCACAACACTGAAGCACTTTTAATAAAAAATTAACACTTCCACGTTGTAATGGAGAAACGCAAGAACTAAACAATATTCCCCTTCCCTTTTGGGATTCGTGGTTTTTTCAGACTATGTTGGGGTAGATTTGTCAGAGGCTGGAAATGGTCAGTGGACCTGAAGAGTGATTTTGTGTAAACACTGGACTTAAAAACAAAGCACACAGAGGCACCTGGCTGATGGGGAGAGGGCTGCTTCATCACACACACCCCTCTTTCCTTGTTCATTCCCCACCAGCAGAAAACACAAACAGGACTGTGTTTTGCATGCCTGATCCCAAAAAGACCATGGACACTTTACAGAAGATTTTATTTTACCTTTGACAAAGTAGCTTCGCAATCCTGCAGCAATGCAGATCGTGCCATTAAAAAATAATTCTTGGAGCAGGAAAGAGAAGGGAGGGCAGGTGTGAGGGCAGGACAGTGCTACAGAGACTATTGCGTCTTTCCACCTCCATACGGGCTTGCCCCTGGTTGCTCCCTGGTGAGAAGTGAGATAACAAGTAGAAAATTCAGTGTTGGGGATTTCCGTCATCCCGAGGCAAATCTGCCCAAAACTTGAGCCAGCCCCTGGACAACCTCGGGATGCAGATGACATCATGTGGAGGGGGCTCTAAAACCCGCCAGCAACCAGAGGCTGTCCAGAGGCAGATTCCTTGTGCCGAAACATTCTTGTGTTGCATCCTAAACTTTGGAATTTTGAGCCTTTGGGTTCTGGCCAAAATTAGATATTCTTTAGAATATTCTATGCTCCCCCCCCCCGCCATGTAAAACGGGGAGACTTCTATTAACAACTTCAATACTTGATGTTCAGAGAAATTGGCTATTCCAATAGGTATTACATCAGCTCTGAGAACAGACACAATACAGTAGAAAGGAGCAAGAGTCTAGTAGCAGCTTAAGGACTAACAAAATCTGAGACAGTATAGTTAATATCAGTATTGCCTGAGAATGGTGGGCTTTTCATTCATTTCTACTGGATCAACTGGCTAAGGTTTCAAATGGTTGCAATGAAAATAAATCACAAAAAGCCCTCCATTTCACTGTTATAACCATTTTGTTTCTCTTTTCATTTGCAGATAACATCCAGGAATCATTTTTTTTTCTCTGAGAAAAAGCAGACACTGAACATTAGCAAACACTATTGGATAACACAAGTAAATCAGGACCGATTTCAGGATGTTTCCATATTTTTCAATACAAAAATTTCTTACTGGGCATAAGTGTTTGCAGACCAAACATGCCTAGAACTTAAACTTTGAAAAACGTTCTCCATTAAGCTGCTGTGTCTGTAAGAAGTGTATAAAGACAATCCCCACTAGCTCAGCTTCTCTCACATCTGTAGTGCTGTTATATATTGCTTCCCAGTGTTTGTCTGCTACACAATTATTGAAAGTACTGGAATTCTATAGAATCAAGGAACCCGTAAATGACTGTAATGTAAATCCATGTTCTGCGTAATAATATAAATTGTTGGCCAATACAATAGGAAAACTAGGACAGCACTTCATATAAGCAAGAGGGTAAGCTAGAATAGTAAATACCACAACTAGCTATATACATATGAGAAGTGAGAGATGATATATGTCATGAGTGAGCACTGCAAAGATCTAATCAGCTAACATGGGTGTCTGGAAGTGGTGGAAACGTTGTGTGTGTTTGTGTGTGTGTCATTGGTTATAGTATGATGTTTCTGGGGGAAACCTGGAATTGACATCCCACCTCTCTAGGAATTGTTGGAAACTTTATGGTCAAACCATATGTTGGAATATGCAAGATCTGCAGTGGACATGATTGAACAGAATATGAAGAATAGCTGTGTTGGTAATAATATGCTATAGTTAATACCTCATAATAACTGTAGCATAATATCATCAACATAACCCTGACCATTAATCTCAGAAAACATTTTGCTATGTATTATTCATTCTGATTATCTTCAATATCCAGTTGAAACCTTGCTTGGAGTTTAGCTCCTTCAAATCTCCCCTGTGGGACATGCAGAAGTGAGCTGTGACAACTTTAACACCAAAGCAAAACAATTCAAGGAGGTATTTCAGCATGTGCAAAACTCTCCCACAGAAATCAGTGTGGTTGGAAACACAACAATCACAATGTTCATATATTAACTTCCTAACACTGACAAAAGTTTGGAAAATAATAACAGATTGCTGGTTCTACTCCTCAGGGCAGGACTTAAAGCAGAAGATGAGAGGTACCACTTTGGCCACTTTCATATCAGAACACTGAACACCATACTTTCACTCCTGGTTATTCACCACAATCCAAAAATCAGAGCTTGAGTCCAGTAACACTCAAAATATTCCAGGGTATACGTTTTTAAGAGAATTACTCCATCAGATGTAAATCAAAATTTCACAAAATGGTGAGCTTTTGAGTTGCATTCCATAAACTGTCTTTTGTTTTTGGATTTTCATTTTCGACCAGCAACAAGTCACACAAACTATATTGAATAAGCACTTTCATACCTCAGTCCTCAGATCATCTCACTGGTGAGGCTTTGGATAGAATTCTTCCTTAGTGTAGAATCATAGAATCATAGAGTTGGAAGGGGTCATACAGGCCATCTAGTCCAACCCCCTGCTCTACGCAGGATCAGCCCTAAGCATTCTAAAGCCAAGAAAAGTGTGTATCCAACCTTTGCTTGAAGACTGCCAGTGAGGGGGAGCTCACCACTTCCTTAGGCAGCCTATTCCACTGCTGAACTACTCTGACTGTGAATTCCCCCCCCCCCCGATATCTAGCCTATATCTTTGTACTTGAAGTTTAAACCCATTACTGTGTGTCCTCTCCTCTGCAGCCAACAGAAATAGCATCCTGCCCTCCTCCAAGTGACACCCTTTCAAACACTTAAAGAGGGCTATCATGTCCCCTCTCAACCTCCTTTTCTCCAGGCTGAACATTCCCAAGTCCCTCAACCTATCTTCATAGGGCTTGGTCCCTTGGCCCCGGATCATCTTCGTTGCTCTCCTCTGTACCCTTTCAATTTTATCTACGTCCTTCTTGAAGTGAGGCCTCCAGAACTGCACACAGTACTCCAGGTGTGGTCTGACCAGTGCCGTATACAATGGGACTATGACATCTTGTGATTTTGATGTGATGCCCCTGTTGATACAGCCCAAAATGGCATTTGCCTTTTTTACCACTGCATCACACTGCCTGCTCATGTTTAGTTTACAATCCACAAGTACCCCAAGGTCTCGTTCACACACAGTGTTACCTAGAAGTGTATCCCCCATCCAGTAGGCATGCTTTTCATTTTTCTGACCCAGATGCAGAACTTTACACTTATCTTTATTAAACTGCATCTTGTTCTCATTTTCCCATTTTCCCATTGTGTTCAGATCTCGTTGAACTCTGTCTCTATCTTCTGGAGTATTTGCCAGTCCTCCCAATTTGGTGTCATCTGCAAACTTGATGAGTAGTCCCTCCACCCCCGCATCTAGATCATTAATAAATATGTTAATAAGTACCGGGCCGAGCACCGAGCCCTGAGGTACCCCGCTACTCACCTCTCTCCAGTCTGATGAAACACCATTAACAACAACTCTTTGAGTGCGGTTCTCTAACCAATTCCCTATCCACTTAACTATCTGAAAATCCAGATTGCAGTCCTTCAATTTATCCATCAGAACATCATGGGGAACCTTGTCAAAAGCTTTACTAAAATCCAAGTAAATGACATCAACCAAATTTCCCCAATCCAGCAAATCTATTACTTGGTCAAAAAAGGAAACCAGGTTGGTCTGGCAGGACCTGTTGGAGACAAATCCATTCAGTGTAAACTGAATGTTTATACACTTATAACTTAATGTATCCTGAAAGTTAGGTCAGGATCAGATTAACCTAGAGATTCTCAAATAGTGTGCTGTTGGTACACCTAAGGTGCACCGTTACATGTTGGGATTTAATATATATATATTATTTTAAAAACTCCCTTATATGGGCAGGTCAACCTATTCTCTCCCAAAGTCACCAGTGATGGGCCTGGAAGGGGTGGAGAGGGCCTGTGTCACTGGTGGCAGCTGGAGTCGAGCAAGGTGAGTCCTTCCTTGGGGTTGGGGATGAGTGGACTGGAGGTGTATCTTGGGGTTTTTTTTGTTTTAACTTGGGTGTCAGGGTTCTGCAACTGCAACCCCCCTCCCACCTTATAGTGAAAGCTACTGGTCAATGGGTTTTCCATGGACGGTGATCCCAGGTGTCCTATTCCATTGTGCTTTATCTGTGACAGAAAACTTGCTAATGAAGCAATGGTTCCATCTGGGTGATGTTACTTCCAGGCAACAGGTCACTTCCAGGGGTGATTGGCAGGGAGCTGTAGCCAGATGACAGCACTTCCAGTATGCCTCAAAGCCTGAAAATTCTTTCAGAAGTGCCTCCATGTTCAAAATGTTCAGAAAGGCTGGATTAACTAATCTTGATTTTCAAACATACAAATATATATTATAGACTAGTAAATAAGCCCGCTGCAGGCAAAATGCAGTGGGCAAAATGCAGCGGGGCTGGGCGGGAGCGGCTTCTGCCGGCCCCGGGCGCTCCTTCGCTGCGGCGAAGGAACGCCCGGGGCAGGCAGAAGCCGGGAGAACGGCAGGGCTGGGCGGGCAAGGCTTCTGCCAGCCCCGGGCGCTCCGTCGCTGCCGCGAAGGAGCGCCCGGGGCCGGCAGAAGCTGGGTGAATGGTGGGGCTGGGCGGGAGCGGCTTCTGCTGGGCCCGGGCGCTCCTTCGCTACCACGAAGGAGCGCCCGGGCTCGGCAGAAGCCGGGAGAACGGCGGTTCGCACGCACCTGAGGTGCCAAGTGGCCAATAGGGAGGCACGCGGCCCGAGTGGCCCTCTCCGAGTTTTTATCCCGGACGGGTCCCGCCCTAACTCCTCCCACAGAGGCCTTACTTTTTTATTTATTCCACGGCGCGGTGCACCACGGGGCGGGGTTTAAAGATATTATCTGGCCTATTGGTTGTTAATGGAATCCAAGACGTCATCTAATGGCTTAGGTAAGAGAGGAAAGCACACTGAGAACAGGCACAGGGTCACAGGGGAAAAAGTTACTTAACTTTGTTATTACTGAGTGCGACTTTATCCTAAATTCTTGTGCATTAAGATGTGCAATACGATTTCATCATAGATGGGTAAACTTTGTAACAAAGCTAACACCATTTAGTAGCAAGGAATTGATAATTGTGAAACACCAACATGGATTTAGGCATAGCTACCGTATTACATCTCAAACCCTCAAATGGATAAGTGTGGATTACTTCTGTCTCTCACAACGTTTTGGAGCTAATTTATTTTCCTTATGAGTAATGAAATTGGCCAAGGACATGCTGCAACTACAGTTAACCACTTTAAAGTTGCACTTATTTCAGTGGGAAGGTAAGTCTATGCTTCAGTCTCTCCCACTCCAGGCAGTGAGACTTTTAAAAGTTTAACCACACCCTGCTGAAAGCACCACATCCATTCCACAGGATTCCAGAAGCCTATCCCTAGTCTAGGTACAAAGAGTGAAATACAGGAGGAAAAACCTCAAAGAACCTGTACTGATCCATGGAAAATATTCCTCAACAACAGTACGGTTATAACTTTTGTGGAACCAACCGTAACATCACAAAATAGGGAGTATGAATTTTTGAGTTCCCTAGAACTCTTTCTCAGGTTGGATGTTAAATACAAAAAGTGAGAGTTCAGAAACGGGGGAAGCTGCCCACAGATAGTCCCAGTTTTAACAAGATGTCTTGGGTGCAAATACAGATTTCAAGATGCCCAAAAGGTTCCTGGGGTGAAAAAGCAAAACAACAACAAAACACAAAAACCCCTCTCCCAGCAGTTCAACAGTACCTGGAGTCAAATGTCCGCAGATAGAGAAGGAAAGCATGGCATATGAAAATCATTAGCCTCAAAGACAAAATGGCCTGGCAGCTGTGTGGGAGGAGAGGGTGCAACAGTAGATTTCAAGGATGGATAGGGAAGAAAGGGAGCTATAAAAAGAGAAAGGACAGCCCAAGCTCCAGTGACAAAGGTGAAAAGAATATAGTCCAACTTACTTGTATTTAAAAATTGCTGAGGTATTAAACTAGCCAGAAAGCTTTGGTGAGTATAGTATCTGAAGGTGTGACACAGTTTTCCAAAGCACCACAAACATCCCGTGTAGATGTTTATTAAGAATTAGAGTAGGTTCAACTAAGTCTATAAGAATGTCATAGGTGCAGAACACACAGCCCTTTATGGGTCTATCATTTTAGAAATACTAGTAGAGTATTGGCAGAGAGTAAGCGACTGTAGCACCAAGCTGCTTAAAAAAATCCAGTAGTTATATTTACAAGAGAACTTAATATAGAAAGAAGAGAGAGAACCCTGTCTCTGTTTTCTTCATTATGTCTGTTCTTGTGCAGGAAAGCAGAAGGGTGTCTGCTCTAAGGAGCAGGAAGTCCCCAGTTGAGCTAATCAGGATGCTGGAGGAGATTCTTTGAAAAAATATTAGGAAGTTCCTAAGCTAACCATTCTAAATAAACATATTTTCTGATGCCCCCTTAATAATTCTTCTTATACTTCTGATTCACGTATCCTACAGATCTTGCATATTCCAACCAAAAGAGACGGCTTTTCTATTCGGAAATGCAGCAGTTCCTCTCCCTTTAACCCAACCTGGATAGCCCAGGCAAGCCCATTAGACCTCAGAAATTAAGCAGGGTTGGCCTTGGCTAACGCTTGGAAGGGCAACCTCCAAGGAATACCAGGGCTGGCAGCCAGGATATCTTAGGATCTCTTGGCTGTATTATACACGTGCCATATAAGAAATAAATAAATCATCTCCTTTTTACCTCCCCAGGGAAAAATATATTGCAACCTGCTTGCTATGCTATTGAGAGAAGCCCAAGGGTGGTGGTGGTAGAGAACAGGGTTGAGTTCATTGTGGATGGACAGCAGAACACACTATCACAGGGGCAGCTTCCTTTGAGTATGGTGTGTTGCGACAATGCGGACCAATAATACAGGCCTTATGAGGTGTTTAAGCATCCTTTTTTGGTATGTTTACTACAACAATTTGCTGAAAGCACAACACTCTTTGCTCTAAAAAGGGGGAACTGATATATGTATTATATTGGTATAGTTCAAGCATTAAAAAGATATGTAAAGTATAAAAACCAAAATAACCACAACAATATTATTGATATTTGAAAAGATGAGACTGTTAAAAACTTAACTCAAAACATGTTGGCAATTTGTTTTCTTCTATTTGGGGCAAAATACATCTCTGCATGCCATGCAGTTACAAGTTTGGGTTTTCGGAATACTGATGTTTCCCCTCACTGGCAGTCGTCAAGCAAAGGTTGGATACACGCTTTTCTTGGATGCTTTAGGATGCTTTGGGCTGATCCTGCGTTGAGCAGGGGGTTGGACTAGATGGTTTGTATGGCCCCTTCCAACTCTATGATTCTGTGAAATGCTCCAGTGTTTTGAATATCTAGTTCTTAGAAATGGTAGATAAGGTTGCCAACATTGAGAAATTCATGGAGATATTTTTGTGAGTAGGGTTTAGATCCTGGGGTGAACAGGATTTGGGGATAGGGGGACCTCAGTGGGGTACAATGCCACTCCACCCTCCAATGCTGCCATTTTCTCCAGGTAGATCAGTTGTAATTCCAGGAGATGTCCAGCCTGGAGATCAGTTAGAATTCTGGGAGGTTGGCAACCCTAGTATGGTATTCTGGCTTTACTCCTCCACTGAGGCCATGTAACCAAATCACAATCCCAGATTGTGAAAATGGAGGGAGAACAAGCTAAAACTGAGTCCAGCCAAGACAGTGGTAATGTAAAGCAGAAACTGTCCTACCCACTTTGGATGGTGTCAAGTTGAACATGACTAAAGAGTGTAGAGCTTTGTTATAAGATCATGTAAATACAGGAGCATTCAATCAGTTGCATTTGGGGAAGAAATTGTCACCCTTCCTGTAGGCCTGGTCATGCTTTTGTAACCTTAGGGCAGAATTATTGCCTCTGTGAGACTGCCCTTGGTGTTTTTCCACCCTTGACCTTTGGCTTTAATTGGCTGTTAACCTGCAGGTCATGTAGGGCTACAGGTCCTCCCTGCCCACCAGGGGGGAATAGGGTAGGGGTAGGTTGCCAGATCCAGACTGGGAAACTATAAGAGATTTTGGGATGGAGCCTGAGGAAGGCTCAGTAGGGCACAATATAGAGTCTACCCTACAAAACATCCATTTTACTCAGGGGAACTGATCTCTGCAGTTTGGTGTCGAGCTGTAATTCCAGGGGATCCCTAAGGTTAGGGTTTGAGCTGTTGTGGTTGGCAGGAAAGGCAGCATACAAGTGTTTAAATAATTAATCAACAAACATGTGCAGGGCTTTGCGCCTAACAGCATACCTGCATTTCTGTGCAGAAGAGTTAGACTGGATCACCCTCTTCACATTTGTGAAGCAGCCTGAGATATCTATAAGACCCCAGCCATGTTTTTGCCATCTTGAATCCAGCTAGAATAGTTGCTAATAATCCTACCACTTCTTTTGCCCTTTATATCTGTATAATAATACATGCAGCAGCTCCATAAGGCAGACCAATATTACAGCCTGTATAGTATAGTGGTACGTGGTACTAGTATCTGGAAGCTCCACTCTGCTGTGGAAGCTTGCTGGGCAACCTTGGATCAGTCACATAATCTCAGTTTAACCAACCTCTCATGGTTGTTGTGAGGATAAAATGGAGGAGAGGAGAACAATGGAAGCCGCTTCGGATCCCCTCTGAGGACAAGGGCTATAAATGAATGAATAAATAAGAGGGCAACTGAGTCTGAAAAGGAGTGGCTTGCCTGAGGCTTCCTAATAAAATCAAGGTGAGATTTGCAAGCTCAGGGACCATGGAATAATTTCTTCCCACTAAAGTACATCAACTCTATGTTCTCTGTAGATATGCTGGGGAGTGCTATAGTGTCCTTAAGAGGCTTTGCTTCTCCATTCCCAAAGTGCAGAATGCTTGGCAAATACGTTGCTTCCACACCTTGAGAAAGCTGTGTGGGGAAAGGCTCTAGAACAGCACCTGTTAAGAAAACACCTGCCTGGGTTCAGCTTCTGCTTATCAGTTGTGTGATTTTTATGAGCACCAAAGTTCATAAAACCTGGGTTAAATGGAAAGGACAAAACTCCCCATTTCCTGCTCTTTGTATGGGGTGGCATTTCTAGCATCCTCAGCTATTTCTGAGAGAAGGATTTTAAAGCCTGGACAGAAGAAATAAACTAAACTTTCTATCCAGGGCCTTAACACAAATAGATAAAAATGTAAGGCAAGCTCCCAGATGCAAATACCAACAGGCTGCTGAGCCCGTTATTTGCATAAAAACAAAGCCTCCTGGTCTCTTTTCTTCTTGAGGAAAAAAAGAGAGGCCCGATTTAAAAACAGATGGCTTATAAAACAATTCAATGAAATTGGGTAAAGTCACTTAAGAAACCTTCATCTGTCACGAGAAACACTATTACGTACTGCTTGCAAAATTCATTGAATACTGGACAAAAGCTTGAAAACAAGCAACAGCTTGGAGAGGCTGGGCTATTTGGAGAAGGGAAATAAATGGGGCATGGATCTTTTCATTACTGTATAAGGCAAACATGGCTGGCACCATGTGGTAGCTGTTCTATGCCCTGTGTGGAGAATGGAGGCTTCCTGGGAGTTTCCAGTTGACACCTCTGTTGGCTACTTTATGATTACAGCAAAAACCCTCAACAAAAACCCTCAGGGAACAAGAAGGCTACATCTGCCATTTGGATTCAGGCATACTTAGAATCTAAATAGTGCCATATTCAGAATATTCCAAATATTTCTAAATTCGGATCTGAAAACTTCAGTTATTCGGAATCATTCCAGATACTTGGAAGCACAGTGGTAGCAGACTAGGCTGCCTGGAAAGTATAAACAAAGCACATGTCCTGGGCAGCTTGGCAAAACTGTGGTGGGATTAAGGAGTTGAGTGTCTCCCGTTTACCTTAGTCTTGTTGGCAGAGTTTAAATAAGCAAAGGGTAGCAAAGCACTAGGCTTCTGGAAAGAATAAAATAGTTTTAATGTGAAGACAAAGAGGAGAGAGAGGCCTGTCTGCTGTTATGAATTCATTCTGTCTGTTTGTTCTGGGGCAAGCAAAGAGGAAGTGTGCTCAAAGGAGCAGGAAGTTTCCAAAGAGTCAATCGGGATATAAGAGGAGACCATCTGAAAAATATCAGGAAGTACCTATTCTAACTACACACACATCTCTTCTGATGCCCCCTGTAGGATAGTCTTCATATCCTTTTGAATCATGCACACTACAGATGTTGTAGATTCCAGCAGGTCTTATCAAGGGAGGGGGAACTGGGGTGAGAACACAGCCTGTGGTTGATACTGCTCTGGAATCCCAAAGTAGGCCCAGGGAGCATTTTTACATTAGCCATGTCTCCTGCACAGACATTTTGGGCTGTGAATCCAGCTAATGTTTAATGGTCAAATTCTTTCCCACCTCCCTTTCTTCCCATTGGATCAGCTGTTATTTCAAAGAAATAGCAAAGAGCAGAAGCTTTTTGCGTAAGGAATTTTGAGATGCAGGAAAATAGCAGTGGGGCTTCTCCCATTGTTATGCTCCCCCATCTGTGTTTTTGTATCATGTGTAGCAGACTAGCTGGCAGCCCCTCTTTTCTTAGAGCTGTTGGAGGTTCCCCTGCAACCCAGTCTGCAAAAACAAGGGATTTGCCTAGCTCAGGATGGGCTGATTTATGAGGCTGATGTTGTGTTTGGCTCAGCTGGTCACAAGTTGTGCAGTCTGATCTTGCTTCATCTTGCAAAAGAGCCAACAGTTCCCTTGCTTCCATTTTTCAGTAAAACCCAGCATGTTATCATGAGCCAGGTCCTCACCCTATGCTGTGTACACTGTTCTCTTTATTTTCAAAAAATGCTTCAGTGGAACAGTAACCTTAGCATTAGTCACTAATTTCCTTTCATAAAGATGAAAATGGGAACAGCAACTATTTGCAGCTAATAATAGGAATAACATAGTTGAGGAGTTGCATTTTAAAACACTATTAATAATAGTTTCTTCATGAGTATCAAACAAAGTCTTTAAAAAGGACTTTGTTTTATTGTTTAATGTGCTGTGTGAGTCATAGAGAAAGTGTTAATCTTCAAGATCGGAAATGAATCATGTATTTCTGCGCAAGTGTGCACAATCTTCCAAGGGCAGATCTGGAGACCTAAGCGCATTAAGGCTGTAATTCTATGCTCCCTCATTTGGAGGCAAATTTCCCTGAACATAGAGTTTCTGAGTAAACATACATAGAATCAGTTCTTTTAGTGAATGCTGTGCAGTGAGCCAGTGCCATGTTAACATTGATGGAAGATAATAGTATTTTTGCTGGATTTAAATCAAAATTTTGCAATGCAAGATGGGCATTGGACAATTACTGTACAGCTTTTCTTTTCCCTGAAAGGTTCTGATTTTATAAGCTGGTCTTCTTTCATTTTTATAACTCACCAACTAATCCAGGTTGAAGTCCTATGGATACTTAACTGGGAGACAGTTCCAGCAAACACAGTGGGACTTACACCTGAGTTAACATGCTTAGGATGGTAGAGTTCTGCAGGGCCTGCAAAATGGAGCTCTTCCACCAAGCCTTTGCATAAGGCCAGTGGAAATACAACTGGAACATCTGATTGGGCCTCCCTCGTCTTTTCCTCTCCACGGGGACAGTGTTTATAAAGTCTTCTATATTGCTTGTTTTTTTTTAACAATGTCTTTTAATGAATATTATTGTTGGGTTTTAAGCTAATGCTGCCTCTTGATCCTTTAGTAGTCTCACAGTAGGTAATAAACACCAATAAATGCTCAATAAATGATCAGTAAGCCAATATGAGTTACCTTTGGCTTGGAATAAAGCTGTTGTCAGCAAAATACAGAAGTACTGTGATGGAGGAAGACTATCATTTCATGTTTAATCCTGTACATACTCTTGCTGATGCACAAGAAGATAATAGTTAATTAATTAGTTCAAAGCTGTGCACCATGCAGTGATCATAGCATCTCTTTTGCAACATGTAATCAAAGAACTGACCTTGTTTCAGCTACATCTGTTCAAGACATCATATTTTCCATCTTCTTTTTAATTTCTCTGGCTTCTACTTGACTCACTATAGTTTGCTTGAAAAGATGGGCTACAACTAAAATATAATGTACTAGGGGCAAAGCCTGTTGTCTCCAAGAATACAACGGGCGCTAGAGCTTGGCAGTGGGAAGAGGAAGGGGAGGAGTTGACCAGTCTGTAAGGGCATGGGGTTGTCATGTGTGTTGTGTGGGAGGTTGTGGTGGCATGGTGGCAAATGAGGCCATGGGTGTGGAGATATGGGTGTCAAGAACCTGTGGTGTGGAATGTTCGTTGATTGTGGGAGAGGACTGACCTTTGGGAATTGTGGCATAGTGGTTACAGATGAGCTTTTCAGAGCCATGTCCTCAGATATATGAAGGGAAAATCAGACTGGAGACTCTTCTTAGGGGAAGATTACATGGCAACCAATTCTCCCCAGTTCTGCGTCATTTCCCTTCTTGTGTGAATTAGGCCACATTCACTGAAATGCCCCTCTGCCCTAATACACATGGGGTAGTCACAGTACACAGGTGTCCACCCTTCTGTCTCCCATATTTTCACTGTTGGTAAAATGTTATGTGCCCACATGCTTCTTTCATGGTTGCTCCTTAGAAGAACGGATTTTTGTACCCTATTGCTTACTACCTAAAGGAGTCTCAAAGCGGTTTACAAACACCTTTTCCATTTGTCTCTCCACAATAGTCAACCTGTGAGGTATGTAGGGTTGTGAGAGATCTGAGAGAACTGGGAATGGGCCCCAGTGACCCAGCAGGCCTCAGGTGTCTCAAAGCATTTTCCAATCGTCTTCCCCTTCTTTCCCCATAGCACAGTGGTCCCCAACATTTCTGAGGCTGGGGACCGGCAGGGCATCGGGCCGCGCCCCCGCAGACCGCGCCCGCGGGCCACGCCCACGCATCGGGCCGCACCCACGGGCTGCGGACCACGCCCGCTCATCGGGCCGCACCCACGCGGCCACGCGGCCCGGCCCTGATTCCCTCTCCCCGCCCTCCCGCAGTAAGAAGCTTCCCGGGCTGCAAGCTTGCGGCCTGGGAAGTTTTTTACTGTGGGGGGTGGGGTGGGGAGAGGGAGCCGCGGCCCGGCGCCATGGCCTTCGTGGCCCGGCACCGGGCTGCGGCCCGCAGGTTGGGGAGCACTGCCATAGCAGACTCCCCATGAGGGAGGTGGGGTAGCGAGCCTCACAGGGAAGCTGGCAACCCTAAGAGGAAGACTGTCTGTGCACAGCAGTCTTGACCTTAGTAAGTTTTTTAATACTGTTTTTTTATTTGCCAGGCTAAGGTTATTTGCCAGTTACTATTTCAGTTACGATGTGTCTCCAGACATTTACTTTTTCTCTATTTAGTTTCAGGCTGTAAATATTTATTTAGATCTTCCTGCACTTTCCAGACTCACAGGACTGATGCTGGTCTGCCTGTCTGCGCCCCAGAATACAAACAGTTGCTGATAAGGGCTGGCCATAACCCATAGGCCAGGAGGGACACTCCTGCACCACTCCCTCCCAACTGCAGGCAAAAATGACTCCTTTGAAGGCTGGACTCTGAGGCATTGTACGATTTTGAATTCCCACCTTCAAACCTCCAGGAATATTTCCAACCCAGGGGTAGCCAACCTACAGGTGTGGCCTGGAGAGCTCCTGGAATTACAGCTCACCTGCAGAGTATAAAGATCAGCTCCCCAGGCAGAAAGGGCTACTTTGGACAGGGTTGTGGTAGAGAAGAAACATTTAAGGCTTCCCACACAGGTTGTTGTTGAATTGAAAGACTCGAGGCCTACTGCACAGGGTTGTTGTGCAGATGAAACAGGAGACAAAAGAGCCAGCTTCCTCTGCAGAATAATGCTGTGTAGTGGCCTCAAATCTGCAGAGTATTGCAAAGAAGAAAGACACATGGCTTGGCTGTGTCTAACCCCTGGTCAGAGTAGTATTTTAAGTGAGAAGGGGCTTTTCTGTGGCCTCCCTGTCAGCCAACTGTTTGGCAGAAGGGGAAAGTTCCCCACCCTCAAAAGGAAGGTCCTCAGGCTCCCCTGCATTGCTCTTGGAAAGGCCTCCTTCCCTCAGTCAGGGCTTGTCAGAGGCTCCTTCCCAGCAGGCCTGAAGGGGGGGAGGGGGAGCTATCTGCAGCCTCCTTCCAGCTCTGTCAGTGTTCTGAGGCAATTAACAGTTGGACATGACAGTTAGGACAGCCTTGGGGTGAAAAGGGCTGGCACAGCCTCTGTTCTCATCCCCCTTGGCAGCCCTGCTGACCTCCTCTCCCTTTGGTGGTCAGGAGCAGACTGGCAGCCAGACTGGGCTGGGTGAATGGAATTTTGGTCTGTCCTGGTGAGGGGCCAATAGGAAGGCACTTTGCGCGCCTCCCCATTGGCTGCTTGGCCCTGGATGGACACTCGGAGGGCCCAATCAGGAGCCGCTTTGCGGCTCCTGATTGGGCCCTCTGAGTTTTTATCCTGGACAGGGCCCGCCCTAACTCCTCCCCAGGTGGCCTTACTCTTTTATTTAATAGGACCCTGTCCTATTTAAAGATATCTGTGCACTAGAAATCTAGATCCTACATGGGAATTATGCCATACAATTGTTCAACATCTTCTGCATCAGCCTGTTTGGGCACAGTTCCTCATCTACACTTATTCAGGAAAGGAGGCAGGATTTTAAAATAAAATTGCCCCCTCCTAATGTCATATACTTGCAACCATATTTTATTAACGAAAGAAGACAAAGATACTTTAGATCAGGGGTAGTCAACCTGTGGTTCTCCAGATGTTCATGGACTACAATTCCCATGAGCCCCTGCCAGCAAATGCTGGCAGGGACTCATGGGAATTGTAGTCCATGGACATCTGGAGGACCACAGGTTGACTACCCCTGCTTTAGATTACAGAGCAAATAAAGCTTTCATCTTGATGTTCACAGACTGTCTCCATCCTGCACTAGTAAAAATGGTGAAACTATCATAATTTGAACTTCTTGGAGAAAAAAGAGACATAATAAAGCACATTGATCTGCATCCATTTGTAAAAACAAAATTGCATGTGTACACCTACTTGGATCAGGCATATATGGAGATGAAGAAGAGGGGATTTGACCCATCAAGATGGCTTTATTTCACTAAACAGAATCAAGATCCCTGTATTGCTGTTATCATTTTAAAGGGGAAAATATGAGTTTCAAAAAAGTCACACCTTGTTTCTCTTTACTATTACAATGACAGTATGGAGAGCCTGATTTCCGTTGGTCAAACTAAGCAGGAACTGAAGGGTTAAATCCTTTAACCCTCCATGTGTGGCCCCAGGCTGAAACAGGGCTGCACACATGTGCAATTTACCTTTACAAATGGATGGAAATATATGATCTTCCTCATATCTGACAGTCATCAACTATGGTGATGTTTTACTAAAGAGAGAAATGATGGCGGAACTGCAATAAACCAGTTCAACACATCCAAGGAACTATGGATTTGAATTTTCACACACACACATGTGCACATGCACTTACTCTCTCACACACATTGAGACATGGCAAACCACTTTGAAAACTGAGAATCTTTTCAAAAGCAGTTTAGGTGGTGATAGGAAGTCTACTGTTCAAAGAATAGTCAAAGGGCCTACTGAGCATGCTTTGAACACTGTATGTGCTGACTGTGCTTTGTGGTTTCTGGCAGAGATCTTGGATCCTACCTACATAAATCTTGAATCTGGCTGTACCAAAGTTCCTTGAATTTTCTATTTTCTTTTGCTTTATTGCTTTTGCCAAATTTTCAGATAATCTACTACATTTGCATTGGTTGAACAATTTCTCAGGAAAGTTCGTGAGGACATGCAACTTCACTGTTTGCACATCTATCCAATGCATACTGCAGATATAACATTTAAGCATGATTAACAAAACTCATTATATACAAACTCCTTTCAAACAAGGGTTTCCAGTCCTCAGTCATGGTTTGGATATTAAAATGTAGTGTTTAATCATCGTTAATGAAAACAAACCATTGTTAAATGTTATGTCTGCATATGGTCACTCGATTCAAATAATATAATCTGAAAATCATGTGCTATAGACATGTGCTATTATGTGATTCTGTTTTAAAATTACAGTATCATAAAAAGAGGAGTTGAAATGGAAGTAGGAACCAAAATATAAGTTACTCTTTAAAGATTATACCTTAACTCTTCACAGTTATCTCTCATTGATTTCCAAGACTGCCTTTGTCCAGCTCAGGCCATACTGCCACGTGTACTGTAGGAGCAAAGCCAAGAAGAACTCTGGGATCTCCTCACTTGAAAGGGATATGGGAGGAAGGGCTACAGCAAATAGTACAAAGGCAAGGCATAATGTGACTGAGGTACCTAATATTAGTATAGATCTATGAGCTGTGCTGCCTCAATTTTCTTAAGCTCTGAATCAGCAAAGTGCACATTCCAATAGTCCTCTGCAAATAATATTGTTCATTACCCTATCTGTAATCAGTGTTTGCTCTTTTCTTCCTGGATGGCTTTTGAACAGCATTATTAACTTATGAACATGTGCATGCTACTAGACTCTCATTGCAGGAAGCTATTAGTATTCAGGGATATCCATTCTCACCCTTTTACTGCCAGTTTGCCCTTGATACGGTGGGAGAGAATATTGTGATTAGACTTGGCTCTGATACCACGAAACAGCTTCTACAAGATTTCATGCCTCCAAGTTTCTCTTTTTAGTGGCAGAGATAAAAGAGGAAAGTCATATTTACCTGAATATAACATATCAGAATAAGCCACATAAAATCAATGGAACTGAAAGCAGATTAATTTGTTTATGATTACCTTTTAAATTTAGATTTACATGATATTGTTACAGTTGAAAATACTTGCCCAAATAGATGTAATGTAATACTTCATAGTTCAGTAAGTAGTTCCGTTAATAGTATATAAAGGCAAATACAAACCCTAGCTTGCTTACCTTCAAACCTTAAAGAAACTCTGCTCCATTATACATTGTAAATCCCGTCTTAATATGTTAAAATATGCAAGATCTGAAATGTGCATGATTCAAAGGCATAACTCGGAGAACTAGGACCGAGGCCTCTCTAAGACAAGGAGTAACGAGCTCAAGCAAAGAAACTGCAGGAGCAGCTGGCTGATCTCTACAATGGATCTGAGGACATGGGTTGCTTGTGTCTAACAGAGAATGTGATTATTGACATAGCTCAAAACTTTGTATCAAAAACATTCATCACTGTTAATGCAATTCTATGAAACTTTCCACACATGATTAAAAAAGTAAAATATTCACCTTATGCAGATGCCATATTTTTGGCGTTTTGCACAATGTTGCTAACATCCAGAGTTCCAGAAGCAACTGGCAGCTACATTCTAAATTTTAAAGCGATAGCTGGGGAATCCCAAAAAGTGGATTCCCCCAGCTATGTTGCATGAGTGAGAGGAGAGCAACAAGCAAGCCACACACCAAGGACATGTGCGTTACCAAAGTGGGCAAAGTAGTGAGATCTCGGTCTCCAGTGCCTGCCCTCAAGCCCGCCTTCCCTTTCCCTTCTCCCCTTTTTTGGAGCAAACTGCCTGGAGCAACGAATACTCCTTGCTTAACCTAGGCAGATCAAAAAAACACATCCATCCCCCTAGTATAGCTAATTACTGCTGGAGGAGGGACATTGATATCATATCGGCCCAGAGTGCTATCTAACTCTTGCACAGGCATTAACACTGGGGAGGGGGTGCAAATTGATCTTCCTCACCGCCCTGGCCTCAATCATAGACCTGGCAAAACAGCTCCATTTTGCAGGCCCTGCAGAATACAGAAAGTTCCCGCAGGGCCCAAAGCTCAACTGGGAGCTCGTTTCACTAGGTCAGGGCCAGGACCAAAAAGGGAAAGGACCAAAAAGGGCAAGGCCAGGCATGCTTCTTTAGGACTGGGAATTACCAACAAGTCAGCACCCACAGATCTCAAAGCCCTGTGGAGAGCGGAAGGTGACAGGCAGTCGCTCAGGTATGTGGGGCCCAGACGATGAAGGGCCTTGAAGGCCAAAAAAACCAAACTTTGAACCAGATCTGGGCACAAACTGTCAACCAATGCAGCTGCCTCAGCACGGGCCCTCCAAGATGTTCAAGTGAGGACCCTAGCAGCTGCATTTTGCACCTGCTGTAATTTCTGGGGCAGGGATAAGGTCAGGACTGAGTAGAGCGAGTTACATAAATCTATTCTGGAGGTAACTGTCATAAATTCTACCACTTTCCCTCAAAAGAAGAAGAAGAGTTGGTTCTTATATGCCGCTTTTCCCTACCCGAAGGAGGCTCAAACGACTTACAGTCGCCTTCCCATTCCTCTCCCCACAACAGACACCTTGTGAGGTGGGTGAGGTTGAGAGAGCCCTGATATCACTGCTCAGTCAGGACAGTTTTATCAGTGCCGTGGTGAGCCCAAGGTCACCCAGCTGGCTGCATGTGGGGGAGCGCAGAATCAAACCCGGCATGCCAGATTAGAAGTCCGCACTCCTAACCATTACACCAAATTGGCTCTCATCCAAAAGGATGAAAACTTGCAAAAAGGAGAAAAACTTGTACCAACCCCTGCACAGCTGTGGGTTGCACATCACGAAGAAGCAGCATTAAAACCCACAAACAATGAGAGGCTGGGAAGGGGCAAATTCTTCATGTGGAGAGTGTATTTACCAGAGGAACAGAACCAACAAAATAGGTTTTGTCATTTGGAGTGTGCCACATGGTTCTGCTCTCTCCTACACTCTTCAGTGTTTATAGGAATCTACTGAATTAGGTCATCCAGAGCACTGGGGTTGGGGGTCGTCAATGTGCACATAATACCTAGTTTAGTATCACATTATTTGAACCTCCAGATGTATTCATCATAGCTCTGAACCAATGTTTTGAATCTGTTAAGAAGAAAAATTGGTTTTTATGCCCTATGTATTTCTACCCTAAGGAGTCTTGACAAAGCTTACCAACAGTTTCCTTTCCTCTCTCCACAACAATCATCTTATGAGGCAGGCATGGCTGAGTCAAGTTCTGAGATAACTGTGACTGGCCAAAGGTCATCCAGCAGCTTTTGTGGGGGGTGGCGAATGAAACTCAGTTCTTTATATTGGTGGCTGCTGCTCTTAATCCTTATATCACTCTGATTAGCTTTGCTAAGGGAAAACAAGCTGTCTCTAAATCCAGACAATACAGAGGTGATGCTGGTTGGGAAAGCTGATGTTTCAGAGGGCTTTGATCCACTTGCAGTAGATGGAGTTGGCAGTTGCAGAGCAGGTTAAGAGACTGGAGTTTCTCATAGATCTGACCTTGCTGTTTGAAAAATAGGTTAAGTTGTACCTTCTAAGAATGCCTTCTGTCTTTTGCACTGGGCTCACCAAATCTAACCCTTCTCAGACACACCTGATAAGGCCACACTGTTTCATTCTTTGGTAACCTCATGACTAGACTGTTTAAATGCACTCTGCATTGGCTGCCCTTGAATGCAACATGCAAACATCAGCTGATTCAGAATATGGCAGTCCAGTTTTTGTCAGTAAGTGGAAACATATCTTTCCTATCTTGAGAGTTGGGTGCAGCAGTCTCTAATCTGGAGTACTGGGTTTGATTCCCTACTCCTCTACATACAGTCAGCTGGTTGACCTTGAGCCAGTCACAGTTCTCTCAAAGTTCTCTCAGCCCCACCTACCTCACAGGGTATCTGTTGTAGGGAAAGTAAGGGAAGGTGATTGTAAGCTCCTTTGAGTCTTCCTCAGGAAGTAAAGAGTGGGTTACAAAAAAACAGCTCTTTTTCTCCATCTTAAAACATCTCTATTGGCTACCAATTTGTTTCTCATTCCAATTCAAGATGCTGGTTGTGACATTTTCAGTCCTCTAGGATCCACATATCTAATGGCATCACTTATAATAGCCTTCCTGACATAACCTACCACGCTCACTTACTTGACAGTCACTCCCATTCTATGGAATGGGCTTCCTGATGGAGTGGGTCATCATCTTTAGACATTTTTACATCATACTGCAAGACCATTTTATTTTCCAGGGTTTTTAATGGGAGATAAACTGCAGGTAAGGAGAGTTATATACATATTTTAGTATGTTGTTTTTGATTGAAAACATGATGCAAAGTTAAGTGAGATAAAATTGTTGCCATTTATTCTGGATCAAAACAGAAGAACAATAATTTAAATTCTAGTTTGGGACACAAATAGTGACAACTTAAAAACCCTCAGAATGCTGATTACTTATTCTTTTTATTTTTTCTATATGTTCTTCTTGGTTCTGGGGAAACCTTTTACTGTGTGTGTGTATGTGTGTCTTTTTGTAAAGACTGATGCCAAGGTACTTTTGCTAGGTACATTCTTTCTCACATAATTAACATGGAAGCCCCCATACAATCTTGGTCTCTTTTATGCAGGAAGGTATAACTCTGAGCCTTTCACTTGACTGCTGTTTGTCACCCAGGGACCTAACCGGCTCAAACTTGTCAGAGAGTTTAACATGATGTATATAACCCTTTTAAATCATAATATATTTATCATCTGGTTTTGATCAAAGCAGCGCGACTTCAAAGGCATCAGTTCAATGTCAAAGATGTAAGAAGCTAAGTTTATCTATTGTTTAGTGTGGATATCTTTTCTGTTATATCTGATATTTAAAATTACAAAACTTCTCTAAGAATTTTTCCACTGATGACAGCCATAAAACGTTTAAAGTTTCTTCATGATTCCTTCCTTCATTGGCAACATTCAGTATAAAAATGCCTATATTTTATATCCAGCCCACACCCGCATTTTCTAGCAAACATATGTGGCAAACATAAATTCTTACCTGGTTAATTATTTCTCACCACCCAGATGGTGATTGTAGGTACGGTAGAAATTCTTCTGGCAACAGGTAATTTCCCGATCATTCCTCATATGAACTTTCCCAGGCATGCATTCTGGCACATGTGTGTGCTTCTCTCACACAGAAATCCATGTGGTATTTTTGCATGGATGTGGGAGACCAAGGTTCAAATACCTGGTCTGTCCTGGAAGCTTGCTGGGTGTCTGTGGGCCAGTCACATTATCTGACAGAGCAGTAATATTGGGGCTTTCTCAGCCTCACCTACTTCACAAGGTGTCTGTGGTGGGGAGAGGAAAGGGAAGGCAATTGTAAGCTTCTTTGAGACTCCTGATAGAGAAAAGCAGCATATAAAAACCAACTCCTCTTCTTCTCATCTTTTGTTTTGTTAAAAACACTTTTGACTCATCAATCTTCCTTTAGTTATGATGGCGGGCAGCGGGTTGGGGGGGAGGCCTCACAAGTAGAATAGCCTAGGTCCTCTCTTCTTAGCCTGACATACCTAACAGGGTTGTTGTCAGGATAAAATGGAGGAGACAAAAATATTGTAAGCCACCTTAGGCCCCCATTGGGAAGAAAGTTGGGGTATAAATGAAGAAAATTATGAAATCATATATGTGAATAGACCAGAATTCTGCATAGTGTGTATATTCACTCTATCCAGTGTGGTGTACTGGTTAACAGTGGTGGCCTCTAACCTGGAGAACTGAGTTTGATTCCCCAGTCTTTCACATGTAGCCAGGTGAGTGACCTTGGGCCAATCACAGTTCTCAGAGCTTTTTCAGTCCCAGCTACCTCACTGGATGTCTCTTGCGGAGAAAGAAAGGGAATTGTAAGCTGCTTTGTAACTCTGGGTGAAAAGCAAGGTATAAAAAACAATTATTTTTCATTTTTGTCCCCATGTTTGTTCTCACTTTCTTCCCTTGATTTCAGAGGAAGAATCAAACAAATGTTTAAATCCTATTTAAGTCAATTAATGTTAAAGCTGATTAACCATGGCTGGTTGTGTCCCCCATTTAATGGGCAGTATTCAGAAACCAATTAGCAGTTTTAAGCACTTGCCAAACTAATCAATGAGACCTAGGGCATTTCAGCACATTGTTAACAATAGTGTTATGGCATTTGAGTGGTGGAACGCTACATATAATCATGCCTTCCTCACCTTTTTTGCTGTCTCACTCTTCTCTGCTACCATTTCATGCTTCTCCCCCTCTACAAGTGCTGCTGGAAATGGTAAAAGAGAACAATGCAATTTATACGTGACTCTCTTCCGCATGTCAATCAATCCAGGCAGCCAATCCCCTTTCTCCATGCTTTGAAGGGCCTGCGATGCCTGGTAATTTTTTTTAAAAATCCATAGTTCTCTTTTGAAATGCCTATGCGGAGCGGCCGGAATATAATGCTAATGACAATGAAAGGTAAGTATCTCACTATTTTTAAAGGGTGCAGAAATCCCCTTAGTTGTGCTTAACTTGACTGGATAGAACACAATGTTAAGGAAACTGAGCCCTGATCTTAAAACAGGTGAGGTTGGATTCAAGATCTTCACTGGATTGTCACTGATTTCCTATTCCCACTGTAGCTCTTGCACTGTTCTTAAAAGTCTACAGATGCTCAGAGATAATTTTTGGGGAGCTGTAGGGTGAAAGGGAAAGTTGGAAAGGCCAAATTGGATATGAGTTCCATCAAATTACTGAGAAATGCTTTCATGAAATGTTTAGCATTGGCTTAGAAATAAATGTAATTGTGCTTGGTTTCTTGATGAGAATTTTTATTTATTGTTCATAGTAATTTCAGATATTATTGCAAAGTACTACTTAGTCATCATGTTTAAAAACATACCATTTTTTCTTATTTCTATATAATTAACTGATAAGACCAATACATGGAGAACACCCTTCCGTATTTACAGTGTGAATGCAAACATAGTTATTGGAAGCAAATGCTGTGTTTGCAGACAATTATATATGTTGCCATAGTGTTTTGGGGAAATAGATCTGAAAGTCTTGTCGGTGTGATATGAACTAATACATAAAAAAGAATTAGTTGCTCTAATCTCTAAAACCATCAGGCTATCCAAAACATACATCCAGCAAACATAGCAAAATTACCACATTGTTCAGTGAAGCTGTCTTTGCTTTCAGAGCTTCTAAAAATGAAAAAAAAACATTATCTGTTACAGTGGGCACTGGGGTAAGAGTATTGAGTCAGTTTTCAGCCCCCTCCTCCAACATCTGCCATTAGTTTTCAAGCCATTAATTCTAAGATCATTTTAAAGTTACCGCCAAACAACTTTCACTTTGGCGACTGTACAGGTAAAGGTCACTGATTATTGTGGTCGGTGTCATAAAACTTTTTTAAAAGGAAGGGATATTTCCTGAGAAAGCAGATGTGGTCATCTTGGATTATTGGCTTTGCTACTATCAATGAACATTTGACATTTGAACAATATCTGAAATCAAAGAAAGAAACAGTAGAATAAAACATATCATTTGATCTGGGAAGGTCCAGGCAAAGAAAGCGGCACAGTATGGTGGGTGCACTCAACTACAGAATCATGGAATCATAGAGTTAGAATGGATCTCCAGGGTCATGTTGCCCAACCCCCTGCATAATGGAGGAAATCACAACTACCTGCCCACCGACAGTAACCTCAATTTCATGACCAAGTGATCCCGCCCTAACCAAACATTTTCAGAATGCAGCCTGGCCTGGAGAAAATTCACCTACCATCCTACAGTGGCGAATAGCAATTCCCTACGTATGTAAGGAGGGACCACAAGAGACAAATACCAGCACATCCCTTCTGCCCTCCCACTCACAGTCTGCCTAAGTTCATAAAATCAGCATTTCTGTCAGATGACTATCTACCCTCTGCTTAAAAACTTCCAAAGAAGGAAGGGGAAGGGCTAGGCAGATACAACAACTTCAATTTTCTATGATGTAGAACTGCTTGGAATGTTGTATTTGAAAATTTCTTGCAGAATGCAGAACCACAAATGTTTTAAAAAATGACTGCGCAAATCAGGTTGCTATTTAAAATGGTTTTTATTGGGGAATGCAGAATATGCCTAGCTGATTGATGCAGCTAGTCTTGTTAGCCTTGGCTGCACCCATAGCTTCTTCATAGTTGCCATCTGCTTAGGGTGGGGTGGGGGATGGTTGACTGGCCCCTTGGTGGATTGCATCTGTGAGACTGAGATCCATTAATAGGATGAGTATTGTTGTCAGTAGCTGGGAGGCATGAGCCAAGGGAGCCTGGATTAAATATGCATCAATTTGTATCTTGATTTTTGCCCAATCCGGCTCATGACAGCTCCTGCTAAATCTATGTAGACTTTGGTATGAAAGACTTTGTAGACTTGGGTATGTGATTCCCCTTTGGGTATTCCACTTTGTTCTTTCCACATTGGAGCTGACTTTTAAGTGTTTCTGTTTCAGGAAGGAGACTTCAGGCCTGCTTATGGAAATCCACAATTCATGTGCTTCTGTCCCCCTTTCTTGAGGGCCTTCAGTGTTTATTTAGTTTGAATAGAATATTTCTATGCTGTCACTTCAGAGTCCTGCTCGACCTGACTTCAGCTGATTCTCTCCTTCAGCTTTGGAAGTATCTCAACAGTTGTCTTAACCCTAACCATGAACTTCTGCTACATGGTTGTGTGTCAGCATTTGAATTAATAAACTTTAATCTTTCTGGTTTGACAGATCCACAAGAGCAACAAATGTGGTTTCTTGCTCATAAATTAAACCCTAATTGACTGGAGCAATACTGGCATATTGTAAAAGTCAAGAAAAGGCTGAAAAGGTCCTTTTAAAGGACCCATTTACAGAAGATGTTTGGATAGAGGCAGAATAATGTAAGAGATTTATAAATCCAGAGAGATTGATTTATTATGGCTTCAGATTTAAGGCCTCTTTGCAAATATCAATTAATCCATGCCTACTATCTTGACCTATCCAGTTAAAAAAAACAAATACAAAAGAGTAGCAGACTTTTCCTTCCTGCAAACCTTGGTCATGAAATCAGAGCTTACATGCAAATTAAATCATGAGCGTTTCCAACATGCAGTGGCCTCCCCCCCTTTTTTTCTATACTGAAAGCAAAATTTCATTGAATGTGCCTTTCATTTCCTCCTTAAGGTTTCCTTAATAAAGAATTACCATGTATTGAATATTGTATAGAGCAAAAGTCAGCTCATTTTTTTTGGAGGGGGGGGGGGAGAATAGTTAGATCAAGCACTCAGATCCTAAATATGATTATATCAATATTAAGGAATTTAAGAATATGTTTGGCTTTGAAAAGAAATACATTAGAACTTAAGAAGTGCTTTTGCCGGATGTGACCAAGATCTGTTGAGTCCAGCACTGAGCAGTCTGTTTCCAGCAACAGTTAGCCATATGCTGCTGGATACTCATTGTGAAGTTATGAAGATCTTGGCCTTCTCCTGCTGTTTAACCCTTATCCTATCATCATTTCTGCTATCTTGAGATATGCTCCTTCTGTACATGGAGTTTCATTTTGGCCATGCTGGCAAATATCTATGGATATAGCTATCCTTCGTCAACTTATCTAATCCTACTTTAAAAACATCTGAATTATGTGGTGATCTCCACATCCTGCACAATAAACTCCATAAAAAGATTAAGCATATTGTGCATGTTTTGTTCATTTTTATTATCTATAGTCTGCCTTTCTTACTAAGAATCAAAGTGGATTACATAGGGTGAATCGAATTTGGTTGACAGGATGGGACATCCAGTGCAATTGGGTTTGGACTGCAGAATCTGGAAACAAAGCTGAAAACACTTCAATATAACATGTTAAATTATGCAGAAATTACATAGCAGGAGCATACTTAACAGAAACAGAGGGCAATAGTACAGTTCACAGTTTTTATGGCCATATTAGATGAAAACAGAACTAGGTGTATACATGGATAAGGCTGTTGTTTATATACTGGTCATCTCTTTTTTCCTCACATAATTACCACATTTACAATGCAGTCCTAAGCAAAATTACACCCTTTTAAACTCATTGACTTTGAGAGAATCCAATTGTTGTAACTCTGTTTAGGATTGCACTGCCAATGTTCTATGATGTAGGGCATACTTATGTTCCTGTTAGCCACTCATGCCACTGATCAATATCATTAGGATTCAATATCAGATTCAATGCCATGTTGGATTCAATATCAGACTGGAAAAGTCATTTGTGATATTACATTGTACAGTGTGGCTTCGGAGCTGATGACACTAAATATCCTTGACTTATAAGGTTATCTGGATTCAATTCTGCTGGGTGATGGTGTAGTTCTGGAGAACCTTCTCCAAAGACCATGATATACAAGATAAAAAAATAAGTGGCAGCAGCCAAAACAAATATCCTGACAGCCACCAGGGAAGGATTATTTGTTGACCCCCAAATGTCAAAAGGAAGTAACGTGGGGCAACCTGTTGATATTGGACTTAGATGTTGAGATGTTAACGTTTCTGCTGTGTATGTGGACACAGAATTAAATGGGAACTGTATTAAGGTCCAAACACACCCTGTATATGAAAGAAGGAGAAAAAAGATTGCATACATTTCATTACTAATTTAACTTTCAACAGCCCATTTTAAGACACACAAAATCAAAAGGATGAAACATCTAAGTCTCTCATATCAGGTAATCATATGTCTTATTATTGCTGGCTTATCCCAGTCTCATTAGTAACCTGACAGGACTGGATTTCAGCCCATGTTACTGCTGGGTGGAAATGCGTGTCACAGCAGTAAAGGCATCTGCTTCCTCCAGTTCAAAGCATCCGCTGTGTTTTGTTTGACTTTAAATTGGTCTTAAAAGTTGCTATGAGGATGTGTTTAGTCATCCTTTTTTATTTTTATGCAGGTCATTCAGCAGTGGACTTTGATTATATTCCTCCTATATATGTGCATTAGTTTGCTCTCCTTTATAACCCTTCAAATGAATGTGATGTGGTTAACACCCTGAACACCTGGGAGGCTCTAGCAAATGATGTGGCATTTAATTCATACAGTTGCACTTAACTTTGTATTTGGTGGCAGTGTATACCTATTAGCCCTAGTTTTTTGAAGGAAGAAAAGTTTATGAATGGATGAGTCACCTGCATACATATTAAGATAGCAAAAGGAACTCCTTGATGTATCCAAATATTTAATGTAGCCTCTATCAATGTGTGCATACACCTGGTGCCTTTAAGCAAACAGTGAATTGTACCAGCCATAAAGAAGACCTACAAGACACTGGCTGCTGTGTTTTCATCTAATACAAAGGAATAACTTGGGTAAAATCCTTGGGGGAAGAGAAGTTTGTAACAACATGGCTGAAATGTTGCATAGATACCGTTCATATTCAGTGGCATTTGCAAGACAGAGCTTTCTGAAGACTTAAGTTGTTTTTTTAACTTCTCATGACATTATTTTCAGTTTTAAATATTTCTGCTTTCTTATGTAAAGGTAAAGGTAAAGGTATCCCCTGTGCAAGCACCGAGTCATGTCTGACCCTTGGGGTGACGCCCTCTAGCGTTTTCATGGCAGACTCAGTACGGGGTGGTTTGCCAGTGCCTTCCCCAGTCATTACCGTTTACCCCCCAGCAAGCTGGGTACTCATTTTACCGACCTCGGAAGGATGGAAGGCTGAGTCAACCTTGAGCCGGCTGCTGGGATTGAACTCCCAACCTCATGGGCAAAGCTTTCAGGCGGCTGCCTTACCACTCTGCGCCACAAGAGGCTCTGCTTTCTTATGTACACAAAACAAAATAAAACAGTTCATTTTGAAAAATAATTTTGTAGCTACTTAGCTTTCTAATGATAAAACAATAAAGTAAAAAGTTTATTCCACACATGGTTTCTCTAACCTTTCATTTTTTTTATAAGGTTGCAAGCCCTGGGTTGGGAAATAACCTGGAGACCTTGAGGGTGGAGCCAGGAGTGGGCAGAATTTGAGGCAGGGAGGGACTTCAATGGAGTATAATGCTATGGAGTCAGTTCTGGATTTAGATAAAGAGAGGACCGAGGCTATTCCACTTATGAGTCCCCCCCCAACCCCCTGCCCGCCATCACAACTAAAGGAAGACTGAAGAGTCAAGAGTGTTTTTTTTTAAACTAAAGTTGAGAAGAAGAAGAGTTGGTTTTTATATGCTGCTTTTCTCTATCCGGAGTCTCAAAGTAACTTACAATCGCCTTCCCTTCCTCTCACCACAACAAGACATCCTGTGAGGTAGGTGAGGCTGAGAAAGCCCTGATATTGCTGCTCAGTCAGAACAGCTTTATCAGTGCTGTGGTGAGCCCAAGGTCACCCAACTGGCTGCATGTGGAGGAGTGGGGAATCATATCGCCAGATTAGAAGCCACTGTTCCTAACCACACTACCATGCTGGTTGATGACAGGTGTGTAAAATTCCACAATTCACAATTCTTCTAAAATATATAAGATTTTATAGTCAAACACCATAGTGACAAGAAAAAAAACATAAATGTTAAAATTAAACTTTTGTACTAACCAAACTTTGTGAACATTTTGCTAGTTCCACTTAGTTTGTTGAATGCCATGTTTAAACTCCGCGGAATCTGAATAGCCTGAACAGAAGCACTGAGCTTCACAGCTGTGCCCCAAGTAAGCTTCATGACAGTGCCCTGGACCCCGTGCTCCCCTGTTCAGATAAAACATTTACACTGTATTGGCTGTTTGAACAAGAATGGGATGGTTCCACAGAATATCTGAGAAACAATTAAGGATGTAACAGACTTCATGCATTTCCAAAATGTTAATGTGCAGTAGCTTCTCATCCTCTTACCAAATACCTGTGGCTGTAAGTCCTTCACATTTAATGCCCCAACTCATAAGCAAAGTATTTGTAGTAATGACTACCTCAGGTTGAGAAATACTGGAATAAATTCCTTGGGAATAAATTTTCTTTAGAAGACTACAGTACTAAGAAACATATGACAGGTCTGAGTATAGAGAATCTGTGTCATAAGATGTGAATCCTACTCCTATAGCAATATAGAAACCAAAACTGAAGGTTTTATTTATTTATTTAGATTTTTATACCACCCTTCCATGCAGCTCTTTGTGGTTTACATAAAACATTGTAGAACATTTACATAGAATATATAACAATATAACAGATAACAATCGTGATATAACATGCCAACCAGAACAGTATTTTAACGGAACAATAACATCGACAATTCCTGGATTTTTCAGTCGGGTGGGGGGACCTGAAGATATTTGAGTCTGTTGGCCTCAAGCAAATGCCTGGTGGAGGAGCTCCCTTTTGCAGGCCCTGTGGAATTGTGGGAGTTAGGGAAGGGCCCTGATCTCTTCAGGGAGCTTGTTCCACTAGGTGGGGGCCAGGATTGAAAAGGCTCTGGCCCTTGTTGAGGTCTGATGCACTTATTTGGGGCCAGGGATTTGCAGCCAGTTGGAGGTGGTGGAGCATAAAGCTCTTTTGGGGGTTTTGGCAGGCAGGCGGTCTCACAGATACATTGGGCCCAGACCATGTATGATCTTAAAGGTGATTACCAAAACTTTAAGATTAATCCGGAATTCAACTGGGAACCAGCCAAGTTGTTGGAGTACCAGCTAGATGTGGGATCTCCATGATGTCTTAGTGAGAATCCTGGCCGCAGCGTTCTGCACCAGTTGTAGTTTCCAGATCAAGACCTCCATAGAGTGAGTTGCAGAAGTCCAGTCTAGAGATGACCGTCACATGGATCACTGTGGCTACATGCTCTGGGTCCAAGTAGGGTGCTAATACTTTGGCTTGGCAGAGGTGGTAAAATGCCAGCTGTGTTACCTTCGTGACCTGGGCTTCCATTGTAAGGGATATGCAACCTCACCATAGCCAGAATTGGAGTAGTAAATGCCATATATCCCTAAAGAAGTTTTTAATACCCTGCTTTTCCCTACCAGAAGGAATCTCAATGTGGCTTCCTTTCCTTTCCCCACAATAGACACCCTGTAAGGTATGTGAGACTGATAGAGCATTGACAGGACTGTTATATGAGAACAGTACTATCAGAACTGAGACTAGCTCAAGGTCACCCCACTGGCTGCATGCAGAGGAGTGGAGAACCAAGCCCAGCTCACCACATTAGAAACCACTACTCTTAACCATGACACCAAGCTGGTGCAAAATGCTTGGAGCTAGGGAGCCCTGAACTGTCTCACTAAGAGAAAAGTAAACTGTAACTCTTCCAGAGGCAGAAAACCCTTTACCCCCCAAAGAATCCAGCATAGCTCCAATAAATTGTACTCTTTGAGATGGAACTAATTGTGATTTCTCCCAATTTACCAGCAATCCTAGTTTTTGACAGGTATCGAGGACGATAGTGCACTGACACAATGATTCTTAGAATCTGCCATTAATAACCAGTCATCTAAATATACAGCAACCTCAAAGGTAAGCAATAACCAGTGCTACACAGAGATGACCTGGGAGAAGCAGTTTTTATTATTATTATTATTATTATTATTATTATTATTATTATTATTGTTGTTGTTGTTGTTGTTGTTGTTGTTGTTGTTGTTGTTGTTGTTATTATTATTTCAATTTATTTCCCGCCACTCCCAATAGCTCGTGGCGGGTTACAGTGTCTTAAAACCCCATTAAAACTCCCATTAAAAGACTTAAAACCATCACAACATGGCAGAGCAAAAAAACTACCCCCATTACTAAAGGGGGGGGTGGAGGAGAAGGAGCTCAATGATGTTAAGCCTGGGGGGGGAGCAGTCAATGTACTGTGCTGACCCCAGCCTCAACCATAGACCTGGCGGAAGTTAGTCCAAATGTTAGAACTCTGTACTTGAAAACTCTATCCCACATGAAAACCTTTAAAAATTTCAATGTTGAGAGTGAACTGAAACATGAAAATAGGAATCCTTCAAATCAATACAAACTAACAATATACTTTTAATAGCTGTATAATTGAAGGAATGGTCACCATGTGGACTATGAACAGTACAAACTTGCACAAGTACTCAATAAGACTTCTGATTTATGAATGGCTTTGCTGACCTTGTAACAATGACCTAGCACACAGGTCCAAAATACAGCATAAACACAAATTCCAGTTCTTCCATTTTCTGCAAAAGATTGTTAGCTTGAAGTCTGATAACACCCTTCTCATTAATATCAGAGTGCAAATGACCGAGGGCATCAGTGATAGCACTATAACCTTACAAAATAGCTTCCGTGGCTCTTCCATGTGCCACCCATCTTGTGTTGGACAAATTTCTAGGCACTTTTGATTTTAGAATTGCTCATCTCTTTGCGCAGGATGAAAAGAAGGTATACATAGAATCATAGAATCATAGAATCATAGAGTTGGAAGGGGCCATACAGGCCATCTAGTCCAACCCCCTGCTCAACGCAGGATCATCCCTAAGCATCCTAAAGCATCCAAGAAAAGTGTGTATCCAACCTTTGCTTGAAGACTGCCAGTGAGTGGGATCTCACCACCTCCTTAGGCAGCCTATTCCACTGCTGAACTACTCTGACTGAATTTTTTTTCCTGATATCTAGCCTATATCGTTGTACTTGTAGTTTAAACCCATTACTGTGTGTCCTTTCCTCTGCAGCCCTCCTCCAAGTGACAACCTTTCAAATACTTAAAGAGGGCTATCATGTCCCCTCTCAACCTCCTTTTTTCCAGGCTGAACATTCCCAGGCAAATGAGGTAGCAGGTAAATGAATGTGGCTTACCCAGCTGGGAGGCCAGGGGCTCGTTTTGCCAGGTGGCCTGGGGACAGCCAAATGAGGTGGACAAATAGGTCGCTTCCCATACAGCGGACTTCAGTAGGCAAGGAGATCTGCTCTCCTGTCTGGGAATGTTGTGTATCCCCAGAGCAACTTTGGACTCCGTGGGTTGTTGGTGCAGTCTGCTGACTGCTAGGTCAGGCTCCCTCTCCCATGCTGCGCCAACCCTTTCGTGGGGAGGTAATAAAAGCTGTGGCCTTGTTTATCCCAACATTGGTGTGTCGCGTCTTATTCCAGCCCAAAATGCCCTCCTGCGAGTCAATATATTTTTCTGTCCTTATATTGTGTAAAGTAAGAATACACTCAGGGGGACTTGATGAGAATTTCAAAGAAAAGAATCTTTGCATCCTTTACCAAGGAAACAAATCCCCCCCCCTCCCAAAATCTGTGACCTTTTCTTGTCTTAAAGCAAGGGTCACCAGTGTAATGCAAAGGGTGCCATGGCATTGCTGACAACTTTCTTGATATCTGCCAATAGTGCTGAGAAAGTGGCTGGGACCTAGTAGGGCTTTTGCCCAGCAAAGCTTCTGAGTGCCCATTGGAGATTTAATTGGCTGTGCAGGTTTTATGGAGCTGACAGGGGCGTCCCCCACCCCCACCATGGTGGGAGAGCAGCATGCTGCTCCCCACCCTCATGCAGTGGGGGCCCCATGCCCTCGATCCCCCCTCCCCCCGCCACCACTGACGCGGAGTGCTCCCTGCCCCATGTTCTTCAGGGATAACATTTTCAAGATTATAAGTAGTTCTTTTCATTTCTGGGGGAAAAGAAAATGGACTTCAGAATGTCTGATATTTTGCCTGATGGCCTTCAGATTCCCAGTTGTCCTGACAACAGAATAACTTTCTAAAATAGTCTAAAAAAACTGATTATAGTCTGTATAAAATGTAGCGTTAATTTAGCAAGTCTGAAATATGTAATGTCTAGCAGTTAACCTAAAGTCAAGAGATTTACATATATGGTATGTGAGAGATAATAAAGACCTTGTCATGGCTGACACTACTTAGAGAACATTTGAGAAACACTTTAATACTTCTGTTATCTCGTTTTTAAAAACCTCAAAGGAAAAGAAAGAGAATACCATATGCAAGGACCCATAAAGTTGCCTTTCATAATTGTTCTGTTCTATAACTCCAGGCAGCTGTTGATTTCCAAAAAGAGAGACAGTAGGGTTCAAGCCTATTTGAAAGCTATATTTACTGTTTTTTGCTAGCTTATTCTTTCGGGGACAACAGTATTGGAAATATTTCTCTAGCTCATATACTTGCTAACTTCTGTGACACAGTTCAGACTTAAGGCATTTTCCTGGACAGAACACCTTGTAAATTCAGTCAGAAAGAGGAAGTCAGTTTATAAGAACAAATTCACAGATGCTCATTTTTCAGTCACTCTCTGATTGTTTGAGTGCATGTGTGAAAAACAAAAAGACAGTTTTAAATCCACTTGTATCAGCTGATATGCAGCAAAAAAAATCCTAATTAGAAACCCCGTCAGTTTGGCTAAGGGTGCAGATATAAAACTTGGAAGATTATGTCAAAACCAATTTGGTTCTGTCAAATTGTTGTGGTTCCAATGTGTATCCTACCACACACACCCCACACCCACACCCACCTTATTTTGCATATAGTTACCACTATTTGTCTTTGTAGAGTAACCAACTGATGCATTAATTGCCTAGCCTTCCTGTGGAGAACTGCTTTTTTGTAGTAAATCTTGTTAGGATTCATTGCTGCATTGGACTGTAAGAACTTTGAAATCTCCAGTTCTCACCTGGAGATTCCCAGGTCTGGACACTGTCACAAACCATTTGGAATGTTTGTTCTTTTTCACCAGAATGCCTATGCTATCTGGCTTATTGTTATTAGATGTGTAGATTGACTAGAAAATTTATTGCTGTTTCCTTTTCTCCACCCCCAAAATCTCCAGTTATTTCCCCACCCAGTTGCCCATCCTATCTTGGGTGTTGTCCTTAGAGTCCAGTGGTGCTACCGTACTAAAGACAGTGACTTCCCCTCATGGCTATGGACACTATCCCAGTTCTAGAAGTATGGATTCCAAAAGCCTGAATTAGCAAGGAAAGATTTCCAATATAGCAATAAACTGGTAGAATCATAGAGTTGGAAGGGATCTCCAGGGTCATCTAGTCCAGCCCCCTTGCAGAAATCAAGAAATCCACGTTGACCCCAATTCCATAGAAATTTGCTTCCTAATCCCAAAGTGGCAATTGGCATTTCCCTGGACATGCAAGAAAGTGTCATAAGAGCCAAGCACTGACACAGTTCCTTCTGCCCAGCTACTCACTATCTACTACCTAGTTAGTGAATAGCTAACTATTCAGTATTACGATACTGAAAAAACTGTAATAGTAGAGTCCAGCTTTTAGTCATTCGTAGACTTGAGTTGCACAATTTCTATTTTGTTTACTGTTAACCTATGACTCCTCCATCTTTATGGAAATGCTAGATTGATCCCACTGAGACAGTACAGATCCCTTATCCATCTTAAAGATGCCTACTAAGGTTGTACTGTTAAAAGGCAGACATCAAAGGAGAATTATACAACTCTTGAAAACAGTGAATGGGACAAGGCAATTGGAATCTTGCTTTATCAGGTTATCCTGAGCTGATCCTGCTAATATGCCTCACTCTGAGGTCATTCATAGTATTGGATCCCCCTTTGGTCTGGGCATTAAAAATGAATACTACTAAATGTACTTGGCTGATAAATCTCTCATTAAGGCTCCTGACAAACTGTGTAAAGTAATCCACTGGAAAGAACTACTGACTATTCCTGCCCTAGAGCTTTACACCTGGAACTGCCTAAGGTTACTGCAGTAGCCATACTGCAGTGGCTATTGTATTTGGATCTAATTATGCCTTGATAGCTTTCCATGCCTCTTATGTGTCAAGGAACCACATTGTCCAAGGTTTGGATTCCATCCTCTCACTTGCCAAACATGCCAATGGTTTGAAGCCCTCAAAATGTATATTTACACTAAGCAAGGGCATTCATGTATATGGAAGCATTATACAGGTTAGGTTGTTATGATTTAACCGCACAGCATAACTCTGCTATAGCAACTTCCTAGGCTTTTTGTCACCTTATGGATACAATTATTATGAGCCTATTAAGACCTAAGTCAGGGGTAGTCAAACTGCAGCCCTCGCTGGCAGGAGCTCATGGGAATTGTAGTCCATCTGGAGGGCCGTAGTCTTGAAGTAAAAATCATCAGTGGAATTTTTGGGTCCCCATATATCATAAGAGTGGACCCCCATATTCCACTGTAGCCTTCAGCTGTGTGTGTCATTTTAATTGCCCCAGTTTTTTGCTATGGAAGTACTATGAAAGCATATACCTCAGAATTTTTAGTGAAGCTTGTTGTGGAGCTTGACTGTGAACTCACCAACATCTCAAGCTCATCTTGTTCTGAATGTAATACAAGGTATTCTTGTTTGGACTAGCTTTTAATGGCTAAAAAAACCCCAGCCCTCACACTTAAAGGCAGTTTGAAACTGCCAGATTACCCCAGAAGATGACTATCAGTAGTATGAACTTTTATGATTCAGAGCTCACTTCAGATGCTATGAGAAGAAAGTCATTTTGAAGATATTTATTAGAAAATGCATAGGGGGGGAGAAGAGAAAGAGAAGGTGGAGCAGTATAAATCCTGGTGTGAATTGTGTCATAATTCTTTCAGGTGTGATTCTTTGTGTAAGCAACTGGGATGACTTTGGTAATTGCACATAATAAATGTCCATCCTATGGTAACTGAACATAATAAATGTCCAACAAAGGTCCATCCTATGATAGCATACAAATTAAAAATGATACTAAAGTAAGACTATGGTTAAAGACTGTGCAACAAGCATGTGTGTGTCCAGGCACAGCTGACTTGTGGTGACTCCAGCAAAGGGCATTCAAGGCAAGTGAGAAGTAGAGGTGGTTTACCATTGCCTTCATTTGCAGAGTCTTCTTGGTGATCTCCCTTCCATGTACTAACTCTGTTTAGCTTTAGAGCTCTGAGAAGATCAGGCTATACCATGCTACCTTCCCTCCAATTACACAACAAAACTTTCAAGAAACTTCCGAACCACCTGATTATCCTTATCCATTGTTCTTCTTAATATTTGTGAAACAGCCCTGGGGGTGGAGAGTGTCTTGGCTGTCCAAGATGGAATAGGGCCAATCAGGGTGCGGCCAGCAAAGCGGGCTGCACCCTGATTGGCCCTCCCTCTTCAGCTCCCGCCCTCCTTTCCTGGATGCTAGCCACTTTGCTCTTGGATGCCAGAGAGGGACACACAGAGACACAGAGAGCCCTGCCAAACCGCAAAGGACCCCTGATTACCTGCTATGGCTCCTGCTGCGGGGGAGAGAGACAGACAGACAAAGACAAACTGCAAACAAGCCCCAAACTGCAAACAACTCTTCCTTCCATGCTAGGAGCCCTGATTACCTCCTATGGCTCCTGCTGCGAGAGAGAGATCTGCGCCTGCTGGTGTCCCCTGGGTCCTAGCGCCCATTGCATTCATGGTTGCAATGGGCTTTCTTGCTAGTTACTTTATACTATTAAAAAACAGAGAATCACAGAATGCCTAACTGAACTGGACTCTTGTATATGTTATTTTTCTTATACTTCAGAATGTTTCTTTCTTGATTAGCTGTATTTGCCCTGCTTCATTTTACTTTGTTTATTTGTACCTAGTAAGAGGCTGGAACCTTCGACCTCTCTCATCATCCATTTAGACAAAGGAATTCCCTATTCTGGATTATTCTGGCTATAGAAATTGAATGGACGTGTGAGTGTGTACATAATTTGTTACAATTAGTGCACAGTTATAAAAACTAACATGCATATGGATTTCAGTGCAATGATATATCCTCACAATGTTTTAAGACAATTAAAATGTATGCATTTATGAGCTTCCCAGTCACCTTTCCTTTTTCATGTATTCTTCTGTTTCATCATTAAAAAACAACTTCTCACATGGTATTCTTTTCAAAGTTATTTTAATTAGTTATGTAATTGGTCACTTGCTCAGTTAAAAGCAAACTTTCAGATTATACACTGTATGTTTATCCTTTGCCCATAAAGAGAGGTTCATTCAGAAGAAACTGCCATTGTTTCTTTGTCTTCCCATGGGAAAGCTTCAGTTTTGGAAGCCATTCAATAAATGCCAGGTATGCAAAGCATAGTGTAAAGACATGGCTTGCATATGCCAAAATCTTTGTTTATGAAGAATGGTTACCAGTCATTTTATCTCTTTAGCACAAAAGATTTTAATGCATTCTTCTGTGAGCTAAGACTTGATTTCTTGACAACTTAGGCAACTGCTATACTCCCTTATTTGCTGTACCAATGTTCTTTATTTTCCTATGGTTTGAAACAGGACCTTAAAAATGGTATCAGTGACACACCTTAGTTAATACATTATGAAGTGCCTGCCTGAACTGAGCAATAAGAATAATTGCTGCACACATAACTCAGACTGGGTATATGTTAGCACACAGTGAATGTTTTCTAATGTTTTCTGGATTCAGCCATTCTGCTTGCCAGGATGGTCTTATTATTTTGAAGGCAAAATGTAATCACATTTTGCTGGAAATGGGTGAAAAGGAATACTTGGAATAAACTGAAGTCAAGCCAGGAGCAAACCGATACATTGCACACTTTGTTGAAAGCCCTTCTGCTGAAATCAGGGGACTTTTCTTCCACAGAAATGTGTGTAGGATTCAGGTGTTAGAAAATAACATTTTGCTATGGTTTAGTTGCGTTTTTTCTGCCAAAGGTGCATATTTTTACAGCCTAAGCATGAGCCTAACTATCTTCACTGAAACCAGTGCCTTGTTAAAATCAGTGTACAAGGTGAGATCAGGGCCCTAAAGAACTAAAACAGTTTTGCAGGGCCTGCAAAAGGGAGTTCTCCACCAGGCATTTGGTTGAGGTCAACCAAAATAAATAACAGCAACTGGGCCCCAATCAATCAATCAATCAATCAGTCAATCAGTCAGTCAAATACATTTTCTGACCTAGCAAGGTGATGCTTTCGGTATAAGGCACTTTGCAGAAGTCGCTTTCTGGGAGAGTTAGGTATCTATCTATCTATCTATCTATCTGTCTGTCTGTCTGTCTGTCTGTCTGTCTGTCTGTCTGTCTGTCTGTCTAATTTATATACCATCCTTCCCTGAGATTCAGGGCAGTTTATATAAAACTTAGCGGAACAGGAACAGTACAGGAAAATCAGTAGCTATAAATGGCAGTAACAATAAACAGTAAATCAGATCACAATAGAACATAATATAGTAGAACAGTAAAACAGAAGTTAGAACATTAATTCAATTGATGGCCCTGTAGTTGGACAGTTCAGCGATGATTCTCATGGGAAGGAGGCTCAGGGACCCAGCGAAAGGTGTTGGTTCTGGTCAACCTCAACCAAATGCCTGGCAGCGGAGCTTCCTTTTGCAAGCCTTGAGGAATTGCTCTAGTTCCGTCAGGGTCCTGATGTCCTCTGGGAGCTCATTCCACCAGGTGGGTGCCAGAATGGAGAAAGCTCCGGCCCTGGTTGAGGTCAAGTGAGCTTCCTTGTGTCCAGGGATCCCCAGGCATCTGGAGGTAGTAGAGCAAAAAGCTTTGAGGTCAGAAGCAGCCATTTTCCTCCATGGCTTGGGGTGGAAGCTGTAGACATAAGCTGACCATCCCTGGCCTAATTAATACTGTAGTGTATAAGACGTTTTGTAATATGATCATTAGCAGAGATGAGAGATCCTGCTTTATGGTCTCATTAGCAGTTTTGGCCATAATTTTCACCTCTAAGATACTGTCACAACAACCTCCTGAATAGATCATCCATGGGACCTGTCCATAAGCTCTTATTGGAATCCTTTGTCAGTTGTCAATATAATCAAACTGCAGGCCAAAATCATGCCCTGGGTGAAGCAGGTCTGTATTCATAGCCTTTGAAAAGGAAATAGTTCCTTGTTCCTTTTTGTAAATGTTAATGCTTGCACTTTCAGAGTGATGATGGCTGGGGCATGACAGATGAGAGGTTTGGGAATGCTGCCAGTATTTGAATATCTGACTGGAAACTGGGTGAGCACCAATAACAATCGCAGGAGAAATATAAAACACAGCACACAGGAAATTAAACAGAAAACACTAACACCACAAAAGATACACTGCCTATCTGAATAAAGAATTTTCCTGCAAGTTCTATGGATTATATTTTGCCTAACAACATATTGATAGAACAAAGGAGAGAAAAATCAGGCATGTAGTTCTCAGGGGAATGGTTCCAGAAATAAGCATTTAGATTTGGCTTAAGGAAAATATGATCTTCCCTTGGGAAAACATTTCCAGGTTGGGTTACCATAGCCTAGAAGGCTTTGTCATCTGCCTTCCTAGTTAGATGAACTCCAAAGCAAAATAGTGCCTGAAGATGTTAATGTTGTTTGCCATTAAAGATGTTTGTCATTTTCTTTGCACTTTGCTCTAGGCATGAAAGCCTATCTACCTTAACCTAGCAAACTGATAATTAATGTCATGTTTTAAATTCTGTGATCTCTGCAGTATTACACCACAGTGATCCATAAGCTTCCTGTGGGTCAAATCTGGCAAATAAATGCTTAGAACAATATCTACAGAGATGACTACCATCTTCAGGAGAAATCAGGCTAAGTGCCTCAGACATGGTAACTGGAGCCCCAAAAGGCATTTTTGTTTGTAAATGGTTGTCTTAAAAACAAAGCAGTCAGACCCCTGGATGATTGGAAGAAGGCTGCTTGATCACCTGCCGCCCCTCTTTCCCAGCTCGTTCTCCACTTCCAGAAAACAGAAACAGGACTGTGTTTTGCCTGCCTGACCCCCAAAAGACCATGGACACGTTGCAGAAGATTTTAGCTTTGTGGTTGTGCTGCAATACAGACTGGGCAATTAAAAAGAATTACTCAGAGTAGGAAATAGAGAGAGGAGGGTGGGTGCAAGGGCAGGACAATGCTACAGAGTATTGCACATTTCCCCCTCCATATGGACTTGCTCACTAGTTGCTCACCTGGTTGCTCACTGATGGGATGAGAGAAAAAAGTGGCAAATGCACATTTTCCCTCATCCCAAGGCAAATTTGGGTAAAACACGAGCCAGCCTCTGGACAGCCTTGGGATGCAGGCAATGTCATGTGGTCACCAGCAACCAGAGGCTGTCTAGGGGCAGATTCCTCGTGCAGAAACGGCCCATGTTTAGGATTTGTTAAATCCTCTTCTGATTCTGAGAGACTTAGGGTTTTGCTGTGCATTGCACAGAGATGTGGACAATGAGACCGTAATAACTATCCTTTAAAGTGGGAAACTTTAATTTTAAGTGAAAAAGAGATGAGGTAGAAACAGAGATGAGGCAGAAACTGTCAGCCACTTTTTTGTTTCAGTTGCTTTTCTTCAAGCCACAAAATTCCAATCCAAGGATATTTTTTCCTGAAGTTCCTTGGTTTTTTTAAAAAATAAAAACAATTAGGAGGACTTCATGTGTTTACAGTGGGCATGTTTGGTAAATAATAATAATAAATAAAATAAATGACAATGTATCACCAGAAAAAGAATTAGTGACCACAAAGAAAGGAAGAGATAGGTTGTGACTGAAAAGGTTTGCTTTTCCTGCATAAGATTTTAGAAATATGATACTCTTCAGTAGTAACAGCAAAGTGGTAGTCAATATTTGGTGGACTGTCAAGAGGAATTGTTCACCTTTGCTCACTTCCTGCAGCATTGTTTATAGACAAGAATTTTCTGTCTGAAAATAGAAGATAAATACATCTGATCACTCTTCTCATTAGAAAATGCCTTATCAGATGATACATTCAGTCACTCTCTCTGCTTTTGTCTGGAATAGCTGTGAAAAGCACCCATCAAGGGGGTCAGAATTACTGTAATTTCTGAAGATTTATGGAAATTACCAGCAATAAACTTGCTTCATGGTAGTCCTTCCTAACCATTCAGTAAAGTGCAACTGGCCTTTTGTGCATGGATATTCTCACACAGTGCAGTTCCACTCTCCCTATTCTTGTTGTCTAACTACTCTGCTCAGCAGGCAATTGTTTAAATAGACAATTAGGTCACTCACAAATCATATACATTTGGTATTTATAGAAGTAGTCCTAAGTGATGCTAATGGCTGCCAATCAGTTTTAATAGGCAGCTTCTGTGCCCATGTGCAATTTTGCAAAAAACAAAAAAGACAAAACAAAACCCACTGTCCTGCCAACCATATTGGCAAGAATTTGTGACTGTTTGACATGAACCAAATAGATCAAGTGATCAACTCGCATCTCATCAACACCTTTGAATGTGATAAGTTCAACTGCTGAACTAGTTCGTAACAAAATTCACAGCATCCTCTGCACTTAAAAAGTGGATGACCCTTAGTTACAGAGTACAAAGCACAATAAAATCCAGTAGAAGAGTACAAAGCAGTGTGTGGGGGGAGCTGTAACAAGAATTAGCAGAATTGGAATTGGCAGAAATCACCTTACCATTGCACCAACTTTTGTTTGCAGAATAACTTTTAAGGGGATGAGGTAGATTTCCCCTTAGGTGTGGCCTCCCATACTGCATCAGGATTCTCAAAGTGCCCCCCCCCCACACACACCTTAAGGAGCAGATTTTCAACGTTATTGTACTGGAAGGGAGAAGGGAGAGAAGTTTTTCCCATGAAGTCATTTCTTTCAGGAGTCATGGGATTCAATCTGATATAAAAAATAGAGGTAATTTCACCCATGCTGTGATTAGTTAATATTTGAATGCACCTCAAATATTGAGGCATAGTACAATCTCCTATGAAAGAGAAGAAAAATATTTGTGAACTTCTGGAAAACTATGCAAAGTAATGCAGTGCAGATATCTACTGACTGCTCTACATCCAGTGGATATTACTGTGACTTACAGCCTCATAATAAAAATACTCCTGCTCTACTTCCTTATCACCAAGAATGCTGGCCCAGCGGCATACACAATTAAAGGTGTGGTGCTAGAATATGAAAGAAACTCTGTATTAATGACTCCCATGGGAAAAATTTGTTTCAAGGGGAAGGTGTGGTGGGAATGTGTTAATGTAATAGGGCCTCACTATATTGCATATGCATATCAAATATCAAAAATGGCTACTAATACAAAGATACTGCACCAAGGTCCCCCCTCAATGCTGTAGAAGTAACACTGGAATATTTTGCATGATTTAGGCAGGCCTTATACATGGATTGTTTTCCTGCATTTGCAGTCTTGATGTTCTCTTTGTCAGCAGTGGGGCAAAATGGTCTATCAATGCAAAATTATTATTATTATTAGATTTATTTCCCGCCTCTCCCGATAGGCTCGAGGCGGGTCACAACAACTAATCCCATTAAAATTCCCATTAAAATATCAATCTACTAACATGGCGGCTAAAAATCCCATCCCTCCCCCAATTATTAAGAGGTGAAGAGGAAAGGATAGGGGAGTAGCGTACACTCCAACTCCTGGGGGGGGTGCGATGTCCCTGATTTGCTGACCCCAGCCTCAACCATAGACCTGGTGGAAGAGCTCCGTTTTACAGGCCCTGCGGAAAGCTGACAAATCCCGCAGGGCCCGCAGATCACCCGGGAGCTCATTCCACCAGGTAGGGGCCAGGACTGAAAAAGCCCTGGCCCTGGTCGAGGCTAGGCGCGCTTCCTTCGGGCTGGGGATGACCAACAGGTTCTCACCCGCAGAGCGTAAGGCCCTGCAGGGGGCATAGAGCGGTAGGCGGTCCCTCAGGTATGTGGGTCCCAACCCGCATATGGCCTTGAAGGTTAAAACCAAAACCTTGAACCGGATCCGGGCAGCAATTGGCAGCCAATGCAGCTGCCTCAGCACCGGCTGGATGTGGGCCAGAAATGCAGTATTTCTGTAATCCCTGAAATAGAATATTTGTCTCTGATTTAGGTATTAAGAATATAATTGTTGGTTTTCAAAAAAGATTCATTTTAAGATGCGTTACCACTATATCAGCCCATTGCCTATTTCATGAAGAAAAAAAAAATAGGTTAAATGTATTTCACCTACTGTATGCTGGGTTCTCAGCATCCAGTGGGACCTGAAGAGCTCCCAGATTTAAAATTGATCTCCAGATTACAGAGAAAATGGTTACTTTTGGAGGTGGACTCTATGGTACCTCTCCCCAGGATTCACTCTTAAATATCCCAAAACTTCCCAAAATGGAGTTGGCAACTTTACCTTATTCTCATGCTAATCAGAAATGGATATATATAACATTAAAATTATATGTAATAGCAAAGAGAGTGTCTACTTAAAGTAACAGAGAAAGAAGTGCAGATCTTTCAGGATTCTCCAACAAGTGTTTTAAAGAAAAGATTTTGACTTTCTGAGACAGATTTTACAAAAGAAAGAAAATACCACTGAAAAATACCATTTGCAATTGAGGTATAACTACCAAGACGAAGGAAACACAACAAAATTTGAGTCCAATGGCACCTTTAAGACCAACAAAGATTTATTATTATTATTATTATTATTATTATTATTATTATTTATTATTTATTATTTATTATTTATTATTTATTATTTATTATTTATTATTTATTATTTATTATTTATTATTTATTATTTATTATTTATTATTTATTATTTATTATTTATTATTTATTATTTATATTTATTTCCCGCCACTCCCTTCCGGCTCGTGGCGGGTAACAGCATCCCAAAATCCCCATTAAAACCCCATTAAAACAATAATAACGTTACCAATATTACCGGCATGGCAAGAACAGCAGCTCAACTCCCCCCCCTCCCACTACTAGCAGGTGGAGAGGAGGTCCTGATGATGTTTTACTTCAGGTCCGAATCCCGAGTCCCCGGGGGGGGGCATAGATCTATATTATCAGCCCCGGCCTCAACCAAGTATTCAAGGCATGAGCTTTCGAGTGCATGCACTTTTCCTCAGACAATGGAAAGAGTATAGATATAGGGAAAAAGTAAATTAGTAAACTGAGTCATAACGAGCCGCAAGGGAGTGGCGGGCTATAAATCTAATAATAATAATAATAATAATAATAATAATAATAATAATAATAATAATAATAATAATATCCAAATTATGCAGTGTGATAATTCTTTGCTAAAAATGCTAATCAGTTCCTTGGGTTCAGTTGTAGTTCACAAAAACAGTGGAGAAATAAAAATGTCAAAGTTAGTAATTAGAGGCAGATACTTTTCCAGTAGTGAAAATAAATAATTAAAAGAGACTAGTTCCTTTCCCTATCCCTCTCCACCCAAGCTTGGAAGCATCCCCTCACGTGACAAGCGATATTGAAATGTTATCTTGTCCTGAGACCCAAGAGTTAGATTCTAAATTATATTACATACTACTTATATCACATTACAGTCATATTGCCCCAAATAAAATAAAAAGAAGAGGGGACTGTAAGGAATATGGTTATACGAGTTGAATGAAATTAGCTATGTAGTGTGATAAGAAACCAGTGTTTTTGAGTCCTGGGTATTCCATTGTTTTGAGTGTTGTAATAACTTGCATTTCTGCAATCTCCCTTTCTAGCCTGTTCTTGAAGTTCCGTTGCCATAAAATAGCTACTTTGAGGTTCCTTATTGAGTGTCCTTGAAGGTTGAAGTATTGCTCTACAGGTTTTTCAGTCCTGCAGTTTTTTATATCAGACTTGTGTCCATTAATTCTTTTGCACAAAGTTTCTCTTTGCCCTATGTAGAGAACAGAGGGGGATGGTTGGCATTAAACAGCATATACAAAGTTAGAAGAGGAGCAAGTGAATAAGCCTTTTATGGTGTAGGTGATATTATTAGGTCCAGTAATTGTGGCATTGGAGTGTATGAGGCAGCAAAGTTGGCATCTGGGTTTGTTGCAAGCATGTTCAATTTAGATGTTGCATTGTTGTGGGTGAGATTGGAGGGTTGTCTGTGTGCAAGAAAAGCTTTGCCCCACAGAACTTGGGAAAGAGAATTGTCATTATCCAGCAGAGGTTGTAAGTCATTGATGATGTGCAGAACTGTTTTGAGTTGAGAACTATATGTAACCACTAGTGGTATTCTGTTATTGTCTCTTTTGGACCTGTCTCCCAACAGGTTTTCTCTTGGGATCCTACTGGCTTTGTTAATCTGTTTCTTGACCTCATTGGGTGGGAAAGTGATTGAAACAGGAGAACCAAGCTAGTGGCAGAAGAACTACAAAGGATCTAAAGCTGAAGGGTAATCTTCAAGCAGATCAAAGCAAAAGTTACCTAAGAGCTCAGAAGAAGAAACATCAGTAGTATCAACATCAGGACAAATAGATACATTAAAAATAGGGGTGTGCATTCAGCATTAACCCAAACTGAAAAACTCTGGAAAATATTTTATTGATTTTATTTAAGCTGAATACAGATAAAAGAATCTGATCTGCTACCGGTAAAGATGAGCTTGAATAAAGCTGAATTTTTCACCTTTTATTTTGGCATATTCAGCTATACAGAAGATCAGCTAGGGTGGCGGAACTGAGAGCCCCATTCCACCTCAGCTATGGCTGGCTTCTCTTGCAGCTCAGTTGCTGAAACTTTATCTTAAACCAATGCTTTAAAAGAGAACCATAGACACTTTAGTATTTTGAGACCGATTCCTCATGACAAATCTACCCCGTGGATAGCCTCTGGTTGTTGGCAGGTTATAAAGCTTTCTTCACATGACATCATCTGCATCTGGAGATGTATCATCTGCACCTTGAGTTTTTTTTTTCAGATTTGCCTCTTGTTATCTCGCTTCACATCAGGGAGCAATCAGGGACAAGCTTGTGTGGACGGAGAAATGTGCAACAGTCCTTGCAGCATTTTGCTTGCCCTTGAACCCACCCTCCCCTCTCCATTTCCTGCTCCAAATTTTTTTTTTAATGAAGCGGTCTGCATTGCTGCAGGACCACAAAACTACTTTGCATAAGTTAAAATAAAATCTTCTGTAAAGTGTCCTTGGTATTTTTGGAATTGGGCAGGCAAAACACAGTCCTGTTTATGTTTTCTGGCAGAGGTGAATGAACAGCGAAAGGGGGGGCATGATGAAGCAGCCCTCTCCCGATCAGCTAGGTGTACATGCTCTTTGTTTTTAAGTTTACACACAATCGCTCTTCGGGGTCCAGTTACTATGTCCATCCTCTTACAATTCTACCCAAGCATAAATAGAGTCTGAAACACCATGAATCCCAAAAGGGGGGCGGGAATGGTTTATCATTGTTGCTTTTCTCCATAGCAATGTGTTGATTTTTAAAATTAAAAATGCATTTATGTTGTGGTATTATTGCATAGCAATGTGGAAGTGCACTTAAAAAGAAATTGGGTCTCAGGGAGGATGGAAGTTTGAGTCCCCAAGACAACCGCTGTGCTTTGATTGGTGGGTTGCTGTGATTTACAAGCCGAGGAGTTAGGGGAGAAGTTCAATTTGTTTTCCCTTGCTGCCTCATCAGGAGGCAAAAAGCCACGATGAAGCAGAGGGAAAATGTGGGAGAGGTCTCTCATGAGTAGGCTTGCAAACGTGCGGCTTACAACTGTGCATTTGCAAGCAAGAGGCAGTGCGAGTTTTACACCGCCGTGCAGAATCAATCTAGGTCTTGGCTCCCTGGACCCAACTTCTTCACTGCTACACAGAAGCTGTAATTACTTCTATAAAAAAGAAAGAGCCCAAATGGGCTGCCTCCAGAACCATTTTCCTGCTTGGAAACATCAGGGGATGATTATTTCTTCATTTTTGCTGTTCCACATGCACAGACCATGTCACACCGTGCAGCACAAATAGTGAAGTAACTCTTTCCAGCACTTCTTCCAAACAGGAAAACAGCTAGGGAGGGGAAGGCAGGAGCACTCTCCTCCCTTCCCTGGTGGTGTTCTGAGCATATTTGGGCTCTTCATTTTTTTAAGAAGCTATTCCCTGCAGCTGCTGTGTGGTTGTGAGGAATCCAAGTTGGGTCTGGGGGATTGTCATATACAAAATGCTTGGTCCCCCACATCTGGGGGACCACGTCTCCCTCTATGCTCCACCATGACAGTTTTGGCCATTGGAGCAGGGCTGCTGCAGGTGACACATACAGATGTGTTCTTTGTTGTGGCCCATGATAAAATAGGCTGCCTGATGAGTTCAGGAAGATTCTTATGCTTCGGGCTTTCTACAAACCATTCAAAACTTTATTATCCAGGAGGGATTTTAACACAGGTAATAAAGGCTGTGCTGTAACAAAATGTTTCAGAAAGCTGTTTTAGGATAGGGATAGGGACTGTGGACTGTACTACTGTGTATAGTACACACTGTCTGTTTCAGAAAGTATGATCCTAGTATGTAATTTCTGTATTTTAGCATGGTATGCTAATGCTAATGCTTTGTTTCAGCTCTGGTTTCAGAGTTTTGTGATCTAAATCTTGCTGCTTTGTTCACTGGATGTGCCATTCTGTTAATTGTATTTGACTTAAGACTGTGTAATCTGCCTTGAATCTTGGTGACAAAGGCAGAACATAAATAATATAAAGAATGCTTCTAGGCAATTCCTTTAATGGGTATGTGGAAGAATCAAGGAGCATTGAAGGAAATGTCAAAGGCTAGGGAAGCATACAAGAGTTGCCTGATCAGAAAAGATGCATTATGAATCACAGTTTTATAGGAATAAGAACCAATTGGAAGTCTACTGAAGTCAGTTAGTCATGATTCAGCACGGTTTGAAACAAAGACAAAACTTGAGGCTTGACTTGGAGATTTAACATTAAATTCCTTCAGCCACAATTTTGCCTCACAGCTTGGTGGTAAAAAGAAAAATCTCACACATAATCTGGGCTTAGGTTTCTCATCATTTGGCAGTAGTAACAGAAGTAAAGAAGTAAAGAAATATCTACAGCTGTACTTATATGACATGGGATGTAGTGTAATTTGTAATCTACATAAACTGTATCAGGTAAATAATACATTTATGGGCTTTATAATTGTAGGGAGAAGTGTAACATTGTGTGCAAAAAACCAAAATAAAAACCTTGTGGGACCTTTGTGAGGCTGCTATTAATCAGACTTCCAAGTTTCTACTCCTTCCCAGGGCCTCAGAGAACATTTCTATGGCTTTTTAATCTGTCCACAGGGATGTAGTTCCCTCAATACATTTTTTTACTTCCACTCCAAATTATGCAAACCCTCCCTACCCCATTCTGTTGCATAAATCACTAGGGAATATGTCATATATGTGTGCAGATTTCTCTAAATTGTACAATTTTATAAAACATTCATGAGCTTTTTAATCTGATTAATTGTAAATTGTTGTATTATAAAGAATTGGCATGGATATTCAAACATTGTACAGGGCCTAGCTCAATACTGGATGCTGATATAAATAATGGTAATCATACAGAAGGATTTACAGTACCATCCTAAACAGAGTTATACTTGAAGTTGCTAACCTCTAGGCGGCACTTAGAGATCTCCTGCTATTACAACTGATCTTGTGGTAAACAAGATCAGTTCCTCTGGAGAAAATGGCTACTTTGGAGAGTGGACTCGGTGGCATTATACCCTACTGAAATCCCACTCCACTCCAAGCCCAACTCCACTTCCACAATCTCCAGGTATTTTTCAACCCAATGGTGGCAACTCTGGTTGAAAAACCCTTGACACCTATGGAATTAGAAGAGTGTATCTCCATTTAGGATTGCACTAGGGATGAGCATAAATAAGTTGACAACTAAAGTTCATCACAAATTATGGGTCACAAAGCAATATTTGTGAACTAAACAACTACCATGAATATTCATACATTTTGCTGCAGTTTGTGGTCATTCATCAAGAGCAGAAAGCATGAGAAAGAACTGCTTTCCGCTCTTTACAAAAATCAGCTGAGTGATGGGGAGCTCTTCTCTGCTCAGCTGTTGGGTTTAAGTGACCCCCTGCTTTCTGTCCCCTGCAAACCAAGGCCATGAACACAAATTGAACCAGACCACTGAAATGCAGTTCGTACCATCCCTTGGTTGCACTGTTACTTTTGTAATAACTGGAAGAAAATAAGTGCTTCCTTCGTTAGCCTTTCTCCATGGGCTTAGCTTGGTGCTGTGGTTAAGAGTAGTGGCTTCTAATCTGGAGAGCTGGGTTTGATTCCCCACTCTACATGCAGCCAGCTGAATGACTTTTGGCTAGTCACAGTCCTGTTAAAGCTGTTCTCACAGAGCAGTTTCTTTCAGACTTCTTTCAGCCTCACCTACCTTATAGGGTGTCTGTTGTAAAAAGAGGAAGGGAAGGTGATTGTAAGCTAGTTTAAGACTTCTTTGGGTAGTGAAAAGCAATGTATAGAGACCAACTCTCCTCCTCTTCATTTTCCAAATCTTTTACTATAATTATAGGGTTAAAAAATGGGCCTGGAGAAAAATGTCCTGTTCCTTTAATAAAGGCTTAATGCATAGCAATGGAAAGTAAATAACATAGCTTGGGGGTAAATAACATCAGTTGTTTAACAACATCCCATCAAGCCTCTATTAAGGGGACAGGATATTTTTCTCTTTAGGTCACCACCTCCACCCTACTTCCTCTTGAGTTTTGTGGCACGGTTTCTTTCCAACCTGTTGTCAGATAATATATGTGCTCATGGGAGGGCCACATGTGTCTAAACAGTGTGCCATATTTTCTTTCCTTTTTAAAATTTTACCTCTGCAAACATGCAAAGCTGCTTATCATCTGCAATATAGACACAATCCTATAAAAAACTAAATCACCCAATTCAAACCTTATAAAATTATCATGCTGCATGGGTTGATCATATTTATAACCTCCCACAAATTATATCATGTAATGGAATTGGACAAAATGGCTCATAAATGCATGCATTCAAGTCCTAAGTTGCACATGAGGGCCCTGTTTGTTTTCTTTCCAAGGAAGCATGAAAGTTTTATATTATGTCTGCTTGAGAATTCCTAGTTGAATGGTAGTGTTGGAGAGGAGTAGAATCACTTAGAAGCCTGTAATCCTGCTATGGGCCAGTAGCAAGCTGGCCAGCATCCCCCCCCCTCAGTATCCAGGAGGAAGTACTTTGTCATTAGTGGCAGAGAGAATTAAATTGCCAGTCCAACAAGCCTGTGTCCCACAAAGGCTACACATATGGAAACTGCCTCTCACCTGCCATCAGGGAGCTATTTAAACAAAGCCTTGAGGTAATAGTTTCCAGCCATAAAGAAATCTTACCTTCAGCTTAATTTTTCTATCCCATATTCCAGTAGCTAAAATGTGCTCATGCTGTTCTTTGCCTACCCAAAGGATGTAGATTTACTTAAGTATACATTTTGCTACAGTTCTGTTACTTCTTGCTTACAAATGGATCTATATTTAAATATATCCCATAATTCTAGGGATTCCAAACAAACAAGTACAAGTAGATGTCATGGTAATCCAGTTGCCCCATTATGTAAGAGAGATTGGTGAGTACAGATAGAAATGAATGAGGAAAATGTGGTTTGGTTCATGACTTGTGATGAGCCCAGCTTGAACTTTTAAGGGCTAAACAAACTGGCTCAGTTTGTGAGATTCATGATGTGGTAGAATGCCCCCTGGTGTGCTAGAGACACCAGTTTTACAGGGGATCTCCAGCTGACTCTCCTCTATCTGCCTGCCAAGTTTGATCTGGATTGGATTTACGGTGCTCCAAGAAAAGTGCCTTCTGGGGAAATGGCAGGTGGAGGTTCAGGAGTGTGCAAGCTAGAAACATAGGGGATCTCTGGCTGACACTTTTCTACATGCACTCCAAATTTGGTGAGAATTGGATTTATGGGGTTTTAATTATGCCCCCCATCCAAGAAGGTGTTCTTATCCTCCATTGTTTATAATGGAGCAAAAAAAAAAAAAAAAAGGAACCAGCAAAAACAAACCAACAAACAACAAAAACACGCCAGGGTAATAGAAGCCCAGCAGAACAGAATTAAAGTACGAGGGAATCTCTGCAGTAGAAATTGAAGGTGGGTGGCATTTTTGCAAGTCGAGCAGAACCAAAATGTGGCAATCCCAGTATAATGTACAGTGTGCCTGGTAGTACCAGTGCAATCACAGATTGTCCCAAAAAACCCAGTGCCACTGGCATTGAAGGCTTCAAAGAACTGATCACAAAGCACAAAGTCACAAATCCAAGCAAAGGTGTGTGTGGGATTTTGCAAACTCTGTGCAAGAAAGGAAGGCTGGCAAAGGAAGGGACCCTCTTGAAACTGATTGGACTAGTTTCAATCTGACAACAGTGTTTCCAGAGCAGGAGAGTTCTGCTCCCCTGTTGCTTTGAAATTTGGTAGACATTTTGTATGAGGGAAGACAGTCTGTCTGGAAATGTATCAGTTCATAAACCAACACAAATGGCTATAAACAGCTTGAAAGTTCATGGAACATTCATGCCAGATGACCAGCCATGAACTTCACTTCAGGGAGCATGAAATGGCCAAAATACATTTATTTATTGAATTTCTGTACTGCTCTTTCCTCATGGGCTCAGGGAAGTTTACAACATATACAACAAAATCTCAGTCATAATCCTAAAATTAATTTGTTACAAATATTAACATTATTACAATTACAAAATCCTGTTATAATTTACATTCAGGCTTCTGTCCTGGCCATGAGATGGAGATGGCGTTGATCGCCTTAATGGATCATCTCCGGCTCCAGTTGGACAGAGGTAGTTCAGCTATTCTCGTAATGTTAGATCTGTTGGCTGCATTTGACTGCCTATTGTCTTATGCTACCTGCAGGGCTTTGCACTCTGCAGGTACTAATTTGTTGGTAATTCCCAGCCCTTGGTAGGTTAACCTGGTTTCGACCAGGGCGAGAGCCTTTCTGGTCCTAGCCTTGACCTGGTGGAATGAGATTTTATTTATTTTTTCTGTTCTCACTAATGGAACATGCTTTTTCTTAATGTTTTAACTATGTGGGGCTTTTATCTTTTTTTTTTTTTTTGTAACCTTCTGCAAGATTATTCTTTCAATAGTGGTGGGTAAGAAATCTAACAAACAAATAATGGTATGTAATGTGAATGTGTGTAGGGATGCCAGAATCTTTGGTGTTCTGTGATGTTCTATGGGCCTCATCATGACCTTTAGTTTGTGAGCTGGTTCAAGTCCTGTTACACTAGGTAATTGTTGCTCCTTCACATCAGAAATATAATACATATTATTTCTCCAAGCATGTACTAGTTCAGTGAGTGGCAGCTGATTTCCTCGTATAGTTTGAAATAGTTTACTCACTACATACCAGTTGGATGTAAATCTGCAAATAGGTTTGAGGCAAATGAAGTGGCTGCTAATGTCCCAGAGGCTATCAAACTTTCAGTAGTAGATTATCTGCTGCTTCCTCTCTTTCCATTCTTGAGAGGGAACAAATAGTTTGATTAATTGGAGAATAAAAATAGTTTTCCAAGGTAAATGATTTGATGCCCAGCCTTGAGATCTTAAATTTTTGATATTCACACAAAATAGTTTAGGTGGACTAGTCAAATGTGTAAGTATTCAGACAGATGCAGAGACACTCTTATGTATGTGAGTAATTGTACAGTTAGGTTTTATGCCACAAATATAAATCTTGGTTTCTTTCAGTACACTGAACTATGTAAATGACTGATTCATGGCAGTACATGAAGCACAATGGGGAGATTAAGTGAAGAATTTATTAAAGGAAGAACCACACCCTTCTTAAATATTCATAACTCTGAACAGAACACAAACAGCTACCAAAATCACCTCACTGTAACTGGACTAAACAAACTTGGTTTTGTTCTTTCAGTTTGCTCTTACTTGGCCAAAAAAGTGGGGAGAAAGTGATGTTAGGTAGTTTTCATAACTGTTTGCTCAGTCTTTACATTGGGACAAACCTACATAGTGAAAAGGATCACTTTCACTGATTTTGTCATGTTGTTTTTAAAGATAAAAATAACTAAATTAAAGATTTATTTAAAAGACTCTACTCTAGGAATCTCTGGAAACTTTATGACTCTACCATAGTGTTTATGATGATTACTAGAGAGGCATGACATCACTTGCAGGTTTTTCCCAGAAGTGATCCACTATTTTTAATGATATCCCCCCCCCCCCCCAACCAGTTTCCTGCTGGCTGCAATGCCCAGCAACTCTATTTTCAATGTACACCTTTTCTGGTCACTGTGCTAATACCTATTTTCTAACGCTTTTTGGATGGAGGTGCATTAAAAATGTGGTACTCTGTTCTGCATTCTTAAGTGGTAGCACATCTTTTCTGAACTCTTAATTTTCTACCACTTCATTTTGCTACATATGAAAACTGGTCTGTGTATATACAGGATGAATAGTAATACAATTCCCTTTTCCCTTTTCTGAAATGTCAGCTTATTTCACAGTAGAGTTGATGACATAAATGAAATATTTACCCCACCCCGGCTGCTCTCCTGTTTCACAAATCCAAAGTCATTCAGTCTGTACATGAATTTTTGCCCATGTAGCTCTTTGATTTGAATTGTCTGAATATGTACCTTGGCATCTAGAAAGAGAACAGTATTTATGCAACTGAGTGTGCCTGCTGGCAAGCATACCTAAAAGTATGTGTCAAATATTGCTATGTAGATTAGAATGGCTCCTTCATGGCTGGTATGATCTATCAGGTAAACACACCGTTTGGAATAAGTTTGAATTTCAAATCACCTGAAATGTTTCGTGAAACGTGCCATTCCAGATTGCCCCAAGTACACCAAGCATGTCAGTTCTTTTCACAATTGAATACTTTTAACATTTCCATATACTTGTGCTAGACAGCATTTGTATGCAGACATTTTACTTTCTGAAAGGGCAGCTTATTATACCACCTTTAACCAAGGCTTCTTCTTTAATCTATGTTTTCACCTGTGTCTGTCTTTGTTTTGGATGTCATTGAACAGATGGATGGATTGTTGTGCCACCAGAGATATGGGAAGTCCACATACTGGCCAGGATTCAATACTAATTCCTCATTGTTGCACAATTTGGCAGTTTGGGAGAGAAATGAGAAACAATCTGCTTTGATAGTGGCAGCGTCAAAGTGCTTTGCAAATAATGACTACTTCACTATAGGAAATTTCTGAACATGAATTAGCTTCCCTATGCAAATATTCAGAAAACAGCCCATTTCAACATGGGAGTCTAATATACAACTCTGCAGCTGCCATCACCATCCTTGACTAGCCCTTCACACCTCCTCCTCTTTGCCCTGGATTCACACCCAGCAGTCAGTGCAGCTAATGCTCCCCCCCCCTTGCTCCCTTATGCTTCTTTAAAGACAGCACTGAAGGCCCTACATACTCAATAGTGCTTCCCTGACACTTCCAAGATAATCTTGCAATCTTGTTAGCAATTGGAGATAACCAATCTCATTGCTGGCAACTCCCATGCGGAGTGCTGCAATGACCAGTTCTCTCCCTAATCCTATTCGATATCTTTATGTACCCTCTTCCAGATTGTATGGAGTTTTGGACTGGTATGCAATTAATACACCAATGACACCCAGATCTTCCTCGTGATGGACAACCACACTGATTCACCCCCAGATTCATTAGCCAGATGTCTGGAAGTAGTAATGAGTTGGCTCAAACAGAGTCTTCTGAAATGCAGTCCTTCAAAGATGGAGGTCCTCTGGTTTGGTAGGAAGGGTCCCAGTGAGGAAGTGTAACTGCCCTATCTGATGGGGTGCAACTATTAGTAGCATCCAGGAGACTGGGCATCCTCTTCATGGAGGAACAGGTCACAAGAGTAGCATCGCTGGTGTTCTTCCACCTGTGCAGAATGCAGCAGACAGGCTTCTCATGGGAACACATTGGAGGGCCCAATCTGGCCCATGCTCCAACAGCTACACTACCAATTGAATACCAGATCAGGCTTAAGGTTCTGGTAATGACCTTCAAGGTAATGCACAGTCTGGGTCCTGACTACCTGAAGGACTGCCTCTCCACCTATGCTGCCCCCCCAGAGAGCACTACGCTATGCAAACACCAACAGGATGGTTGTCTAACCGCAACTAGGGTCCTGGCTCCCACTTGATGGAATGGGATCAGATGAGAATGGGAACAATTCTGCAGGTCCTGAAAAGTGGAGCTCTTCCATCAAGCTTTCAGTTGAGACAAGTGAACCAACTCCACCAACCAGAGTCCAGAGGTCCCTGCTATCATCCATTGCACTCTCCAGATGAAGAACTGAACACAGTGCAGTTAAAAGCTGAAAAGTTATAATGTTCTACTGTTAAATGTTAAACTACTAAATGTTCTACTATTACAAATTTCTGCCGATAAAAATGTTCTACATTCATGATCTTGGAGTAATAGTACAGGAGCTATACCAATAGGAATTCTGATTGAACATCACTATTTTTTCTGATATTGAAACATTTTCTTGAATTTCTGGGGTAATAACATTTTATAGTTAAGTTGTGACTATTCCTTCAGATAAATATAAACAAAATGGGCCCTGTTGATTGCTGCCATGTTGCTATTAGCATAATTCTATTAAATTACATGGTAATTTAAGATACTTCATCCTATAGTCAGGGAGTTAGTTTCTGCTTAAACGTCTCTCCACAGAAGGATTTCCATGCATAGAAGTACAACTTCTCCTCCTCCTAGTGCAGCCCTAAATGCCCTGTGTGCTGTTTCTAGTGGACAGGAAACCCCAAGAATCAGCATGGTGGGAGTTGCCATGGGAGAGGGAATTAGTAAATATTTTCCCCTCATGCATGCAAAGGTCTTTTCCATGGGAATCTGAAGGAACCCTAATTTTCATTCTCACAGATACTTATGATTGTAATTCTAAACTCAGATTTATCTGTTATTGCTTTAAGATATCACTGTTAGAGCACACTGTTAGATCACACCTGAGATCTGATATTTTGAATATTGTTCCAGATACAGATATGTTCAATGAATAAATGACAATCTTACTGATAAAACTAGGCAGCCTAGAGGTATAACCCAAAGCCATAACAAAGACATAGAACCAACTGTACAAACAGAGAACACCCAACATTAACAGGCTAGATCCTCTTTGCAAAATGTCTTCTGACTATCAATTTATAGAGCATGCTTGGTACTCTGCCATAATAGCCTCTGTTCTATTATCCTTCCACATGCTCTGAATAGTCTGTTTAGTGGTTGGAGAGAAAGGCAAGAGGAGATAAGCAGAGATTGTGGATGTTATTCAGAGGTGTAGTACATATGTCATTGTTTTCCTTAGGCTAGCACTTAGCCCTGATATTTTGATGCTGTGCAGGAACTGTTCTTAAGATGGCCATAATCCAAGTGGTGCTTTCCAGGAATGCAATGTTACATAGCAGCATCCCTGCCTTGAAGGGTTGTTTTAATGACCTAGAAGCAGAAACATTACCATCCAGGACTTGGGAGTTGGGTTTCTTAACTTGACTATAAGGCATTATTCTGTTTCATTTTCAGTCCTTTTGAAAATCATTCTATTAGATAATTATTCTGCCAGATATGCTTGCTATAAACTGCATCTGCCACTGGAGTAAAGGGAGCCTGAAAACACATGAGGTAAATGCAAAAGCATGGACTTATCTTGGCTGTCAAGAAATACATGGTGAAAGGATTCATGGCACATGCCTAAGCTGTCCAAGCATCTATTAGAATTTATCCTAAGCTTATTGGATAGTCCTTTGAAATTTGAAAAAGAAAGTTGCCCAGAGCTTTGGAGGACCCCAATGCCAGAACCCTTTTAGCCATTTTCTTTTGCAAATATTTCTCTTTACCTATTTGCATTCTTCTGACTCTTCATCACGGGATTTGATTTCCAGTCACATCTCATCCATCAGTTTTGAAAAATCCCAACTATATAACTGTAAGGGATATAGGTATCTTTGAAGTTTGGGGCACAGAGTTTTTATAACTGTTACAGTTATTTTGCCTCATGTAGCTTTGTGAGTATAAAAACATAAATCAACATTGTCATTTGTCACTCATATTATTCAACTATGACCTTGAACCTAGCTTTTTGGGTGGCTCTCACCCTAGGGAGATTAGTCTGTCTCCTTGTGTTGCCATCTTCCATTGGTGGGTAAAGACTTCTTTTGCCTTATTTGATGTTCCCTCAGTGATCCCTCACTCTTCCCCAGTATTAAAACAATGTCTGCTATCTCAGGGATCCTGAATTGGGTGGAAAGGTGGCATAGAAATATTTTAAGTAATTTTTTTTAAAAAATAGGTGGATTGGCTCTGCATAAAGTTGTTCTAATTGCAGAACAGAGACAAATTAAATTGAAACTAGAGAAACAAACTTATCTCAGAAGCAAGCTGTAATCAAATGTTGTAAGCTCTTGGAAAAGTGACTGATATCGACAAATGATGAACTGTAGAAAGATCTAACAAGAAAATTGATTTTTACCTAAAGAATGTCAATTAAAACTGCAAGCATTCCTGACATAAGCCTCCTCCATCACAGGTAAATTAGATGTAAAGCCAACAAATGAAACTTCTTTTCCTTTTGGAGGAATAATGTCTGTTTCCTGCTCAAAGTTAAACCATTTCTTTTGAACTGGGAGCATGCCTATCACAATTTTCCTTTTCTCTGGCACTTGAAGAGGGCGAGCCAGTTTCTCATGCATGTGCCATATACCACCCCAGTTTCCTTACTCAAACTCAGCAGGTGATTGCTCTTGGGTGGAAATGGTTCTAGTGATCCTTGTTTTGAATTTCTGCTTAGCTATCTGCACAAAAATATCCTTCAGTCCCTTAATGGGCTTCCAGAAACCATCTGGGTGCTACCAGTCTACTGTATTGTAAACAAACGCCCAAGGATCTTCAGCAATAGCAAGAGTTATTATAAAATGTGAAACTAATATGAAAAGTTGAGTGTCTCTTTGATTACCTGGATAAACTTCAGAGACAGTCATCAAGAAACTGAACTTCTATGGCATCTGTAATCACCAAGTCCCCTGTGGCGTTAAGTCACTCAGTTTCTGTTTTGTATGAAACAATCCATAAATATTGCATCATTGTGTGAGTATGAATTCTTTGTGCTGGGACTTTTGCTGGGACTTCTGGAAACATCACTTTAAAAGCCATAGAAGGTGATTTTGCTGATGAGCAGCTGAACACAAAATACAACATGGATTGGAGGGGAGACTGCTTTTCATAATGTCTCAGTATCCTGGAATCGTGCTGCCATCCCAGAAAATTGCAGTGACAACCTAAAACAGTGATTTTCAAGTATATTTTTGGCTTAGGAATTTTAGGATGTGGACCTCTAATATAATAAAATCAGAGTCAGTAGCACCTTTAAGACCAACAAAGATTTATTCAAGGCGTGAGCTTTCGAGTGCAAGCACCCTTCGTCAGACTATGAAGAAGAAGAAGAAGAAGAAGAAGAAGAAGAAGAAGAGTTGGTTCTTATATGCCGCTTTTCCCTACCCGAAGGAGGCTCAAAGCGGCTTACAGTCGCCTTCCCATTCCTCTCCCCACAACAGACACCCTGTGGGGTGGGTGAGGCTGAGAGAACCCTGATATCACTGCTCGGTCAGAACAGTTTTATCAGTGCCGTGGCGAGCCCAAGGTCACCCAGCTGGTTGCATGTGGGGGAGCGCAGAATCGAACCTGGCATGCCAGATTAGAAGTCCGCACTCCTAACCACTACACCAAACTGGCTCTTGATCTTCTTACATGACAGGGAATATATAGCAAAAATAAATTCTGTTACATCTGTGTCACAACCAAATACAGACAATGATAATTCTTGGTCAAAACGGCCAATCAATCCCCTAGAATGCCTTGAATAAATCTGGTCTTAAAGGTGCTACTGACTCTGATTTTATTGTGCTACTTCAGACTAACACGACTATTCATTGAATCCACCTCTAGTATGTCATAATGAAGCATGTTCATTTGGATGTACAATGTACACAGATTCTGCATACATATGGCACAGGATATGTTAATGAAACTTATATCATAGAAATTATCTGTGTTTAAATTCTTACAGCACTACATGCCAGACTGAAAGATATGTGAACAAGCATTGTAGCTAAGTGTACATAATGCTTCCTTTAGGTGGTGCCATTGTGTCTTTTAAAACAAAACTGAAGTATCCATCCAGGAGGTATGAAAAATATGATTAGGAAGGGAACAAGAATAAGTGCTTCCTTTTATCCTCAGGACTTGGAAATGTCCAAGACTACAGAGGCATTGAAATGTTAGCCTTAGTGATAGGATATTTTACTAAGGATACTGACACAAAAAGGAAATGCATTAGATACTCCAGGACAGTAAAACTGAAAGGGAGAAGGCTGAAGATGGAAAGGAAGGTTTATTATTGTTGTTATTGTTTGATTTTAGCCATAATACTTATGAATATGCAGAGATTCTGAAAAAAGCTGGAAATTATTTTTTTTTATAATGATTTTTTTTATTTTCATAAAGATAGAAATATAATCATCATTTGAGAATATACGACCCCACATTGACTCCACAGTGATATAAACTTTTGCCCAAAACTCTAAGAGCCATGAGTCTAAGAGCCATCCACATTTCCACTACATTAAAAAAAAAAGGCCTGTTTAGATATACAAAAGAAAAGTTATTATTAGTCAACTTACTTGAGAGATCGTAGACCTCACATTAACTTCTTGATACAATCTAAGAGCTATCCTAGCAGATATTTCTAGGTTTGAGTTAGATGCTTAACATTAAACATTTCTTATAGCACAGTATGAGTTTTGGCCCTGTATCAATACCCTGATGAAGGGAGAGGAAAGTAGGGCTTTGCCTTAAAGATGTACAAAGAAAAAAAATTACAAAAGGATTTCATAATTTCTCCTTATCCTTAATACAGATACATCTACAAACCATTTATACTTGACCCATTCTAAGAGCCATCCTGACAGGTATAAGTTGAGAGCTTTGCATTTTCTACAGATCAATATGGGCTTTGGCCCTATAACAATACACCAATAAAAAAAATAATAAGGGGGGAAAGCCCCATTTTATATTTCCAACACTAACGATTATATTACCTATATGCCTACTAAGGAAAAGAAACAAGAGAGAAAAAAGGCACTGCTTCCCCTTTTTCATAAAAATAACAATGTAGAATACAGTATATGTTGTTAATACAGAGAATAATAAGATTTCCAGGTTTAGATTAAATGCTTAACATTAAACATAGAACAATATAAGCTTTCAGTCTTCTATAGCTTCTCCTTATCCTTGGTTCTGATACATCTACAAAACAATTTATGCTTGACCCATTCTAAGAACCATCCTGACAGATATATTTTCAGATTTAAGTTGAAAGCTTCACATTAAACATTTTCTACAAGTCAGTGTAGGCTTTAGTCCTAGGACAATACACTAATAGAAGAAAGAAAAAATAAGGGGGGAGAACCCCATTTTACATTTTCAGCACTAATGATTATATTACCTATATGCCTACAAAAGAAAAGAGACAAAAAAAGCAAGAGAGAAAGAGACACTGCTTCCCCTTTTTCATAAAAATGGAAATATAGAATACAGTATAACATTAAACATAAAACAATATGAGCTTTCGGTCTTCTTAAGGGGGTCTCATCTCGAGGCTTGCTACATCTTGTCGTTCCCGTAAAATTATATTCTGTCCCATTGGCCTTTGGCGTAGAAAGTGCAGTTGTACTCTTTCCCGCAGAGTATGCATCGATAAATCTTGAGGCCGTTGCACCTCCTGGACTCCAGTATCAATGCAATTTTTTCCCCAGAGAGATCCTTTAAATCGGTTACTTTCACTGCAGATCCATATTTCTTTTGATTGATTTTTGTACACTGTTGCTTTGAGATGGCTGTATGTCTTTTTAAAAAGGGTGTCCTTATCTGGGCTGCAGAACTCCGGCATCCCATTTTCCGTCTCCAGAATTTCAGATTTCTCTTCTACTGTTGGTTTTCCACCTTGTTTAGAGCTGTCATCGGCCACTGTTATTGATCCATTATTCCTGTTAAAGACGTCTTCCTTGGCATCTTGGATCTCCTTGAAGATATGAATTTCAGATTTCTCTTCTGCTGTTGGTTTTCCACCTTGTTTAAAGCTGTCATCAGTCACTGTTATTGATCCATCATTCCTATTGAAGACTTCTTCCTTGCCATCTTGGATCTCCTTGGAGATATTTTTGATCAATCCATCTAAAAATACTTTGTAATCTTGGGTTTGTATCTCTATTAGATGAGCCAATCTTTTTAACATAGACATGATTTTGACTTAAAAAAAAAACGGCCTCAAACAATTTTACAAGTGGCCAGTAGAGGTCCTCTGTTTTATCCTCTAATGTTCCGGCACAGGCATGTGACGTATTGAAGTCGGTTAAGGCAGAGATTCTCGTACTGGCACAGAGTTCTCGTGAGATTTTCCCATTCACAGCTCTTATCTCTTATCTCCGAAAACCAAAACAATTACAATAAGAGCTTTTGCCAATTAATTCGAGTTGATTTGAGTCCTTCTTCTGCTTAGTTAGGAGAATTAGCCTGCCTCTTAACGAGGTGGCTTCAGGCAGAGCAGAGTAAGAGGAGGGGGGAAACAAAGGGCTTTGATGCAGGAAGAGAGACGAAGAAAAAAAAAGCGAGAGATACTTGCAGTAAATGATGTTTTGGAACTCAGCCGATGTCCTCCCCTCAGTTCAAAGCGTTCATTTGTGGTAAATCATCATGTAGGGTTGAAGCAGATACTTTAAGATTAAAGAAAGAAAAGAAAGTCCGAGGTAGAAAATGGCAGTCGTCCTCTGGACCTGGAACGCTGACAGCCTATAATCCAGGGAGATATACTCCCTAAAGGATTGGAGACGGCCCCAAGAACTTCCTGGGTAGAAAGGTGAGGTGGGGTTTGCGTACCCCTCCTCTTTTCTGCCAATTGCTTGCACAATTGACCCCTGTCAGGATTCAGAGATAGCAGAGCAGATGCCCTGCCACCCTCTCAGGACGACATCTTTCAGACTCAAAGCTGGAAATTATTAACACTCTGGCAAACAAGCCAGTTAAAATAGAATACTTGTATTTTGAGAGGGAGGGGTGATATTCTATCAGGACGGTGGAAAGGATTTCTGCTATTGAAACAGGGCTTCCCCTGGCTTGGGGACTTCTTTTAGTAGTTTTGGGGTGGAGCCAATTCAGCAGCATGCCCACTTTAGGAGCTGTCAACTGGACTTTCACCACCAGGTGGCAGGGGAACCACACAATGACCAATGTACATGTGTATCCTAGGGGGTGCCACTCCATGGTTTCACTCTCAGCAAATGGGCTGGGGGTGGGTTTAATCATATCGCAAGCATTTGCCCAGTTCTGGAGCCATTCCCATGCTGCACCAATTCTCCTGTGATGCAGTCAATAATACTGTAGCCTTTCCTATATCTAAAACAGGTTGTCTTGTTCCTTATTCCTTGTTTGCTTTTCCCCTATGCTCCTGGACCCTCAACCAAATTCTGGTGACCCTGTAGGTGTTTCAAAGCATGAGATGTTCAGAGGTGGTTTGCCATTGCCTGCCTCTGTGTAGCAACCCTGGGCTTCCTTGGTGGTCTTCTGTTCAAGTACCAATCAGGGATAAGCCTGCTTAGCTTCAAGAGTTGACCAGATAAGGCTAGTCTAGACCAGGCCAGAAAATGACTAGCATGTCCATTATAAAAATAGTTTGTTAATATGAGTCAAAATATCATTACACTGTTGATGTTATTCTGGCATATGCTTAAATCTTCATACTACATCTTTTGTTACATAAAAAGCTCTATATAATTTGAAAACCCATAAATTACCACATTTGAATCTACAGCAGAAGAGGGGGAATAAATCCAAGAGGAAAGTCTCTGCCGAGAGAAGTTAGGGCTTCTGGAGCCTCTGCTGAGAGAAGTTAGGGCTTCCCCTTTAAGGGAAGCCTTGCAACCTGGGAACTGATGCCCTGGCCAATCAGGGCTTTTCTATAGTATTGGAGGCTTAAGGCAGCACGTTAGTTCAGGAAAAGCAGAGAGCAGAGAGTAAATCAGCACCTTTACTCATGCCGATTTTTCAAATATTGAGGTTATATCAACTCCAGGATATTGCAGGGGGAAGGTAGGCTCACTCCGAATCAATCAGATTGGTTGCAGATGAAAAAATTAAATTGCCCAAAAATGGAAATTGTATTCAGTGTAGACATCAGGGACTGAATTGACCTGGGATTGGAATAAAAGCTCCGTGCAGATTCAGCCCAGGTAATAGGTGATGTCAAAGACTTCTGCCTGAGACTCTGGACAACTGCTGCCAGACTGAGTAAGATAGTACTCCTTTCTGGACCATTGATCTGATTCATACAAGGCAGCTTCATGTATGTATGTTCCCAATCTGCAGCTGGCAACTCTACCTTCACGTGTGCTTAAATTGTGTGAAAGTGTGTTCATTTCATTTTAAAATCCGTTTCAAATAAAATTATTCTTTATTTTAAACTGTATGAGTTTTCTCTGTGCGAGTTTTCTGTGGAAAGGCACCTCATATACATAGGAGGAGACTACCATTGTTACTTCTCTCGCATGCTAAATTTCCCATTCCAGATAGATTGGTCTGAAGCAGCACAACAACACAAAATCAGAGTCCAGTGGCACCTTTAAGACCAACAAAGATTTATTCAAGGTGTGAGCTTTTGAGTGCAAGCACTTGGTCTGAGGAAGAGTGCCTGCACTGGAAAGCTCACACCTTGAATAAATCTTTGTCCTTTCTGGGTAAGCACCGGCAACAAGGCTTTAAGACAAGGGGCATGCCTGGATAATAGGGAGAAAGCTGCTTGATTACCCGCCCCCCTTCCCCTTTCATTCCTCAGCTCCAAAAAACACATACAGGACTTTGTTTTGCCTGCCTGATCCCAAAATACCCTGGACAGTTTAAAGAAGATTTTATTTTACCCTTGACAATGTAGCTTTGCGGTCAACACAGACCACTCAATTTCAAAAAAATACTCGTAGCAGGAAATAGAGAGGGGAGAGCGGGTGCAAGGGCGGGACAATGCCACAGAGACTATCACACTTTCCCCCCTTCATATGGGCTTGCCTCTGGTTGCTCATTGATAGGATGCGAGATAAAAGTGATAAATCTACTTTTTGCGATTTCCCTCATCCTGAGGTAAAACTGGCCAAAACTTGAGCTAGTCCTTGGACAGCCTCGGGATGCAGGCAATGTCATGTGGAGGGGGCTCTAAATCCCAATGGCAACCACAGGCTGTTCAGGGGCAGGTTCTTCGTGGAAATAATATACACTTTTATTTGTGAGAATTTTTTTTCCTTTTTATCTCTCTCTCTCTCTCTCTCTCTCTCTCTCTCTCTCTCTCTCTCTCTCTCTCTCTCTCTCTCTCTCTGTATATATATATATATATATATATATATATATATATATATATATATAATATACTGCATAAAATAAGAAAATTTCACATGGAATTATATTTACAAGGTTCATGAAATGAAAGTGTTAATTTTGCCAGTGATGTTTTCATCTCAAAGCATACAAACAATATCCTTTATTGATGAAAGCTATTAAACCATTTGATGATTATTCATACAAGTTCTCTAATATATCTATCTAGATATCTATTTCTCAAATTGATGCCCATCTGCAGATACCTAAATCCATAGATTGGGGCCCCACTTACCCAAAAAATAGTTCAGCAAACCGGGAGGATGTCCCAAGTTTACAGAAAAATTGGAAAACTTAAAAATTTCACAGTGTGTATGTGTGTGGGGTAGTGGTGATGGTGGTGGTGTTAAATGTTCCCCAATAAAACTCTTGCCTGTAGAACTGTTGGCAGTCATTGCAAGGAGCTGCTCTGGGCCCTGTGGTAGCAAACTGAACCACGGCTCTCCCTAACAGGTGAAGTTTGGGACATAACAAAAAGAAAAAATGAGGTGTATTTGCACAGAAGACATTTGACCTGGGTTTATCCACATATAAAAGCCAATTGTTGGAGGTTTAAAAAAACTGCAAGAAGATACTAAATACATTATCTTTAAGACTAGTTGAGATGAATTTAGTGATAATGATTTTATTTATTTTCCAGACCCAGTTTGTAAATTGTTCACCCTTTTTCTTTTGCATACTTTAAAGGACTATTATCAAAACTTGTAAATTATGATTATAGTTTAGCAGTATGTCCTTCAACTATTTGGCACTGATTCAAGATTCAAGAGATGATTTGATTCTGAGAGCATACTATTTTTCTTCGAAGACTTATAAACAAATTTTAAATGTTTGCAATATTTTACTTTGCTATCTTGCAAAAAGTGCAAGCTGCACAGCTATAATGACATTCGGCAGGTATGTGGGGTAAGCAGGTGCTCTTCTATAGGCACATCTCAATATTCAAGAATGTGTTAGAAGACATAGCACAGATCTGGCATTCCTTCTAGTAACTCAGGGAAGAGGAACTGAGAAGAGAGAATAGAAGCCAACCAAAGAGAAAAGTAGTTTTTATCAGTCATATTTGATTTGGTTTTCTTTTATTTAATGCTTTGATCTGTCATATAAAACTGATATTTTGGAGGCTTTCCAGGCTCTTAACTTTGCAATCTGAAAGGACTTTGGACTAGCTGCCGAAAGTATGTGTTTGCAATTATACATTTGAAAATATTTTTCCCTCTTTCAAGATAACATTCTTTTTGTGTTACCACACACTTCTGCTGTCTCATTTTTCTTCTTCCAGGGCAATGAAGAAAGTAATTCTTCATTGTCTTGTACACTAGCTATGCAAGCAATACTCAGAAACTTCAGGGTTTTAATATCCCTCCTCCCAAGCAGTTTCACAAAAATGAAACAAACTATGTTAGTCTCAATGATTCAGGATCACATATTTCCCTTTGAGCTCAATAGATCTGTAATGAGTATGAAGAAATGCCTTTTGGGGGTAGAAGTCTGACCTGAATAAAATCCTTAAATTTTAAAAGTTTTGCTCTCTGGGCAGAGAACAGGGAGGGGTGAGGAAGTCAGTCAATGGCTTTTTAAGCTCACTTCACCTACCTAATAGACCTAGCTAGAGACAATAAGAGGGTCGAGCCTCCACCCCCTCTTCAAGCAGGGGACAGATATTTGGAGGTATTAAATACTAAAGAGACTTCGGGAAGGAACTATTGGGGATTACCAGGGAAAGCTTATTTGACCTGGGCTGATGCTGTGAACTGGTGGATAATAGAGAGAAAATAAAACTCCTGGAAGAAAGGAAGAAAGTATTTTTGGTGCTGAGTAAACAGAATTCTTTATTGAGGTCCAGAGGAGATAGTCATTACCATATACTGGTGTCATACCCTTGCCTGCTGCTGCAATTCCCATTGAGCCCCTAGAGAGGACACTCCTGATCCTGCACCCATGGATGAGCCTCCAGAGGGTACTCCTGATCTGGGTCCAGTGCCTAGGCCCAGCACTCTCCAGGCCTGGAGATCTGGAAGAGGATGAGCAGCAGGAAACCAGCCAGATGGTGATCCAGCTCTATGTTCTGGGGTATGCCAAGCGCCAAGCCAAGTCATCTCCTGTTCTAGTTTGCTACGATGAAGCTCTGTTCCTGTGACGCCCAGTTCCAGAATATTGGCTTGGCTCACAACACTTTCTGGCTCTTTGACCCTTGGCTTGTTTCCTCAATCATGTTCCAGCTCTTCAGCCCTTGGCTTGATTTCTGACCACATTCTGGATCCTTGACTCTTGGCTTGGCTTGGACTCCACTCCTGACTCCGGTCTACATTTTGACTCTCTCTCTCTCTCCCTCTCTCTCTCTCTCTCTGGTTTTCAACTCCAGCTCGGCTTGACTTTACTCCCCACCCCACTAGCTGTAAACTCTAACTCCCTTGGCTCCTGACCTCCTGGACTGGACTTTGGCAAGCTCTCTGCTCCGGCACAACCACCCAGCCATGCAGGTGCAGCCCAGAAGGACAGCACAACTGGTCTAGACAGCTGGAGGAAGCTTCAAGATAATGGAAACTCCAGAGATTTATAATAGCCTAAGCTAAGAAGTCTCTCCATCATTCTAACATCTGCTAGGGCATGTATAGAGAGAACAATGGAAGAACTGTGTTTTACGCATTTCTTTTGAATCCCTTGCTCAATCTGGTGCTATGCAGAAAGTATGCTTGTGAACATTTTCTTTTTAATATATACTTTATAAATTTTGATACTGGTAGTGGTTTGCTATAAACCTCCTCCGTCTTAGACATACTATTTTAAAGGGAGTGCCAAGGGGAAGTTGGCAAGGGGCTATTTCTCAACCCAGGATTGGCAAACATTAGCCAGCATGCCCAGAATTTCACATTTATCCCTTCCACTTCTGTGCACTTTAGATGCTTGCTAGGCTGCAGAGACCACTGTTCGAGATAAAATATGTTTTCTTCTGTGCTCCTCTAGTTAATCTGTGACATAACATTTTTCTCTTTTTAAACAAGCTGTATTCTCTGCCACTAGAGATTAAAAAGAGGTGAAGTTTGAGATCATGCTTTTTTTGAGAGTCTACTGATGCTGACATCCTTGTGCTTTGGGCTTGTATTGTTTCTTCTGGTATACCCCTCCCCCCAGTAATGGTTGGTGGCCCTCCTCTTGTGTTGCTTGTTATGTGTTTTTATTAATTTATTTTATAATTCAAATATTCTTTAATTGTTCAAATGTTTTATAATATATATATTTTTAAATGTGTGCTACTTTTGGGTGCCTTGGGTAGAAAGGTGTCATAAAAATGTTTAAATAAATAAATAATTCAATTCATTACTTGAATGTAATCAGAGTTAGACTTGGTGGGATTTTTATTCAAGGTGATGATAGTTTCATCCATTTATCACAGATAATAGCTCAGTTCTTTGTCTCCAATAGCTGCTAAAAACCTGTGGGGGGGGTAGAGGAAGGGGTGATATTGTAAGCCAATATATTATGTCTTTGTTCTTTTCTGTATCTATATAAAAATAAAAATAATAAAAAATAAAATCTGTGTGTTCTGAAAAAGAAATGTTTGTTCTCCTTGGCAGAAGAAAGCAATGTTCAGAGTATTATTCTTTATTTATCATATGGTATGCGTATAACAGAGCCAAGAGATCCTAAGATTGACTAGTAGGCAAGCAAGAGACATTTGGAGGTGGTTTGCCACTGCCTTTCCCACAGCGCAACCCTGGTATTCCTTGGAAGTCACCCTTCCAAGTGTTAGCTAGGACCATCCCTGCTTAGCTTCCAAGATCGGGCAAGATCACACTTGTCTGGAATATCCAGAAGAAGAAGAAGAGTTGGTTCTTATATGCTGCTTTTCTCTACCTGAAGGAGTCTCAAAGCAGCTTACATTCGCCTTCCCTTTCCTCTCCCCACAACAGACACCCTGTGAGGTGGGTGAGGCTGAGAGAGCCCTGATATCACTGCTCGGTCAGAATAGCTTTATCAGTGCTGTGGTGAGCCCAAGGTCACCCAGCTGGTTGCATGTGGAGGAGTGCAGAATCAAACCCGGCTCACCAGATTAGAAGTCTGCACTCCTAACGACTATACCAAACTGGCCAGGTAATATTCTGAATTATATTGAACCAAAACTTTCTTTGCCTGTCTAACAATAGAGTTGTTGTCTCTACTGGGATTATGCAATAGACATGTAGTATTCATCAATATTACCAAGACCTTTTCAGAATTTACACAGCAGATGTAAATGTATATGCTTTGTCATAGATAATTCATTATTTCTCCCTAATATAAGTTTTTTTTTGTTCTGAAGGCATAGAATGTGTTTCTCAACATTGAAATTTACACCATTTAACATATGACAATACAGACTATTTTCCGTTATTATTAAAATAATGGAAATACAGTGCTACTTTACTGTAAGTGTGGCAGTGAATGTCCTATTAAAATAGCTATTTGATGATGTCAACCAGTATTTCAGTCACTAAGACACCAATGTTTTGACTGCTGCTTTAAGAGTTCTTGTTTGTTGTGATTACTGTTTAGAATGTTATTTGTGATTAAATTAAAGACAAAAGTTGCACCTCCCTCCCACACATATTTTGTGTATTTTCATGCTTAGGATTTACATAACATTGTTTTGCTTGTGAGCAATACAGACCTCAATCTATTGTTGCCCTTTTATTGCAAGGAAACTGTTCAAATGACATTATATGGCTGATGACAAGAATCAATTATCCTAGAAAAGCAAGTAGTCCAGTTTGTTAATAGAGATATTTTCAAATAAGGCCACAAGCACTGAAACAAACCAACTAGTTGGTCTTCTTTTAATCTGGAATCATTTTGATGTGCTGCTGGAGGAATTAGGTTCATTTGGAGACTGGGCCTCTTAGATGGGACAATGAGGCATGAGATTTATCCTGTGATGTTCCACAGGGTTCAATCCTCTTGCCATTGTTTGTTTATTTAGAAAATGTAGAAGTCTCCTCTCCCATGTCCTGCTAGAGGCAGTTCACAAAGTAAAAATAATACAATAAAGCCTCAGCACAACTTTAAAATTATCAGTAGTAAAACAAGCCATAAAAAGAATCCAGGGGCACAAAACAACATTCAGCAGCCTGAAATAACATTAATTAAACAGCCTTCAGACTAGAAGCTAAAGCTGCTCCATGGGATGGAACCATACTGTTAAAATCCTGGGTAGAAAGAAATGTCAATCAATCTCTGTTGGACCTTTGTGTGTGATAATTTATAGCTCTGGGGTTTTAGAGCTTTGAGGACACTGAGCTCTATTTATTGAATAAGTCTCCAGAAGTAGTGGCTTCTGCTCTGGGGCAGTGCCTGGGTGTTGTGGTCAAATGGCTAGGGACTATGATCTAAAACTGAATCTAGTCAAGATATAAGTAGTGCTGGTTAGTAGGGCAGGGCTCATGGAAGGGTATTATTTTTTACATACTAGGTAGTGTAGGAATTAAGCTGACAAAATTATTTATTTTATTTATTTTTATTTTTATTATTCATTCAATTTTTTATACTGCCCCTAACTTGGCATCTCAGGGTTGTGTCCATGGAACATAGAATTAGAAAAAAAGTAACATTTATAACATTTGTAATCAATTGAAAGAGGAGGCATAACTGATATAATAAATCACAGAGAATAGGAACATTTGGTCCCCTAACTGATGGGGACATTTGGTCATTGGTATTGCAGTTTCCTGGTGGATCTGGGTCCTCATCATTGGTTCTGTCCAAAAGCCTGGTGGAAGGGCCTTGATCTCTTCAGGGAGCTCTTTCCACCAGGTTGAGGATGTGGAGGAGAAGGCTCTGGCTCTGGTTGAGGCCAAAACCAAAAAAGGAACACAACCCAACCTTTACAGGTAGGAACTCAGAAGTTGAGCTGTACAATAAAATAATATAAAATGGTAATTATTTATTGTAGTGCACAATTAAAAACAGAATAAAAACTACATAAAAACTATACAGAACTAACCGCACATAAGACCAAACACGTTTCGACCCTACTGGGTCTTCCTCAGTGATCAGAATTGTAACAATACACTCTATATAAAATGTCTAAACTCATTATAAAGTGTAGCTGAGTGGTTGAATGGATCTGTAAATTATGGCTCCAACTAATATATGTAATTTTTTTACTTTTTGTAGACCACCTCCTATGGCATATGCCTAGGCTCACCACTCTTCGCTATTATATAATTCTGTGCTGAGAGTGTATCTCATGTGCATCAGAAAAAAAGCTAAGTTGTGGCCAGACACATTTCTTTGGGGCCAGGGATTACCAGTTTGTTGGAATATATAGAGCTAGTCGCTCTTCGAGGAGGGGAATAGCGCACATTCAGGGTGGAATGGTAGCGACTAAAATCACCGGTAACGCACGGAGCCAGCTGCAACCGGCTGCAGATTTGGTGCATGCCGCCGAAAAAGCCACGTTACCAGGATAGGGACTTAGAGACTTAAAAAAAACCCCAAAACCTCCTATGAATTCATAGAACATACTGCATATATTGTTATATTATATGATGTAGTGCTATTGAACAGGCAATTTAAGAAAAACAAAAAAGTCACCTGTGGGGACAATGTCAAGGAAAATGGCTACCATGCTAGCAGAAAAAGACCATGGTTGCCATTTTCAATTTAAGAAATGAAAAAAAAAATCATACTTATTATGTTTTCACTTGCATTTTTGTGCAGTTGATATACTGAGCAATATAATGTACAGGAAGGAAGATCTGGCATAAGTGGAACTGCACTAAATACATTTGTTTCCACTTGTGCATTTGTGAACCTAAGCCATGCCCTGCACTTGTCACACATAATGGTGCTTTATATGGTTCAATATAGGGAGTGTAAGGAAGGAGACCGATTGGGGGAAGCCCAACCAGGAAGGCCAGCTCACAGGGAACCAAAAGTAAAAGGATTCAGATGCATTTATACTAACGCCCGAAGCATGGGCAATAAGAAGGAAGAGCTGGAACTTCTCATGCTGATGGAAAGGTATGATCTAGTGGGCATCACAGAAACTTGGTGGAATGATTCTCATGACTGGAATGTAATAGTGGATGGATATGAACTGTTCAGAAAAAACAGAATAGATTGAAGAGGTGGAGGAGTGGCACTGTATGTGAGGAAAGGGCTTACCTATCAGGAAATTCTAGTGAAGGAGAGTATATCTACAATGGAAAGCATCTGGGTGAAAATAAGCGAGGGGAAAACAAACAGTGTGGTGGTTGGTGTCTGCTACCGACTGCCTGACCAACGAGAAGATGTGGATGCTGCACTTTGTGAGCAGCTTGAGAAAATATCCAAGCGGCAGGACCATGTCATCATGGGTGACTTCGAAGAAGAAGGAGAAGAGTTGGTTCTTATATGCCACTTTCCCCTACCCGAAGGAGGCTCAAAGCGGCTTACAGTCACCTTCCCATTCCTCTCCCCACAACAGACACCCTGTGGAGTGGGTGAGGCTGAGAGAGCCCTGATATCACTGCCCGGTCAGAACAGCTTTATCCGTGCCGTGGCGAGCCCAAGGTCACCCAGCTGGCTGCATGTGGGGGAGCGCAGAATCGAACCTGGCATGCCAGATTAGAAGTTGGCACTCCTAACCACTACACCAAACTAGCTCTCAATTTCCCAGATGTGTGCTGGGAAACACACTCTGCAAAGCGTCCTCAGTCATGCAACTTTCTGACCTTCCTGGCTGACAATTTCATTTATCCAGAGGTTCAGCCATACTGGACTTAATACTGACCAACCCGCAATAGTTGGTGGATGAGGTGAAGGAGGTGGGGACCCTAGGGGGAAGTGACCATGTCCTCATAGAATTCCTTTTGAGATGGGGAGCCAAGGAAGCTTGTAGCCAGATGCGGATGTTGGATTTTCATAGGGCAAACCTTAATAAACTCAGAGACATGATGTCATACCATGGAAGAGAATGCTGTAAGGGAAGGGAGCATGTGAAGGGTGGGCGCCACTCAAACAAGAGCTATTGCATGCTCAATCAATGACTATCCCAGAATGATGAAAACACTGCAGGAGCTCTAAGAATCCTATTTGGATGAACAGAGAACTTCAAGAGGAACTAAGAAAGAAAAGGGAAATGTTCCGGAAATGGAGGGAAGGACAGAGCTCTAAAGAAGAGTACCTACAGGTTACTACGCACTGCAGATCAATCATCAGAAAGATTTTTCAGTGGGGACAGGGCGTCCCAAATCTAAAATTATACCTACATGCGGCAACACTGACAGCAGTGGCAGACTGGATAATTGATCCAATGACAAGAGATTTGGTGCTGGAAAAGGTAGATAGTAAGCAAAGCCTCCATGAAATGCTCTGGCCCTCTTTGAAAACAAAAGGAAAGGAAAAACCTAAGGTCAACTTCTGGACAAGATCCCTTCTAAAGATCTGGAATAAATACAAAACAAGACTTTGCTCCTCATCATATTTACTGAAATCGCCAATAGAGGCGTATTTTTCCAGACAGCAGCAAAAAAGAATAACATGCCCAATGTACAAGGACTTGTTAACAAGAACAGGTGAGCTCAAGAGTCTGCAAGAATTAAACAAAGAAGGATATGAGCTACGATGGATGGAGTATAACCAACTGAAAGTTAGACTAAAAACAGACTTTGAGATCCGAGTGGACAAAAACTCGCCTCTTAGTGATTTTGAAAACATGTTATTGCTCAAAAAACCACACCTACAGGGCCAGATCTATAAACTTCTTTTGAAATATGAGACTGAGTTAGAACAAGTAAAGAATTGTATGATTAAATGGATGCAAAACCTGGGCTCCATAATTGATATGGAGGAATGGGAATGAGTTTGGATCAAAATTCCTAAACAAACCAACTGCCAAATTTTAAGGGAAAACTGGTATAAGATGTTTTATAGATGGTATATTACTCCAAAGGTCATTGCAAAAATCTCAGATAGGTTTGATAATAAATGTTGGAAATGTCATAAAGCAGTAGGTTCTTTTTATCACATGTGGTGGAATTGTGAGAAAGCAAAAAAGTATTGGGTTAAAATACATATGGTGTTACAGGAAATATTTAAAATGCGATACCCAATGAAGCCTGAATCTATGTTGCTAAGCTTCCACCCAAGTGCTTTACCAACTTCCTCTAGAATCCTCTTCTTCCATGCAACTACGGCGGCACGGTTGGTGTGGGCGAAGCACTGGAAGGCGACTGAGACTCCAACTATTTCTACATGGCTTGATAAATTAGCGGACTTAGCAAAAATGGCAAGACTCACTAACATGGTTAAGAAGAGATCTCTGGAAGAATATGATGAGCAGTGGAGTGATTATTTGGACTTTCTTAAGAAAGACAGCAGTAACTGTTAGATTAGGACCAATATGTAATGGGAACTGACTATATATCTCTTGAGATAATATCAGACTACATTAAGTATGATATACGTGTATTGATGATACTTATCAGCTGGTCGCTTTTTTGTTTTTTATTTTTCTGTAAATGCTTTTTATAAGAACAAATAACAATTAAAAAATTGATAAAAAAAAAGAAAGATTTTTCAGTTATGTGAAGAGCAAACGTAAAGTAAAGGAGGCAATAGGCCCACTGCTGGGTATGGATGGACAAACTCTAACGGAAGATGCAGAGAAAGCAGAAAGGCTTAGTGCCTATTTTACATCTGTTTTTCCCCACAGGTCAAAGGGTTTAGGCCCATCTAGAGATGGCAGTAGCCAAGAGATAGTGTCTGGGTGGCAGGTTGACATTGACAGAGAGGTTGTCGAGAGGCATTTAGCTGCACTGGATGAGTTCAAATCCCCTGGACTGGATGAGATGCACCCAAGAGTGCTCAAAGAATTTTCCAGAGAACTTGCACAACCCTTGTCCATCATCTTCGGGACCTCTTTAAGGACTGGAGAAGTCCCGGAAGACTGGAAGAGAGCAAACGTTATTCCAATCTTCAAAAAAGGGAGGAAGGATGACCCAGGAAACTACCGACCAGTGAGTCTGACCTCTGTTGTGGGTAAGATAATGGAGCAGATATTAAAGGGAGCAATCTGCAAACATCTGGAGGACAATTTGGTGATCCAAGGAAGTCAGCATGGATTTGTCTCCAACAGGTCCTGTCAAACCAAGCTGGTTTCCTTTTTTGACCAAGTAACAGGTTTGCTGGATCGTGGAAATTCGGTTGATGTCGTTTACTTGGATTTTATTATAGCTTTTGATAAAGTTCCCCATGATGTTCTGATGGATAAATTGAAGGACTGCAATCTGGATTTTCAGATAGTTAGGTGGATAGGGAATTGGTTAGAGAACCACACTCAAAGAGTTGTTGTCAGTGGTGTTTCATCAGACTGGAGGGATGTGAGTAGCGGGGTACCACAGGGCCCGGTGCTCGGTCCAGTACTTTTTAACATATTTATTAATGATCTAGATGAGGGGGTGGAGGGACTACTTATCAAGTTTGCAGATGATACCAAACTGGGAGGACTGGCAAATACTCCAGAACAGTGGTCCCCAACCTTTCTGAGGCTGGGGACCGGCAGGGCATTGGGATGCACGGCCCGGCCCTGATTCCCTCTCCCCGCCCTCCCGCAGTAAGAAGCTTCCCGGGCTGCAAGCTTGCAGCCTGGGAAATTTTTTACTGCGGGGGGGGTGGGGAGAGGGAGCCGTGGCCCGGCGCCATGGCCTTCGCGGCCTGGCACCGGGCCACGGCCCGCAGGTTGGGGACCACTGCTCCAGAAGATAGAGACAGAGTTCAACGAGATCTGAACACAATGGAAAAATGGGCAAAAGAGAACAAGATGCATCTAGGTCAGAAAAATGAAAAGCATACCTACTGGATGGGGGATACGCTTCTAGGTAACACTGTGTCTGAATGAGACCTTGGGGTACTTGTGGATTGTAAACTAAACATGAGCAGGTAGTGTGATACACTGGTAAAAAAGGCAAATGCCATTTTGGGCTGTATCAACAGGGGCATCACATCAAAATCAGAAGATGTCATAGTCCCATTGTATATGGCACTGGTCAGACCACATCTGGAGTACTGTGTGCAGTTCTGAAGGCCTCACTTCAAGAAGGACGTAGATAAAATTGAAAGGCTACAGAGGAGAGCGACAAGGATTATCTGGGGCCAAGGGACCAAACCCTATGAAGATAGGTTGAGGGACTTGGGAATGTTCAGCCTGGAGAAAAGGAAGTTGAGAGGGGACATGATAGCCCTCTTTAAGTATTTGAAAGGTTGTCATTTGGAGGAGGGCAGGATGCTGTTCCCATTGGCTGCAGAGGAAAGGACACGCAGTAATGGGTTTAAACTACAAGTACAACGATATAGGCTAGATATCAGGAAAAAAATTCACATTCAGAGTAGTTCAGCAGTAGAATAGGCTGCCTAAGGAGGTGGTGAGTCTTCAAGCAAAGGTTGGATACACACTTTTCTAGGATGCTTTAGGATACTTTGGTCTGATCCTGCGTTGAGCAGGGGGTTGGACTAGATGGCCTGTATGGCCCCTTCCAACTCTATGATTCTATGATTCTATATTGAATCTGAATAAGACCATTAGTTCATCATGGACAATATTGTCTACTCAGACTGGCAGCAGCTCTCCAGGGTCCCAGACTGAGGTTTGTTACATCACCTACTGCCTGATCCTGTTAACTGGAGATGCATGGGATTGAACCTGGGAACACCTGCTTGCAAAGCACAGCCTCTTCCACTGAGCTAAAGTTCCTCCCTCAAGCTTGAAGAGTACTCTGATACATAAATTGAAGATCAAAAGAATGATCAGGGAATTTCAAGCTACCACTATGACTTTTAAAATGACTTAGTGTTTTTTTTAAAGCATACCTACTACTCATACCATAAAAGTTATCTGAAACAATAGAGTACATATAACAAACCAAATATTACAATATGTTACAGGAGACTGGATAAAGAAATACCATTCCTGCCCCATTCCTTAATTGAATTTGGAAATATGATGACTGTATATATGATGACTGTACAATATTATGTTACTTAAACACATTTCTGAAAATAAAACTGCTTTAAGTTTTATCATTTTTTGAACAGTTTAGTTTAGTTTCATTCTCTAATTAGGAAAAGAGTTTAGCTGATACCTGCCTCTGCAGGCAATAATTGTAAGTAAATAAACCAATTAAATAAAGACAAATTGGACATAAAAAGAGACATATCCAGGTCAACGTCTGTGTAAATAGATGTCATCATGCTTAAACCCTTGGAATTCTGCCAAGTTGCATCCTACTGAGATCTGTAGAGTGCAATAACCCCAATTTCTCTTGTAGTTTACATGTTTGCTGCCCCAAGCACAATCAAAGAAATGTCATTGGATCACCTTTCCACTCTTACTCTGGTTCTGACTAATTTCTTTTCAATGTGAGAACCGAATTCTGACACGCATGACACAAGCAGAATACTTGTGAATTAGTTCCATTAAAGCCATGCCATATGTGTCTTAATCCACATACCAAAGTATCTATGTGTTTGTCATCACGTTTTTCCTATAACTGGGGAAGGGGTCCTTAGTTTGTGTCCTATTCAGTAATGTACTAGAGGCAGGAGTAGGCTTTTAAAATTAAAAATGACATGATCTGATAGCATTTTGCAAAACAGTCCGCATATACTAATGTTGTCTGTTTTCAGTTCTCAATGATCCTATTATGAATGGTAACTTCATTACACAAACCTAGCTATGCAGTGGCATTTCAAATGGAGGTTTTGTGGTTTTTAGAACCTAAAGAGCTAGAACAAGCACAAAGGCAGTTGTGGTCAGGCTGCTTCCTTTCTTACCACAGCAGTTGTGGAGATGCCATTCCAGTGACCACTTCTTCAACAATGAGTCAGTTTCATTTTTAGCAATCTGACTCAGTTCTCTTTAAAGCACTCACGCATGTGTGTCTGTGTGTGGGGATGTTATTCCAACATGATTTTTGTATGCCTGACTTTATACAAAGGGGTCAAGCCAAATGTTAACCCCTTGGGATCCAGCCAGAGGAAAAGCTTCTGCTAACTGTGGAATTGCTCTTTTTGTCTAGAAATGAAAGTATTTTGAAAAATGGTATCTGCAAAGTTTATATGTTTTTCATATGTAGCATTTTCAAGAATTATGGGTAGGTAGATAATAATAATAAAGATTAGAAATTTATAATGGAAAGAATTTGGCATGGAAAGTTCCACATTCAGAACCCAAACTGCGTGCCAAAATTCATAATATCATAAACATCAGGCTCTAGAATTCTGCCCCTTTCCGAGTTTTTGCATCAGTTTTTCCTGAATGGTAATCAGGGTGGTATCTGAGGATCCACTGTAACTGTAATTTTATATCCAAGTGGTAGTACTCTTTACACTTTCATTTTGGGTTTCACCTTTTCAACCTTAGTTACCCCATTGTATTTATTAATAGAGATAGAGATACAGACAAATATTAAAAGATATCTAGGTATAGACTGATAGACTGATAGACTGATATCTAGAGACAGATTTACAAAACACTAAAAATATTGCTATAACAATGTACCACTGTAAGCAGGTTCTCTGAATTCCCAGCTTTCATTTTAGAAAGTAAACTCTGGCCCATTCCGCACAAGGACCAATGTTGCCAATTGGTTCCTGAAAGCGGAAACGCTATTTTTAATAGTGCAATTCGGCGTTATGCATACCTGTCTTTGTAGTAGAATCCAGTAGCATTTCAATCGTTTCCCACGGGTTTCCGGTCTCGCAAAAATCGCTATACAGGAAGTGATTTTTTCTATGCTTTGTCCCGCCCCTGGCTGTCAATCAAATGAACAGCCAATGGGTGGCTGTTATCATGCTCCCGCAAAGCCCCTTTCCCTTTAAGAACAGGGTTTAAAAAAAGAGAAAAACACACGTTGTAACGAATATGCCTTGATTCCTTGATTCCTCCTAACATAGAGACCCATCTAGCTGGCAGCTGGTGTGTGAGCTGGCGATTCATCATTACCACGCTCCCCCGAGTGAAAATAAAAATCTCCCCCCCGTGCACGGGTACGATTTTCAGCTGAAAATAAAGGGAACATGCAAACAGGGCTGTGTTGTGCTTGGTGACTTGAGGGGAGCTTTAAAGCACTTCTGTGGAGGGACTGTAGCTGGAGAAGCCTCGCTGGGTGAATGAAGGGTCGCCAGTTCATTGCTTTCTGCTTGTTCCGAGAAAAAAAAATGGCGATCACTTCGCCGGAAGTTCGGAGGAGAGAGCCAGGGGGAGGGACTTGGCTGGAACTGCAACAATAGGAACACACAGGTCTTTTTTGCTACTGTTGCAGATTGTTTGCAAGAGTGTAGTGCTTTTCGGAGGGTGAATTCACTTTTCTGGATTTCCCTTTAAGCGCTATAATGAATTGCTTTTTGCGGGACTGTTTCAGGAGTGTGGCAGATTGTGTGCAACGTCGTGCATAACTGCAAATTACTAGCGTTTACAGTTTGGAAGCCTTTTGCAACATTGAAGTCGTGCGGAATGGACCTCAATCTCCTTCCACCATGGAGATATAAGGAAAAAGGCATTTATTCATAAGGCTAGATAGTTTAAAACAGTACCAAAGCTGGGAATTCAGAGATCACGCTTGACCTATCATTACAACATTTTATTGATACTACAATATTTTAGTGCCACTTTAAATAAAAATTGCAGCCATTACATCGATATATCAATATACGGGTGCAGGAAAAAAATAAAGGGGGAGAGGTGCAGTTACTTCAGGAGTGATGCCACTGACAGCCTTTGCCCTGGAAAACCTGATTATTTAAGGTACGTGTGGAAGAAAATAAAACTTGAGTCCATAGCTGTGAAGATGCAGAGGGAGGCTAGAGATGGAGAAAAACCATGGCCAAACCTATTTGAATGCTTGTGGATTGACTCCCAAGAAAATCAGGAGTAAGTCATGCATGCTGGCTGCGGTGGCCTGGAGTGGCCGATTCGGACACAGCCACGCACAACCCTAGTATGTAGGGCTGCATCCTCAATGAGAATAACTGAGACAACTAAACTAAATGTTCCCTTTTAAAATGACATGACAAACAAGTATCACAAAGTTTCACAAATCATGTTTGAATGTATGTTTAAAAGGACTTCACTCAGAAGATTAGCAGCATTAATAGTCAAGCCACATCAATAAAAAAAACAATTTTAGAGTTAAGCTGGAAAGTTACTTAATACTGCAAACAGCGGCAGACTTTGGTTACCTTTCCTATAAATTTACCAACATGTAACATAGCAAACTTTCTTGAAATGTAGGAATGTCTCCTTTTCTTTTCAAATGACTCATAGTTTTTGTTAGGAAGTTTCTGAGCTTCTCTTAAGGTTATGGAGTGGTCAAGTGAAGCAGAACAGGGTGGTTTTTTTTTTTTTTTTTTAAACAACAACCAGGAAGCCTGGTTGTAGTTTCATTGAGAAAAAGGACCATTCCTGTGTTTGATTGAAAAATAAATCTGCCGCTCTCAGTGAACCTTTGAAGTCCCCCAGCCCAGTAATTGTTTCACGACATTTGCAGCTTGAGGCAGCAAGAATGTTTGTGGTTGTTTTAAAGGCATCTGAGTGTGGATTCCATATGGGTTTTTTTTTTTTTAACTTCGGGGTTTTCTGTTTTTTCCCCCTTGGCTCTAACTTTCCCCATTAGGAGCCTCAAGCCTTCATTCTTTGCCCTGTACCCTGTATGAACTGCTGTTCTGTGAAATTACTGAGTGCAGCCATTGTATCACAAATATTCAAGCATGCTTAATTCGGACCAAATCTTGGATTGCCTTTTTGAGTAATGGTTGATTTTAACAGTGCTCCATCAATACTACATTTGTAGTTTGACTTCCTAAAGCATTTGCTTGCTTAGACAAAAGGCCTCTTCAGATGTCTACAGTGAACTGAGAATAGCTTGATCCAAACTCTAGTGATTAAATGGCTCTCTTTGATATCAGTGTGCTTTCAGTGGGGCATGTGGTCCTCCACATTTGCTACTTACTCTTGTTCAGATGGCAAGAAGGACAAAATCTGACGGACTGTGGAAGACCAAGACTTTAGCAATAAAGAACTGTTACTTTTGTACCCCACTTTTTACTTCCCAGAGGAGTTTCAAGTAGCTTACAATGGCCTACCCGTCCCCTCCCCACAACAGATAACCTGTGAAGTAGGTGAGGCTGAGAGAGCTTTGAGAGAACTGGGACCAGCCCAGTCTCTGTGACATATAATGTTGTTCCATAAAAAAGGTTGTTTCATATTAAAAAATGAATACGTCAGAGAGAAGACTAGGCTCATGTTGAAATTCAATTTTATAAACAGAGGGTTTTTGTCACAGCTAAAATGTTGACCACAATCTCATCATAAAGTTAAGACTGTATAAAAGCATTAAAGTCCCTAGAAAAATCTGTTGGATATAGTAATTAGCACAGCTATTTTTGTAGCAGCAAAAGACCAACATCATAAGAATGCATCTTCTGTGGACATTTTTAAAAAGTATTATGCTATATATTAAGTGACTAGCATTGCATAATGTTTGTTTATTAAATACTAGATATTATGAATATAGAAAGCAAAGTACATAAAATGCTTGACTGATTTGCTATCCTGAAAAGGGCCCCATAAATTCTCTTGTAGGAGACCTCCATATTTCTGGTTGCAACACTACTTTGAGACTACATTTTTCTCAATGAAAATGACTGAATCAGAACCAGATGTTCTTTGTAAGTACAATAGAACATAGACTCCTTAAGTGGGATCTCTATCATATTTTTGGCCAGGCACAAATGGTACCATGACAAGAGCTTCAAAAGCAATCTAAAGGTGGGGAAGAACACAAGAGCAACATAATGTTTGACTACATGCTATGCAAAGTCTGTAGAAGAACTAGAGTTAGTTAATTATGCAACACAAATGGATCAGCTGCTTAATGTAGTTTTGATAATTTCTTTGGTTAACATATGTGTTAAAATTAACTGTCTATGTTGTTATTCCAGCACAATAATAACAACGCCCACCTTACCAGCCCAGGTAATTATTATGGTATGGCTTGTCCTGTTAAGAAAGTTGCAGCCTGTTTATTCCCAGCTTTTGGTATATTTCTCTTTTCTTCCCTGCAAATTAGGAGTTCGGATGGCTACAGACATCTTTGGAAGTCCCTTGACAAGTCTCAGGTACTACTCAGCACAGTAGAACATATCCCATGGGTTAGTTGTTCTCCATGTGTACAATAGTGGTAGTGGTTGTGGTTTCCAGTTTTTTTCTCGATAATTCATAAACGTGACGTACACAATTTGCAAAATTTGGCTTGAATTAGCTATTTTGTGTGTCTCAGTCAGAATGGTTGTATCATCTTATTTAACAAGAAAAAAAGCCTGTGGTCCCATTTTAAAAAATGACCACATGGTTTGTGTTCCATTCTGACTACCTGTGATTTTACAGTAAAATAAAAAAATGGGTACATATTTTAGGATAGTTCAGTAACATCATAAAACTAACTTATAAGAATAAAGAGCACAAAAACAAGACAGTCATTGTTGATGTTTAATTTAAATAAGAGCTTTCCAGACAACATTTTACAAATTCCTGATTGAAATCACTAAAGTGCTCTACTTGTTACTGTCAGTTGAAGCAAAATTTGCTGTGCCCTATATATTCCTAATATATATCATATGTACCTCCATTATAGACATGCTGTTTCAGTTATAGAGGCCAACAGACTTTAATTGCAAATCAGTGCAGCAACAAAACCAAGGGGAGCACATTCTTGTTTCCTTAGATGCAGCAATAAATTTCTTTGAGCCCAAGCTGCAAGCTTCAATCGTTTAGTCTGGGATAACCCATTAAAATTGGTGGGAATGTTCTAAAATAAGAGATTTGAGCATTGTAGCCTCAGCATATTTTTGCATTTTTGTGATTTAAAGGAGCTAACTGGACACTTGTAAATTATATTTTGCATACTATATGGCCTGTCAGTATTCATGGAATCATGTGATTGTCCATCCCATGGTTACTCACCAGGTTGCTTGTTGGTAGAGCCATAATGCCAAACAGTATGTTTATAGGCCTGTGGAAGATCCAGCTGTGTATATAATTATTCTTTCATATATTGTGGTATGAATGAAGATTCAGAATGGGCCTGTTGCTTATCTGTACAATAACACAATAAGAAGTAATGAGAAAGGTAGAGGATTACATCCCAAAATGTACTACTGTGTTGGCCTTCAATTATGCTGGTAGAGGCAGAGAACAGCCATTATCTCCTAGCACTGGTCTAGGATGAGAAGTTGACATTGGCCTTTAAGTTGACATTCTTTTCAATAATACATATAGAATAATAGAAGAAGAAGAAGAAAAAGAAGAAGAAGAAGAAGAAGATTTTTATACCCTGCTTTTCATTACCCGGTGTCTCCAAGTGGCTTATAATTGCGTTCCCTTTCTTTCCCCACAATACATTATGAGGCAGGTGAGACTGAGGGCCATTCCGCACAAGGACCAATGTTGCCATTTGCTTTCACAAAGCGGAAATGCTATTTTAAATAGTGGAATCTCGGCATTCCACATACCTTCATTTGTAGTGGAATCCAGTAGCGTTTCATTCGTTCCCCACAGGTTTCCGGTCTCACTAGAAAGGAAGCAATTTTTTCTGTGCTTGTTCCCACCCCTGGCCATCAATCAAATGGAACAGCCAATGGGCGGTTGTTATCATGCTCCTGAAAAGCCCCTTTCCCTTTAAGCACAGGTTAAAAAAAAACACGTTGCAACGAATATGCGTTGATTCGTTGCAACGGAGAGGCCCATCTAGCTGGCGTGTGAGCTGGCGATTCATCGATACCATGCTCCCCCGAGTGGAAAAAAAATCCCCCCCCTGCACGGGCGTGATTTTTGGCCGAAATTAAAGGGAACTGGTGAACAAGGGGCTGTGTTGTGCCTGGGGACTTAGGGGAGTTTTAAAGCACTTCTGTGGAGGGACGGTCGCCGGAGAAGCATCGCTGGGTGAACGAAGCCTCGCTGGTTCGTTGCTTTCCCTGCTCTGAGAAAAAAAATGGTGATCGCTTCTCCGGAAGTTCGGAGGAGAGAGCCGGGGGAGGGACTTTGTTGCAACCGCTACATTGAGAAAGCACATGTCTTTTTCACAAGTGTTGCAGGTTGTTGCCAAGGATTTTCTGAGGCTGAATCCACTTTTCCTGATTCCCCAAAAATTGCTACAACAAAGCGATTTTGGCGTTAGTGTTGCAGGAGTGTTGCAGATTGCTCACAACGTCATGCGTAACGCAGTTTTAGTGGCAAAAACAAAATGTAAGACTAGTGCTATATTAAAGTCGTGTGGAATGGCCCTGAGACATCGAGAACTAAAACACGAATGGCCTCCGGCTTGAAAATGCGGGATGGTAAAGTTCACATTTGTAGCCCTCCTCATGGGGAGACCCCCTCCTGTGTTTTCCCTCTGCCCTGTCACGGCTTTTTGCCCCCTGATGAGGCTGCAAGGAAAAGCAAAATGAACTTCTCCTTCCACTCCTTGGCTTGTCAATTACAGCAAGCCACCAATCACAGCACAGAAGTTCTCTCCTGGACTAAAACTTCTTACCCCCTGAGCCCTGAATTTTTTTTTTTAAAGGCACGTCCACATTGCTATGCAGTAATGCCACAACACAGTTGCTATGCAGTAATGCCACAACACAGATCCGTTGCTATGGGGGGGGGGATTCATATTCTTTTGAACTTTATTTCTGTCTAGGTAGATTTCTGAGGCACTGATCATAGTCCCTGGAGCCCAAAAAATCATTTTAAGTATTTGAAAGTATTTGAAGTATTTGAAGTATTTGAAAGGTTGTCACTTGAAGGAGGGCAGAATGCTGTTCCTGTTGGCTGCAGAGGAAAGGACGCGCAGTAATGGGTTTAAACTACAAGTACAATGATATAGGCTAGATGTCAGGAAAAAGTTTTTCACAGTCAGAGTAGTTCAGCAGTGGAATAGGCTGCCTAAGGAGGTGGTGAGCTCCCCCTCACTGGCAGTCTTCAAGCAAAAGTTGGATACACACTTTTCTTGGATGCTTTAGGATGCTTAGGGCTGATCCTGCGTTGAGCAGGGGGTTGGACTATATGGCCTGTGTGGCCCCTTCCATCTCTACATGCCCAACGACATCTTTATAATAAGCAAGATAGTCCAACAAACAAACACATAAAATAAGGGAGCTTCTGTAGCTTGCCGCAAATTCTGCTAATAACAGAGTATAATCCCAAACTGATGTTTGTGCTTGTGTTTATTTTCATTTGAATGAACCGTTTATGGTATTGGGCTCTATTTTTAAGAGTTTCGACAAAGAAATAGTTGTCTACAAAACCCCATGCATTGTGTCATATAGTCCGTTACAGAATCTACTTATGGAAGAAAAAGGCTTTGTTAATGCTCTGTTTTCCATAAGTGATACAGTTCACAGAAAAATCACAGGATTGCAGAAGAGCTTTTAAAAGTTAGTCCTGCTTTAATTGAGGGTAGTTTAATTATGCTGCTTCGTAAACTGACTACCTAGAAGAGTAGATCAGAAAAGCTGCAGGGGCTCCTTTGTGGTTTGGAGAGTGAGGAAACAGCTACAAAAGGCAATTGTATCTCAACAAGACTAGACTACATTTGTTATGTATTTTAAATTCCCCTAATTTTTGCATGTCTTTAAATTAATTATTCTTTCTTAGACATCAAAGAAAAATGAAGGACATTTTTACTTTTAACAGTTTGTACTATAATAATTATCCTGTTACTCCAATAACAGGGTTGTACACTTCTTAGGTTTTTGAGATTACCAAAGGAAATGCAACTAATTATAGTCTAAAATAAATTACAGTTCTAGTCCTTTAAATTTTTGGTCTCATTGGCTCCCATACAACCCAATCCATCTGTGGGAAGTTACATAAAATTAATCCTTTGGAATCCATTAGGAAAGTCCACTCTCATTCCCATCATGATTGTAATGACATTTGTAGATTTGCTTATTGATTTTTTTTATAAGAATTGAACACTCAAAACAATGGTATTCCATTGTTTTGATTGTTCAATTCTATCTTACTACATATACTAACCTCATTCAAATAAATCTTTGTTGGTCTAAAAGCTGCTATTGGACTCAAATTTTGTTGTGCTACTTCAGACTAATTTATACTTTGTCATAATTTTGTAAAAAGAGAAAGATAAATTATATGGGTTCCCCTTTTTCCAGCAATGACATTGTTGCCATCTTGGCTAGTATGACAAAAGCCTCAAAGTTATTCCGTGATTGTGTTCATCCTGCCAAGGTGTGATTTTTTAACCAAAAAAATTCAGGGCTGTCAGACCACCTCGTGCCCTGGCAGTAACCATTGCATTGATATGTGATATTGAACCAGTGGGTTTCCCTAGTGATGAAAATTTCCTACATAGCAACTTTGGACAATAAAAAAACAACCCATCAGTGCTCAGGTTGTCATTCTTTGGGTTCTCTTCCCTGTCTAGTAGCAGGACAAAGATAAATTCCTGATGGGACTTGGATTCCTCTTATCTCTAATACTCCTGAATATGTGCATGAACTCTAAGGCACCATAAAATCAGGCTGCCATTTCACACACTATATTGGATAACAATGGCTTCATAATATAGCTCTAAACACACATTTTTGGCTTTTAAACCAACAGAGGATTTATGGAAAACACAATAGACTATTCAACAATGTGTAAAGGCAGTGGTCCTCTCAAAGTGATCTTTCATAATAAATATGTCATTACTTTTTTCGTCTTTGATATATTGAAGGGAATGATATTTGCAGTGATGAAAAATAAGTCATTGCTTTTGGAATGGAGGTTGTGCATTCATATTAATCCCAAGTCCATCAATAGCTACTAGCCAAGATGATTGAGGGGAACTTTTGCATTTAGAGACTGTAACCCTCTGAATCCCAGTGCTATGAGGCAACATCAGGGGAAGAAAACTATTTTAAACTGTGAGAGGCAAAAAGAGCTGAATATATTATTTCAAATATTCAATGATCTTATTTCCCAGCAAATGAATAGCAGAGGCCTCAGCCTCTATGCTCTGTTCAGCCATGGTTTAAGGATTTGTAAGGCCTGGAGCACCAGAGCCAGTTTAAAGATTTGCAGGGCCTTAGCAGAGCACAACTAATGCTTTTACTTGTGCTGCAGTGTTCTAATAGCCAAGGGGGAGGCTTTACACTAATGTGACTTGTGGCCCACACACACATGCTCAATGAGTGATGGGCATGCTCTGTTATTGCTCTTTTTTTCATTCTTGAAGTCAGCAAGCCTCATAAGTATGAAGAACCCCTAACAATGGGAAGCCCCCCTAACTGTACAGCACTATGAGAATCCTGGAACCTTGTAGCCTATAGCACATGCCTATATGGATAAACTTCTTCTGACCCTGTTGTTGACCATCCAGAAGAACTGGTTGGCCACTGTGTGACATGGGGTGCTGGACTAGATGGCCTGATACAGGTTATTATCTTTTCAGAACATGTCAGAATAATGATATAATTCCCCCAAAAGAGAGTTTTTCACCTTGCTGTATGGGTGACTCGGCAGGGCAAGCAGCTTTGCCAGGGTGGGGCACCATCTACACAACAGCCCTGTGGGATAGATCAAGATAGAGTGTTTGTCTGTCTGGAGCAGCGGAAAGAGCGAGATCAGCATAGTGGGACAAAAGGCAGAACTGAAGTGAGAAACCCTGTGGGGAAAAAAACAATTTATATACAATCATGAACAATGGATCTTGCTTTAAATGGTTAATGATAGTTGTCTAGTATTATAGGACCTCTCTGCATTTATGGAAGCACTTTGGTTGAAAAGAAAATAGTCCTTTCAGAATTTGTTAGTTTACCCACTCCCCTCCAAAAATATGGTGCATGGTTTACTTTAAAGATAAAGGTATCTCCTGTGCAAGCACCGGGTCATGTCTGACCCTTGGGGTGACGCCCTCTAGCGTTTTCATGGCAGACTCAGTACGGGGTGGTTTGCCAGTGCCTTCCCCAGTCATTACCGTTTACCCCCCAGCAAGCTGGGTACTCATTTTACCGACCTCGGAAGGATGGAAGGCTGAGTCAACCTTGAGCTGGCTGCTGGGATTGAACTCCCAGCCTCATGGACAGACAGCTTCAGACAACATTTCTGCTGCCTTACCACTCTGCCCCACAAGAAGCTCTTATGGTTTACTTTACATATCTTTAATTAAGTTGACCTGGAAGAAAATATTTATAGGTGTTTGTAGATTGGAATGTAGAAAATGAACAATAGATTTGTAGAGTTCCTTAAGAAAAAAGAAGTGGGAGAAAGGTCAAAGTGTGCCCGGATTCTCACTTTCCTGAGATCTGTGCAGACTGGAATTTTGGAGAAGCTGCTGTTGCATTATAGGTTCTTGCCCGGAGAATGATTACAGATGAGTAAATACTGACTGAACGGGAAGAATTTGTGCAAGGGGCATTCCATATATTTTAGTTTGGGATTGGATTCATTTAAATTGTGAGATGTTCTATTTATTTGAACACTGGTTCCAGAATACCAAAGAATACATGCTCCAGCCCTATGAGAGGACAACTTCATAAGTATAGAATAGAATAATTTTACTGCTGTGGGTGGAAAAAGCATGGATAGCCAATGTTCTGAAATGTTCCAGTATTCTTTTGGAGGGCAGCATCAGAAACAAAAGAGTATTGCAATCCTGTCTGGAGCCATCAGGTGCCACCATCATATAAAGTGTAATAAGAATGAGAGACATTTTTCGTTGATCTTTTCGGAAATGTAAGTTGTTTGAAGGAAAACTGACAGGTTTATGTTAGGCGGGAAAGAACCAAAGCCTTTTGAGGAAGCAGTGAGTATAAGCAACAGCTGGAAGTTGTGCAGGCTGACAGTTTTCCCTTGTGCCCCCCCCCATGTGTGAGAGAGTGCGGCTGCTATAGGAATGTGGACACACTGCTGCTTTATCAAGCAGGTCATGTGAATTTCTGCAGCAACACATGATCTTCCTTTCCTTTGAGGAACAAAGCTGCTATTTCCCGATGACTATTTTTAAGTCCTGTGCCTGATTACATCACTGCTTCCTCTGCACTGATCTGAAACACTTTATCAGTAGATGGTTAAAAAAACCAACAACAGTCATGATAAAAAATAAACTTAAGTCTTATGAATGGGGAGGGAGCAGAGAAAAAAACCCTGGCTGCACTTTAATGAGAAAAAAAGTGTTACTTGCCCTGGACTGAAAGCAGTTTAGTATACCCAGTGTGGATCCTATGGAAAATAAGTGAAAAAATGCTATAAAGATTTTTAGTATTTGCAGTCTCCCCAGTATATGTGTGTGTGTGTGTGTGTGTGTGTGTGTGTATGAAAGCGAGCGAGAGAGGGAGAGAGCCTGCTGCCAGCTGTAAGTAATGGGATTAGACTGTGAAATGAAGGAAGTTATTGCCAAAAGTACCAAGAAAATGTTTGGCTATAATTAGTGTTCTGTAACTTGCTAGTTCTGATTCTTTTGTCACTCAAGAAGGCTGTTCTGAGTGTCCAAGTAAGCACCTGTTGCTACTGTTCTGCCAGAAGCCCCTCCACAGCCCAGATACTATTAAGCAAGAAAGAGTATAGGAGGAATATGGTACTTTTACATTTTCTCTTATTTCAGACCTCAGTTGCACTGATATTTGTTTCATGGCCCTTTAGGAGCAACTATATATGGACTTGGAGAGAGTGAGTCATATAACCAAACTGACCTATTAAGAATTCAGATCCATGTAGAGTTCATGATGGATGCATGCATTCATGCTGAGTGCAGCAGCACCACAAAGCTACTAAATATGGGATGTGTTGGGATTTTTCAACTTGGCTAGGTCCTGAGTCCTTCCAGGAAAATAGAGCTGGCCCCATTATGCACAGCAGCAGCCATGGTGGGCCACCCCTGGTTTCTTGCAGCAGGGCAGCATGCCCCACCACTTCTTGTGTACCGATGGGGGAACATTTCTCCTGCTGGACACTGTCCACCCTGGATTTCAGTGTGAAAATATGCCAGCCAGGGTGGGAAGGTTCCACCACATTTCTCGATGGTTCAAAATAACAGGGTTTGGAACTTGGAGGGCAGGTCTTTAAGCATTGACTGAACACATACTTATAAAGGATCCTTTAGGATGATCCTACATTGAGCAGGGGATTGGACAAGATGGTCTCTATGGCCCCTTCCAATTCTATGATTCTAGGTAGAAGAGCATCCACGGCAGGTCCCCTGTGACTTTGACGTCTCTAGCTTGCACATGATTCATTCTATATACTCCTTAAACTCTGCCTGTCAAAATGACCAAGTGTATAGAATAGATCTATGCATCCTTGGAGTTCTCTCCAGAGCTCTTGTTGAACATGGAATATGATCAGACCAAAGAAGTTGTTAAGCAGAGATTAATGGATACAGAACACCAACAAGACTTAATTTGTAATCTATCCTTTATTGTTAGTGAACCCAATAGATATTTGTCCTCCCCTGTGATGTACTGAACCAAACTTGAAGTACTTAGTCATAGGAGGGCCTTCACTTTAGCACACTGTAATGTCTTCTCTTCAGTGGTAATAGAAGGAAGGTATAGGAAAATAACTTAATTCAAAAGGAAATGCCCCTATGGCTCAGGACACACAGAAACATGGAACATTCACTCCTTCAAGGGCAATATTATAATGACATACATACCTGCTCCATCCTACCACTGTTATGTAGACTTTCAGGTCATTCAGGACATTTTTTTCAATTCTGTGCTGCTTATAGAAACAAATAATGACATAATTTATAGTGTTGCCAGGTTGAATATTTGCGATAGGATGGTCTCTGCTAAATGAATTGGGAGTTGTGTTATCTTAGAATAGTTTATTGTCTGTATACTCTTACTGCATGCGTTATTTTGTATGATAGTGTATTTTAGGATGTCTTAAATTCTGGTTTTAAGACATATCACATCAATTTATGCTGGTCTATGACCATAATAAAGGTCTGTCTGTCTGTCTGTCTAGAGCAGGGATTCCCAACCAGGGGTCCGTGAGCCCTCAGGGGTCTGCGGGAGCTCTGGAGGGGGTCCACAGGGTTCACTCCCTTTCTTAATGGATTCAGCCACAAGTTGGGGACCAGCCACTTCAATTCCTCCTCTGCTCCCCTTCCAAGTGTGAGTTGTCCCATGATTTCTGTGGTGGGGATGGAGCCTGCAGACCTATTCCCATCTTAAACCATGTCCTCTCTCCCTCCCCCAAGTCCTCCTTGACCCTGCCTGTTAATGTGGGTGATGATGTCACTTCCAGTGACATGTCACTTCCAGTGACATGTCACTTCCAGTGACATGTCACTTCCAGTGACATGTAACTTCTGAGGTTGTGGTAGGCAGGCTTGGCCAGCATCACTTCTGAGGCTCTTCAAAGCCTGAAAAATGATTTCAGGGGTTTCTCCATGGTGAGAAGATTGAAAAGGGTGGCCTAGAGACATCAGACTTGCAGGGAATCTCTAGGGAAATGAAAAGGGGTCATTTCCTCAGAAAGAACCTCTCTGGGGAACCTTCTTTGGGGGCCATAATTCAGACCCCGTAAATCTGATCCTCACCAATCATGGAGAGCAAGCAGAGGAGAGTCATCCAGACATTCCCCGTGAGTTTGGTGTCCCTAGCACACTGGAGACTATTCTAATGGTTCATGAACCTCATGAATAAAACCAGTTTGTCGGGTGGCTAAAAGTGTATGATAGTTTGTGGTTCATGAACTGGGCATGGCACAAACCATGAACCAAACAACCACATTTTCCTGGAATGTACCAAACCCTAGCATTGAATTCCGTATATAAGCTTCTTTTTTTATAATTAATTTTTAAAATAGAAGTGATCTTCATATTTGGAGTAAGAGCTTGTATGATATCTGTCAGATTATATCAGTACTCTTACAGTAGTACTCTCATTTGTTCCTCTATGGCAGGGGTAGTCAAACTGCGGCCCGCCAGATGTCCATGGACTACAATTCCCATGAGCCCCTGCCACCCCCTGCTCTAAGGGATAAACTTCATACCAGTTTGTGTGCATAATCCCCACACATGTAAGTATTGTCTACTCTACTCATCGTGGCAGTGGGTCTTCAGAGTCTGAGGTAAAGGTATTTCACATCACCTACTAAGGTAAAGGTATTTCACATCACCAAAGCTGAGAGTGAGCTAAGATTGGCCAGGGAAGCGCATTGTAACAAGAAAAGATTTTTCAGTTATGTGAGGAATAAACGTAAAGTAAAGGAGGCAATAGGCCCACTGTTGGGTGTGGATGGACAAACTCTAATGGAAGATGCAGAGAAAGCAGAAAGGCTTAGTGCCTATTTTACATCTGTTTTTTCCCACAGGTCAAAGTGTTTAGGCACATCTAGAGATGGCCGTAGCCAAAGGATAGTGTCTGGGTGGCAGGTTAACATGGATAGAGAGGTTGTCGAGAGGCATTTAGCTGCACTGGATGAGTTCAAATCCCCTGGTCCGGATGAAATGCACCCGAGAGTGCTCAAAGAACTTTCCAGAGAACTTGCACAGCCCTTGTCCATCATCTTCGGAACCTCTTTAAGGACTGGAGATGTCCCGGAGGACTGGAAGAGAGCAAACGTTATTCCGATCTTCAAAAAAGGGAGGAAGGATGACCCGGGAAACTACAGACCAGTGAGTCTGACCTCTGTTGTGGGGAAGATAATGGAGCAGATATTAAAGGGAGTGATCTGCAAACATCTGGTGGACAATTTGGTGATCCAAGGAAGTCAGCATGGATTTGTCTCCAACAGGTCCTGCCAGACCAACCTAGTTTCCTTTTTTGACCAAGTAACAGGTTTGCCGGATCGGGGAAATTCGGTTGATGCCATTTACTTGGATTTTAGTAAAGCTTTTGACAAGGTTCCCCATGATGTTCTGATGGATAAGTTGAAGGACTGCAATCTGGATTTTCAGATAGTTAGGTGGATAGGGAATTGGTTAGAGAACCGCACTCAAAGAGTTGTTGTCAATGGTGTTTCATCAGACTGGAGAGAGGTGAGTAGCGGGGTACCTCAAGGCTCGGTGCTCGGCCCGGTACTTTTTAACATATTTATTAATGATCTAGATGAGGGGATGGAGGGACTACTCATCAAGTTTGGGGATGACACCAAATTGGGAGGACTGGCAAATACTCCGGAAGATAGAGACAGAGTTCAATGAGATCTGAACACAATGGAAAAATGGGCAAATGAGAACAAGATGCAATTTAATAAAGATAAGTGTAACGTTCTGCATCTGGGTCAGAAAAATGAAAAGCATGCCTACTGGATGGGGGATACGCTTCTAGGTAACACTGTGTCTGAACGAGACCTTGGGGTACTTGTGGATTGTAAACTAAACATGAGCAGGCAGTGTGATGCAGCGGTAAAAAAGGCAAATGCCATTTTGGGCTGTATCAACAGAGGCATCACATCAAAATCACAAGATGTCATAGTCCCATTGTATACGGCACTGGTCAGACCACACCTGGAGTACTGTGTGCAGTTCTGGAGGACTCACTTCAAGAAAGACGTAGATAAAATTGAAAGGGTACAGAGGAGAGCGACGAAGATGATCTGGGGCCAAGGGACCAAGCCCTATGAAGATAGGTTGAGGGACTTGGGAATATTCAGCCTGGAGAAAAGGAGGTTTAGAGGGGACATGATAGCCCTCTTTAAGTATTTGAAAGGTTGTCACGTGGAGGAGGGCAGGATGCTGTTTCTGTTGGCTGCAGAGGAGAGGACACGCAGTAATGTGTTTAAACTTCAAGTACAATGATATACGCTAGATATCAGAAAAAAAAATTTCACAGTCAGAGTAGTTCAGCAGTAGAATAGGCTGCCTAAGGAGGTGGTGAGCTCCCCCTCACTGGCAGTCTTCAAGCAAAGGTTGGATACACACTTTTCTTGGATGCTTTAGGATGCTTAGGGCTAATCCTGCATTGAGCAGGGGGTTGGACTAGATGGCCTGTATGGCCCCTTCCAACTCTATGATTCTATGATTCTATGATTCTATGATTCTATGATTCTACTGTCTGATCTTGTTAACCTGAAGATGCTGCAAACTGAACCTTCTGCATGCAAAGCAAGGTTATTTCACTAAGCAACATCCCCTCCCCATATTTCTCTGTTGTTTCTACTACTTTCCCCTTCTTGAAGATGGGGGCAACACATACCTGCTTCCTATCTTCCTCCTACCATGTCCTTATTTTTTTACTTTGAACATAATTGCTAGGGTCAGTGAGGGCGACCAGTTGTCCCCTTGATCCCTGTCCGTCATGGTTGCTTAAGACCAGCGACCCATGGATAGGTGTTCTCCTGAGGGAGATTATAAACCTCTCCCTTACATCGGGAGAATTCCCTCAGTGGCTCAAGGAGGCAGTGGTTCGCCCTCTTCTGAAAAAACCATCACTGGATCTGCGGGACACCGCCAGCTGCAGCCAGATAATGCATCTTGCATTCCTGGGCATTTTTGGAGGAAACTTTGGCCCTTGATCCATACCAGTCTGGTTTCTGTCCTGGCCATGGGGTAGTGACTGTGCTGGTCGCCCTGACAGATGATCTCTAGTGCCAGGTGGACCGGGGTGGGTTGGCCATTCTCGTGCTATTAGACCTGTGAGCTGCATTTGATGTGGTTGACCATGAGCTTTTGGTTCACCGCCTCGCTGATACTGTGACTGGAAGGGTGGCTCTTAAGTGGCTAACCTCCTTTCTAGAGAACAGGTCACAGAAGGTCGCTATGGGGGAGGAATTATTATTATTATTATTATTATTATTACTACTACTACTACTACTACTACTACTACTACTATTATTATTATTATTATTATTATTAAATTTTTATACCGCCCTTCTCCAAATAGGCCTCAGGGCTGTATACAACATAAACAGTTAAAACAAAATAAAATCCCCAATTAACATCAACAACAAGTCACATCTTTAATCCGCTCCTCAGAGTGGCAATCCAGGGCCAAGTGGCCAATTGGGAGGCGTGCTTTGCACGCCTCCCTGTTGGCAACTTGGCCCGTCTCCCAGAGGCCGCGCCACCAACTCTTCAGTCCTCCCAAGCCGCCATCCTTGCCGGATGGCCGCCAGGGAGGACCCTGCCCCCACACCACTGGGCGCCGTGGCAATGATGCTCTCGCTGCCCAGCGACTGCCCTATGACGACTGGCCAACTTGCTCCGACCCCACCACCCCCTCCCCGAATTCCGCCACCCGCCAACCTCAGAAGGCCGCCACCACCCTCCACCCCCGGCTCAGCCACCACCCGGCCTCCCCCCCTCCACCGTCTGCCTGGAGCTGCCGCCGCCTGACCCTTCCCACCCAGACACTTGCCGCTGCCTGCTTCCCCCGCTGCAGCCGCCCGACCCTTCCCACCCAGACACTTGCCGCTGCCTGCTTCCCCCGCTGCAGCCGCCCGACCCTTCCCACCCAGACACTTGCCGCTGACTGCTTCCCCTGCTGTTCCCAGCCTTCAACGCCACTGCCGCGCAGCCGCCGCCCCGACGAATGCCTGCCTCCCCATACGAGGTCGAAGACACACTCACCGACAGGAGAGGATGCCAGCGCCATGCCTTGGCCGCTGCCCCAAGCGCCGTGCCTAGGCCGCAGCCGCCGCGATGCTGCACGTGGCCGCCCGCCTCTGAGGCGGCTGCCATCGACCATCGGCGCACCTACCCGACGCTCCGCAGACCCAGGCTGACACAAATGGTAGGACGCCTTTCTTACTTCCACCCCTCCCAAGCAGAAGCCTTTTAGCTTCGGCGGGAGGGCCCTTCTAGCACCCATTTTATTGCACGATAAAATGGGCTTTAAATCTAGTATAACATATAAGCGGCAGTGGTCGCAGTTCTGATTGTATTTAACTGACTTCCACCCAAGTTCAGCCTGGTGGGGAGAATAATCGCATCTGCAGACTCACGCCCAGCTCAATTGTTTAAGGTAGTTCGGTCTCTCACTGCCCTGGCTGAAGGGCAACAAACCGGTAGCAAATTGGATATCAGCTGTGAGGCATTTGCGAGTCATTTTGCAGATAAAATCTCGACACTCTGCCATGACCTCTCTCCAACCTTAGATACAGAAAATGAACTAGAGGCCCCTTGGGCGTCTGTGGAGAAAACCCTGAGTAACTTCAGACGACTCACGCTGACTGAAGTGGACAGGATACTAGCAACAGCGAGGCCAACCACATGCCCACTAGACTCTTGCCCATCCTGGCTCTTAAGAACAGCTGACATAAGGATAAAGGGCCTCCTCCAGGAGATAATCAATCTATATCTCACAATGGGAGAATTCCCGGAGGGATTGAAAGAGGCTGTGGTACGCCCACTGCTGAAAAAAACATCCTTAGACCGCGAGAGCCCAACAACTATCGACCCGTCTCGCATCTACCGTTTCTGGGGAAGATGATAGAAAGGGCTGTCACAAACCAAATAACAGAGTACCTGGAAGAAGCTTCAGTCCTAGACCCATCCCAGTCAGGCTTCTGGCCTGGCCATGGGGTAGAGACAGCGCTAGTCTCCCTGACGGACGACCTCCGTTGCCAGTTGGACTGAGGCGGGTCGGTACTGCTGATATTACTAGACCTCTCAGCAGTGTTTGACACAGTCGATCACAAGCTTCTAGCTCGCCACCTCATCGATGCCGGAATACGAGAGACAGCCCTCCAATGGCTGATCTCCTTCCTCCGGGATCGTGGACAGAGGGTTGCAATAGGAGAGAAAACATCAGACCGCCGGCAACTTACTTGCGGAGTTCCACAAGGAGTGGTCCTCTCTTCTTTCCTATTCAACATCTTTATGCGCCCTCTCGCACAACTGGTACAGAGGTTTGGGCTGGGTTGTCATCAATATGCCGATGACACCCAGCTCTTCCTCCTGATGGATGGCCGCCCTGACTCCCCCCAGAAGCAGTAGCCAGCTGCCTGGAAGCAGTGATGAGATGGCTGAAGCAGAGTCTCCTGAAGCTCAATCCTTTAAAGACGGATGTCCTGTGGCTGGGTAGGAAGGGCTCATGTGAGGAAGTGCGCCTGCCTGCCCTCGATGGTGTACAGCTCTCTACACTGACTCTGCCAGGAACCTAGGCATGATTCTGGATGCTTCCCTTACAATGGAAGCCCAGATCACAAAAGTAGCGTGGCTGGCATTTTACCATCTCCACCAAGCCAAACTACTAGCACCCTACCTGGCCCCGGAACACCTAGCCACAGTGATCCATGCAACAGCCATCTCTAGACTGGACTTCTGTAACTTGCTCTATGCAGGCCTGCCCTTAGCCTTGACCCAGGCCAGCCCTTAGCCTTGACCCGTCCGAGCTACATTGGTGACCTGAGCCTCCATAGAGAGGGAGGCATCAAATGTCACCCCTAAATTCCTGGCAACTGGTGCAGGTGTTAATTGCACCCCGTTCAGGCATGGGAGGCGCGCTTCCTGGTCCTGCCCTCTTCTTCCCAGCCACAGGACCTCCATCTTGGAGGGGTTGAGTTTCATGTGACTCTGCCTGAGCCATCCAGCTACCTCATCCAATCAGCTGGCAAATGTATCCAGGGTGGAGTCTGGCCGGCCATCTATTAGGAAGTAGAGCTGGGTGTCATCCGCATATTGGTGGCATCCCAGCCCATAGCCCCAGACCAGCTGGGCTAGAGGGTGCATATAGATGTTAAAAAGTGTGGGGGAGAGTATTGCCCGCTGTGGAACCCCATAAGGGAGCTTGCAAGGGCTCGACATATTCTCCCCTATCGCAACCCTCTGTGTCTGGTTCTGGAGAAATCCATTGAAGTGCAGTCCCCCTTATTCCAGCTCTGGCAAGGCGGTATACCAATAACTCGTGGTCGACCACATCAAATGTGGCTGACAGGTCTAGAAGCACAAGAATGGCGGAACCGCCCCAATCCAGCTGGCGCCAGATATCATCCATGAGGGCGACCAGCACGGTCTCCACCCCGTGGCCAGGGCAGAAGCCAGACTGGTATGGGTCGAGGGACGAAGTTTCATCCAAGAAACCTAGGAGTTGGTCCACCGCGGCCCGCTCTATCACCTTACCCAGGAACGCGAAGTGCAAAACCGGGCGGTAACTGGCAGGGTTCCGCGGGTCCAATGATGGCTTTTTATCCAACTCCTTTGCACTCCCATATGGGGTGCAACAGGGAGCAGTGCTCTCCCCCACATTATTTAACATCTATATGCATCCTCTGGCCCAGCTGGTATGGAGTTATGGGCTTGGGTGATACCCAGCTCTATCTCTTGATGGATGGCCGTCAGGATCTCCCCCCAGAAAAATTCGCCAGCTGTTTCTAAGCAGTGGCTGGATGGATCAGGAGGAACCACCTGAAACTCAGCCACTCAAAGATAGGGGTCCTTTGGCTAGGCCGAAGTGAGCAGGAACAGGAAGTGCGTCTTCCCTGCCTGGACGGGGTGCAATTTTCATCTGTGCCCCAAGCCAGGAATTTGGGAGTGATTCTGGGTGCCTCACTTTCCATGGAAGCCCAGGTCACTAAGGTAGCCCAGATGGTGTTTCTCCATCTATGGAAAGCTCGGCTACTAGCACCCTATCTGCCCCCAGGACACCTGGCCACTGTGATCCATGCAATGGTAACTTCTAGATCTGACTTCTGTAACTCGCTCTATGCAGGCCTACCCTTGTCCCTAACCCGGAATTTACAGCTGGTACAGAATGCAGCTGCACGGGTCCTCACTAAATCATCTTGGAGGTCCCATGTTCAGCCTCTGCTGAAGCAGCTGCACTAGTTGCCAGTTTGTTTCCGGATTAGGTTCAAGGTTTTGGTCTTAACCTTTAAGGCTATACATGGCTTGGATCCTGCATACTTGAGGGACTGCCGATCTCCTTATGCCCCTTGTCAGGGCACTTCGCTCTGCGAGTAAGAATCTGCTGTTAATCTCAGGAACCGGGAGGCACACCTGGCCTTGACAAGGGCCAGGGCCTTTTTGGTCCTGGCCCCTACCTGGTGGAATGAGCTCCCTGAAGAGCTGTGGGCCCTGATAAAGATCTCTGAGTTCCGCAGGGCCTGCAAAATGGAGCTCTTCCGCCAGGCGTATGTCTGAGGCTGGGTGGTGGCCCGGGAGCTAAAATTGGGCCCCTCTCCCCAGAGGGAGAATCAGTATTAGACTGGCCTGGTTTCCCAGAATGTTCCACTCTATGCCCAATTATCCGTCCGCTCCCTTCTGCTCATCCAGTAGGCCTGTATGGGAATAGTTTTTTCTTAATCGCCATCATTGTGATTGAGTCATTGTTTATGGGGTTTTAATGGGGAATTGTAATGTTTTTTTTTTATGGTTTGCCATCCTCTTTTAACATACATATTCAGTTCCCATCACATATTAATCCTAATCTAGAAGTTTTTACCATTTTTCTTAGCAAAATGATTGTTAATACATATGAGAGTATGATCTATTATAAGAATATATTCTATTATTATCTTAAGTGATATATGGTCAGTCCCTTCATAAATTGGTCCTGACCTAAGAGTTACTGCTGCTGTCTTGTTAATACATATGAAGTATAGTTTGTCATCTTCTTTTAGCATACATATTGGCATACATATTCAGTTCCCATCACATATTGATCCTGATCTAGAAGTTATTACCATCTTTCTTGGCAGAGTAATTGTTGATACATATAAGAGTATAATCTATTATAAGAATATATTCTATTATTGTCTTAGATGATATAAAGTCAGTTCCCTTCATATATTGGTCCTGTCCTAAGAGTTACTACCGCTGTCTTCCCCACAGGAAACCAGGAGAATGCTCCACTGTTCAACACATCCTTCAGGTGGTCGCAGAAAATGAAATTGTGTTTTTTTCCATAGTAAAGTATTTCTGATTGTCCTTCTGTCAGGGCCAAAGAAGTCTCTTGCTTGATTCTTGCTTGCAGTCGCCTTTAAGTAGGCTCTGTATACTTTATCAACCTGGATCTCTTCCTCTGGTCGCACAGAGATATCTCCTGATAGCTTTTTGCGTGCTGTCACCTTTGAATAGACTCTTTTTATTTTGCTGATCCAAATAACTTCCTGCTCTAAATAGACTTCCAGGTTTTCGGTGCTTTCCTTCCTTAAATCTGTTTTCCCAAGTTCTTCCAAGGTGCTTTGGATTTTTACGTCCCTAGCTCTCTCCCCCTCCTGCTGATTAACTTCCAGACATTGAATTCTCATTTGTATTGTTGACTGAGCTGTGCCCTCATCAACTGCTCTCACCAGATCGTCGGCTCCGTCCAAAAGCTCCCCTTTAATCCCTCGGATTTCCTTTTCCACCTTATTGACTGCTTTCAGTATCTTTGAGTTCCCTTCGCATAACAAATGAAAAAGCTGTGCCTTAGCTAATTTTTCCATAGTTCTAGGCAGTCACAAAGTATAAACAGAAAGTCTCGTGAGGTCTCGCGGGAGCAAGAGCGATCCCAAATTATCAGTTTGTCCATCTCCGTATCAAGTCAGCTTCCCCCACTGAACTCTCTCCAGCAAAGCTTTAAAGTCTCTTTTTTCTTAAGCTCTCTCTTTGTTTGGTTAGTGGGTATAATTAGCTGGGAGCCTCTCACTTGACGAAAGAAGGAATTCACTTGTAAATTGGTTGAGGAGGGGGGGGGGAAGAGAGAAAAGGAAAAGCCAGAAAGCTTTCAATCCTTACTGTTGTAGACTTCAGCTCCTGTCAGTCTAGTAAAAGATGATCAGGGAAGAATGTAGGGTCAGCTGGTCGTTTCAGGCTTAGAAAGTTATTTACGACAAGGGCGCCATCATGACCTTAAGCACATGCCGCGGTTGATCTGGAGAGCTTCATCTCCTCCCTCTCCACAGATCTGTAGGACCCTCAGGATGCCGTTCCCGGTTCCTGGGGTGACCGGCGAGCAGATTTGCGTATCTGCTAAGGTCAGCCAGGTGCGGTTGCTCCTGACCCTCAGCATGGCTTAAGAGCCGGACAGAAGCCCAGATGATACGGCGCCATCTTCAGTTGTTCTCGGGAATTGTAATGGTTTTTAATGTACTGCCAGTTTCCAAGAGCAGCAGTCATACAAATTAACAAACAAACAAATAATAATAATAACAACAACAACTAAAGAACTAAAGAACCTTTTTTTTATTGCATTTAGCATTTCTTGCTAGCCAAAGCTCATACGCAACTATAGCTTTTCTAACACTCTCCCTCCAAGCATTTTTCGCTTTGCCTGTATGATTGAATGCCTATTCATTGCTCCAGGCAGTTTCCTCTTTAAAAAAAAATACAACCTGTTCCCAGGAGAAGGGAGAGGGAGGTGGGTGTGAGGGCGGGACATTGGAGGCAGAGATAGCACTTCTTTGCCTCCATACATTTCTTTAGCATGTGGTCTGCGGGTTGCTCTCCTGTAGCTTGTGCTTTTTAGGTTGGGGAATCCACTTTATGCGATGCCCCAACTAGCACTTTTAAATGGCAGATGTTACTTGAGGTTTGCTGGATGGTCACAAGAGGTTGGCACATTGTGCAAGATGCCAAAAACACGGTGTCTTCATAAGGTAAGCATTTCACTATATTTATCAGGTGCAGAATGGCCCCAAATCATCCTCCAACTCCTCCTCCTTCTCCTTGAGATACCTCAAGCATCCATGTCTCTTTTTTGGATATTGATAAGTTGAAAATTAGAAATATATTCATTTAAAAAGAAAAAAGACTTTAATATATTTGTGCCATTTTGATTTCAGTTTTTAACTTATCTTTCCTTAACTAGAGCATGAAACCATGGAGCTACTTGAGTGAGTGCAACACAGTCATTCTTCTACCTTGTCTAAAGCTCCTCATTTTTTTTCCTGCTGCATTTTACCAACTACCCTTTTCCCAATACTACAGTACCACTTTTTAATTGAAAGAATTCACTGTGTCTGTCCCCAAGCATGGTTATTTTTCTTTGCTCTTAATGAGTTCCACTACATCACCCTCTGGTTCTTAAAATGTGGGCACAGCTTGTATCACAACTTTCTCCCTTTCTTTTTAAGGTGACTGAAGCTCTATCTTGCACACACATATCTTAGGAAATTATCCACTGATTTTTCCTTACAACTTCTCTTCCTCAGAAGGCTTCCCCTTAATTTGGGAGCAAATGCCTGCCTACCCTTATTCTTTCTGCCAAATCACTGCCCTAGTTGACCAGACACTGTGTGGATTAGCCCTGTCAATCAAAAGACCAGTACTCTCATTGGAGTTAGGATCTGTCATACTTTCCTCTGATCAGTCTCAGATTCAGGTCTGCCTGAACTCCCTCCAGCCTGCAGCTTATATATTATCTCCAAATCACAAGGCTCAAAGCCTGTTTGTAGCCCGAGCTTTTACTTGGATCATGAGGAGTTTCTATTCTTCCCTCACTGTCGCTGTTGTTACAGCACTCAGAACCCCCTTTCCCAGGTGCTGTCCATCACAAGTCTAGAGAAGAAAAACTCGATTGTAGAACATGTGGTGGGGTGGGCTTATCATAGTTGAAGGGTGGGCCAGTAATGAAAAGAGGTAAACTTATATACCATTATCTGGTCATAAACCACACTGCCAAAATTGGTGAAAATAGTATTTCAAATCTGCATCTGCAATGGACTATCTAATAATCGCAAACAATTTTTTAAAAAATGAACTCATTGGAATACATCCAAGTGGGGAAATGGAGGCTTAGAATTTTGGGAATAATGGATTCCTTGGAATAAATGGCAATTCCAAATTGTTTTCAGCTATTCTTTCCTTTGATAACTTGAGTCCTCATTATAATGAATGTGTCTGGCTTTCTGTGTACATGAAACTCAAATATTAATATCTAACAGTTATCTTTCCTGACTAGCCTGGTCATATTTAATCTTTCCTTGATAACTTCTTGTTATGGTTGCTGGTACTATCACTTCCTCAGCCCAGCTATTAATGGCAGTATAATCTTTAGGCATAGCAGGTGATAATGCTTATCTTTTTCCCCATAGATTCACCTGCTGATTTTTGTAGCTCAAATTTCTGTTAAAGCCACAACAGTAACCTTGGTTGCTCTACTTCTCTCAAGGCCTCTTTGGATGTGGGTTCTGCATATGCCACCTGCTCAGGAAGCAATCGTTTATACACCACACCTTGTTATGACTCTCTCCTCTTCAGTTTGATGATAGTTATTTTCACTCATTTCGCTACATTTCCCATTCTTGCCACATTTCTCATTTGCCTGTCATCAGATTAGGGTTGATAACTTTATTTTCCCCCCATTCTCTAGCTGTGCCAGGAACAAAAACATTACTGACTAACTTTTCTGATTGTTAGTAACCTTCCATTACACTGTTCTTGCATCCTGGCTAGATTGTTGATGATGAAAATATACAACCATATTTGTGTCCTATTGAAAATGCAATACTAAGCAGAGTTACCCTTCCTAAGTCAGTTGAATTCAAGGGTTTAGAAGTTTAACTCTGCTGAGGACTGTACTGTACTCATAGAACCTCTGGCCCTACATATTTGGTGATCCCAGATCATTTCAGTAAGGATATTAATATTCACTACCCATTTCAGTGTTAGAGCTTACATGCATAAACCTTTGTTCAGGCTGTGGAGTTCCACAGGGCTCGGTGCTCTCCCCCACGCTCTTTAACATCTTTATGCACCCTTTGGCCCAGCTGGTCAGGAGTTACGGCTTGGGTTGCCATCAGTATGCTGATGACACCCAGCTGTAGCTCCTGTGTCACTGCTGTGATGGGAACAGAGCTGGGGCAGGCATTTACCATTCTGTCACCCCATGCCCACACAGTTAAATTAAAATGAGAGTACTTACCTCTCTGGACTCCAGTTGCTACCACATGCAATGAGTGATCCTCCCCTTTCCACCCCCTCTAGGCCCATCATTGGCCATTTGGGGAGGGCAGATTGGTTGACATAACCATATATGGTCATATCATCTGATATATATTTTAATTAAAATATATTTAAAATTAATTAACTCCCATCCTACTGGGGAAATCTTTCTAGGGCCATCAAGAAACCCCAGGGTTTATCAAAAACCCCTGTTGAAAAAGCCTGTTCTAGAGGAAGGTTTTGAGGGATTGTCCACATGTAACTTTTTTAGTGACACAGTCTTTTCACTACCATATTATTAAGGATCATAGAATCATAGAATAATAGAGTTGAAAGGGACCTCATGGGTCATCTAGTCCAACTCCCTGCACTATGCAGGACACTCACAACCCTATCAATCATAGGGTTCTTGAGAAGTGTAGAGCAACAATTTAAAAAACTTTAGGAGTTTCTGGAGAGGATTTTAGCTGAGAAGTTTACAAAATGTAGCTTTCCCTACCATCAGTACCATCACTATTCCGGAATGGGTGTACCATACATGCATCTTATATTGAATCAGACCAGTGGACAGGGGCCATGAAGGTCAATACTGTCTGCTTGGAGCACTAGCAGCTCTCTAGGGTCTCAGGTAAAAGCCTCTCATATCCCATACTACCAGTGCTTTTAATAGGAGATTGAACCTGGTACCTTCTTGACTTTTCCCTACTGTGCAGTTCTTCGATCAAAATCACACTTGCTTTGTAGAGTGCAGAAAGGTAAAACCAGACTGTAAGTCCAGAGGAGTCAGAAACCTGGTACATGGGCATTTGGAAATGCTTTTTCAATTATTTTTTTTTTTTGCATGTGCGTGTTAACAGCAGGAGAAGCACTTTAAGCAGCTTGTATGATTCCAGCTTTAGACACAGAGCCTCCATCTAAAAAAGAAGTGGCAGCCTGACTCAAATTGTCATCATTAAGACAGCACCATGACAAGTTGGTTGCAGTGTACGTGTCCAAAGTCACCCTCATCTGTTCATATTTTCCTTTCCAAAAGTGAATCATTACATTCTCAGAGAAAAACAGTTGGTTGCAAATAATTTGAGGAAGGAACTCAACAGTTATACATGACAGAACATTTTACTCCTCCTGGTTCCTTTCCAGTGATAAACACATTGAGCTATCAGAGCCTTTCATGTTCAAGGACACATTTGTCTTGAAACCCCCCCCCCCTTTCCATGCTCACTGCAGTGAAGCAAAGCTGGAAACACAGATTTTAAAAACTGGGAGCAGCTGAATATTCTTTCAACAATAATTTTATCTCACTTAACACACTCTTGGGATAGCTAGGAATTAAAGAAAGGAAATATTTACATACTAATTATATTTCTATTTATTTCATTAAGTTATTATGAGTCTCTGGCATTCAGAAGTGGCTCGCTTGAGCTCTAATTGTTTTGTCTAATGTTGCAATTATGGTATTATAAAAAGAATTCAAGGAATAAAAGCCAGCAATCTCAGGAGAAGAAGCAATTTGCACTGAGCCAAAGGAAAACCATGGAAGTGATAGTTCAATGAATCAGTGCAGCAAAAAGAGGTAGATACTTTTATGGGGCAGAAAGCTTAGTAAAGAGAGTGGGAGGGCTTTTCTCTAAAAGTGTGTGGAAGTCTCTTCTTAGCTATTAAATAGTTTATGTTGGTCCACATGCAAGAAAGTATTTTCCAATCCCTCCATGTTGCCTTCTAAGATAGTAATTTTTATGTCAAGGATATTTATATTAAGAATCCCACAAAGCCACAAGTTACTTTCCATCGACGTAGCTTGCAAGGATCTATATAAAAAGTTTCCATTAAAACGCATGTAGTGTGTTATTGAGTGCTTGATATTTGGCTGTTGATTTTTAACTGCCCATTACTATGCCTTCAAGAGCATTTTCCTACGCATCAAGGCAACACAGTGAATGTACAAATTATGAAAAGAGAACTTCCTGGTTGGAGAAATCTGCCATTTTCCACCATAAAACAAATCTGCAGCAAATTTGGAGCTCTGACCAACTTATAATTGGTCAACTTACCAATACATGGACCCTCTCTGGGCTACACTAGCCCATGGTTTAGGCTTGATAGTTAAATAGAGCCTCCATGTTCAGAGGCAGTCTATATCTGGTGACACATCTAGTAAAAAAAAAAAAAAGAGCACTCAACCTGATCCAGAGTATTCTTTATTGTGCAAATATTAAAATTTATAAATATATTTTAAATGTCTGCGTTAAAGGTATTTCTGGAGCCCTTGGACCCTGCTAGAATCTGCTAAGATAATAAATGCATTTAATATTTCCTAAACAAATAGACAAACAAGACAAGATGGAGAAACAACCTATTTTGGTGTACTGGTTAGGAGTGCGAATTTCTAATCTGGTGAGCCGGGTTCGATTCTGCACTCCCCCACATTCAGCCAGCTGGGTGACCTTGGGTTCCCCACAGCACTGATAAAGCTGTTCTGACTGAGCAGTGATATCAGGGCTCTCTCAGCTTCACCCACCTCACAGGGTGTCTGTTATGGGGAGAGGAAAGGGAAGATGGCTGTAAGCCACAAGATAACTTGTCCTTTTATCCCATCACTGCTGATTTTACTGACTTTGTTGAGGAACTTTGTCGAAAGTTTCTAGAAGTCTAGGTAAACAACATCTCCTGGGCCACCATTGTCCATATGCTTGTTTACCCCCAGCTCTAAAAGGCTAGTGAGACAAGATTTTCCCTTACATTATCCCCTGCTGATGCTTCCTCAATAGCTTTTATTCATCAATATGCATATAGTAGTTTTATCTTTAACAATAGATCCCACTTACACAATAAGTGGAAATTTTTTGTATCTCCTTTGAAACCTTGTTAAAAGATTGGGTTATATGAGCTACCTTCCAGTTCTTGGGAAACGAGGAAGATTTTACTAATAAATTGCATATTTTTGTCTGGAGATCCACAAGTTCACATTTGAGTTTTTTCAAAACTCTTGGATGTATGCCATTTGTGCCTGGTGATTTGAAAAGTTAAAGGGGAGACTGCTGGCAGAATTTAAATATGCCAAACATGTAAAGCACCAAGCTGGTTAAAAATAAAATAGTTTTATTTAGAAGAGAAACAAACATTGTATAGAAAGAAGAGAAATTCATAACTGTCTAACTTCTGTTTTCATTCTCTCTGCTCTGGAGGCAATCAGAGAGGAAATATCCTGAAAAGATCAGCAAATTGTTAGTGTGGGGTCGGCAATGGAGCCAATCAGGGCATTGGAGAAAACTATTTGGAAAATATCAGGAAGCTCCTAATCTATGCTAAATACACATCTCCTCCAATGCCCTCCAGGATTTTCTTCATACATTTCATATGTTTCTGACTATTCCAACAGAAGCCTACACATATATCATGCATCACACAATAACCTATAAAACTAACAAAGAACATTTTCATTACCTCTATTTTGTGTCACTTTCCTTCTCTTGGGGGTTTTCCAAAGCCTGTACATTTTCTATCTACTTTTTTAGATGGCTGACTATGGGCGACTAACGTTGGGAGGATTTGGGAAGATATTTATGGATATTTATACTGATACTTTTTAAGCCTTTTTAAATGAAGAAGACCATGACTAAAGTTGAAAAATAAAACACAGTCTTAAAAACATCAGCTATTGTTTTCCTGGTTTACTGCAGTATGAAGTGAAGCTATTGGGCTGACTTGTGGAATAATCCCTTGATTTTACTATCTGGTATTTTCACTGAAACATCTTGTGATCTCAAAGGCAGACAGATTAAAGACTGTTCAAACCACAGGGATCGCATCCCACTGAAACCAAGTGTAAACATTAATGGCTTTGCCAAATGTCTCTGTTTGCCTCCTTGGGGAGAAATAAATGTTTGTTGGCTTGTGGGCTGACTACCCATCTCCTCCCCCACATCCCAGTCCCTCTCCTGTTGGGCAGTGGCATGCAGAAAACGGGAGGCTTGGAGACACAAGTGTGCCTTGATTCCTCAGCTTAGCTCACTTTTCACTACCCCTAGTTCAAGTTTAAAAGTTACAACACAAAACATGGCTTTGGGACGGGTGTGCAGGGATGGAACTTGGGGTTTCCCATTTATGCCGTTTTGCCACCACCCAAGCTGACAGCTGCCCACTTGGCAAAGAATGTGGCATCGAGAGTAGTAAGGGAAACTTCTTGTTCCAGCTGGCACTTCCTTATCTAACAGTTAGAGCTTTGTAAGTGTAGACAGCTGCAGTTTCAGGAATTGGCTCTGTCTGTATCAATTGGATTTGTGAAGTCAGTAAAAGGCCATGAGGCAGATTCATGGGATTTCCTGTTAGTATTAGTAAATGGAATCTACTGCAGAATTTTAAGGGAATAGGGATGCAGTTGATGGCTCTGACATGAAGGCTGTGGTTAATGCAGGGCACAGAAAAATGAATTTGTGGGTGTGGTGGTTTCCTCTGAAAATGCAGCTATATGCTGTTTGCTGGAACATAGAGCAGCAGGTGAAATAAACTGTGCTAAGGCATAGGTGAACCCAAATCCTGACAGTTGTTACATGTATTGTTTCCTGTACATGGGCCCAAACATTCTTAAGCACTCTGTGCTTCTTTTGAGGCCCATAGGTCTGTGTGTACATAGGTCAAATTTGGAGCAGTATTTACAGAAATAAAAGGAGGGAAACATCTTTCATGGAAAAGTTCCTTGAATGGGAGCCATAACAACAGCGGAAGGGAAGACAGGGCAACCTCTGATGATTATAAAAAAATATTGGGCTGGATCAAATAGGAGAGGGTGCTGAAGAGACAAGGATTTGGCATCCAGAGCTAGTTATCATTTCAGTGGTAGTTTCCCATCTGTTTTATCTGGTAGATGATCTAGATGGGGGAAGACGCAGGTTCATATTCCTGCTTAGACATGAAATGCTTATTGTGTGGTCTTGGTAGAGTCATTAGCCTAATCCAATTCATATGTTATATGCGAGAATACATGACAATCAAATTAGATGTGATGGCAGCAGTGTCATAAATTAAACCTTGTAAACAGTAAAAAGGGGAGAATGTTAATTTTAAAAGCAAAAGGTAACACACAGATGATGACTTGCAGAACCCACCCATAGCCCATAACTTATCTCCGGAAGTTTATCTATGCATGTGCTTATACAATTTCAATACTATACATGACTTCAGCAAGGCACAAAAATCTGCAGGGAGGTAAATTGAGATAGGTGGTGGTGGTTGTGGTGGTGAAAGAGGAATTTAGTTCTTCTCATCGATATACTCCTTTTGTTGTTAGAACTGGCCCTGTATCCCATTGTTTCTACATCATCTGGACAATTCATATTCAATACATTTAATAGTCTGCATCATGGGATAAGAAGGATTAAGCACCTGCAGTCTAAAATAGTGTTCAAATAAATTCATAAATGGTAATCTATTATTTGTAGTGTACCCGTATCACAGTGGATTGTGAGCTGCAAATTCTTACTGAAAATTGCCCTGAGCAACAAAGGAGCATGGTATAAAATGTAATAAAATAAATATACTCTACTATAAGATCTATGTAAATCACTGCATTCCTGCCAAAATGGTAGTATATACATGTGTGAATCCATCCCAAAGACTGAACTGTCAATAAAATGCATTCCACAAGTAAAAACCCAAATGTATGTATGTTTTCTCTTCCCTCTGCTTAAAATTGGTAAAGACCAAACCTGTCCATTTGTCCCAATGAGTATATTACAGGCATGTTGCAAAGACCCATTTACCAGATCCATAATAAAATCAGAGTCCAGTGGCACCTTTAAGACCAACAAAGATTTATTCAAGGCATGAGCTTTTGAGTGCAAGCACTCTTCGTCAGACTATGCTTGCACTTGCCTTGAATAAATCTTTATTGGTCTTAAAGGTGCTACTGGACTCTGATTTTATTGTGCTACTTCAGACCAACACTACGGGGCTTTCCGCATTCGTCCAAAATAGCACAATGGTTACTAATTGAAATCACTACAGTTTTGCCGTTATGCACAATGTCGTTGACAATCTGCAACACTCCTGAAACCAATCTGCAAAAAGCGTTTCGTTGTAGCGCTTTCAGGGAAATCCCAAAAAGTGGATTCACCCTCCGGAAAGCGCTACACTCCTGCAACCAATCTGCAACAATAGCGGGAAAGTTCTGTGCATTAGCATTGTTGTGGTTTCTGCAAAGTCCCTCCCCTTGGCTCTCTCCTCTGATCTTCCGGCGAAGCGATCGCCATTTTTTTTTCTCCGAGCGAGCGGAGATCAACACACCGGCAAGCCTTCGTTTACCCAGTGAGGCTTCCCCGGCTGCAGTCCCTCTGTTTAAAGTCACCAAGCACAAGCCCGTTTGCTGGTTTATTTTCACTTTATTTTCACTTTATTTTCACACTGTTTTCGGCCGAAAATCGCACCCGTAAGGGGGGGGGGATTTTTTTTTCACTCGGGGGAGCGTGGCAACGATGAAACGGCAGCTCAAACATCACCTGCTAGCTGGATGGGTCTCTCCGTTGCAATGAATCAACGCATATTCGTTGCAACGGGTGGTTTTTTTTTTTTAAACCTTCCTTAAAGGGAAAGGGGCTGTTTGGGAGCATGCTAACGGCCGCCCATTGGCTGCTTGACGGCCAGGGGCGGGACACAGCTCAGCAATAGCGCTTCCTTTCTAGCGATTTTTGCCGAGACCGGAACCCTGTGGGAAACGATAGAAATGCAACTGGATTCCACTACAAAGGCAGGTATGCATAACGACGAATTCCACTATTTAAAATGGAGATTTTTCGTTCAGCAAACAATTTGCTACATGGATCCCGGTGCGGAATGGCCCTACTTATTTGAATCTTAACAGATCCATGTAGATTTTAAATTGTTAATATTTGCAGGCTTCCTGACAACACCAAATGGAGATTTAAGTATTACCAACACTATTCTATGTTCTATGTGAATGTTCCAAAATGTTTTATGTAAACTGCCCAGAGCTGTAGGGAAGGGCGATATAAACATCTAAATAAATAAATAAATAAATAAATAAATAAATAAATAAATAAATAAATAAATAAATAAATAAATAAATAAATAAATAAATAAATATTCTTGGTCCCTTGCCTCTAGTGAATGTTGAAATTCTACAGCAATTAAATGTACAGTTTTACCATGTTGTATAATGCAGCCTGCAAACTAATTTTTGGGAATCCCAGATTAGAAACTGATACATTTTATTAACTGTTATTTTGTTTTGGAATTTTACCCAATGAAGTCTTACCTAATGCCTTTATACAAACTGCTGATTTCCATGCAAGTTATCTTCATTCTGGTTATCAATCAAGTCAACAGAGGCACAGTAATGATGAATGCAGTGAATTACAAGTGAAATGCAGGTATTGTGCATACATTTCATAATATAATGTTACAAACTCTATATTTGCTTCATTCTGGTGATGACATGCTTTTGATGTGGGAACATCTCTAACTGCAGCCATGGGGGGAAGTGTAACAGAAGTCTATGGAAGTGATGTTGCATAAATTCTCCCATTCACCTGAGACATTTGCTAATTTCTTCTGCCAATTTCTTTGTGGGGTGGTGGTCGTGGTGGAAGGGGGCACCTTTCTGTCCTATCATAACCCAGAGTGCTTCAGGCTTATTGAAACATCTCAAAACTCCTTCCCCACTATTTGAAACAGCACACCATATAAATGGTGGTGTGGATGTATAGATTAATATACTTTACAAATATTTACAAATAAATATTCCTGCTACTAAAAATCTCAATTCTCAGAGAAAGTAGTACATAGGGAAGAGAGCCATTGCAGAATTCAGATAATAAGACACAATTCAAATGCAGAAATATCTTTTTGGACCAGGTAGGGTCCTCTTCGACAATAGTTTTATGAGCGCTGAGCCACTTGGACTGAAGTTTTGCTTGCTAAACTAGCAAGCAAAATATCAGTCCAAGTGGGAGTGTTCAGCGAGGAGAAAGGCTCAGCAATTCATTTGTTAGTGATAAGCTTGAGCCTGCTTGCTGAGTTACTGTTAATGTATTCAAACAGTGAAGTATGATATGGTGCATCCAGCAGTATTTCATATATTTGTGCTCTCACACAGTCTAATGAAAGTCCTAGGCAGAGTCTGCACTTACTTTGTTTATTACATTGTCAATCCTGTTGAATTCAGATTGATTTGAACTTGAGTCTTCCTCCCCCCCCATTGAAACAGGAAAGTGTTCTGCACGTAGTTAGGGAGGCTCAGAAGAGGGGGTGGAGGCAAATGGAGACTCTTTCTTTGTTTTCTTGAAGGGGGGGGGGAGGATCAAAGAAGGCAGAAAAAAAATCCAAGGCCAACAGAAGTTGAGATAAATTAGGGGCTTCTCCTTTAAGGCAAGCTTGTCACATGACCACCTGTGGCCAATCATGGGTTCTCTACCACGGAGGAGAGCCCAGATTCAAAACAATGAGATTTTAAAATATATTGAACATTAAAAGCACTCGAAGATATCGCACAATAAAGGTAGGGTCACTCCGGATCAATCCTTCTTGCTGCAGAAGGAAAATTTAAATTGCCCCAAATCAAAACGGAAATCGCATTCTGTGTAGAGGATAGGGACTGAATCAACCTGGTGTTGGAATAAAAGCTCCATGCAGTTTACACCCTAGTTTTCCTTTCCCCCATAGGCCTGCCGTTTCTGCATGCCACTGGGCAATAGTAGTAGTTTATTATTGCGGTCATAGACCATCAGTTATAAATACAGATAAAAACAGTAAAAACCCATCTGAATAAATTAAAATTACATAAAAGAATATAAAACGTAAGCATAAAGCATCATAATATGCCCCAGCTATTACCGTCAGTTATCTTATTTTGGGCTCTGTACTAATAAGCACAGAATTTGGCCACTTGGCTTGAAAAAGCCAGGTTTTCATGATTTAATAGTTTATCTAAGCAAGTCTCCTCTGAACAATCGTGGAGTTCACCCAGGAGTGGGAGAATAAACATAGGGCCATTCCGCACTCGTTCAAAATTGCACAATGGTTGCAAATTGAATTCGCTACTGATTTGCTGTTATGCACAACGTCGTTGACAATCTCCAACACTCCTGAAACTGATCCACAAAAAGCACTTTGTTGTAGCGCTTTCAGGGAAATCCCAAAAAGTGGATTCACCCTCCGGAAAGCGCTACACTCTTGCAACCAATCTGCAACACTAGCGGGAAAGTTCTGTGCGTTACCATTGTTGCAGTTTCTGCAAAGTCCCTCCCCTTGGCTCTCTCCTCTGATCTTCTTCTTTTTTCTCGGAGCGAGCGGAGATAAACGCACCGGTGAGCCTTTGTTTACCCAGTGAGGCTTCCCTGGCTGCAGTCCCTCCCCAGAGCTGTTTAAAGTCACCAAGCACCAAGCAACACACAGCCACATTTGCTGGTTTATTTTCCCTTTACTTTTCACTCTATTTTCGGCCAAAAATCACGCTCATGCGGGGGGGGGGGTTCACTCGGGGGGAGCATGGCAATGATGAAACAGCAGCTCAAACACTACCTGCTAGCTAGATGGTTCTCTCCGTTACAATGAATCAACGCAGATTCGTTGCAATGTGTTTTTTTTAAACCTTCCTTAAAGGAAAAGGGGCTTTTTGGGAGCATGATAACGGCCGCCCATTGGCTGCTCGTTTGATTGATGGCCAGGAGTGGGACAAAGTTCAGCAATATCGCTTCCTGGCTAGCGATTTTTGCCGAGACCGGAAACCTGTGGAAAACAATAGAAATGCAACTGGATTCCACTACAAAGGCAGGTATGCATAACGACGAATTCCACTATTTAAAATGGCGTTCTTTCGTTCCGCAACCAATTTGCTACATAGATCCTGGTGCGGAATGGCCCATAATCCTTGGCTCTTTATGGTATGGACAGTGAAGGAGAAAATGCCCTATAGATAGAGATGGGCATGACTTAACCCACGGGTTTCCACAAACCCATGAAAATGGGTAGTTCATGGCTCACAAACCAGGCTCATATTGCCATGCCCCTGACAACCGTGTACAACCACATACAGATCTTACCCCACTGTGTGTGTTCACAGGCTTTTTCGGGGGGCCTAGTTCCTCCCTCAGTGCATGTGCGTTGAGTGTGTGAAGTGCACAAAAATCTCTCTTCTACCATAGACAGGGCTTGGGAGGATTGTTTTTTGGTTTCCATGTTTATTCCAATGATTACCCATTTAACTTGACATTCTCATTAGCCAAGAGTACTGCTCCCCTTGGTTTCAATGGGAATGCCTTGGTATAAAGAGGCAGCTTGAGAGAGCATTGCATTCTTCTGCTCCCAGTAGGATCGGGTGGCAGAGAGAGAGAGAGAAAGGTGCATTGCTATTTGGAAGGAGAGAATTTTGTGGGATAGAGTGGTTCTAAAGAGAAGCAACCCCTTTCAGCCTTGCCTTACTTGTGAGTCTTTGGCTGCTCATTTCAGGCTGTCATTAAATCCTCGCCCCCCTGTTCAATCAGCTTTTAATCAGAGACTTGCTGTGCCTGTGGCTAGAATTTTCTATTGGGTGCAGGCAGAAATCTTAAGCATTTCCACACCCTTTAAATATAGTGAAATGCTTACCTTTCATTGTCATTTTATTCCAGCCCCTCCATATGATGTCGCCAATATCCATTGTCTGGGCAGTAACTAGATGGCTACATTCTCCATTTTAAAGTACAAGCTGTTGAATCCCAATAAGTGGATTCACCAACATTTGTAGCACTCCCTAATGGATAGCAGCCAGCAGTCCACCAGCCAAAGGAAGGTATGGAGGCTCAAATGCGCAAAAGGTGCCTGCCTCATCTTGCCCTTGCTCCCACCTCCTCTTCCAGGGATGAGAATGTCATTTTTAAAATGTCTGACATCTTTAAATGCCCCTGCCAGCCGCAGCAAGGGAACTCCACAGAGCATGTGTGCACACAAGTTTGCATGCATGCAGGGGAGGGGAAACAGTGGCAGTGAGCCCTCACTGGGTGTGTGTATATGCACGCACACATGTTTGCGCATGAGGGGGAGGCAGCAGCAGCAGAAGGGAGTTTTTTTTCCCAACTGAACTGCCTGGATCAATGAATAGGTGTTCAGACGTGCAGGCAAAGGCAAAAAAAATTTCCCCAAAATTGTAGCACAAAGTATGCCTCTCTAAGCTTCCCCCCACATCAGGAAAGAGATTTATTTTTAAAAGAAGCAAGCATCATGATTCCATAAGCGGTGGCAATAAAGATTAGATGTATGGGAGTTTCAACGGAGAACTACTGATTTTTTTTTAATTAGCGGGCATTGTGGGGGCCCTTCGAAGCATGGAGAAAGGGGATTAGCTGCCTGGCTTGATTGGCAGGCGGAAGACAGTCGTGTATAAATCATGTTGCTGTCTTCTGCCATTTCCAGCAGCACTTGTAGAGGGGGAAATGCGTGAAATGGTGGCAGAGAAGAGCGAGACAGCAGGAAAGGTGAGGAGGGGCCAGGAGGATTATATGTAGAGTTATATGTAGCTAATTTTCTCTCTTAAAATGGGGTGAGACATCTCCCACAAATCCAGATTTCTACTTTACGTTTCTTTGGGGAAACACTTTATTTTGGGTTTTTCCTTTACTTGGGGTGTCCTGCAGCATCTAGTCTGGGTGCTGCACAGCCAAATCAGCTTATTGACTTTCAGCATCTAAGCAGATAGAATAATCTCAAACACAATCAGAGTTCCATTTCTGGGACACATCTCATATTTAGCTGGGTTTTTTCCTGGGTGTTCATTTGATACCATATTTTACTTTGACTTTCCTTTCTGGGAGTGGGATTAAAGGCCACCAATAAATCTTGTGTGTCCCCCCCCCCCCACACACACACTGAATCTGAGGCACAGTTTGGTCTCAATAGTTTCCTTTACTTGGTGTGGGAAAGGTGTGTGGGTGTATGGGTGTGTGGCCCTGGCTGTGGCTCCAGCCCTCCCATCTGGTTTGGGTATTTTGGGTGGCTGCCACTGAATAGCCAAATCAGTTTACTGGCTTTCAGATTTCTTTTCCTTCCTTCTCCCCACCCCCATGACCCCATCACATGTTGGTCTACCTTAAAGTATCACCTTTACCAGTCAAGTTTTAATTTTCTGTGGCTTTCTCTTAGAACACGGTTTTTATTCCTCATCTCCCTCTTTCTCCTGCTCACATTCCACTGACACACTTGGAGGCCAGTCAGACATTACTGTTCTGCCACATCAGGGTGTGTTCAGTTTTGGATCTCCTCTAGCGATTTATCCCCCATCCCCCATTGGGTCTTTCTTTTGGTTTTCCCGTGCCTTGGGAAAACTAAAGTGCCTTTCCCTTGTTTTACATCCAATGACAATTTGCCTGGCTTTTGTTGCACAGCCAAACCAGCATATAGGCTTTCAGCATTTCAGCAGATAGAATAATCTTAAATCCATTTGTAAATTTATAACTGGGACTGGGGTGAAAGATCATCAATAAATCCTGGTTTCTATTTCCCAACATTCTGAATCTGAGGTGCAGTTTTGCCTCAGGATTCACCTTCACTTGTGTGCATGTATGTTGGCGGGCTGTGGCTCCAAACCCAGCATCTTTCCTGGTATCTGGGGTGGCTGTGGCTGGATAGCCAAATCAGTATCTCAGCTTCCACATTATTCCTGGGTGTTGATGGCCGGGCCTTATCAGGGACTACCCAACAGTGGGTGATTTCTTCCAACAGGGAAGTCTGGTCACAACGGGATGTACAGGTGGGACTAACAAGCAGGCAATGATGACAGTGGTTCATGACTTCCCCCAACCCACGACCACCCATAATTCCAACAATGTCCATTTTCCAGGTTTGTTCCCTACCTAGATTCTATCTCTCCCATTGTACATGGGCATAATCTTAGAGTAAGGAATTCTCTTATACTCAGTCTCAAGAATGGATGTAGGTAGGGCTTTACATCTAGCTAATGTTAAAGCCCTTCTATCGGGATGAACTATAGGGAAGGCGGTGGTGACATAATATGCCTTCTTTCCACCAGGGCTCTAAAACAGGGCGACTTACTTGCTGTCTTTCTATATCAATCACTCTCTGCTTGATCATGCTTTTGGCTTGTTCATCCTTTAACTTCAGCAGATTACATAGTGCAAGTCAATATAGCCAACAGAATGGGACATCCAATAAACAACACCATAGGGCAGAGGTAGTCAAACTGCGGCCCTCCAGATGTCCATGGACTACAATTCCCAGAAGCCCCTGCCAGGATTCACTGGCAGGGGCTCCTGGGAATTGTAGTCCATGGACATCTGGAGGGCCGCAGTTTGACTACTCCTGCCATAGGGTTTGGTTTGCAGAAGCCTGAAAAGAAATACAACTCTGAAACAAAGTTAGAACAAAGCATAAGCTTTTCAACATGAAATGATAAATGATGCAGAAAGTACATAGCAGGTGCATACTTAGAGTAACATATCATATTATGCACAGTAGTATAGGCCACAGTCCCTATCCTCTTACCAAAGCATCTTTCTGAACCATTTCATTATAGTACAATGTGGTAGTCGTTCTGTGATGCTAATGGATGTCAAGATCTTAAAGCAATCTTGTACTTTGAATAATAATTGTCACTTGTGTTTCATGTAATAACAATAACAACAACAACAATAACAATAACAACAATAACCAACTGCATTTGAGTAATTTCACTAGGACATTTCAGGATTTAGGATACATTTTATCTTGTTTATTAATGCTGTTTTACTACAAGGTACAGAGGCTAAGATATTTTTTTTTTAAAAAATTCTAAAGATGCTGTTGGAATTCTAAGTCTTTGAATAGTGATAATTTTGTGGCCTGTTGTATCAGATGAATGATTGTGAAACAGGGCGGGGGGAGATTGAGGGAAATGCTGAGGAGTCTTTTAATGGACGCTTTAGCATTAATTCTAACTCTTGTGGTTGAAATTTGGTTGTTAGCCAACTGACAGTTAAGCATCTAACAATCTTTCATCCAGTGAAGCACATTTTTAAAAAAATGGAAAATATGATTAGGGAAGCTTTTTTGCTACTGATTTCCTCTGACTTAGTGAAGCCTTTGGCTGTTTCCTGAGTGAAAAGCTGCTGCTATGCAGCCTCCCCCCCTCCCCCAGCTGCATGTCTCAACGTTTTCCTCTCAGCCATCATGTAGGTCTCCTTGCATTGTTGATTCCCATTATATGTCTGCTGGGATGTAAATTACTCCAGTCCCCCTTTCCCTTCCTCTGTTCATGTACTTTCAAGGGGTTTAATCTGTGAAGGGGACCTACTTCAAAGGGCTCTAAAGCAGCTCATTTCTTCAAGGATAGAAGGCCAATAAAACCAAATTAGATTTTTATCTCATTGTCTCTGTAGGAATGAAGTATAATAATTATTTCAGGCAAATACATGTCAGAGAATGTAATTAAGATCCCTATCATGACTTTATAGACAAGCAGAATCTAAAATAAGCATTAGTAATATGATTAACATTATTGTGGAATGTGCAAGTTGTTCACAAGAAGGGGGAAAAGAAGAAAATCTTCTAGTAGGTACCAGGCTTATTCTTTGAGCTCCTATGTTAGTAGATCATTTTCTCCCTTAGTCTGAACCACAATAAACAAACAAACAAACAAACAAACAAACAATAAATAAATAAATAAATAAATACATACATTTGGGAATGTTGAAGACATTCTCTGCTCTGCAGAGAAGCCTCCAAATGTTATTCCTCACACATAGCACAATAGTAAAACAGCAACCCCCTCAGACTAACCTTTGCTCTACTCAGGTTATATAGAAATACAATGAAAATTCTAAACTAAGGCAGACACCATGCATCCCTAAATTCATAATAGGCCTCAATGGCAATGGTGCATGCATCTTTAAAAACATTTACTGCAGCAATCTGGAATACATTTGTTGACAGCTGCAGGCCCAATCCTGGGTACATTGGTGCTGTAGACAAAGATTAGATTTCAGATTTATTCCTCTTATCTCTGTATCCTACCCTTCCTGGAAGGCCCATTAAATCAGTCATCAGCATTTGTCACTGCATCAGTTCAAGTGGAGATACTGTTAAGATCCAGATTAATCTGATTCTGGTTGAAATTATTCTGGTCTGATCAACCTAAACATTATGTATTTACTAGATTTAAAGCCCATTTTACCAGGGAATAAAATGGGTGCTAGTGGGAGTGGAAAGGTAGGGTTGCGGGAAATTGCGGGCGGCTGTGGTCAGCGCTGCTGCAGCCTCCTGCGTGTCACGGGTAGACGTACCTGGCAGTGGGCTGGCGAGTCCAGGAGGCCAGGCAGGCATCGGGCCAATGGTGGCGATCCACAGGCGACGTCGAGGCGGCCTGGTATGCGGGGCGAGGCCGGGTGTCGTCTCAGACGCGAGGTGTAAGTGGCAGGCATGGGGGGACGGGCGGGGACGGACGTGTGTTGGCGGGGTGGGAAGGGCGCGGCATGGGGCAGCCGGGGACATTGGTTGGGGGTGGGGTGGGGGTGGGAAGCAGGCGGTCGGCGGTGGCCATGGAGGGGGGGTTAGCGGCCATGGCGGTCTGAGGGTAAGGGCTGGGCTGAGGGAAAGGATGTTTCTCGAAGGCCAGCTTTGTGGGGCGAGCGTCCTCCCCGGCAGCCATCCGGCAAGGATGGCCGCTCGGGAGGACTGCAGAGTCTGCAGCAAGGCCTCCGGGAGACGGGCCAAGTGGCCAATAGGGAGGCGCACTGATCAGGAGATCCTATGATTGTCTGGCTGCCAGCCAAGATACATTCAGAGGTGGTCTGCCATTGCCTGTCCCCATGTCATGGTCCTGGTATTCCTTAGAGCAGGGGTAGTCAAACTGCGGCCCTCCAGATGTCCATGGACTACAATGCCCATGAGGCCCTGCTCTAAGGGGGCCACATTTTGGCTACTCCTGCCTTAGAGGTTGTCTTTCCAGGATGCTGCCAGAGCTGACCCTGCTTAGTTTCTAAGACCTGATAGGATCGGGTTTGCCTGGGCTATCCAGATCAAACTAAATATTTTCTAAAATGATGCTTGCCAGACTCTTCCTATCCCTCTTCTGGGTTTGTTTTATACTGAGGCCCGAGTAATGCATATCATTAACGCCAAGGCAAGATAGAGCAATGTTTTGCAGACTGTCAATGAAAGTTGCCTGTGTGTTTCAGTGAGTGTCATCTTCCTAGTGGATCTCCCTAAATGCTGAGGTAGGCTGCAGACAGTTTCTCAGGCTCTTCTTCATGCTGATGCTCCTTTCAGCAGCTCTTCAAGGAAGCTAATATGTTTATTTCTGTATGCATTTCACCAATAGACTAAACACTTTTTAATCATTACTTTTGAGTTGCTGGTGTCCAAAAATGCTTCATTGCTCTACTGTACTAGCGATTTTATTATTTGGGTTAATATATGTTGTATTTTTTATATTTAATAGTAGTTCTTAGCTTTCTTAAAGTTGGGACCGTTTCTAAAATTTCTGTAATTTTTGCAATCTGCTTCCAGTGTAACTTCATGCTACTTTTCTCCTCCCCGATAAAATGGTGGAATCTCATGTCAGTTAATACTGAACAATTTTACAGTGTTTTATAATTTATATTTGTTTATTATTTGTTTTCCAAGTGTAGTATTTATGTGTGTGAGTGTGATGGACAGCACATGGAAAACAAGGTTGTAAGTGCTTAAAGAACAAATTAGTGAAGGGTTTAGATAGACAGAAACAGAGCCACAGTTTACTCTGAGTCCTCTAATTCAGTGGTCCTCAACCTTTTTGAGGCTGGGGACCGGCATGCGCAATGTGCGGGCGCGGCCCTGATTCCCTCTCCCCCCCTCCCGCAGTAAGAAGCTTCCCGGGCCGCAAGCTTGTGGCCCGGGAAGTTTTTTACTGCAGGGGGGGCGGGGAGAGGGAGCTGCGGCCCGGCGCCAAGGTCTTCGCGGCCCGGCACCGGGCCGTGGCCCGCGGGTTGGGGACCACTGCTCTAATTGACCAGCAATAGCTGAGTGAGAGCTGATACTCTGACTTTGTGCTGGAGGAAAAGCTTTCTGAGTCTATTCTGATTCTGACAGAACCTTAGTTGGTCCCTTGCTTTGAGGTGAAATTCTAGTGAGACAACTGAGTTTGCTACTGACAGCTAATCCACACTGTGTCTGGACAACGTGGGTGGTTATTTAGTTGTGGTAATTAGGACAGTGAGACGTTTACTCCTAAGCCCATTTCACACAAAATGTTGCCAAATGGTTCTTGTAAGCGGAAACACTATTTTTAATAGTGCTATCTTGGCGTTACACATACCTGCCTTTGTAGTGGAATCCAGTAGCGTTTCAATCGTTTCCCACAGGTTTCCAGTCTCACAAAAATTGCTATACAGGAAGCGATTTTTTCTGTGCTTTGTCCCGCCCCTGGCCGTCAATCAAACGAACAGCCAATGGGTGGCTGTTATCATGTTCCCGAAAAGCCCCTATCCCTTTAAGAACAGGGTTTTTTAAAAAAAATAAATAAAAACACACGTTGCAATGAATATGCCTTGATTCCTCCTAACGTAGAGACCCATCTAGCTGGCATGTGAGCTGGTGAGTCATACCACACTCCCCCAAGTGAACCCCCCCGTGCACGGGTGCGATTTTCGGCCGAAAATAAAGGGAACTTGCAATCGGGGCTGTGTTGTGCTTGATGACTTAGGGGAGGTTTAAATCAGCTCTATGGAGGGACTGCAGCCGGAGAAGCCTCGAAGGGTGAATGAAGGCTCGCCAGTTCATTGATTTCTGCTTGCTCTGAGAAAAAAAAATGGCGATCGCTTCACCGGACATTCAGAGGAGAGAGCCAGGGGGGGAGGACTTGGCTGGAACAGCAACAATGGTAATACACAGGTCTTTTTCGCTACTGTTGCAGATTGTTTGCAAGAGTGTAGCGCTTTTTGGAGAGTGAATCCATTTTTCTGGATTTCCCTTTAAGCGCTACAATGAATCGGTTTTTGCGGGACTGTTTCAGGAGTGTGGCAGATTGTGTGTGACGTCATGCGTAACTGCAAATTAGTAGCGTTTACAATTTGGAAGCCTTTTGCAACATTGAAGTCATAGAATCATAGAATCATAGAATCATAGAATCATAGAATCATAGAGTTGGAAGGGGCCATACAGGCCATCTAGTCCAATCCCCTGCTCAACGCAAGATCAGCCTTAAGCATCCTAAAGCATCCAAGAAAAGTGTGTATCCAACCTTTGCTTGAAGACTGCCAGTGAGGGGGAGCTCGCCACCTCTTTAGGCAGCCTATTCCACTGCTGAACTACTCTGACTGTGAATTTTTCCCCCTGATATCTAGCCTATATCGTTGCACTTGTAGTTTAAACCCATTACTGCATGTCCTCTCCTCTGCAGCCAACAGAAACAGCATCCTGCCCTCCTCCAAGTGACAACCTTTCAAATACTTAAAGAGGGCTATTATGTCCCCTCTCAACCTCTTTTTCTCCAGGCTGAACATTCCCAAGTCCCTCAACCTATCTTCATAGGGCTTGGTCCCTTGGCTCCAGATCATCTTTGTCGCTCTCCTCTGTACCCTTTCAATTTTATCTACGTCCTTCTTGAATTGAGGCCTCCAGAACTGCACACAGTTGTGGTCTGACCAGTGCTGTATACAATGGGACTATGTGCCGTATACAATGGGATTATGACATCTTGTGGTTTTGATGTGATGCCCATGTTGATACAGCCCAAAATGGCATTCGCCTTTTTTACCGCTGCATCACACTGCCTGCTCATGTTTAGTTTACAATCCACAAGTACCCCAAGGTCTCGTTCACACACAGTGTTACCTAGAAGCATATCCCCCATCCAGTAGGCATGCTTTTCATTTTTCTGACCCAGTTGTGCGGAATGGACTCTAAATTAGGCCAAATTGGAAGGAATATCATTCTAAGGAGAGAAGAAGGATCCCAGGCTAGTTAGTAAAGGGAAATCAAGGGTGTGTATTTCTTCAAATATGTATGTAAGAAAGTGCTTCAGTTGCCTCAGTAGGCAGTGGGATACTGGTTCATCTAGAAAAGGAAAAAAATGGTGGTTTTTGAGTGAAAATTTACTACAAAGTAGGGAAGTGGATAGAGGTGTTTCTTTTTTGTTGTTGCCTTTTTATAAGCATTATTGCCTTATCATTATGTGACCAAAGTATGGCAACCTTTTTTTGGTCATTTTAGTTTCTAGGGAGTATTCAGATTGGTTTTAATCTATATTCAATTTATTTTGTATCTAGGCAGTTATCTGTGAGACCAACGTATGAGGCAAAGGAAGCAGCTGGCTTCCCTCTCTTACCTTAGGGAGATGAAGAGTGCGAGAGTGGGAGGAGGCTGAGAATGGAGTAGCTTACCAGCAGCAGGGCCTTTCATAGAGGCTAGCAACTCTTCCAACCAGCAAGCAGCAGGAAGAAAATTGCAATTTTGATTGGTCCTCTTTGTCAGAATGAAGTTGGAACTAATTGGCCCTCGTTGGCAGAGTAATCTCTCCCTTTTGGCTGCACACTCCCAGAGAGGGCCAATCAGGTAGGGAGTGAGTTGGCTGCACACAATTTCAACTTTAGTTGGCATATTCTTGTTAAGTTTTTGATAACGTTCTATAACTCGAAATATCTCTCTTGATATCCCATCTACTCCTGGTGATTTGTTAATCCCAGTTGCCTTGCATGCACTTGTCACTTATTTTTCAAAAAATTGCAGATTCTTCTTCAAAAGAATCTCTCATCTTTTCATCTGTTTTGTATATCGTGGTACATTGTTCCCATCTTTTATTTATTTTATCCTGTTCAGTTAATGTATGCCCATGTTGACCTTTCAGCATGCCTAACAATGATTTACATTTTCTCTTGTTTTCTTATCTTTTGTGAAATAGATCTCTTGTTCTTCTATTTTTCTCTTCTATTTCCTTACACTGGTTATTATAATAATTCTCTTTGTCTCTATGACCCATTTTCTGGAACACTTGATAAAGACTTCTGATTCTATTCTGTTTACTTTTACTTCTCATTTTAAGAGTTTCATCAGTCATCCATAGAGGCTTTTCATTTCTTTTCACTACGGGAATAGTCCTTGTTGCAGATATGTTCTTTATATCATCTTTAAACTTTTCAGGAATGTTTTTCAGATTGTTTTTTGACACTGTAAATGTTTGGTGTTTATGTTCAGCTTTATTTAACAATTAATGGTCTGTACCAGAATCAGAGAGTCTCTTGTGGCGCAGAGTGGTAAGCAGCAGAAATGCTGTCTGAAGCAATGTCCATGAGGTGGGGAGTTCGATCCCAGCAGCTGGCTCAAGGTTGACTCAGCCTTCCATCCTTCCGAAGTCAGTAAATGAGTACCCAGCTTGCTGGTGGGTAAAACGGTAATGACTGGGGAAGGCACTGGCAAGGCCATGCTGTATTGAGTCTGCCATGAAAATACTGGAGGGCGTCACCCCAAGGGTCAGACATTACTTGGTGCTTGCACAGGGGATACCTTTACCTTTACCACAATCAGCTTCTGCTTTTGTTTTAGCAGAGAGACTAGAACTTCTCCGTCTTCTGCTTCCAATTATATTGTCTATTTGATTTCTGTACTGACTATCTGCTGATGTCCAAGTATACAATTTCCGCTCAGTTGCCTGAAGCTCGTGTTTGTAGTGAACAATTTGTTGTCTCCACAGTATTCTATGAGTCTCTCTCCTGCTTCATTTCATGCTTCTAGCTCAAATTTTCTGTCAGTGTAATTGATTAGACTCTCCCACTTTTGTTTCCACTTTTAGTAGTTATACATATATAAATAACTTGCTTTCCACATTTCTACTGATCCATAAGACTTGCTTGGGATAGCTATACATAGTATGATATAATTTCAGGAGTGCTGATCTGCTACCAAATTAAAAATATACTCATTTCTATGAAAAAGGAAAATGCATTTCTATGAAATAGATTTACTTATTTTTAGTCTGCTTCAGCACACAGATACTCTCACAGAGAGCCAGTTTGGTATAGTGGTTAGGAGTGCATGCCAGATTCGATTCTGCATTCCCCCACATGCAGCCAGCTGGGTGACCTTGGGCTCACCATGGCACTGATAAAACTGTTCTGACCGAGCAGTGATATCAGGGCTCTCTCAACCTCACCCACCTCACAGGGTGCCCGTTGTGTGGAAAGGTATGCCGCTTTGAGCCTCCTTCGGGTAGAGAAAAGTGGCATATAAGAACCAATTCTTCTTCTTCTCCTCCTCCTCCTCCTCCTCCTCCTCCTCCTCCTCCTCCTCCTCCTCATTGGGAAAAATGATAATAAAGTCAGAAAGGAAAATAGGATACCTAGAAACGTTTGCTTATGGTTTACTTTTATTGAGCCAGGGTATGGAAAACCTAATCCAAATATTTGTTTGCATTATTGATATTGCCTCAGAGTAAACTAGAGTAACTGCAGATAGTGGTAGTGCTGGAGTTCTAATGCCATAGTGAGGCAACACCATACTATGACTGCTGGTCATAGTGTCATCTTTGTCATAAAGTGTGGCCATAAGTGAAGCAGAATATGGATATAATTATAGTGTGATTTATCATGGAAACACAGGGGAAAAGTCAAAACTTCTCATAGAATTATTGATAGTAAGCAAAGAATACCGCCAACTAGTATTACACAAACTTTCAGAAATTGTGATGGATTACTCACACAAATCATGGTGTCATATTTTGTGATGGCGTTAGCATGTCTATTATGAATATACATTATTAAAATACATTTTAAAACTGGCAATTAGACTGGTTACCCGTAGAATTTTGATTCCTGGTAGTGTATTCATTTATCAGGCAGATGTCTGTCTGGTCTTGTTTACAGGACAAGAAAAAGCCCTGCCAACCCTTGAGTCCATTTTTTATTTTGTCACAGTAATCTCTATGGAGGATGAAACAGTGCTCTGCTCAACTATTCTGCCCACTGTGGCAAGGTTTGAGATCTACAGATCATGGTTCCCTGCTTTTTCCATCCTGAATTGGCTAGGTTATATGTGCTAGAATTGGTTGAGTGCTGCACTGGGATGTGGAAGGGCTATAATTTAAAAAGAAAATTACATCATTTTGGAAGAAGACTGGTGTTACAACATCCTGCATAAGTCCTGAAAGACACAAAAAAATTGCTAACAAAGATTTTCCTACACTGGAACATCTTGTCATATATCTTTGATTAATTAAATCAAAGTGCTTGCAAACAAAATGTCCAGAAGCATCATGGCTCTTTTTAAAATGCCAGCAACTCCTAGAGTTCTGCACTGTTGGCCTGACTTGGTGAACATGTACTTGCAGTGAACTCATTGTTCAGCCAGCTTTATCTGCGAAACTGGATGTCATGAATGTTGCCAGTAGACATGGCTTGCTTTGCAACTTGGTGTATATTTTAAATAAGATATATTTTCCCTAAATAGGATAAAACAAAATGACTGTTGGCAGTTAGCAAAGCTCGAAGGTTTTAATCTACAAAACTAAGGTTTATATACTAGCTTCGTGAAATGAAGATTAAGACTGGCAGAAGAGAGAAGAGGGAGCATAGACTATAATGAGTGGTTGCTAAACCTTAAAATTCAATTGGTGAGAAATAAACTTGGCAAGTTTAAGGAGTAGCCCTTGGTAGCAATTGGAAGAGCACAAAACTAGATGTTGTCTCCTTCAGACAATTAAGCATGTCATTCCCTTTTGAGTCTGGCTCTACTTTCTAAAGCAATATTTGTTTTGGTCTCATTTCTTAAATTCTGAATACTAGTCTCTAAGCAGCAAAAGGATGAGCAAGGGTTGGTTGAGCCATACTTGGATCTGTTGTCACATATGACTTCTTGAGATATTATGTCAAGACTAATAATACTCTAATGCTTACCAAATGAAATATATAACATCTTAAGACACTTAAAAACTCTGGATTAGAAGTTTTCTTCAGTGGTTAACTTTAACCATTAACCCCATACATGCCTGTTCAATGAATTCTTAAAATAGATTTGCAGAGCAGGCACATGTTTTATAGGGACAAGGAAATGGAAGTCTGCACAGTAATGACAGAATATAATCTCCAAACAGTTTCGACACTGATCAACTTAAAATTTCCATATTTCCTGCAGCAGGTACTGGGGAAGTCACTGAACTATTGCAATAACAATGCAGGGCACACTTAACAACAACAGACTCTATTCTGAACAACAGAGGCTCAAGAAGAATTGAAAAAGTGAAAGACAACAATTCCTTATATAAGCACATTTCCTGTCCAAACTGTCCCATACACAACCACAAACAATAACAATTAACCCTTAACATTCCAACTTGGATGCCCACCACATTTTTTGAGCACATAAAGGGGTTATTAAGGAGATTCCTCAATACTCTTCTGCAACCTGGATGTTTCCAGGGAGCTGGTAATTTGTTTCTTTAAAACATTTTTATCACAGTATTTATGCACTCATGGTGGCAGACAACAGAATACAACACAACATTCACATTAAGTATGCAACAGTTACAGCATTTAAAAACATGAAAGCTTCACAAAAAGTGCTGACACCAGTCATGCATTATTTGTTACAGTCACAACACAAAGTATTGCTGAACAAATAGTCTTAAATTGTTTTCTCTGAAGAGTCAGAATGGGAGAGAGAACAGCATAAAAATATAACTTCTGGGTAATTATTCCATAGCTTTGAGCAGGACCCAAGCATTATTCTGTGGACTGAGTACAAACTTGCAATATGCCTTCCAAACACTCACACACAAAAATCTCTCTATTTTTTAAAAAAAATATTCTGAGAGAAAAAAATTATATTTAAATGGTGTAAGTGTATAATATGGTTGGGCCATCCAAGGTATCTAGGCCCGAGTAAAGAGTATCTATTTCTCTATCATGGATACAGATGTAGAGTTTCTGTTTTTATGGTAGTTGTTTTATCTTTTTGCAAAGAAAAAAAATCACAGAACAGGGATATTGTCTTTGAGGCATGTTGTATTCATGTTGTGAAGAGCTATGAAAATGAAAGTCCTAGCAGGGCCCAGACCTTGCCTTTGTTTTAATTAATTTCTGTTACGTTGTAGCACTGGGGTGTGTGGAGCTATTATTCTACAGTGATCACGGCAATCTATGGGACCATTCCAGAAGCTGATGGAGTCTTGAATACTACTTTAAAGAAAACAAGAATGAAAATGCAAACTAGCATAAATCTATATTTTTGACTGTTTGTGGGCAAAAGATATACATCATCTTAAGAAATCTAGCAGCAACTCAAAAGCCAGTTGAGGAAACTTTGAAAGAATTGTGCACTCTGGCACAACAACATGGAAGCCACAGACTCCAGCAGGGCTCCAGCATAGTTACCAGCAGAACTTTGGTGAAACTATTTCTGAATGTGTGACTGAGCTGAATTCTTTGGCTAAATTCTATGAATCTGGAGCTTCCCTCAGTGGGAAACTGTGTTGATGCAAGCATACATGATCAGGGAACAAACAACCTTGATTTTAAAACAGCAGTGTGCATGGCTGTGATCATGGAAATGGCTGTCCAGCAAGTGCAGGATTTAAGATACGAGTGGAAAAGAGGATGAAACAGAATTGAATTGTGTGGTTGACTGTAAGCCAGGGCTGGCACCAAAATGACAGCCTTGTTTTCTCCCTAGGGGCAAGCAGCGAGAGTTTTCTGTCCCAATCAAAACCGAGTGCTGTTTTCATTGTGGTCCCCTCCAAAACTACATCTATTGTCAGTCACTTGTGTAGATGTTTCCATGTTTGGGTGGAGAGGGTTAGGGCTAGCAACAGGTCTCTTTTAATTACTTCTGTTCCCAGTTGGAAAAATGTCTGCTATTAATAAGTAACCTTAACATTTATATTCCTCTTATGTTTTGAACTCTGTTATTCTAGCAAAGCATTATTTGTTCCTCATTATGCTGCCTATTTGTTGGATATACTCATGATGCTGTTTACTAATTTATTTAGACTAATTTATTTAGATTATTTAAATTATACTTTACTCTATATCTGTACTTTGATGATTCCCATTCCATTGTGTGAGGAAGTGTGCATGCACATGAAAGCTCACACCTTGAATAAAACTTTGTCAGTCTTAAAGATGCTACTGGACTCAAATTTTGTTCTGGGATGACAACAAAGGCCATTCCGCACAAGGAACAATGTTGCTAAATGTTTGCAGTATGCGGAAATGCTATATTTAATAGTGGAAATTCGACATTCCGCACACCTTCAATTTTAGCAGAATATTGAAGTCCCAGTACATTCCCCACAGGTTTCCGGTCTCGCCGGAATCACAACAAAGGAGGCAATATTTTTCCGCACTTCTTCCCGCCCCTGGCCATCAATCAAACAGAACAGCCAATTAACTGTTGTGTTCATGCTCTCGAAAAGACCCTTTCTCTTTAAAAGCTGTTTTTTAAAAACCTGAAAACACCAGCAATTAATATTTGTTCATTCATTGTCTCAGAAAGACCTTTTTCACTGGTGCTTAATCGTTTACACGCTCTTCAAGTAAACCCCGCCCCCGATGGGTGTGATTTCTGGCCGAAATTACGGGCAGTTTTGAACAAGGGGCTATATGGTGCTTGGAAACTTTAAAGACAATTGCAGAAGGGAGCTTTGTTTTACTATTAAGCACTACTTCTGTGGAGGGAGTTCAGCCAAAGAAGCCTTGCTTATTCGTTGCTTTCACCGGTTTAAGGGGAAAAAATGGTGATTGCATCTCCGGAAGCTCAGGGACAAGGGCTAGGGAAGGACATTCTTTCTACTGCTATTTTAAGAATGCACATGTCTTTCGCTGATGTGTTGCAGCTTGTGCTCAGAAATGTAGCAGTTTTTATTGGGGGGGGAATCCACTTTTCTGGATTTCCCCCTAAGCGCTATAAAATTCCGTTTGTTGCTGGAGTTTGGCGGGAGTTTTGTGGTTTGTTTACGATGTCATGCGGGATGTTAAATTAATAGCGTTTACAAAAGGAAAGACTTTGGTTACATTTAAGTTGTGCGGAATGGCCCCAAAGATTCATGGAAGCCCACATACACAGTTTCATTGATTCAGGCCCTGTTTGGTGCCATATGAATTGCAAGTAGAACCAGATACCCCCCCCTCAAGAATATACGGTAAGTGGAAGCTGATCGCTCATGTATGTACAACGTATGAAGCCTCTGCAAGTAGAACTATATCACCTGGAGAAGAATGGCAATTAGCAACCAGTCCAATTTCACATGGTCCACTACATTTGTACCTGTTTGAATTTTGGTTTGAATAAACCTAAAATAAAGACTGGTGGATGGATTTATGTGGGGATGTCTGGGGTCAGATTGGACACTAGTAGCCTTGCCTGGCATAGATGAAAAAATACCAGTTGGGCTACTTTAGTAGCCTGAGCCTCCATTGTATGGGAGGCATCAAGAATCACACCCAAGTTCCTGGCAGAGTGTGAGATTTTCAGTTGCATTTTGTCCAGGCTGAGAAAGCACACTTCCTGATCTGGCCCCTTTTCACCAAACCACAGAACCTCCATCAAGGAGGGGTTGAGTTTCAGCCTGAGCCATCCTGTCACCACTTCCAAACAACTGGCAAATGTTTCAGGAGTTGGGGGTGGAGTCGGGGCAGCCATCCATCAAGAGATACAACTGGGTGTCATCAGCAAACTGATGACAACCCAGGCCAAAACTCCTGACCAACTGGCCTAGAAGGCACATAAATATGTTAAACAGTCTCAGTGAGAATATTGCACTCTGTGGAACCCCTCAGAGTAGTTGGCAGCTACATCATTGAACTTCTCCCACAGCAACCCTCTTTTCCAGTTTTCAGTCTTCTAGAGAACAAACATGGCATAGTGTTTAAGAGCGGCAAGCTTTAATCTGGAGAATTGGGTTTGATTCACCACTCCTCCACCTGCTGGGTGACCCTGGGTTTGTCACAGTTCTCTCAGAACTCTCTCAGCCTCATCTTCCTCACAAGGTGACTGTTGTGGGAAGAGGAAGGGAAGGCTATTGCAAGCTGCTTCCAGATTCTTTAAAAATTAAAGAAAAGTAGGGTATTAAAAACAACTCTTCTTATAACCTGGCTAGACAGCTGCAGCCTAAAACATCTCCTATCATTAGAAAGCTCTGATCTTAATTCCCTGGACTGATATTGAAATTGTCTGTGGCTGAATAGATAGTCTGTACTATGGTTTGTATTTTAGATTCCAATACAGGAGACACATCTTACTTTAATTTACAGTAGCAAACTATACATACAATGACGTCAGCTGGAGCAATGGTTATCCACTCCATTTCCAAGAGAGTCCTGAATTATTTCTTCCATAGTCTAATTTGACATTACAAGAAGACATCACATCCACTTCTTTCCTTGGGAGACTGAGCCGTAGTCCAATAAGCTTTGCTCATAGTCGCTATTCATTCTAAATGGCCTTTGTTCTATGCCATCCTGCTACTATTCACTGAGTTTCTCTCATTAATTCTTCCCTCTTCTCAGGAAGCGATTAGAACTTCCCGGATTAGTGATGGTATGTCTCTGCCTGTGTAGCATACAAGGCACATTTGCTTTCACTGACAATCATGATATTGCTCAATTGTTTACATTCAATGAATTATTTACATTGCGCCTAGCTCTTATTGCTGGATTAAAAAAAATTGTTTCTAAGTTCTATACAATATTTTTCCTGTCATCAATAAGCTATTATCATTCTAGGCTTGAACTCTGTTTTACTAATGCCTGATGGCTTTCTCAGTAATGTTTAGGGCTCAAAATTATTTCCTGACATAGAATCTTTTTTTTCAGTTGGAATTCTACCAATGGAATTTGGGTTTCATTCAAGACCCATCTGTTGATTCCCCACCCCCACCTCTGTCTCAGCTGCTGCTAGGGGTCAGTCCATGAAAACAGCGGCTTTATACTGGAAATATTGCTTAAGTGGCATATGAGGGTGTAGTGTTCTACATGAAAATATTCCTCAGTGATGACTATTACCATAGCAGTACAAAGGCTTGACTAAAACCCCAGTTTTCATATTTCATAGAGAAAGGGAATTTGGAGAAGCATATGTTTCTGAGCTTTCAGTCTCTAAAGTACTAATGTGAACAAACACTGAGCATATATTTCCTTACATATATTTTCTTCAAAAATTCCCTATCACATTCCTAATTCTAAACTATTTTAAAAATTTTCATAGTACTCTTTTTATTCATGGAAATTATTTTGTAATAAAGAAGAATAAAAAAAATCTATCCATGGAGATCCTTTTCAGTTGATATACCATTCCAATGGGTTGTGGCTGAGTGGTGCGCTGAAAAGGCTACCTGGTATTATTATTATTATTATTATTATTATTATTATTATTATTATTATTATTATTATTATTATTATTATTATTAAAATTCTAGCCCACCCTTCCAAGTCTGGCTCAGGGCAATGTACATACATAATAATCCAGAGCTGAAACAATAAAAACATCTTTAAACAGCCCGTGGCGCCACGGGCGCCACGGACTAAATAATTCGTTAAGCCCCCTAGAGGTGGGCTTTGTCCGTGATGAGGAAGGGTCCGGGTTGGACCCTTCCTCACGACAGACAATCCTCACGACAGACAATCGCCTGCCGATTGGTCCCTCCGATTCCCAGCCTGAGCAACTGCGAGCCGCGCGCAGCGCGGCTCGCAGTTGCTCCCGGACTGATGCTGCGAGAGGCGCTTTGCGCCTCTCGCAGCGTCAGACCGCCGCCCAAGGGAACCCCCAGCAGTCGCACGAAGCGCGGCTGCTGGGGCTTCCCTCCCTGCCGGTCTGACGCTGCGAGAGGCGCTTTGCGCCTCTCGCAGCGTCAGACCGCCGCCCGAGGGAACCCCTTTCAACTTCTCCCCTTTCAAAACCCCTTTTTATAAAGGGGCTTTGAAACTAGTTAAATATAATCAAAACATTAACAATTGAACCAATTAATAAATTAGAGTGTCAATAAGCAGCAATGTATCAATGTTAGCCAGGAGGTTCATCTCTGCTGAGAGTTTATACCAGGCTGGATATTACTAAAGGCATGTCTGTTGTTGGGGGGGGGCATAAATCATTGGGCCCAACCAAATCATTGGGCCCAACAAATCTCAGTAAGAGAACTCTGTCTTATGGACCCTGCAGAACTATGCCAGGTCTGACAGGGCCCTGATCTCCTCTGGGAGCTCATTCCACCAAGTAGGGGCCAGGACTGAAAGCATCCTGGCCCTGGTCGAGGCCAAAAGTACTTCCCTGAGCCATGGACCAACCAACTGTTTGGAATTTATAGAACAAAGTGCTCTCTAGGGCAGTGGTCCCCAACCTTTTTATCACCGGGGACCACTCAACGCTTGACAATTTTACTGAGGCCCGGTGGGGGGGGGTAGTTTACTCCTTTACTCTCAACCACTGCCCTAACCCTGAGCTTGTTTCTCTGCAATGAGAGTGATGGGAGACAATGACACCCGAAGTGTGTTGTAAAGGGCCGGGGGGTGAAATTAAGGGCTGGGGGGGGGAGAAGGCGTCCTTTGGGGCCCACCTCCAGTTAGTCGAGGGACCACATGTGGTCCGCGGCCCACAGGTTGGGGATCGCTACTCTAGGGGACTTAGGCAGAGAGGAGTTCCCTTAGGTACACTGGGACCAGACCACAAATAGCCTTAAAGATAATTATCAGAACCTTAAACTTGATCAGGAATTCTATTGGCAACTGGTGCACCTGGCAGAGCACCGGGTGGATGAGGGTCTCCGAGATGTTCCAGCAAGGACCCAGGAAACTGTGTTCTGTACCAATTGTAATTTCTGGATTAGGGATAAGGGAAGGCCTGTATAAAGCAAGTTATATGAATACTGAATTTGATGCTCGAGTGGTCTGATGATACAATACACTTTCACTGATTCAGTATATGCATTAATAAATATTAAATGTACTACTAGTTCATTGTTCTCCCTAGCCATGACTTATTGTTCCAAAAGTGTATATTCTATCATGTGCAACAGAACATAAAAATCTATGTTTAAGGACTGCTGTATATATATATACAGAGCTAGTTTGGTGTAGTGGTTAAGAGTGCAGACTTTTAATCTGGCATGCCAGGTTTGATTCTGCGCTCCCCCACATGCAGCCAGCTGGGTGACCTTGGGCTCACCACAGCACTGATAAAGCTATTCTGATCAAGCTGTAATATCAGGGCTCTCTCAGCCTCACCCACCTCATAGGGTGTCTGTTGTGGGGAGAGGAAAGGGAAGGTGACTGTAAGCCACTTTGAGACTCCTCAAAGTGTGAGGAGCATGTGAAGGGTGGGCACTACTCAAACAAGAGCTATTGCAAGCTCAATCAATGACTATCCCAGAAAGACGAAAACACTGCAGGACCTCTAAGAAGCCTATTTGGATGAACAGAACTTCAAGAGGAACTAAGAAAGAAAAGGGAAAAGTTCAGGAAATGGAGGGAAGGACAGAGCTCTAAAGAAGAGTACCTACAGGTTACTAGGCACTTTAGATCAATCATCAAAAAGGCCAAAGCTGAGAGTGAGCTAATATTGGCCAGGGAAGCCCACTGTCACAAGAAAAGATTTTTTAGTTATGTGAGGAGCAAACGTAAAGTAAAGGAGGCAATAGGCCCACTGTTGGGTGCAAATGGACAAACTCTAATGGAGATGCAGAGAAAGCAGAAAGGCTCAGCGCCTATTTTACATCTGTTTTTTCCCACAGGTTAAAGGGTGTAGGCACATCTAGAGTAGCCAAGAGATAGTGTCTGGGTTGCAGGTTGACATGGACAGAGAGGTTGTTGAGAGGCATTTAGCTGCACTGGATGAGTTCAAATCCCCTGAGCCGGATGAAATGCGCCCGAGAGTGCTCAAAGAACATTCCGGAGAACTTGCACAACCCTTGTCCATCATCTTCGGGACCTCTTTAAGGACTGGAGATGTCCCGGAGGACTGGAAGAGAGCAAACGTTATTCCGATCTTCAAAAAAGGGAGGAAGGATGACCCGGGAAACTACAGACCAGTGAGTCTGACCTCTGTTGTAGGGAAGATAATGGAGCAGATATTAAAGGGAGCAATCTGCAAACATCTGGAGGACAATTTGGTGATCCAAGGAAGTCAGCAAGGATTTGTCTCCAACAGGTCCAGTCAGACCAACCTGGTTTCCTTTTTTGACCAAGTAACAGGTTTGCTAGATCGTGGAAATTCGGTTGATGTCATTTACTTGGATTTTAGTAAAGCTTTTGATAAGGTTCCCCATGATGTTCTGATGGATAAATTGAAGGACTGCAATCTGGATTTTCAGATAGTTAGATGGATAGGGAATTGGTTAGAGAACCGCACTCAAAGAGTTGTTGTCAATGGTGTTTCATCAGACTGGAGGGAGGTAAGTTTTGGGGGGTACCTCAGGGCTCGGGGCTCGGTCAGGTACTTTTTAACGTATTTATTAATGATCTAGATGAGGGGGTGGAGGGACTACTCATCAAGTTTGCAGATGACACCAAATTGGGAGGACTGGCAAATACTCCAGAAGATAGAGACAGGGTTCAACAAGATCTAAACACAATGGAAAAATAGGCAAATGAGAACAAGATGCAATTTAATTAAGATAAGTGTAAAGTTCTGCATCTGGGTCAGAAAAATGAAAAGCATACCGACTGGATGGGGGATACACTTCTAGGTAACACTGTGTGTGAACGAGATCTTGGGGTACTTGTGGATTGTAAACTAAACAAGAGCAGGCAAGTGTGATGAAGCGGTAAAAAAGGTGAATGCCATTTTGGGGTGTATCAACAGGGGCATCACATCAAAATCACAAGATGTCATAGTCCCATTGTATACGACACTGGTCAGACCACACCTGGAGTACTGTGTGCAGTTCTGGAGGCCTCACTTCAAGAAGGACGTAGATAAAATTGAAAGGGTACAGAGGAGAGCGACGAGGATGATCTGGGGCCAAGGGACCAAGCCCTATGAAGATAGGTTGAGGGACTTGGGAATGTTCAGCCTGGAGAAAAGGAGATTGAGAAGGGACATGATAGCCCTCTTTAAGTATTTGAAAGGTTGTCATTTGGAGGAGGGCAGGATGCTGTTCCCATTGGCTGCAGAGGAAAGGATGCACAGTAATGCTACAAGTACAACGAGTACAAACTACAAGTAAAACGATATAGGCTAGATATCAGGGAAAATATTTTCACAGTCAAAGTAGTTCAGCAGTGGAATAGGCTGCCTAAGGAGGTGGTGAGCTCCCCCTCACTGGCAGTCTTCAAGCAAAGGTTGGATACACACTTTTCTTGGATGCTTTAGGATGCTTTGGGTGGATCCTGCATTGAGCAGGAGGTTGGTCTAGATGGCCTGTATGGCCCCTTCCAACTCTATGATTCTATGATTCCTTCGGGTAGAGAAAAGCAGCATAGAAGAACCAACTCTTCTTCTTCATATATTAATCCAGATAAGTGATGCCGTGTCTGTACCAGGGGTAGTCAAACTGCGGCCTTCCAGATGTCCATGGACTACAGTTCCCATGAGCAAATGCCGGCAGGGGCTCATGGGAATAGGAAACCATGGACATCTGGAGGGCCGCAGTTTGACTACCTCTACAAACATCCATTCAGACATAAGTGGGCTAGGAGTTTAGAAGACAGATGCACTCTCAGATAGTCCTGGGCTTTGATTCCTTTCCTGATGAACAATAAACACCTCCAGCATTTGCTTTGGGTATTGACCTCCTAGGCTAGTTCTTAAAACTGCAGCTCATTTTATTTAGTGTGGATGAGCTAGCAGCGTTTGCTACCACTACTTCTGACTGCTGCTTGTGTATTCTCCAGTGGCACCTTCACAAATTAGGATACAATGCTCTCATTAGTGAAATAATCAAAGCTATCAAAAATGATCAGCTCCTTTCCATAACTTGATGATAAACCCATACACGAGAATTGGAAACTAAGGACACAAAGTAGTCTTGAAAGGAACATGAGTTAAATTTATATAACAGAAAATATAATGTGCTATGTACCTCTTGGGTTTGCCAGTTGCTGTTTCAACACATTTGAGGAAAGGATTATTGCTTTTGAAAACTGAAAAAATACTACATAGCTAACTATTTATGAGATTGTTGGGAATCTTTTCAGTTTCCTCATTATCTTGTTTATATATTCATATTTTAACTGTGTTTGTTCTCTGCATATGAAAATACGGGGTTAACAGGTACCAGCCTAAGTGATTTCTCCTGTATAACCAAGCAATGTCTACCTCAATCTTGAACTGAAAAGACCACCTGTAGGGTAAAATGTTAGCTTGGTATCCATGGTCCATTCATTTCTTGGCCACTCTGATGAGCCCGCCAATTAGTGCCAACTGTGGTGGTAGATTCTGTGATTTGGACACATGTTCATTGGAAAGGAGACTGAGATACCCGATTCATTTCACATAGCGCACAATGAGTTCTTTGCTTTACTCTATACAAGTGAGGATTGTCGAAAGCTTTCTTCACTGTTAGCCTCTGTACGCTTACTGAGTGTAAATAAAAGGGAAATTGGTGTTATTGCAAAGACAAATTAGCACCAGAACTGAGCTGTATTTTTAAAAATGTGCTGCTAATTGTGTCCAATTTATGCTGCAAGTCTCGCTCAAATGCAAAAGCACAAAACCAATGGAAGGTGCCAAAGCAAGCTTGCACTTTTTTTTCTCAGCAAATTATCTATCTAGTTTCACACTACAGTAAGTGCCAAAGGGTTGCAATAAGAGCTTTATCTGGGGTAATCAAATTAGCACTGCATGTTAGTAAATGGAGTTTAATTTACAATGGTTTAGCCTTGCCACAGTCTGGATGGACTGCCCAGGAAAAAGTTTTAAAGATTTCACTTCTAAAATTATTTATGAGATTTCACTTGATTCTCTCTCTAGATTTAAATATAGATAATGGTGCTGAAATGGAAGAAATGAGGTAAGAAATTTTATTTCATTTCCACAGGAAAATGGATTATGATTTATAGTTATGTGTCTTTTAAACTAGCACTGAATTCAACAGATAGGAAGTTCTAGAATTCTAAGGAATCAGTTCTAAAAGACCCAGAAGGTTCTTTTCTTCCATTCCAATCCTAAACATATACTCTTCTTAGCCTATTCACTTGAATGGATGCAAAAAGGTTAACTCAGTATAATTATTTATTATTTAGTTACTTTATTTTATTCCCTGCCTTTCTCCCCAATATCATTGTCCTCTCCTTCATTTTATCTTCATAACACCCCTATGTGGTATGTTATGCTGAGAGTATGTTCATGGCAGAGTGAGGATTTATATGTACACATGTACTGAAAGGTTAAGCAGTAGCAGAATATATATTAAACTAGTTTCAAAGCCCATTTCTAAAAATGGGCCTTGAAAGGGGAGAAGGGGGAAGGGGAAAGGAGAGAGGAGGGCCCCCGGCCGCGGCAGCTTACTGGGTGGTCCGGGCGGGTCCGCAGCTTGCAGAGGTCGGGCCATTGGGCAGGCGCACAGGCCGCTCCGGACAGCGGCAGACATTCGCACAGCCTTCTTGCGGGGAGCCCCCGGCAGCCGCGCTACCAGAAATGGGAGCCACATCATGGCCCTCTCACCTCTTGGGAGAGTACCCCCTGGCCTCACAACCTCACAGCCACTTATGGGGGGGGCACACCTAAGGTAGGCCAGAACAGAAGTTTGGCTGCCCTCCAAAAATGATCCTCCCCATGCTTAATTACACATGCTGTGACAATAATATACAACAGTTAAACAACATTACATTATACAACTAAACAAAAACCTTAACATAACAAAATGGAGGGTGGGGATTCCACAATGGACCAGCTGAGAGGGGGAAGAGGCAGAGCTGTATCAGGCACTCCCTTAATAAAGGTACCTGGCTCCACCCCCCTTCTTACTCACTGACGCATGCCCAACTGCTGCTTTCACCAGGGGGATGGTGCAGTCAGGCATTTCCAGCCGAAACGGCAAGTACGCCTCCCAATATGCATCCCCTGTGGCAGCCAAAGCCATATCGTGTGAGTCTATGTGGCTCTTCTCAAGGCCAAAACTGAAATGGCAGGAGCATCTGCCTGATGTTACCTGTACTATTTTGTTGTTTCCAGTAAACCACCCTGAGCCTTCGGGGAGGGCGGTATAGAAATAAAATAAAATAAAATAAAATAATCTGTGTGTATTTAGTCATAGATCTATGTAGAAAGTATAAACAGGCCTTCTTTTTTATGGATAATGGAGCATTCTAGTCAAGAATTTTTATCATGCCCATGTCTTTCCTTTTCTTGATCCACTGTTTTAAGTGTTTTTCTTCCGACTTCACTTATTCCTCCTATTGAAGAAAAACTTCTGAAGAAAAAGAAAACTACTGGATTAGGCTAGTAGTCCATCCACTTTAGCAGGCTCTTTTCACACAGTGGCCAACCAGATACACTGGAAGACTAAGAGGCACGGAGGCTGACATCTTCCCCTGATGTTGCCTCCTACCACTTGGATTCAGAAGTTTAGTGCTGCTGAGTGTGGAGGATCCTTAAGTTAGCATTGCTTGTAGCTACTAAAAAAAAATCTGTCCTCCATGAATTTGTTTAATCCATAAAAGTATCCATACTCTTACTCCATAACTGTTAAGTTTATTTAGGACTGTTTGTGAGGATCACCATTGTCTACATTTGTTCAGTTTCTTAAAGGACATGAAAAAGTTGATAAAATGGGGCTTACCTTGGCAGAAGCCTTGCTGATTTTCCCTTAACAGTCTTTGTTCCTCCATGTGTCTAATAATTCTATCTTTAATTAAAGTTTCTACTGTTTGGGACAGACATAAAGCTATTTGGCCTGTCATTTCCTGGTTCCCCTTTTTAAAAATTGGTGTAATTTTCTGGTACAGTGACTGATTTTAGTGATTTTAATGATGTTACATATAGTGGTTAGTAGGTCAATGAGTTCACACTTAAGTTCCCTAAGGTCTCTTGAATGTGCCTGCAAGACCCGAAGACTTACTGTTTTTAAATTTCCCCAACAGGTCTAGAACTTCATCTTTCATCACCTCAATTTGACTCAGGGCATTTCCGCACCCTTTAAATATAGTGTAACGCTTACCTTGAGTAGTCATAATATTTTGGCCCCTCCACATGACGTCGCCAACATCCAGCGCACGCACACACACTCCACAGAGTTCCCTTGATAGTAGGGGTGCTTGCCAGGGGGCTTTTCTCACTGGCTGGCTGCCAGTGGGCTTGCAGCTCCTCACCCTGCCTCTTGAAAGAGGGAGGGAGGGAGGAGAAAGCAACTGGCTCTCCCATGTGATCTAACGGAGAGGCTTCTTTAAAGCGTCTGGCCGGCTACTTCCTCCATTTTAAAGCTCTGGTTGGTGAATCCGAAAAAGTGGATTCACCAACATTTGTAGTGCTACCTAATGGAGAGCAGTCAGCTGACCAGCCGCCAAAAAAAGGTATGGAGGCTCAAATGCACAAGGTGCCTGCCTCGTCCCACCCCTGCTCCCGTTTCCCTCTTCTAATGGACAAGCGTGCAGGTTATGGCAGGTTATTTTTCACAAATGTCTCTCCTTTGAAGAAGCCTCTCCATCGGATCACATGTGATCCACCTCTCTGTTGGATCACATGGAGGAGCACTTTCATGCTCAGGTATCGGTATTTCTTCAGAAGTATAAAGATTCTTAACATATATTGCTATACTTTCCCCCTTCTTTACTTGTCCACGCCTTCTGAATAGATTGTACCCCTTGATTCTAGTATTCCAATTGTGAGTATTATCCCACCAAGTTTCTATGATTCCTATTAGGACATAGCCCCCTTCCTCTATTAGGACTACTATTAGGACCACTTTCCACTTGCATCCTGGCAATGCTCAAGGCAATCCCAGCTGGTGTGGATTACCTCCCTGTACCCTTGCCTCCTCACCATATGGTTGATGAGGTTGGGCATCGTCTGCTGATAGCTGCCTGATTTGGCCTTCTAGGGAGGATGCAGGCTCAGCCGAGTCCCGCCATTGCCAAGGCTTCTGAAAACCCTGTCCTAGCTGCATAGCCGCTTGTCACTGCCATTGCCCCTTACCTACCTGGGGCTTGGCTAGTCCCAACCTGCTGAGGCAGTGAATGGCCCATTATGGTCTGCTAAGGTGTCCCTATCCCCTGCCAACCACCTAGTGTGCCTGCTGTTGTGGAAAGCTTGACCAAATAAAGGCAAGTTGCCCCACCCCCCCACTTGGGTGTCATAGGGACCAAAATGGTCCTTGTGCCCAAAGACTGTATTGTCCTTGCATAGCAGTTGAGGTGGGAAATATCTCTGCTGCCATCCTTGTCTCATTGGCTGCTTTCCCCAGCCTCCCTTCCATATAAGGGTAAAAATATTGCCCAGGCATGAAGTGAAAATTGCCCTGAGGTCCCCCCCATGGGCTTGCTGTTCCAAATTTAATGAGGAGTCCTTCCACCCCCTCATCCAGATCACTGATAAAAATGTCGAACAGTACCAGAACCAGTACTGAGTCCTGCAGCAGTCCACTGCTCACCACCATTCAATCTGATAAAATACCATTGTCAACTACTCTATGGGTACAGTTTTCTAGCCAGTTCCCTAACCACCCAAGCATCTGAAAATTCAATCTACTATCCTCCAGTTTACCCATCAGAACATCATGGGGAACCTTGTCAAAAGCCTTACTGAAATCCAGATAAACAACAGCAAATGGGTTTCCAAGATCTAGGAAGCCTGTCATTTAGTCAAAGAAGAAAATCAGGTTGATCTGACAAGACCTGTTGGAGACAATTTGTACTGGGTCAACAAATTGTCCTTCAGATGATTAAAGATCACCCCCTTAAAAATCTGCTCCTTTATCTTCCCTGTGACAGATGTCAGACTCACTGGCCTGTGGTTCTATAGTGGATCCATTCTTCTTGTGTAGAAATATGAGGCAAATAAAACAATATGTGGAGCTGTGTTTTGGGTGATGCAACACAAAAGTTCTGAGAATACCATGGATCAAATCTTAACACCATGGCAGAGCCACAGAGATGTGCTTTTGGAGATTTCTGTGGTTCTAAAAGTGCCCATACCCATAGCCATGATATGTAATTGGATAGTGATTTGGGAGTACCTAAAACTACATATATTCATAGGGATGCAAGCTTTGGGACCATGTTTTTGCTCCAGGGCATGGCCAGGAAGGCACACATCTGTGACTTTTGTGATGTAAGCTGTGGCCATCAAAAGAAGAAGTGATCTTATCATGAGTTTGGGGTGAAGGGATGCGAAAGCCCCGAGGATCCATGAGGATCTGACTTTTGGAACCATGTTTTTTCTCCATGGCATAGACCTGAATATTTGGATCTTTGATTTTTGTGGTGTATGCTGTGGCTATCAATAGAAGAAATGATCTTTATGGTGAGTTTGGGGTGGCACAGTGCAAAAATCATGAGGCTCCATGAGGATCCGTGTATTTTAACCATGTTTTTGCCACACTGTCGCACCACAATGCTGTGAATGCATGACAATGCTGTGAATGCGTGGTGCTGCCTATAGTATAAGACATGGTCTACAGAATGAACGTGGTTTCATTTCAATGTAAAAATCATATGAATTCATGAGCATCCATTTGAAACAATATGGATGCAGCTTTTACCCACACCTTCCCAAAAGCACTTTGTACAAAAGTAACTAGAAATCAGGAACTATTTGTGATCCTTCACCCTAGTTCCAAATAGAAAATTAGGAGAAAATGTTTGCAGGAAAGACAAAATCCCCCCCCCCTTCAAAGACAAAAACTAAAAGATGTCTGCCTGCACTCAGCGATGCTCCAATTGACAGGCAATCAGCCTTTTTTTTTGGAGGGGGAGGCATGGGGTTGAATGCCAGCCAGAAATGAGTAAATGAAGACCTACAGGTAATGCTGAAGGTGCTCCTTCTCTCTAAACCTATCCCACACAATACCCTCCCTCCAAATAGCTATGTGTATCTACCTTTCACCCTCTCTCACTGAAGCAAAAGAATGCAATGAGCTCTCACGGGCAAGATATTGTCATTGAAACCAAAGGGAGCACTACTCTTGACTTAAAAGGATGTCAATCAAGCTAAACAGGTAATTATTGGAGTCATCACAAAAATCAAAACGCAACTCTTCCAAACCCCATCTTTGCTGTAAGAGAGATTTTTGTGCACTTTATCCACTCAATGTGCATGTGCCAAAGGAGGAAACTCTGCCCCCCCAAAAGCCCATGAACACACAGAGAGGAGAGCCTCTTGTGGCGCAGAGTGGTAAGGCAGCCGTCTGAAAGCTTTGCCCATGAGGCTGGGAGTTCAATCCCAGCAGCCAGCTCAAGGTTGACTCAGCCTTCCATCCTTCCGAGGTCGGTAAAATGAGTACCCAGCTTGCTGGGGGGTAAACGGTCATGACTGGGGAAGGCACTGGCAAACCACCCCGTATTTAGTCTGCCATGAAAACGCTGGAGGGCGTCACCCCAAGGGTCATACATGACTCGGTGCTTGCACAGGGGATACCTTTACCTTTACCTTTACACAGAGAGGAGTAAGACCCATATGTGGTAATGCATGGTCTTCAGGAGTGTGGCCATATGAATCCGGTTTGTGACTCACAAACCACCCCCTTTGTGTGTTTGCGGAGACCAATGAGTTGCCTCGTGCCCATCTCTAGTTATTTCCCAAAGCCAACTCCATTCCTCTTCTGTGCTTGTAATTTACTGATGCATACCTCCAAAAAGAAAGAATTTATTTTTATAAAAACACCCTTCTGAATATTCCTGCTTAGTACCTTCTGCAGAGTTATAGAGGTGTGGGAGCTTTCCTGACCTCCTCAGCCAGGTCATTTAACAAAGTGGGGAGTACCAGTGTGAAAGCACTCAAATGGGCAGTCTTACCCATTTGCAGGGTGGTCTGGTATAGGACTTTTCTTAATTTAATATTAAGGCTGAATTTCAATACATTTCAAGTTTTAGTGGTATTTGATGCTTTATAAATTAGGCCATATTTACAGTCCAGCACTATATAGATTAACTCAGCAAGGGAAGCCACAATTTGCAAGACTTGAGCAAGGCTGTTAATGATACAACATTTTGGAAGTCATTAATTCAAATGATCAGCACATACTAGAAGTGGAAACAGACTAGAAGTGACACACATACATAGGGACACAAATACATAACTTCCCAGCATGGGCATAGTATTACATCTGCACCCATCTGGCTTCTGTCGGTTCAACTGCCTCAGGCCCTACCACCTTCCTATAAAAGTGAAAATATTCATAGTTTTGGGGGCAAGGTCACACACCTACATGTGAATCAAATATCGCAGGATTGGCACCTTGGGTACTGGAAAGGGTTAGAGGCCTCAAGAGACACTGCAAAGGACAGGAAAGCATCAACTTTGCATTCATAAGTGCAGCAGGTAGAGGGTTGATAAACTCCAGGACTCCCTGAATGATCAGTCATTTCCCCGCCATCTTGCCACAAAGCAACTGGATGCATAGCTTGGCTGCCAGGGTATGAAATGTGGCAAGATGATCAGTGCAAACTGATGTACCTGCATGGCCCACAAATAGGAAGATAATGTGTGTTGTACGGGCTCCTTGAATGCTCCACTCAAGAAAAGTATGAAAGGTTTCAAATGAAGCACATGCAACCAAACAACCAATGGGCACGACCTTATCCACATCCCACATCCCATCAACTTAAAAACCCAATAGGCAGAAATCTTCTGAGTACTTGGCAATAAAAGAAAGGAGGATTGAATATTGCACTTTGCCAGCAAAGCACCAGAACTGTATGATCTCATGATGCATACCACATGGAGCAGAGTTCTGGGACAATGACATCATTCACAGATACCCCTTTTGGGTAAGAAAGGTGATGAATCAGGCAAAATGCACCTGGAGTATTTTTAGGAACCACACCCAAAGGTCTCCTGCAGGTTAGGAAGTGGTGGTTACCTGAAGGGACCTGCTATCCTGCCTGCCTCACATTCTTTGGCTATTTCACTAGCAACTATATCCAGAAGCTCTCTGGCAGAGTTAAAGTTACCACAATCTGTTGCAACATGAGAGCCAGTAAATGGGATGCAGAAACCGTTACTGAAATCTGCCCGAAGGTAAGATGAAGCAGCCTCATTACAATATTGGCTGAGAGGAGAACCAGTGCCCCAACCTGCACTGGGATATTAGCCAGCCCCAGATCACTAACCAGTTGTAGTCTAATTTTGTTTTGCAGAGATTAAAGTAGAAGATCCAGTGGTTCCCAACCCCCCTTTTTAACATTGGAGTTTCCAGAGGATCGAAACCCCTAAAACCCACCAGTCCTGTTACATGCCATCCTCGAGTGGCTACCAAAACACTCCTCACACAGATGGTCAAACTTGCACCATGGCCAGTGGCACTTCCCTTGGCTAAATTCCCAGTGTACCCACTGGGAGCTATCCCTTCTAAATTGAAATTTTATTTTCTCTGTAAGCCTTGGGCTTTACAAGGGGGCTCACTATTACAATCCAGATTTCATCATTTATGAAGCCCCACCCAGCCAGATTGTTATGAGAGGCCTTTCCCCTAATTTTTTCATCATACTCTAACACAGGGGTATTCCCAGCCATGGATCGGGCTAAATGCCATCTCCATTCAGTATAGGCCACTGCCACTATAGAACATGTAGTCTTTGAGCCAATTTTGGAAAGTGCATTCTGCACTGCCCTTTGCAGCCCCCTTTTTGTCCTGCCTAGCACCAGCCTTTCCAGCCTTACCCCTGTCCTTAAAAGGGAAATAGTGTCAACATAATACCCATCCAGGGCCCTTCCCCACAGCATATGTGACAAATGAATACCTGGTGGATCATCTATGTCAGTATACTGAGCTGGTTCAAACCCCTACATGCAACTAGGATTGGGGTTTCCTTTTGCCCTGCACTTTTCAGTCATGGGGGTTACCCCAAAATGAAGGTTCCAGTTCTCTAACAGTGACCCTCTGAGTGGGCTGTGTCCTCGTCAGATGATGACTCACCAGTTGAACTCGCATTTGGGCTCAAATTGACTTGCTTTTTCTGCTGGACTTGGCCTGCTGCCTTTACAGGTAGATGGTACTCTCTGCGTCCCCTGTAGTAATGAAGTCTCTAGGCTCTGCAGGAGGATGCTGCCTCCACTGAATTGTGTGCTGTCTGTTCTGGCAGGGCCAAATGGGCTGCCAGGTACTCCATCTCCTTCTGCTGAGACAACTGTCTGTGATATGCCTGTGATATGATGTCTGTGATAGCTTTGCTATTCACCAGAGCCACCTGTGTCTGTGGTGCTGAAGGCCCCCCTGCCTGCAGCCTGCTAGCTCTGGGAGCAATGCCTAAAGCTGCCACCCTCCTGGAAGCACTTAGAGTTCCAGAGGGAGCTCACTAAGAAGTGCTGGGGTGATATTTTAGGTAACGTTTAATTTCTCTATATCACTGGTTAAGCCTTGATTCCAACATGCTATGTGCATTGACCCCGAGTGCCCCTTTTTGACCCCTCTAATACAATGGGTTATGAAATATCATGTGATGTGGTATATAGATTATATACAGGGGTGGTAAATAGATTAATTAAAAATTTTGCTTAATTGTGGGGGGATTGCTGAAAATAATAAGTGCACTCTGAAACCCTGGTCCCTGAGATCAAGGAGTCCTTACTGATCCCCTTAAATTGCCCTTTCTTCTCAAATCATGCATAAATAAACTTGCCCAGCCACCAGAACCGATCAAGGGAGAGAAGGAGGTGTGCCTGAGATGCCCTGCTTAGCTCTGCAGATGCAATCTGTCCAGATAGAAGCAACAATTAATTGCAGGGCACTGGATGGTGAACTAGCAGGGTTTTTAAAAATCTACCCTTGCAGGCTACTTTCCTAAGCCTCCTGGTCCTAGAACAGCAGTACGATGCCACAGAACCCTTTGAGCCAAAGAAGACACCTTCAGAATGTGCCAGAACAAGCTCAAGGCCCCAGCCACCATCCTCACACACTCCTAATACTGTAGGGGGCACTGCCAAGGCAAGCAGTTCCTATTGGGGAATGGACATCATGAACCCAAATCAAGCTTCCCAAAGCCCGCTTGGACCTATGAATCCTGCCAGTAAAACAAAACACAGCTCCCCAAAACAAGAAAGAAATAACACATCCTCCAGCAGCTCTCCCAGAAGAAGAAAAACCAAAACCAAAAGAAATGACAAAAAATTGGGGGGAGGGGGGGGCAATCAGCTACTAGGTCCAGGCCACTCCATTCTTGATAACTGTCTCTTAGATGCTCAAAATGCTGTAGCCATGGGCAAAAATGAACCCATGAAAAACAACAGGGAGCCAAGCCAAATCACTTCCCAGTGAATGGGAGTTGCTGGACTCCCATTCACTTCCCAGTGAATGGGAGTCCAGCACAGCTAAAAGACCCTAATGCCCATTTAAATCTTGCCAAGAATTTGCTGTGGCACAGCTGATGAAGCCTAAGCAAGCTGCTGGTCTCTTTAACAACCAAACGCCTGCCTCCTGACCTGTTGCTTCATGTCTCTTTTTCCCAGTAGGCTACTGTGGTCAGCCCATGCATTCCGAAAAGTTCCAGGAAGTGAACCACAGTGTCATTGAGGAATGAAAGCAGGAAAATAGAGCACAGAGGCCATGGGGGTTGCAGTCTCCACCCCACCTGATGAAGCACGGCCTGATGCAGCAGGCTGCATGAGTAAAATCTGGACCCCATCTTTACTTTCTGCCTCAGGGCACAATGTGTGTGTGGTGGGGAACTGGTCTGCAAACTGTTGCATCAGGTGGGGGAATTTTTTCTTGAATTCGGATCCAACCCTCCCTGTGTATTTTGCACGCCCTTTGAAAAGAGGTTGTGTGGCCATATCATCATGAACATCAGTAACAGAAACCCCCTTTTTATGCATGGGCAGTAATGTTATAACATCATATTGTTAAAACAAAGAATGGATGTATCATGGAGAACAGCATGGTTGCCACAGTTTCAAAGGTCCCCCTCTCTTCCCTAGCTGCCAAAAAAGAAAATGGCAGGTGGTAATCAAACTGAATGCACCACTTCATACTAAATATGTCCTCATGTACTCTATCAGCAATGGTACAGCCTTTATTGCATCATAACATTGTAAAAAACACACTGGAAGCTATAGGGAAAGGAAATGGCGGGGGAGAACGATGAAACAACACAACTGTGTGACATCAGAACTTACCCACAGACACAGAAATTTCATGGATGGGAGAAGGAGAAATAATTTGGAATTCAACCCTGACTCGGAGTAGTTTAACACAGGCAGGGGAACTGGGGAAGGTTGGCAGGAATTAGTGAGTAGTTAGATGGAGAACCCCTTACCCTTCAGGCCAAAAAAAAATAAAAGGAATAGAATGAGGAGAATTAGCCTACTCAGTCTAAACAGGGAGTTAGATCTGAAGAGTAACTGAACTTTATTTCAATGGAATATTTCACACGGAAGGTGTAATTCTGCTTAGAATAACAGTGTTAATGACAAAAATCCACTTAAAAACAATTTATAACAATTGTGTCTTCCACCTTAGCTACTCATGAAAATGTGTGTCCTATTAATATCAGGATTTATTTTTCTTATCCTTTTATTGTCATGAAAACACACTTGGAGCAACGTAGGCGTGTTTGAGAATTGCAAGAGCCCTTAATTCTCATACCAAACTACACCCATGCAAGTCAATTCTAGTTCCACTTAGTAAAGGTCACCTGGATGGCAAAAGTAACAGGCAAGAGCCTTGTGTTCTTCTTAGGAATAATTGCATTTGAAATGTTGATTTATTAAAAATAACTAGGTGTGGCAATGATGCATCATTCTGTCCCAGGTATAACTGGCAGCCCAAATCCATATGGGCTGCCTTGGTATAAGCAGTGTTTGTATATGATATTGATTGGAGGAGTATTATTTGCTTAACTGTGAGTCAGGATCCAGAGGAAGAGGCACATTCAAGTTTACATATTCGTCTACATATTTCCTTCTAGGAAAGACATGAACTTGGGAATCATTTACAAAAGTCAGTGTAGCACATTGGCTAAGAAAGTGAGCTGCAACTCAGAAAGTTCCTCAGTCTTGCGTCAACCATGAGCACCCTAAGTTACTGTATAAAAGCCATTTATTTCTCAGTTTTGGTGTTCTTAGTGTTCATCTGCAGTATGGTAATACTAGTATAATATTTATTTATTAAAATACTTCAGTGCCTCACTCCTTGCCACCAAAAACAACTCATCTACCCTACAACACTGTTGTAGGTATGATGGCCAGGCAGCAATTGTGAAGTAATTTGAAATTTCTGATCTAAGAACTAGAGGCCAGATGATAACGTTACAATGAATTCTTACAATCTGGGAACATATCAAAGCAGAATTATGCTTAAAATCATTATTGTTGAAAATTGGGGCTGATGTGTGATGCTATTGTCTGTGCTGCTCTTGTAACTCTATATAATTGTTATAATAGATCATTGAGCCCTGATAATAATAAAATAACTTTTTAAATCCTCTGACTTCTATTAATCAAGAATCCTCGGATGTAGTGTGGTTCCTGTTCATTTTATGTAAAAGGCAGCAATACCTATTCCGTACCGGCCTTGTCTAGAAAAATGAGGTGGTCAATCAACTGTTGCCGCAGCTGCTTGGCTCCAGAATGAAGCCATTGTTAGAATATACAGGGTTGCCTTTTGCAGTCCAGTTTATGAATTCTAACACATGGTTATGTTAAGAATCCTCACTGGGCACATATTTTACTTTATTACAACATGCAAATTGAACAATCAACCATAACATTTAGCTTTCAGACCACATTGGCAAATCACAAATGTGTCCTGCATGTCCTAATCAGGATCTAGGCTGGCACTAGAGACATTCAAGCCAGATTCTTCCAGCTATTAACTGCTCATATGTCAACTAAAGCAGAATCTACATGCTATTTGCTTTCAAGAAATTCAAAATAGTGGTAAATCTTGCGCTAAAGTTCTCTCAAATACAACCCCCACCATTTCACCCACTGATGGGGAAACCAGGTAAATCTTTTAATATTTACATTATCCCAATGCATTCCTGCTAAAAGCAAAAACAGATACATTCCTTGCTCTACCATGTTTCCAAAGAATCTTTCTGTAGATAAATTCTAATCTAGGCATCTCCTCCATAATTTACTGGCAAAGGAGCTAAATTTGAGATAATGAAAATACACTGTGAAATCCAATCAGACAGAAAGCTGAGATATCTAGGGCCATTCCTCACGAGTTCAAAGTAGTAGAAGGCTTACAAATGGTAAACGCTATTAATTTGCCATTCCACATGATTTGCAACAGTACTGCAACACTAGCGCTAAAATCGCTTCATTGTAGCGATTTCTGGAGAATCCAGAAAAGTGGATTCACCCTCAGAAAATCGCTACACTCCTGCCAACAATCTGCAATACTAGGGGAAAGGTCCTGTGTGTTCTCAACGTAGTGGCTACAACAAAGACCCTCCCCCTGGCTCTCTCCTCCGAACTTCCGGCGAAGCGATCGGCATTTTTTTCCCTTGGAGCGAGTAGGGAAAGCAACGAACCAGCAAGGCTTCAATCACCCAGCGAGGCTTCTCCGGCTACAGTCCCTCCACAGAAGTGCTTTAAAGCTCCCCTAAGTCCCCAAGCACAACACAGCCTCGTGTTTGCAAGTTCCCTTTATTTTCGGCCAAAAATCGTGCCCGTGCGGGGGGGGGATTTTTTTTTCACTCGGGGGAGCGTGGTAACGATGACTCGCCAGCTCATACTCCTGCTAGATGGGTCTCTACATTAGGAAGAATCAAGGCATATTCGTTGCAACGTGTTTTTTTTTTTAACCTGTGCTTAAAGGGAAAGGGGCTTTTCCGGAGCATGATAACAACCGCCCATTGGCTGTTCGTTTGATTGATGGCCAGGGGTGGGAACAAGCACAGAAAAAATTGCTTCCTTTCTAGTGAGACCGGAAACCTGTGGGGAATGAGTGAAACGCTACTGGATTCCACTACAAATGAAGGTATGCGGAACGCCGAGATTCCACTATTTAAAATAGTGTTTTCGCTTTGTGAAACCAATTGGCAACATTGGTCCTTGTGCGGAAAGGCCCCTAGGGTTGGATCCAACAACTCCCTTGCACAAAGTCTTTCTCCAGTGGAGCAAGCTCTTTTCCTGAGAACAAGATTCTTCACTCATAGCACAGGGAGTTATCAGGTTGTCTAACTAAGCTTTGAGCTATCTAATTGTTTGAAGTTAGTTAAATTACTCAGTTAACTTGAAAATCAACTGACCTGTGCTTCAAAATGTTTTATTTTCATTTAGAAGGTCAGCTAAACTGTCAGGCAATTTATCTGTTAATAACATTGCTTAAGAAACCATAATGCAGAACAAAGTAAACTGGGATATCAGTTTTCAGATACATCAAACTGAATACTCTGGCATCCAAAGTCAGAGAGTTGGTAAGCTTAAACCTGTGGTTAATTTATTTTGATGAACAGGCAATCAGAATTTTGGGATACAATCTTATTGGCACACTATTAAATTAACGTGCAGACAGGTAGATACTAGAAGGTACTTGGAACGGTGTTACCACCAGCAGCTATACTAATAGTTTGAAACATCATAGGGTGGCTGGAGAGAGAAGGGAAAGAGAAGCAAAAATCAAGTAGTTTGACAAGTGAATTGATGGTATCTGAATGGTTCTTAGTTTGCATTGGTACACTCCTATGATTGGCGTCTGTGTCTTGGAAGTATGCACTCAGTCAGACTGCTTCCGCATAAGTAATTCAGCTCAGGTCACAGGGCTAATTTTGGCTTCCTGACAATGCCGGTCCCATTCCAGGGTGGTCCCAGGCTTTGTGTGACTCAGACCCTCAGTTAGCCCATGGCAAGGGAACACAGATAACTCTGCATTTTCTCTTTTGCCCTGGGCTTCAATTGGGCATGTGTCATGGGCCATGAGTCCTTGGAAAATCCAGGTCAATCCAAGTTGGGACATTGCTCCTAACCTCCTCCCAAAAGCATCACTTCCATAATCTACCATGGTAACCTTAAAAAAAAAAGTCTGTTAATGTTACAACGTGATTCAAAAGTAATGAAATAGCACCACCCATTTGGTTTTCTTGGTTTTAGTTAATTCTGGGACAGTCTGCATGTGTGTGTGTAGGTAGGGGGGGAATGCTGCGATAACACAGCCCATTTTTTAAATCCCTTTATGTATGTTGTAATGGTTTTGTGTTACAACCCAATCCTGGTTACAACCCAATCCTGAAACAAAAACCAGATGGCAGTGCAGTTTTGCATCCTCCACGCAGTACCAGTCTCACTGCCCACACAGGAAGTAAGAGATGACTATGTATATACTAAGTGGCCCAGGGTAATCAGGTACCCTAAGATCTTGGAAGTTAAGTAGGGATGGCCCTGTTTAGTACTTGGATGGGAGACCACCAAGGAAGTCTAGGGTCATGATACAGAGAGAGGCAATAACAAACCACTTCTGAACATCTTTTGCCTTGAAAACCTTGCAAGGTTGCCAGAAGTTTCCATCATATGCACAACATAAAATATGCTATTAACCTAATTTCTGCTTCCTCCCATCCTCTCTAAAAGGTAGAGGTACAACAGAATTGGATCAAATTGCATGTTCAAAACTCCTGTACCTATGCCCTTTGTCCACTGAGTGAACATGTGGTGACTGGGACTGTAATCATAGGTGTAAATCTATGTGTCTACACATATGATCCCTCCCTGTAATATGCAATAATCAGAGGATAGTGTTCCAGCTCTTGGGGAGGAAGAATACAAATGCACATAGATAACTTAGCAAACATGCAGAGATGTATGTGGCTTCCACAATTCATGCCCACTGTCCCTTCTGATATATTCAGTCAACAGACAGAGGGGTGTCATGTATAGGGCTACTGATGCAATCAAATCACATCTAAATTGCATATATACTTAGTTCCTATGCAATTTTCTGTGCATAGAGGCTGTATGTAGATTCAAAATATCCACGCGCATGCCTAACCATACATATCAATTTACCTGCTCAGTTTTTCTGGGGAAATAGGTTGCTTCTACCTCCCCCCCCCCCCACCAGGCCTATGGTTGAGGCCAGCGTGGTAAGGAAGATCTGATGGGCTTTCCCCCTAGTGTTAAGAGCACACACTCATTGAGATCTGTGTCCCTCCTTGAGCTCCTATATTTTTTCTGGTGGGGTTAGAAGGGTCAACAACAACAACAACAACAATATAATGTAACAAAAGAAATCCTGGTACTGTAGTTATGAATTAAATGAGCTTAGTTGCAATGTTCCTGAAAGGGCTGGAAACAGATAACATTTTCCCCTAAGAGCACAAGAGGGATTTTTGCTCATACATCCATCCTGCATTTTTTCTGATAAAGCTGTTTATTAATATAAAAACTAAATATATATATATTCGATGAAAGGTGACAAAACAAGACTAAAGAGGTATGTGTCTATATAACAGGAAGTGAACATTCTTTTCGATCACTCCTGACATTAAAAAAAAAACATTTTCTGTCTCCAGCCGAAGTCATACAGAAGACAGTGCCATAATTAAAAAGAAATTCTCCACCAGCACCACCCAAGCCCACCGGCCAGAAGTAAAACTGGTATCCATCCATTTCCAGTGGATTTGACATCCCTGAGCAATGAGTGTTTCCTTCACCTTCTTACAGGCATGTGAGTTTCAAATATCTAAAGGCATTATTTAATTGAATTGTAACCTTATCTCTGTAACTTACTTCCACAATCAGTAGCAGCCAGTAAGAAAGCTCAGACCTGATTTGAAGATAAATGAGATATATCACAGCCCTCTTTTTGGTCTGACATCTAGAAATCCCTTCTGACTCCTGCCCTGTTTATCTATACTGCCCTGGTGGTCTAGACAGTACTGGTGGTGTGGGCAATGATAGCTCCCTGATGACTGCCAAATCCACTACTGTGTTTTTAATTGGTGCAGACCTACCAACAATTACATCTCTCTCCAAAGGCCCCCTGATATTCTCATGAGGCTTAACGTGCTGTTTTCAAAGAAAATAATCATCATGGGATGCTTAGTTCAATTGGGGCTTCAGTCGTACTACTAAAAAACAATTAAAAACAATTAACCCTGGCCCTGAGAACATTTCCGTGCTTAGAAACTGAATGACATTCTAGAATAGAGTATTTTCACCCATTACAGGTGTCCTAGGTAAAATCTGACCCGAAGTTTCCACTAGATGAATCCAAAATAGTTTTATATCTTCGCATTAGCTACCAAAGTGTAAATAATGCTTATCTATTATCATGTGAATCTTAATATTTCTAATACACTGAACAAAATTCTCAAAATCTTTTGAAATCATTTATTCATTTTCACTCCCCTCTATTTTCATCCTAAACAGAAATTACCCAAGAGCACTCCTTTCACAGTCATACCAGTGAAAGCTTATTCCTGCTCCCTAGCCTTTTTCTTCCTGGTCCTAAATTGTCCAAAGAAATCTAATTAAACACCTCATTTTCAACAGGCTGTCATTTTGTGGCCTGTTAAGATGCTTCAAACCATGTGGTTTCATAGGAATATTCATAATTGCAGGATGGGTTTTTTTTAAGTTTTAGACATTTGAAGCTATTTTGGAATAACATATGTATATCATTGGATAAAACTTAGTGGCTAAGAGCTGGAATCAAGAGAGTAATATTTTGGAAAATATGTTTTAATATTTGGCAAAGATGGTCCAGCAGCAACTGTGAGAAATAAGATTCAAACTTGATTGGAACAAGCAAATTCATGTACAGTTGTGCAAGATGGAAGCATTGGTACTTGCAGATTAATCTCTGATGTGACAGGTTGTAATTATAAGTGTCAGAATAATTCCTGTATTCTGCTTCTCCAATCCTTGCCCCCAAAAATCCCTTCCAAATAAACTTAACCTTGGAAGCATAATGAATTATGTATGCAAATAAAGTGAAAAACCTGAAAATATTTTTAATGTACCCATTCAGGAAAAAAAAAACCCTTTTTATTTATTCATGATGATTTATTGTAAGATTAAATTCATTTTGGCAAAGAGAAAAAAATGAAGAGTAGGTTTAGTGAGCAGTCAGTTTAGAATAATAGTTACTTTTAGTGAAAAGTTATTCTGTGTATGTGTAGGGAGGGACCTAACCTCAGTATTTCTGACAGCAGTAATACTCATTTGGGAACAACTTGGTGGCTTGGGAGTCACAAGTAGCTCTTTGACATTCCATCAGTCACTCTCCTAGGTACCTTTCTTCCACTTGGATGACACAAGTTTCCCACTTTTAAACAGCCACCATCCCAGAGACTAAGATATGGGTAAGCTGCAAGCTTCCCTGAGCTACAGGTTTCATGCTACATATATGCTCTCGCCATCCCCCCCCCCCCACTCCACTCTTCTACAGCTCCCACACTATCATCCTGAGCAGCCGCCAGGAGGAAACAAAGCTAGCTATAGTGAAGAGAGAATAAAGCCACCACCACCATCACCATGGCAGCCACAGGTAAAGACCAAGCTGGCTATAGTGGAGTTTAGCCTGGAAAGAAGATGACTAAAAGGTGATATGATAACCATCTCCAAGTAAGTGAAGGGCTGTCATATACAAGATGGAGCAGAGTTGTTTTCTGTTGCCCCAGAGGGTCAGACCAAAACCAATGGGTTTAAATTAATTCAAAAGTATTTTTGGCTAAACATCGGCTAAATATCTGGGAGACGTTTCTGACAGAGTGGTTCCTCAGTGGAACAGGCTTCCTAGGGAGGTGATGAGTTCTCATTCTTTGGAAGTTTTAAAGCAGTGACTAGGTAGTCCTCTGGCAGAAATGCTGATTTTATAAACTCAGGCAGATTGTGAGTGGGTGGGCAGGAAGAGATGTGTCACTGTTTGTCTTTTGTGGCCCTTCCTTGCATACCCAGTGAATTGCTGATTGCCACTGTGGAATGCTGGTGAATTTCTTCCAGGCCAGGTTGGATTCTAGAGATACTTGGTGTATGTGTGGGGGATCATTTGGGTGTGAAATTGGAGTTACTGTGAGTGGTCAGGCAGTTTTGAGTTTCTGCATTGTGCAGGGAGTTGGACTAGATAACCCTGGAGATTCCTTCCAACTCTATGATTCTATGATTCTTCAACCTTTTCTGTTTCATTCATTCATTCATTCATTCATTCATTCATTCATTCATTCATTCATTCATTCATTTAATTTAGATTTTATACCGTCCTTCCCTACGGTTCTGGGCTGTTTACATAAAACATTTTGAAACATTTACATAGAATGTAAATAACTATCCATCCACTGCTGCATTCCACCCATGGGAATTATTCCACCAAGTTTCTATAATACCTACTAAATCATATATATCTGCCTGTATGAGAAGCTTGAGCTCTTCTTTTTTATTGGCCATGCTTTGGACATTGGTATATAGGCTCCTGAAGCCTCTTACCTTTGGTTCTATTTGACCCACCCTTCTCAGGCAGACCATCAGTATTTGCTCTCCTACATTAGAATCCCTATGTTAAAATCCCATTCCCCTTGTTCCTCTTCCACAGTAATCAAAATGTTCATGATGTTGGTAGAGGAAGATATTTTGTCACTGCATATTCAGTAATTTTCTGTGGAAAGTAGTGTTTTTCAAGCTAGGTGTTGGTGGTCTGTTTCTCTTTGTAGCTGCTATAATTTAAGCATTATTTTCCAATCAATTATTTTATGGCACATGGCTGCATGAGGGGTGGGAGGCATGGACTAGCAAGAGGGGAGACTCTCAGTGTGGGAGGGCATGACTCCAGGATCATATGTAATAACGATATCTACAGTTCCCTGGCAGCTTGTAGGTTCTCTGATTAGAGTTGCTTGACTCATGGTCTCCTATGTTTATGCCTCAAACTCTGCTGTTCCTTCACACTGGGCTGGACATCTGCTCATTCATTTAAGCACCTGTTACATCCCCGCACCTCTAGCCTAAGTTCTTCTTCCAGTACTTTTAACCTGCCCCTCCACTGTAGGTGCTTGGTCTACTACCTTGATTTGTCTTAACACAAGTGCTATTCCTAGGCTGAATCTGCATGCAGCTTTTATTGCAATCCCAGGTCGATTCAGTCCCTGTCGTCTACACAGAATGAGATTTCCATTTTGATTTTGGGCGATTTAAATTTTTCATCTGCAACAAGCATGAGTGATCCGGAGTGACCCTACCTTTTCCCCGCGATATCCAGGAGTGGTTTTAACCCTCGATATTTGAAAAATCGGCATGAGTAAAGGTGCAGCTGTCTGCTTTCCCTGAAATATCTTGTTGCTGCCTTGTGGCTCCAACAGTGTAACAACGAAGTCTGTCCCTGACTGGCTGGGTGCCAGTTCAAAGAATTCCTAGTTCCTGGTTGCAAGATTTATTTCTTTTTAAAACTTTAATGTGACTGTGCTCCACAATCCACACTTCTTGCAGCAGAGATTTGCCTCATTCTTTGAGAGGCTGCTGCTGTCTTGTCTGTGCTCACGCACTCACCCGTGGATTCAGTCCCTGTGAGGTAGGAGAGGCTGAGAGATCAGGGAGGAAGTTCTCTTGATTCTGGGTCCTCCACTTGTCTTGCCCCTCCCCCCTGCTCACAGATGGATTTCTGTTTTGTGCAGATGAGTTTCTGTTTCAAGTCGGGGGGCGGAGCACAAAGACTCTGGTTCAAATCGATCTGAAAGCAGGATTGAAAGCAGAAAAAAAAGAAGTTCCGTGCAGATTCAGCCCTACTTACCACAACAGCCACCATGTGAATCAGCCATCACCTCCCTGACATCAGCATTCCCTGGCCAACAAGACAGAGAACCAACTCTCCACCAGGTCAATTCCTGCCTGCTCCTCTCCACCCATCCCCTGGTGCTTGTACCAACTTTTGGCTTCCTGGCCTGCCACATATTATAAATACCATTAATAGAACCTGCCTTATGTGTTTTGATATTATCTTCTCCGTTAAAGGAAAGCTATCAGCACATGTACTGTTTATCAAAATACATAAATTAAAACAATGTCTTACATATTAACTTTTGTGCTTAGAATTATTGCCTCCCTAAGGAGCACATACATACACTTTGATGTAAAGTATGTTTACATTAGTAAACATATCTTAATATCACCTAATTTTTTCCAAAGGAACACACGCACACAAATCTGACTAGGACTTGGATTAAACTTGAAATGTTTTTGATTCTGAGAATCTGTAACAAAAATTCATGATAAAGATGGAGCCAAAGGTGCAAGAATGAACATGTGGCTGCCTTCATAGACTCCACATTAATCTTCATAGTAAAACAAATACATCTGAGGGTAGATGTCTCCACCCACAGAATGTTACCCTTTTCAAATGTTCCACCATGCCGAGTTTCCTTTAATGTAGGATGTCAGTATACATATGGAGGATCTCATATTAAAATATTAAGGAGACTTGGTTCTGCAGAAGGTTTAGTCCAGGACTGAAAAACAAAGGATATTTAGCTTCCATACTAATCGAAACCACAGCTAATCTGTTGTTCAGATGTGCCACTAGCAATTCTTCTGGAGTATAAAAAGCAACTAGATAAGTGCAAAAAATGCTTTTGGAGAAATCTGATAGAATAGACATATGAGTTCTCACCAGTCACAAAATCTTATATTCAGTATTGCCTCCATTATTTTAATCTCAGTTATCTACAAATGCGGCTGGGGGAGGTAAACCCTATTCCGCTATTGATGAAGCAGAGGGGGCAGGTGGGAAAAGGAGGGCACGTGCGTTGGCGTGCGGATCGGGAGGGGCGGGGGAGAACATGCGCGGGAGGGAGAGCGTTGGGCGCGGGCTCGCCACGCCTTTATAAGGCGTGGGCGGTGTTGCGTCGCCCTCTTTCCCTCCCTTTCGGCCCGCAGCGAGTGACCGGATCGGCTCACTGGCAGCAGTGCGCATGTGGCTGAAGGGGGAAAGGGAGCGGCCGCAGCTTGCCTCGCAGCTTTTGGGTGACGGCGGCGATTGATGGAGCGTAGTTAAGGCTCCGCAGCCAGTGGTATTTTGGCAGGGGGAGGCCCGAGGATGGCTCCTGGGAAGCGGCAGCGGGGGGCTGGCTCCTCCGGGGCAGGGTCGGGAGGAGGATCAGATCCCCAGGCCCAGCCAGCCCAAGGTGGGGGGGGGCAAACAGGCCATCAGGGCCAGCGCGAAACGCGCTCGGGCCAAATGGACCTTGGCCATCGGGTTGGGGCGAAGTGTAAGCTCCCTGACACCAGCGGCCCAGGCAAGGGGTGAGGCCGAGGCTGGGCCCAGCCGCGGGATGGGGCAATTACAGGATAGGCAGCGGGCAGTCCAGAGAAATAGGGGGTCCCCCTCCCAGCCGCAGCGATCGTCTGCTGCCTCATCCAATGAGGTTGAGGTGCGAGGACTGGAGCCTGGGCCTTCGCAACAGGGGAGGCCTAGGAGAAGGCGGCCTGCCACTCTGACTCCTCAGAGGCCATTTCGGCAGGGCTCATCTGGGGGCAGAAGGCAGAGGCCTGCCCAGGCTATAACACCCAGGAGTTCCTCAAGGAGAAGGCAGCAGATTAGTAGGCAGGCTCCTCACGGGATCCTGGATAGCAACAGCTCGAGTGAGTCTGGGGACAAAAGAAGGTCTACCACCTCCCAAGAAGAGGGAAGTCCTCAAGGGGGTAGCTCTTCAGCATATTGGCAAGGCTACACGCAGGCAGTCACTCAATTATCTTCTGGGGGTGCCAGGCGGCAACGTCAGGCGGGATCCAGCCCTTCCAGTTCTAACAGCTTAAGTTCTGGATCTGAGAGCAGTGAGCCATCTAGGTCACAGCGTAGAAAGAAGCACAGGAAGACAGGCCACAAGAGACGGGGCAATAGGCATACGTCATCTTCGGGTGAGTTATCCTCAGGGGATGAGTCTGAAGAAGCACATAGAGATGGGCATTACTGGCTAGAAGGCGCGTTTGTGCCGGGCCTTCCTGCCTGGGTGCACAAAGCTGGCGCGAAGCCAAGAGGCTACTGGAAGCAGATGGGGTGGTTGGGTCCAGGAAGGACTCACCAGCCAAATACACAGATGCTGATGCCCCTCCAGGGATTCATCTCCCTAAAAAATTGTGGGAGCGAGCCCTAGAGGGCTATTTTGTAGATCTGTTTGCTTTCGTGTGCCAAGGAAAGCGGGGGGAGGGGGTGACACAGGCAAAAAGAGGGACAAGAAGAGTACAGAGGTCCCAAAATGCGAGAGATCTTTTAATAATTGGTTACAGGGGTTTGCGGAGTTCATGGCACTAGTGGTGGCTGCATACCCTGAAAGAGGCTGGCACTTAGCCAGATATCTGGCTCGCGTTTTAGAAGCCAGGGAGCACGCGGGGGATGAGGCCGCACTAGATTACGATCAAGACTTCAGAGAGCTTGCCTCCTATAACGCTTCAGCCAGGTGGGACTTAAAACACCACGACACCTGGCTGGTGAAGGTGGGGCCCAGTGTCCGCCTGCACAAGGAAAAGGAACGGAGGAGTGTGCCTAGCAGGCGAAGTTCCAGTCTGCCCTGCTGGGACTATAATCGCAAGATTTGCAAAAGGCATCCCTGTTGTTACAGCCACACATGTGAGCAGTGTGGAGGTGGGCATACCGCTCTGGCTTGTAATAAGAGTCAGCAGCCCTTTTGAGGGCCCCGGTATTCCGGCAAGAAGGATGGAGGACCAGGACAGAGTGGCCCTTCTTCCAGCACCAAGTCTGCTTGAATCCACCCAGGCAGACTTGCTGTGCTTGGCACAGTCGCCAGTCAAGGTGGAGGCTCTAAAGACGGTGCTTTCCAGGTACCCTAACTGGGGCAAAGCGGCATACCTCCCCTTCCACGGGGAGAGGCTTACTGCAACTTGAAGTCAGCGAGAGACACCCCTGGGATCGTTCAGGAAAAAATAGACAAGGAGAGGGCGGTGGGCCGTATTGCTGGGCCATTCATGTAGCCTCCTCTACCAAATTTGCGGGTTTCTCCACTGGGGGTGGTGCCAAAAAAGGCGGCCAACCAATTTTGGCTCATCCACCATCTTTCCTACCCTAGGGGGTCGTTCGTCAACGATGGTATTGCCCCGGAATTATGCACGGTGAGAGTCGCGTCCTTTGACAGGGCTGTGGACATAGTCAGGTCCTGCGGAGGGAGCGCTCTCATGGCGAAATGCGATATACAATCGGCTTTTCGCCTTCTGCCAGTCCATCTTGCTGACTTCAATTTGCTTGGCTTCAAATTTGGGGGACAATGATACGTGGATAAGTCCATGCCCATGGGCTGTGCGATTGCTTGCGCAGCCTTCGAGGCATTTAGTTCCTTTCTGGAATGGGCAGTGGGGCAATCAGGCCAATTTACAGAACTGACCCACTGTTTAGATGATTTTTTCTTTTCGGGGCCTGTAAACTCTGACCAGTGTGCCCGCAGGTTGGCAGAATTTCAAAAGGTGGCAGGTGAGCTCAGGGTTCCTTTGGCCCCAGAGAAAATGGAAGGGCCAGCCACAAAGCTGACTTTCTTGGGCATATGGCTGGATTCAGAACAGGGTTTGTCCAGCCTGTCGAGGGAGAATGCTTACTAAACTGCAGGGGCTTTAAGATGCAGCCCTCTGCACGCACAAAGTCACATTAAAGGAGCTGCAAACCTTGCTAGGGCATTTGAACTTTGCCTGCCGAGTAGTTTTCCTGGGCAGAGCATGCTGTGCCCAGTTAGCTCGAGCCATGACAGGTGTCAGGGCCCCGGGCCACCATATCAGGCTCACGAAAGGCATCAAAGAGGACCTCAGAGTATGGAAAATGTTTCTGGAGTGGTTTAATGGAGTTGCCATATGGCAGACTCCATTGCTGGTGGGTGATGCCCTTCAGGTTCACACTGATGCTGCTGGCAGTTTAGGTTTTGGCATCATTTACCGGACCCAGTGGTGTGCCAAGGCATTGCTGGAGACATGGACACCTGAGGTCCTGAGGGACCTGACATTTTTAGAATTGTTCCCTATCCTGTTGGCAGTGCTCCTGTGGAAGGACAATTTTGCAAACAGGAGGGTTCTCTTCTAGTGTGACAACCTGGCAGTGGTGCAGATTGTCAACAAACAGAGTTCCAGGTCTGAGAGGGTCATGCATTTGGTACGCTGATTGATTCTCACCTGCCTGCAAAACAATATTACATTTTCCGCACGGCATGTGCCGGGCATGCAGAATGAGATTGCAGATGCTTTATCTCGTTCACAGACCGCCAGATTTCTCCAACTCACCCCAGATGCAAAGGAAGAGCCGGAGGAATTCCCAATCAACCTATGGGGTCTTGGCGAAGACTGATTCTACAAGCAGTCCTGGGATCCATGGCTGGTTCCACTCAGCAGGCCTACGAAATGGTGGCCAGGGGATTCCAGTCTTTTGCCAGGGCATGCGGGCACAAGTCTTCATGGCCCATGAGAGAATCTGTTTTGTTGCATTACTTGGCAAACCTGCTGGCCAAGGGCATAGCTCCTGGCACCATGAAGGTTCACTTAGCTGGACTTTCTTTCTACAGCAGGCTCCTGGGGAAGTGGGATCCTGGCTCTTCATTTTTAGTGAGACGGGCCGTTGAAGGTTGGAGGCGGCAGGCCCCCACATGCAGGGATCTCAGGCATCCCATCACATGTAGTCTCCTGCTTCAAGTGGTCCAGCTGCTGCCCAGAGTTTGCCGGGATGATTTTGAAGTCACAGCTTTCGCTCTAGCTTTTTTCGGGGCATTTAGGAGCAGCGAATTCCTCTCTCCAACCAGGTCAAGGGAGTGCAAGACGTCACTGGGAGTGGGGGATGTACAAGCAAGCAGGGCCCGGCTAGACATCATACTGTGCCAATCTAAGACTGACCAGCTTGGAAAGGTCACTCGCATAACTCTGAATCGGTCACGGCACAGGAGTCTGTGCCCAGTCCGAAACACCAGAGCTTATTTAGCAGTGCGTCCAAGCCAACCCGGTCCTTTGCTGATACACGAGGACGGGTCCTGTCTGTCCAGGTATCAATTCATGGCGATATTGAAAGGATGCCTCCGTCGGGCAGGCATGGATGCATGATTTTATAGCTCTCACTCCTTTCGAATCGGGGCTGCCACGCAGGCATTTCGGCACGGGGCCTCCCCAAAACAGATAATCTGGCTGGGTAGGTGACGTTCACATGCATACAAGGGTTATGTACGGCCTTCCACTGGGAGTAACCTATAATCTGTTTCAGGGCCAGTTACCTCAACTCACCTGGTGATGATCGTGGGGCACAGCTTTGTTTTCTGGGCGCACCACTACACCATCAACTCCGGCTGGACACAGCACCTGGGCCTCGGAGACGCTGTTGCCATTCATTGGTTGGGAAAGAGAGGAATGCATTGACCTGCATTGTGGGACATGGTGGCTGGAGCAGTGCACGAGTTCGGGACCCCAGCTGTTATGGTGGTACACTTGGGGGGCAACAACTTACCTGGGATGAAAGGCGTGCAGCTGATCAACGCGATCATGCAAGACCTGAAGGCTTTGCAGTTGCGCCTTCCAGAAGCGCAGATCATATGGTCCAGCATCATGGAGAGACTTGCTTGGAGAGGGGCTAGATCTCCTTTAGCTTTCAATCAAACTGTTCGTAAAGTTAATAAGGCTGTGTTCCGTGAGGTTACAAAATGAGGGTGCATGGTTTTAGATCACATAGACATTCACAGTGCCATGCCAGAGCTTTACAGGAAAGATGGGGTTCATCTTTCTTCACGGGGTTTGGACACCTGGCTGGAAGGGATACGGGCCACACTTCAGCTCAGCATCCAGACAGGGGCATTGTTGGCGGGAATGAGGCATTTGCAATGCCAGCGTTCTAGTGGCGGGATTGGCACGGACAGAGAGCCTGTCAGTGGCAGTTCGATCGGAGGATCGAACGAATGATGCTGGGGCCCCAGATGCTGGGGCGGCTTGGAGCAAGTTAGGTCACCCAGTTGGGTGGCTGGAAACTTGCTGAGCTAGGTGGGCTATCTGGGCAGAGGAGGTTTGCGCCTTCCTCTGCCACAGTAGGTTGGAACACCTCCTGAGATCATGGAAAGCGACAAGGGAGACTTGTGTAACAAAATAGAGGGATACAAGGGAATCCCTGTGCCGCTGGGTTTAAGATTGAGAAAAGGGTCAGGCTTCAGTTCCGTGCCAAGTGTTGGGCCAACAATGTTGTGTTATAATAAAGCTGTTGCCATTTGTTAAGCCAGCAAAAGTGTCTTTGTCCTTATTCCACCAGAAAACCCCAACTGCAAGTCAAATGCTTCTGGGATGAGAGGCAGTATGTTGCATCAGGGGTTCAGCCATTCCATATTGTTTCACTCCCTTACCCTACATGACTACAAGTTGGCTTTGGCACACTATGTGGAGATCTGTGGTCTAGAAGCATATCTATCTGTTTTAAGATAGGAAAGCTGTTATTTGGTTCATGAGTCCAACTCTCTGTGCATGGTTTTCTGGCCTTGTTAGTTGAACGTGCTCCTAAACAGACGTAAAACTGTCCTGCTCCTCCCTTTGGCACTTCTGAATTTCTATGTCTGCCTATAAGAACTGTTTGGTCAGTTAGAAGTAAACATAATCCATATTTTAAATTTCTTTTGTGTTTGAGGTTTGTAGGTATTAAAAATTAACCCTAAAGAATACAAGAGATGGGGGAGTGCAAAGGGAGGAAGATCAGGCCAAGGCTGAGGAGGGAAAACCAAATCCCCAACAGGTCTTGGCTCAACCTAACTCCTGGCTTCAGATGGATTTTAGCTCCTGGGTTACTTAGGGAAAAACCACCAATGGTTGAATGTATACTCTGGCCCTAATGGTATAACTCAGAGCCAGTTTGGATGTATAATGAAAATAAAGGACCTGACCTCATCTCCCTTGGCATCATTTAGATCTTGTGCTAGAGATCCAGGGATAAGACATCTCAGCCACTGCCCCTGAAGACATTATACTGACCAAATAACCTCAATAAATTCAGCATAATAGTCTTGGCCAGCAAATATATCTTTAGCAATGTAAACTCAATATGTCTGGCATAACCTAAGGAAAATCCAAATAGAAGGGACACAGACAGCAGGGTCTCCAAAGAGGAACTTAATAGCAGGCAGGTTCATATGAAATAGGTGGTTTCTTTGAATTCTTTGCTTCCAGATGAACCAGCTCATTATTTGTTGTTGTTGTTATGTGCAAAGTCATGTCTGACCCATTGTGACCCCATGGACTATGATCCTCCAGGTCTTCCTGTCCTCTACCATTCCCTGGAGTCCATTTAAGTTTGCACCAACTGCTCCAGTGACTCCATCCAGCCATCTCATTCTCTGTCGTCTCCTTCTTCTTTTGCCCTCAATCGCTCCCAGCATTAGGCTCTTCTCCAGGGAGTCCTTCCTTCTCATGAGGTGGCCAAAGTATTTTACATTTTCAGTATCTGGCCTTCTAAAGAGCTCATTATTAGCCATACCTATTTCACAGGATTTTTTGAAGATAAAATGGACAAGTGACAACAGTATGTAGCATAAAGAAGAGTGGAATAATTAGATAATTTGGATGATTTCTATTGGTTAGGTACATTTTTATGACTTTCTAGATTTAAATAAGATGTTACTTATTTGCTGTTGTGGCACATAAAATTTGAAATAAATTTGTCTCATTAATTGCTATTTCCTGCCCATCTGATTACAGTTGTATTTCAACTCCCCCGATAATCACATTAACTAATTCTAGCAGAAAATTATATTTACTCATATAGTAAATTATATTTTATCCTTAATTACAATAATATATTAAACATAAATACTTATCATTTTAAGCTCAAATGTCAAAACCTTTTCTTATTGATACCCATCCTTTCTCCCCTGAAACATGCATGTGATGGCAATCTGCATTGTAGGAAGTTTTCAAAGGACTTTTTGCAGTGAGAATTGTTGTCTATGTTACCAAAACTGGACCCAAAGAAGGGGAAATTAGCTTTAAAAGGGTTCCATAAAGGAATAACATAGGATTTCTCCCTGCAATCTTGATCCCAATTTGTGACTCCTCTAATCCCACCTTTCTTATGATGTGCTCCACATACAAGTTAAATAAGCAAGGTGACAGTATACAGCCTTGCCGAACTCCTTTCTCAATTTTGAACCAATCCATGTTCGGTTCTCACTGTTGCTTCTTGATCTGCATATAAATTTCTCAAGAGACAAATAAGATGCTCTGGTATTCCCATCTCTTTAAGAACTTGCCACAATTTGTTGTGGCTTTAGCATAGTCAATAAAGCAGAAGTAGACATTCTTCTGGTACTCCCTAGCTTTCTCCATGATCCAGCGTATGTTGGCAATTTGATCTCTAGTTCCTCTGCCTCTTCGAAATCCTGCCTGTACTTCTGGAAGTTCTCGGTTCGCATATTGCTGGAGCCTAGCTTGTAAAATTTTTGCTAGCATGAGAAATTAGTGCTATGGTGTGGTAGTTTGAACATTCTTTGGCATTGCCCTTCTTTGGGATTGGAATGTAAACTGACCTTTTCCAATCCTGTGGCCATTGTTGAGTTTTCCAAATTTGCTGGCATATTGAGTGTAGCACTTTTACTGCATCGTCTTTTAAGATTTTGAATAGTTCAACTGGAATGCTGTCACCACCACTAGCTTTATTGTTGCTCAGACTTCCTAAGGCCCATTTGACTTCACATTCCAGGATGTCTGGCTCCAGGTCAGTAACTACCCCATTGTGGTCATCAGGGATGTTAAACTTGCTCTTGTATAGTTCTTCTGTATAATTTTGCCACCTTTTTTTAAATCTCTTTTTTAAATCTCTTCTGTCCCTACCATTTTGGTCCCTTATCATACCCATCTTTGCATGAAACGTTCTCTTCATATCTCCAGTTTTCTTGAAAAGATCTCTGGTCCTCCCCATTCTATTGTTTTCTTCTATTTGTTTGCACTGTTCATTTAAGAAGGCATTCTTAAGAAGAGTAATTGTAAACACAAATAAAACAGCTTTATTGTATACAAAATAAAATAAAAAGAATTAAAATGTAAAGAAACTACACTAGGTACCTGATAACTAATTCCATAATTCCACACATGCACAAACATGCCTCAACAAAAAAGCACACATAAAAAGTGAGTGGGAGGTAACTGGGAGGATAAAAGGAAGGGGCATACAACCTGAAATCCTGGTCTTGAGGCTTAGAGAAGGACAAATACAGCTGAGATCCAAGGAGCAGAACAAATGAGAGAGAGAGAGAGAGAAGAGAGAGAGAGAATAGAAGGGGTGTTCAGGCAGTGAAGAACTTGATACACCTTCTACTGAAGTGGGAGGGTCTTTTTATGGTGACTGTTCCCATAGTTAGACATGGGAACTCATTTTGCTATGAGTATGATTGGTTCAAGATATGAAACTTGAATATGACTGGGTAGTTTGATGGTGTCAAAATCTGTCAAAATTGACATAAAAATTTAGTGGGAAGATTAGTGGGAAAATATCTGACATTTCAAAGTGGGGTGATTGTTGGATTGTTGTAGCATAATGACAAAGAGCTGGGAATGAATGATGGATGGATGCAAATGTCTCTTGACTGCCCATCCTGGGTGGACCAGAAGTTAGGCTGCCTTTGTCAATGGCTGGATTGGATTAGCAATTCTTAAAGTTGCCCAGCTGCCTATAGCTGGAAATGATTCACATTTCCTTGGAGCATGGGATTTGATTCTATTAGGCATGCCTTAGAGCTTAGCATTGAAAGATTTATTATTCCTGAGAACAATTATGCCACTTGAGAATGCAAAATTCCAGAAAAATTTTTTCTGAGATTTTCCTATGTTATGGCTCAACCTAGGTGCTTTTATGACACTTCCAAGTTTCAGACCCCCAGGCACTTAGGCTCTAAAGGGAAATGCTAATCAAAACTAAATCCAAACTTAAAAGGGGACCCCACTAATCAAAGGGGTCTTGGCTGGAGGAGAGGGCAGGGTCCTCAAATCTGGTTCAAAATAGCACAATAGTTACAAATTGAAATCGCTACTGTTTTGCTGTTATGCACAACGTCATCGACAATCTGCAACACTCCTGAAACCGATCCGCAAAAAGCGCTTCGTTGTAGCACTTTCAGGGAAATCCCAAAAAGTGGATGTACCCTCCGGAAAGCGCTACACTCTTGCAACCAATCTGCAACACTAGCGGGAAAGTTCTGTGCGTTACCATTGTTGCGGTTTCTGCAAAGTCCTTCTCCCTAGCTCTCTCCTCTGATCTTCCGCCGAAGCAATCACCATTTTTTTTCTCCGAGCGAGCGGAGATCAATGCACCGGCGAGCCTTCATTGACTCAGCGAGGCTTCCCTGGCTGCAGAGCTGTTTTAAGTCACCAAGCACGAAACAACACACAGCCTGTTTGCTGGTTTATTTTCCCTTTATTTTTCACTGTATTTTCGGCCAAAAATCACGCCCATGCCGGGGGGGGGGGGTAATTTTTTTTTCACTCGGGGGGAGCGTGGCAACGATGAAATGGCAGCTCAAACACCACCTGCTACCTAGATGGGTCTCTCCGTTGCAACGAATCAACACAGATTCGTTGTAACGTGTTTTTTTTTAAACTTCCTTAAAGGGAAAGGGGCTTTTTGGGATCATGATAATGGCCGCCCATTGGCTGCTTGACAGCCAGGGGCAGGACGAGCTCGGCAATATCGCTTCCTGGCTAGCAATTTTTGCTGAGACCGGAAACCTGTGGGAAACGATAGAAACGCAACTGGATTCCATTACAAAGCCAGGTATGCATAACGACGAATTCCACAATTTAAAATGGCGTTTTTTTGTCCCGCAACCAATTTGCCACATAGATCCTGGTGCGGAATGGCCCTGAGAATAAGCAAGAGTCAGCCCTTACAACTCATGACCTTGCTGACATCTTCTGTGGCTAGTTCATCTGAATGCTTTCTATATAGCGTATTACAACAAGACATACACTGGATTCTTTGACTGTCCTCTCAAGTTTATGGGCATTGGATGTATTTGTTTGCACTGAAGAAGAAAATACTGATGAGCAGGATAATGAGTGGGATCCTAACAACAATGGAACACCATTTCCCCCAAGAAAAAGAGGGAAGGATCTATTTGTTCCTTTATCACTTTGCCTCCTTTGTTATTCTTGAAAGGCCCCTAATCTTCCAGGAGTTTTGTAAGCTACAGTGTCATAGGAAGTTGTAAAAGTCCCACTCCATTAGCTGTGCTGATGAATCTCAAGCCAATGTAATCATTTCAGAGCTGGCTTCCGAACTGGTGTCTTGACTATGAGTGATAAAAACCCGGCCAAGACTTACCTCGCCCGAACATTGAGCCTCAGGGGAGGGCGTTATATAAATATAATAATAATAATAATTGATGCAGCAGAGAGCTTGCTGGAAAGGATAGGTGACCACTCAGAGGCCCTCTGAGGCCCGTGGGGTCGCCTCCCGGCCCAGGGCTACAGAAGGCCCACGTTAAGCAAATGCAGGATCTTCCATAGCTTCCTGGGTAAGCCGGGGCTGTGGTGGGCCGTCACTGTGCATAATCACCAGCACCCGCACCTCCTCCATCCCCGCTGCCTCACTTACCTCGGCCAGCAGCGATCTGGCCCTCCTGGCCCCAGCGTAAAGCGTGCCTGTACACTACGCTGGGGCAACCCAGCATGCCCTGCTCCCGTGTGTACACAGGAAACGGTGGGGCATCATGCCCCACCGCAATGGCACAGTAGCAGTGTGGGGAAGCTGCCGCTGTGCATAAAAGGTCATGGGGAGTTAATAAAGCCATGGCCTTGTTTATCCCAACATTGGTGTCACATCTTATTCCAGCACATAATGCCCTCCTGCAAGTCAACCCAAAATTATTTTCCCAAATCTCAATTTTATGCTTTTTTTCCTGTTGTACAGTGAAATAAAATACAAGAAATATTGATCACTGCCTCTTTGATTGCCTAGCAACAAGACAAAACACAAGAATAGATGCTCATGTCTAGTTTAGTAAAAAGTGATGTAAGTTTCTTTAGGACATTTGTTGTCTTTATATAGTATTGTAGCTAAAAGGAAGTCAAATAACTTTGTAGGATTTATGTTGCCTAATGAACCAGGAAGATCTAGGAATCTTACATAAAACCTGTTATCACACACATTTCTTAATCCTAGGTAAGATCAGAAACATTCAATATGTAAATCAATACCAGATGCACTGAGAAATGTTGCTATACTGTATTTTATTATTGGATTTGAATTAATACTTCATCAGTAAGTAGTTTTGTGATGTTTAATCTTCTGCTTGTTATATGTATTCCAATGTAAAAATTGCAATTGGTTGTATTATCATTGCAATGTGCATCAGTTCTGCCAGTTAGAAACAGAGAAATTCTATTTTGTATTGCAGAAAGATGATTGGGTTATCAAACATTTGCAACACTTATTAGATTTCAAAAGCCACTTTGCTATATTTATCACTTCCCTGAAGTCAAGGAGATTCCAGCAAATGAAATATAATCTTTTCAAAAAACCTGGGAGAAATTGCTTTCCACTGCCAAATTGGAGAAACAGCTTCCAAGAATGAATAGGGAAGGCATTTTGGCTAGGAGAGATTCATTATTGAACTTTCTGAGCCCCACCTAACAAATTTGGCTTTTTATAAAGCATGTTCAGAAGTCAAAGATTCATTACCAATGTTAAAAACTGAAAGTGCAATCCAGCTGTTGATGGATCATAACCTCATTGTTTTGGCAGTACACTTTCGTTTACTTTTTTTCTCCTTTATACTAACTTGTTTGTTCAGGTAATGGAATTTAGAGGGTTTTTTTCCGTCTTTTTAGTTATTCGCACCCTTCCTGGCAAGGTCTGAACAGTTTTTTTATTGCTTATAATTATACCTACAGGTAAAATAAATACTTTCCCACGGGTGCATTGGAGTCCACTGTGGTGTTGTGTCGCTGTAGGTCTAGGGGCTAAGTTGTATAACAAGTATTTCTGCTATCGTGTCTTTTCATTTTGACAAATCTTAAAGGACTCTATGTCCTCTGACATTCCTAAGAGGAATGATTCTTTTCAAGTTGATAGGTGTCCTCTGTGCAGATTTTAGAAGAGATTATATAGAAGGATGCAGATTATATAGAAGGATGTTCCAAAAGGGAAGAGTTCACAGAACAGACAACAAAGGAGCTGGGCCAAAAAATTATGTTTGGGAGAATGAAAGAAGCATAAGTCATTATGATTAATGGGTTGACTTCTGTCTTACATGGTCTAAAATAAAAAGAATTCTTGATCCCTTCCCTAATCATTCGGAAGGATATAAGGTATCCTGTTTTAATATGGAGTGCTGGGTGAGATTCTGGATATTTCCTAATCTGTGCTTCCATGATCTTGAGAACTCCTCTTTGAGGTGGTGTGGGAAGCTAGATTTCAGTCTAGTAGCAGCTTAGAGACTAACTGTCAAAGCTCCCTTCATCAGTTGTACACCCTGAAAAAAATTTTGGTCTCTGAAGTGCTGCCAGACTCAAATCTAGCTCTTCTACCGTAGTCCAACATGACTACCCACCATAACTATCTTCCAGAGAGTGTCTTTGTTCCATATAATGGAGAGCTATAACAAATAACAAGGCCCAGTACTCTGGACTTCCCACACCACTCCATAGTTCATTACCTGGAAGATAAGATGTGCCCTCTGAAGTCCATTCCGCACAACTTAAAATGTAGTCGAAGACTTACCTTTTGTAAACGCTATTAATTTAACATTCCGCATGACGTCATAAACAAACTGCAAAACTTTCACCAAACTCCAGCAACAATCAGAATTTTATAGCGCTTAGAGGGAAATCCAGAAAAGTGTATTCCCCCTGAAAAAAATGCTACACTTCTGAGCACAAGCTGCAACACATCAGCAAAAGACATGTGTGTTCTCAAAATAGTGGTAGAAAGAATGTCCCTCCCTAGCTCTTGCCCCCGAGCTTCCGGAGACGCGATCACCATTCCCCCCCCTTAAACCGGTGAAAGCAACGAATAAGCGAGGCTTCTCCAGCTGAAGTCCCTCCACAAGCAATTCAGAAGTGCTTAACAGTAAAACAAAGCTCCCATCTACAATTGTCTTTAAAGTTCCCAAGCACAATACAGCCCCCTGTTCAACACTGCCCATAATTTTGGCCAGAAATTACACCCATGGGAGGCAGGATTTTTTTTTTTACTTGAAGAGCATGTAAATGGTTAAGTGCCAGCTCCTACGCCAGCGAAAAAGGTCTTGAATGAACAAATACTCATTACTACTGGTGTTTTCGGGTTTTTAAAAAACAGTTTTTAAAGGGAAAGGGGCTTTTCAGGAGCACAAACACAACAGTTCATTGGCTATTCTGCTTGATTGATGGCCAGGGGTGGGAATAAACGTGGAAAAATATCGCCTGCGATTTGTTGCAATTAAGGTGAGTCCGGAAACCTATGGGGAATGAATAGACCACTACTGGGGGCCATTCCACACAAGGACCAATGTTGCCAAGTGTTTTCAGAATGCAGAAATGCTATATTAAATAGTGGAATTTCCACTGCCAAATTGGAGAAACAGCTTCCAAGAATGAATAGGGAAGGCATTTTGGCCACATGTTTCCGGTCTCACAGGAATCGCAACAAAGTGATATTTTTCTGTGCTTCTTCCTGCTCCTGGCCATCAATCAAATGGAACAGCCAATGGACTGTTGTGTTCATGCTCCTGAAAAGCCCCTTTCCCTTTAAGAACTGTTTTTAAAAAAAATGCAAACACACCCGTTGCAACGAATCTGTGTTCAATCGTTGTTTCGGAAAGACCTTTTTTGCTGGTATAGGAGCTGGTGCTTAATCATTTACATGCTCCTCAAGTAAAAAAAAAGAATCCCTTCCCCATGAGCGTGATTTGTGGCTGAAATTACAAGCAGTGTTGAACAGGGGGCTGTGTTGTGCTTGGGAACTTCAAAGACAATTGCAGTAGGGAGCTTTGTTTAACTTTTAATCACTTCTGTGGAGGGACTTTAGCTGGAGAATCACTTCTCCGGAAGTTCGGGGCCAAGAACAGGGGAAGGACATTTTTTCTACTGCTACATTGAGAACATACATGTCTTTCACTGATGTGCTGCAGCTTGCGCTCAGAAGTGTAGCGATTTTTACAGGGGGAATCCACTTTTCCCGATTTCCCGAAAAGCGCTACAATGAAGCTATTTTTGCGGGAGTGTTGCAGATTGTGTGTGACATCATGCGGAATGTTGAATTATTAGCGTTTACCAAACATAAGACTTCTGCTACATTTAAGTCATGCAGAATGGCCCTGGGACTTCAATATTCCACTAGAATTGAAGGTGTGCGGAATGATGAAGTTCCACTATTAAATATAGCATCTCTGCATACTGCAAACATTTAGCAACATTGGTCATTGTGCGGAATGGCCCCGAGAATAACCCACCAAGATATGCTTTTGCACAAGGCTTACTAAAATGTGGCAGTCCTAAGAACTCCCATTGTTCTTGCTCAAATCATGGGCTTTTGAAGGAAATAAAATTGTGGATTGTTCCCTTTGAGATTTTTTGTTGCAAGCAACCCCAAAAAGACCGAAAAAATTCCAAATATGGTATCACTTCCTCTGATTCAGTAAATGCAGATCTTTGTGTGCGTGTTACATCCCCAGAATATACCTGATTATTTGGGGTTAGTTAAACTGATAATTTCCATCTTATTATTTTTATATATCAGATTGCTTTTTCATAACTCTAGGTGAAAATAACAAAACATCAATAGTGTATTTGATTGGTTCACAAATGTTCTGCTATTTCATTTTCCAGGTCTTAAGTAGTGCTTTTGGAAGGAAGAAATATGGTCCACACAGACAAACCCATACTGTGAGGATATTTTGTTTCCACCGACCTTATTCACTGCCACTGCTTCTAACTTTTGCTACTGCATTCGTTGGCCTTCTCATGATTGCTACTTCTTCATTTAGTTATTGGCCAATCCTAGCCATTGAGGCATTAAGTGAACAGGATATATTTCATAGCCAATTAGATTTTACTAACTGCTGCTTTTACTGAAGGCAAAAAAAATTAATTCTGGAAGGATTTTTTCACTCTATAGAATTTAATGTATGAAAATATAGTTGATGGGGTCGCGATGGGTCGGACACGACTTCGCACCTAACAACAACATAGTTGATACCTATGTAAATGAACTCATATTTTGTCACCTTTTCTTTTGTTTCTTTTCATATGTGTTCACTGATGATAGCACAGCATCATGGCAATGATAGATTTCCACAAATAATGGCTAGATCTACGTTTTGCTTATTAGGAGCCAGATGAATGAGAAATCTCACCAAAGTGCCTTTTAGATGACTTCCAGCCCATGTTTTACAGACATGAATTATTTATAGTTTGGATAAACATCTCTCCCTTTTCACAAGGAAGTGAAGTTCAGTGTTTAATACATGGGAAGGAGTTAGGCTTCATGGGTTCTCTTTCCAGTTCTGTGACTGATTTGCAAAGTGCCCTATCACAAATATTTAGCATTGTTTACTCCCTTGTACAATGAAGATCATGTTTCCTAGGAAAACTAACTCACACAATTAAATTAGATGACAATGAGGATTGAGTGGATCCATGCAGAACTGCCTCAGAATTTAAGCTGAGAAGCACTCCATACATTTTAGAGAGCAATAAAATAAATAATATCTGTATCACTTCCTAAAATGCTTGTGTGATTGCTTCAATATGCTCCCAGTTTTGAAGGGTTTCTAGACTCCTGTAGAGAATACATGGAAATGCCTTGTGAATGACAGCAACCTTCTTTAGATGCTACAATTATTATTATTATTATTATTATTATTATTATTATTATTATTATTATTATTATTATTATTATTATTATTTATGATGATGATATTTATTAACTTCCCTATAAGGCTCAGGTGGCATGCAACATATTAAAATTGATATAACCAATAAAAATATACATAATAATACACTTAAAGCATCTAAAACCAACATTCCAATTGCTCCACAGATTTCTCAGTTGGTCTTATGCTTAACCTGAGTCATTGGCCAGTTATGCTGTATGTTTTTCTTTGGGCAGAGGTGTCCTGAGAAACCAGGGAGACACCCTGGTTTTGTTATGTGCTCTGTTCTCATTTACCTTAATATTGCCTGGACTCATCTGAAAAGCCAATATAGGTGTATATAAAAATGTAAATACTTGAATCATTTTTCTAAATGGGATTTCTGTTCAAAATCTGGGAATTGAGACCGGCTGTGTTGCCTTGTTGAGGCATTTTTTATTGTTAATATAAAATGGACCAAGTACATGTTTTTTCTAGGCAATGAAGATATAAGTAGACATTTATGTTTCTCTGTGTGAGAATTATTACTCCTGGGCACCTATTTAAGGCACCATGTGGAGCTGGGCAGCCTTTCTGCCACACAATGCCGAAGGACAGCATCCCAGCCTCCTGCCCTAATTTTCAAAGTTGTTCTACTTGGTTTGTTACTGTTAGTTGCAGCTGTGGATTAAGTGGGCACGAGCAGGAGCATTGGTACACGGTTTTGGTTTGTACACTGGAACCCTGTGGGGAGCGCCCTCAATAAGAGATCGGCCTGCCAACGAGTGCAGCTGACCTGGCTGGGAAGGCCAGGGGCTTGGGGCCAGGCAGATGTGAAGGCCGAATGAGATGGCACCTCGCAGTTTGGGCCAACAGAGCAAGGGACCTGCCCTCCTGGCAGGGAGGTAATGGTCCCAGGGTGCTCTGTGACTCAGCAATAAGCAGCCGGCTGGCTTCATGGGGGCTCCTTTGCTCGTGCCATGCCAACCCTCCGGCTGGAGGGATTCATGGAAACCATACAATAAAGCTGTGGCCTTGTTATTGTCAAAAAGATTGAGTTGCGTATTGATTGGCTTCATGCCACCTTGCCAGTCAACTGAGATAAGGCTGTGACATCTTTGCCACTTTAGAAAAAAGGTTAAAAGCACCACATTTAAAGAATGAGTTAGACTGAGTTGGCTTGAGGCATTTGTTAGGAATAGAACACGTATAGTCACCTCAGTCCCAAATTAATCTCCTTCTGCTCCCATGTCTCCTGTTACCTTTACACTCATCTCCCCAACTACTTTCCCCATACCTGCCCATTCTTCTCCTTCCTGTTATATTCCTTGAATTCCTTTGACAAAAAACTGATTAAATAATTTTATTTTTAATCACAGTAATTCTGATGAGGAAGCAACAAAGAAAATATCTCTGTCCTCACCCAGAAAGGAATTTCTGCAGTTTCTTGCCAGGCTTCTTTTCATTTAATAGGGACAGCTAGTTCTATTATATCTCATCATTAATTGGCTCATTCAGAATGCCAACATACAGTAGAATTAGCAGCCCACTGAACTGGTTACCCATTGCCTTTCTTCTGAGGATGTACAATAGTATATTTTTATAAACTTCAGGTACAAATATTTTAGATTCCAAATGGTCCCCAGTTTGAATTCAGAAAACTAGTATGCTCCAGGTATTAGAAATACTGTCATAATAAAATTGATTACAATAAGGCGAAGTGGTTTTGTTTGTTAGAGAAAGGATTGGGAGTCTTGACTTTATTATCTCTACATCCAAACAAAGTATTGTGTAATTAGCGGAGGTGATGGAGATCTGTGATTCATTTTCCATAGGTATATATTTTCCTCAGTGGTGCCCAAAATTTAATCAGTACTATTACTCTAAAATGAGTCCAATCTCTCTCTCTCTCTCTCTCTCTCTCTCTCTCTCTCATACTCAAGTGCCAAATCTGTCAACTTTGCTGGAGAGCTACAAACAGGTTGATGAACATTTGAATCAGTTACTGAAAAATCAGCTCCCCAGTTTTTATCAGAGAAAAAGACTGTAGGAAAACAAGTCTGTGTACTGGATGTTTTCTAAATGCTTGCAGCTCCAAACATGTAGGTCCTTTCCCTACTTACCATTATAGGGATATGTGAGACTTTGGATTTAGGGGATTGTGTCTTATTGTCTTTTCCCCCTTTTGTCCTGGCTCTGTCTGTTGGGTTTAGATATACAAGGAAATAAATGTCCTTTCGCTTTTAATGTGATTAATCTTTTTGCTACCTTTCACATTAAAGCCTTTGTTTGGTAATGAATGAGAGTACAAGGAGATGAGCATTGGTTGTTCCCTAATCTTGTACAGCAGTGGTCCCCAACCTTTCTGAGGCTGGGGACCGGCAGGGCATCGGTCCGCGCCTGCGCGGACTGTGCCCTCACATCGGGCTGCGCCCGCGGGCCGCACCCCCGCAGGCCATGCCCGCGCATCGGCCCATGCCTGCGCATCGGGCCGCGCCTGCACATCGGGCCGCGGCCGCGCATCGGGCCACGCCCACATGGGCCGCGCCCGCACGGGCCACGTCTGCGCATCAGGCCGCACCCGCGGGCCACGCCCGCACAGCCAGGCGGCCCGGCCCTGATTCCCTCTCCCCGCCCTCCCACAGTAAGAAGCTTGCGGCCTGGGAAGTTTTTTACTGCAGGGGGGACGGGGAGAGGGAACCGCGGCCCGGCACCAGGCCGCAGCCCACAGGTTGGGGACCACTGTTGTACAGTGTAAACGAGAGAGAATTTAGTCCCCTTGGAAGAGACTGTAATAAGGCAGATACAAGAATTAGCGGACATGACTCAATGTGGCCGCTTTTGACGCCGCGGGGGCGTCGAAGAGGAGGAGACGCCGTCTTAGGGCGGCGTGCTCGGCCACGGCCCCGGATCATGCGGAGGGGGCAATGAGCGGCTATTTAAGGCTGCTCACGGGGCTTTCCCGCCTCTCCACGTTGAGCCGCATGAACAGCGTGCTGTTCAGATTGCTGGTAGGTAGGCCAAGGCGAGCGGGCAGGCGCGAGGGGGGCGGTCAACATTCGCGGCCGTGGCAAGCGTCTGCTCACTTGCTATAATTTTTTTTTTAATCAGTGGCTTTTTTGGAGGGAGGAGAGCAGCGCGGAGATGCCAGGGTAGCGTAAGTCAGCCACCAAGGCGCCTGGGGCCCAGGGCTGAGACTTCAGCCCACCCCTCATCAAGACGGGGAAGCCGTGAGGGGTCAGGGAGGCGGCAGTTGGCGGGCCAGCACGTTGCTCACTCGTGACGCTTGGGCCACAGCCATGCCAATTGCCCATTTAGCCTCTAATGGTGTGAAAGGCGGCGCAAAAACAAGTTGGGGAGGGCAGAGCACGTGCCGCCAGCCTCCAAAATGCAGCATGACCTCCAAAGAGGAGCGGGCGGTCTCCCCCCCTTTAACTCTGGAGCAGAGGAGGGTGAGGTCGCAGAGGGCACATAGGGCGGCTGCACAACTCATCGGCCAGCAGCCCTGGGTCAGAGCGCTCCAGCTCGAATGGGGGAAGGGCTTGGGCCCGTGAGGGTAGGCCCATCCAGAGGGGGAGAAGGTTGCGAACCCCTTCACCATTGTGCAGGCCACAACCTGCCTCGCAGTGGGGAGGTGCAGGCTCCAAAAAAAAAAAAAAATGCACCAGGCCAAGGACTAACTTGGGCCATTCCATCAGGGGGCGCAAGAGCGGAAGGGAGGGTCATCTTCAACTGGCCTCTTCCCAGTCCTCCTCAGACCAGGGAAGCCCCGAAAAGTCACCTGGCTTTTGGGAAGGATATTCTAGGGCTGTGGGATTGTTCACCAGAGGAAGTTCTTCACACCGAGCCCTTGATAACCCCTACTCTTCTAGGTCCGCAAACCAGGAGTGCAGCTCCGATTCTAGTGTACGAGTGCGAGTGATGTCTCGCGAGGGCGTCAGGCGGCAGAAGAAGCAGAAGGAGGTGCCATGTAAACGCAGGTGCTCTTCACACCGGCAAGGACACCGTACACAGGGGGTGGTATTGGCTAGAAGGGGCGTTTGTTCCAGGTCTTCCACCTTGGATGTCAATGCGGAGGAGGCAGGCCAAGCGTCTTCTCGATGAAGCTGGAATCAGTAAAAGACACAGGGAACCCCCTAGTTGGTTTAAAGCCGGAGAAGCACCGCCCGGAGTTCACTTGCCTGCTAAACTCAGGGAGAGAGCTTTGGATGGTTTTTTCATTGATTTCTTTTCTCTGGTAAGAGTGCGTAAAAAGGGGGTGGACACGGGAAAGAAGAGCGACAAGGTTAAAGCAGTGAAGGAGCAATGTGAGCACACAATGCTCAATTGGCTCAAAGGATTCACTGGATATCATGGCTTGATTTGTGGTGCATACTCTGAAAGGGGTTGGCACCTTAATTGCCACTTGATGAACATTTTAGAGGCTTGGGAGATGGGCGGCGAGGAGGCAGCCATCGAGTATGACTGTGAATTCAGGGAACTTGCCTCCCACAATGCATCAACACTCTGGGACTTAAGATTGCACGATGCTTGGATTGTGGAGGTTGGTCCCAGCATATGGCAGCATAAGGAAAAAGGGAAGGCCAGCTTCTCAGGTTCATCCAAAAAATTGTCGGGCTTGGTATGCTGGGACTTCAGCCACAGGGGATGTAAAAGAAGATGGTGCAGGTTCGAGCATCGTTGTGTGTCCTGCAGTAGGGGTCATATCATGGCCAGCTGTATGCAAGCTTCAAACTCTGGGGCTCCCTTTTGCGGGTCCCGATCCTCTGGGCGGAAGGATGGGGGATCGGGAGGAGGGACCCCTTCTGGGAACACAAAGGCAGCCTAATGTGGAGGAGCAGCTCAGCAGTTTGGCTCCAATGCCAATCAGGCTGGGTCCTCTCCTGCTGGCCAGCATGCAGCATCTTTGGGCTGGGGGCCTCATCTCGGCCTGGAGGAAGCAGTTCGGATTACCTGGTCAGGACATCGTGGGCTCCATTGGTCGGTGTTGTTGCAGATCGTGGCTGATAACGTCTTTCGATACGGCGCACCAGATCTCCTCGTGCTTCAGCTTGGCGAGAACGATCTACCAGCACACCAATTGAGTGCCAACATTGCAGCGAACTTTTACATCAACGTCTTCCTAAGACACGATTGTTATGGTCCAATATGTTAGACCGGTTGCATTGGCATTCAGCTATTCAGCCAGAGCGTGTTAACAGGGTTAAGCATAAGGCTAATAAGTTCACCCGTATAGTTGTGTTAGGGCTGGGTGGGGTCATTATCCCACACCCTGATATAACTTTTCATTTACCGCCTCTTTATTGGAATGATGGGGTCCACCTTTCAGAGTGGGGGTGTAACCTATGGCTTTCTGATATTAGGGCGGGGTTATTAGATTGTTTATTTATCAAGGGTTGGCGGGAATAGGGCAGGGTGGGCGCCGTTGAGTGATGGGTTAACCCCGGTAAGGAACCTGTTGGCAGGGAGTCCCATCCGCATACGGAACTCCCTGAAGGGGGGGGTCTCTTTAAAGTGTGGGTCAGGCTTCCTTACCTCATGGTTTCTGTGTTTGGCCAGCCCTCTGTTGAGGGGGGGGGGCAATAAACGCTGCGGCCAATTTTCATTGCCAAAGAAGAAGTCGAGTCTGCTTCATATGATCGCCACCTGCTAGTCAATTAGCGGACACGACTCACGATGGCTGCTTTTGATGCTGCGGGGGTGTTGAAGAAGAGGAGACGCCGTCTGAGGCCAACGTGCTCAGCCGCCGCCCGGATCACATGGAGGGGGTGGTGAGCGGCTATTTAAGGCTGCTCACAGGGCTATCCTGCCTCTCCGCGTTGAGCCGCCTGAACAGCAACCCTCCCTCCCACCCAGTTATTTTATGTGTTTATAATAGTTATAATTATTTGTCGCAGCTGCGGGTTAACCCCGATAAGGAGCCTGTTGGCAGGGAGTCCCATCTGCGTATGGGACTCCCTGAAGGGGGGGTCTCTTTAAATTGGCCGGCCACAAGAAGGGCACGGCTCACCCGGCTGGGGAGCCAGGGGCCTGTGGCCAGGTGGCTAGGGAGGCAGATGGAGGTGGATGCCCATCGGCCCCCATAGAGTCACCTCCCAAGGGAATTCCGTGATGTGGTGTGACCTCACCTCCCGGCTGGGAGTGAAGCAGGGACCCCGAGCATCACAGATCATGACATCTAAGCAGCCGGACGGCTAGGGCGGGTCAGGCTTCCTTACTTCAGGGTTTCTGTGTTTGGCCAACCCTCTCTTGAGGGGGGGGCAATAAAGGCTGCGGCCAATTTTCATTGTCAAAGAAGGAGTCGAGTCTGCTTCATATGATCGCCACCTGCTAGTCAATGGAGTGGAGCCTTTACACAGCAATGTGGCAGGGGTTGCCTGAACTCAGACCCTCAGGTGGAATGTGAACTTATACCTGGCTTGATGGTAGCAGAGACAGAAGATGGAGAGAGGAGTTGAGAGAGAAGATGATTTAGGACAATAGCATAGCCCTATCACTGCCATGTGGTCAGAAACAAGCCTTTGCAAGGCTGCTTTCCTACAGTGTCCTACCACTTCCCACTATTTGTATTACTTGAAATCTGGGTTTTTGCTTCTTGGGCACTCAGCAAGATGGATGAGCCTCCTAGCCAGGGTATAGGAAAACAGAAGTGTCTCAAGTACTGCAAAGGCAAGAAAGCTATTTTTAAAAGAACATAAGTATTGCCCATGAAAGATTGAATGGAAGATTATACATTACTAGTGTAAACAACAATAAAATGCATATTTTGTCAAAATGTGAAACGTGTTCATATTATGCAGAGGAATAATGAAATAAAGTGTTTGTCAGGTCACTGTGGATCCACAGAACAAATAACTGTATATTTTAATGTCTTTTCAAGTATTGTTTTCAAAGATGGGAAGAAATTTTACTTATAGTTAAAGGCAGATTCTATTGTTGTGCTGGTCCCGAGTGCTGAGACTAAAAGATCTGTGATTGCCTTCTGTAATTGATCCAGAGAGGAAGGGCCTGCAAACTGGAGGTAATTCACCAGGTCTTTGGCCTCCATAAAGTAAATAAATACATCTTTGTTTTAATTTTCAGAGAAAGATTCTGGTTTCTCGCTAGTTCCTTGCAATAGAGCAGCATACTTTGCCGCTTCACATGTTCCCATGGGGGGCCTTTTACTGTAGTGGACCATGCCTGCTCTGGATTACTGCATGCTAATACAATCCCACCTTCCTGCAAAGAAAATAAAATGCCCCATTTGGCCCCACGGCATCACAAAGCACTGTGTAGCTGGCTAGGGCATTTTTGGTTCCTGCCAAGACACTGTAGGTAAGGGCGGGGCCTGGCCTGGCCTGGACCTGGCCCAGCATGGGTGCCAATGACGCCTGCAGCAGGAAAGGGAAGCTAAAAAAATCAGTATTCCCTTGATATGGGGTGTTGAAGGCCCTAAAGTGGGCCAGAGTTGAGAAGGGGCTGAGCTAACAGCAAAGTCATGTGTAAGTGGGGATTAGCCCTGCTGCCATGTGAGCACCATCTCAGCCTTTTCCCACCATAATCGGTCTGTGATGCCATAAGTAAAAGACATATTACAGCTGTTAGAACATTACTAGCACTTAATTAGAACATACATATACACATGCATCCTGACAAGACAGAGGTTATTTGGGTTAGTAGAAAGGGAGTTAAGATCTTTCCTCTCTTGAATGGACTTATATTCCCCTAGAAAAGCCGGGTTCACAGCTTAGGAGTGCTGTTTGATACAACAGTGACCTTAGAAAACCAGGTGGCTGCTGTGATTCAGAGTGACTTTGCCCAGCTTTCGTTAATGTTTGTGTTGCACCTGTTTCTGGTTCAGTCAGATCTAGCTACAGTGGTCAATGCCTTAATTATACCTAGACTGCATTATTGCAGTGTGCTGTACTTGGGGCTACCCTTGATGAGTGTTCAGTTAGTGCAGGATTCTGCAGATAGACTACTAGCTGGAGCCAGCTAATCGGAGCATGTGACCTCAACACTATAGCAATTACACCAATTCCCCCCTCCCAAACCCAATTCAAAGTGTTGGTTTTATCCTTTACAGCCCTACACGGCCTAGGACAAAGGAATATCTTCTGCCATACATTTCTGTTAAGATCACATGGAGAGGTCGTCCTGACTGACACAAAAACCAAGAAGCTCCTCTGGCAGGCCTTTTTGGTGGTTTCCCCAAGGTTATAGAACAACCTTCCCAGGGAGGTGTGCCTGATCCCCTCACTTTCAATCTCCAGGAGGCCGCTGAAGCCAGTTTTATTTATGACTGCATTTGACTAATATAGTTTTTATTTATCTGCAGTCCTAATGGACATTTTAAATTGTGGTCTTATGAGTTATTTTTGTTTTGTTTTTAAATAATTGTCTTATTATTATTATTATTATTATTATTATTATTATTATTATTATTATTATTATTATTATTTAATTTCTAGACCGCCCTTCTCCCAATAGGTCTCAGGGCGGTTTACAACATAAATAGTTAAAACACAATAAAATCCCCATAAAAACCCCAATTAAAAGTTACATATAACATATTATTATTATTATTATTATTATATTTATATTTATACCCCGCCTCCCCCCGAAGGCTCGAGGCGGCTTACATAAACCCGTCCCCTAAAACCATAAAATGACAATAAAAACCAATTATTTACAATAATTGTAACAGCGATGGCGTAGCCTACTCATTTGCTCTCCGCATCCTCATCTACGGTGGGGGGTGACGCTCTCTACCACCAGTTTGTGAGGGGGGGGCTGATCTTCTTTCCGCCCGGCCTCAGTTATAAGCCTGGCGGAAGAGCTCCGTCTTACAGGCCCTGCGGAATGCTGGTAATTCCCGCAGGGCCCTCAGCTCTTCCGGGAGCTCATTCCACCAGGTTGGGGCCAGGACCGAAAAGGCCCTGGCCCTAGTCGAGGCCAGGCGGGCTTCCTTGGGGCCGGGAACGACCAGTAGGTTAGCCCCCGCAGAGCGTAAAGCCCTTCGGGGGATATAGGGCAAAAGGCGGTCCCTCATATATGCTGGGCCTAGACCACGGATGGCCTTGAAGGTCAAAACCAAAACCTTGAACCTGATCCGGAAGGCGACCGGTAACCAATGCAGCTGCCTCAGAACTGGCTGGATGTGAGCCCTCCATGGTGTAGCTGTGAGGACTCTAGCAGCCGCATTTTGGACGAGTTGCAGTTTCCGGATCAAGCCCAGAGGCAGGCCGGTGTAGAGCGAGTTACAGAAATCTAGTCTAGAGGTGACCGTCGCATGGATCACTGTGGCCAGGTGTTCAGAGGACAGATAGGGCGCTAGTAGCCGAGCATGGCGAAGATGGAAAAATGCCCGGCTAGCTACCTGTTTAACCTGTGCCTCGAGTGTTAGTGAGGCATCGATGGTCACCCCTAAATTCCTGGCCTGAGAGGCGATATTAAGTTGCGTCCCGGCCAGAAAGGGTAAGCGGCGGTGGTCACAATTCTGATCTTAGTTCAGCCTGGTGGAGAGAATAATGTTCAGAAGAGGGTGGCACCAATACAATAGATCTGACCATGATCTCGGTGTTAGAGATCTCAATATTGGAGGGGATCCTCTGATGGGTTAGTGGGAGAGCTGCCCTGGCCTCAACCATATGCCTGGCGGAAAAGCTCCGTCTTACAGGCCCTGCGGAAAGCTGGTAGATCCTGCAGGGCCCTTAGCTCTTCTGGGAGCTCGTTCCACCAGGTTGGGGCCAGGACTGAAAAGGCCCTGGCCCGGGTCGAGGCCAGGCGCACATCCCGTGGGCCCGGGACAACCAGTAAATTCATACCCGCAGAGCGGAGTGCCCTGCGGGGGGCATAAGCAACCAAGCGGTCCCGCAGGTAGATGGGACCCAGACCGCGTATAGCCTTAAAGGTCAATACCAATACCTTGAATCTGATTCGGAAACAGACTGGCAACCAGTGCAGATGACGAAGCACCGGCTGAATGTGGGCCCTCAAAGGTGTTCTAGTGAGGACCCTGGCAGCCGCATTTTGGACCAGCTGTAACTTCCGAGTCAAAGACAAGGGAAGGCCCGCGTAGAGCGAGTTACAGAAGTCTAATCTGGAAGTGACCGTTGCATGGATCACTGTGGCCAGGTGTTCCGAGGACAGGTAGGGCGCTAGTAGCCGGGCTTGGCGAAGATGGAAAAATGCTGTCCGAGCTACCTTGGTGACCTGAGCCTCCATAGAGAGGGAGGCATCAAATGTCACTCCCAAATTCCTGGCAACTGGTGCAGGTGTTAATTGCACCCCGTTCAGGCATGGGAGGCGCGCTTCCTGGTCCTGCCCTCTTCTGCCCAGCCACAGGACCTCCGTCTTGGAGGGGTTGAGTTTCAGGCGACTCTGCCTGAGCCATCCAGCTACCGCTTCCAAACAGCTGGCAAATGTATCCGGGGTGGAGTCCGTCCGGCCGTCCATTAGGAAGTAGAGCTGGGTGTCATCCGCATATTGGTGGCAACCCAGCCCATAGCCCCGGACCAGCTGGGCTAGAGGGCGCATATAGATGTTAAAAAGTGTGGGAGAGAGTATCGCCCCCTGCGGAACCCCACAAGGGAGCTCACAAGGGCTCGACAAACTCTCCCCCATCGCAACCCTCTGCGTCCGGTTCTGGAGGAAGGAGACCAGCCATTGAAGCGCAGTCCCCCTTATTCCAGCTCCGGCGAGGCGGTGTACCAATAACTCGTGGTCGACCACATCAAATGCGGCTGACAGGTCTAGAAGCACGAGAATGGCGGAGCCGCCCCGATCCAGCTGGCGCCGGATATCATCCATGAGGGCGACCAGCACGGTCTCCACCCCGTGGCCAGGGCGGAAGCCAGACTGGTATGGGTCGAGGGCCGAAGTTTCATCCAAGAAACCTAGGAGTTGGTTATTGACACTGTACGTTGCCTTTAGTTCTGCAAGGTAGAAATGTGGCTAATACAGTTTTAACAAAGAAAGAAATGATTGCCAACAGGCCAGGAGGAAAATGCCTTTGTAGAGAAACAGAGGTTGTGGTACAGTCTGCTGACTGCTAGGTCTGGCTCCCTCTCCCATGCTGCGCCAACCCTCCCATGGGGAGGTAATAAAAGCTGTGGCCTTGTTTATCCCAACTTTGGTGTGTTGCGTCTAATTCCAGCCCAAAATGCCCTCCTGCGAGTCAACTGCTTTGGGCAATTATGGCAAACATCTTTTCCCTGACTGTTTCTGAAATGAACAAATAAGGTATGGTTCCTTGAAATACAGAGCACACAAGGTATTCTCCCCTCAGATAAATCTATTATAGTTGCTTCTTTTCAGCAGCACAGCAAGCTGTCTGTAAACTCTGGCCTTTTGTTGTGTAGTTCAGTGGTTCACCTACAGAAACTTGAAACTAGCTCAGTATGACTTGTCTCCTGATTGGGTGGAAATCAAAGTAGAATTTTCTCAGTATCACCCTATCCCACCATATTTCCATATCATCCTATTGAAGTCAATCATAGAAGTCTTGTTTGCTGGTCTGTTCCCTGACATGTATTCTAGTATTGTCTTTTACTGTTCCATGACAGTGTCTGTTCTTGCTTCTAGATGTGCTCCAAATTTCTGGATTGGGGATTCTTCCCTGAGCGTATACTAGTGCCATCTATTGGGCAGAATAAAAATTGATCAAATACCCTTTCTGTAACATATAAGAAGAGACAGTTCTTTAACCAAATTCAACTGTACATCTAAATTTTATTGCACCTGTCTTATGGGCTACTCTAAGAAACAGAACAGTTGTTGTTGTTGTTGTTGTTATGTGCGAAGTCGTGTCCGACCCATCGCGACCCCATGGACAATGATCCTCCAGGCCTTCCTGTCCTCTACCATTCCCCGGAGTCCATTTAAGTTTGCACCTACTGCTTTAGTGACTCCATCCAGCCACCTCATTCTCTGTCGTCCCCTTCTTCTTTTGCCCTCGATCGCTCCCAGCATTAGGCTCTTCTCCAGGGAGTCCTTCCTTCTCATGAGGTGGCCAAAGTATTTGAGTTTCATCTTCAGGATCTGGCCTTCTAAAGAGCAGTCAGGGTTGATCTCCTCTAGGACTGACCGGTTTGTTCGCCTTGCAGTCCAAGGGACTCGCAAGAGTCTTCTCCAGCACCAGAGTTCAAAAGCCTCAATTCTTTGACGCTTGGCCTTCCTTATGGTCCAACTTTCGCAGCCATACATTGCAACTGGGAAGACCATAGCCTTGACTAAACGCACTTTTGTTGGCAGGGTGATGTCTCTGCTTTTTAGGATGCTGTCTAGATTTGCCATAGCTTTCCTCCCCAGGAGCAAGCGTCTTTTAATTTCTTTGCTGCAGTCCCCATCTGCAGTGATCTTGGAGCCCAGGAAAATAAAATCTGTCACTATCTCCATTTCTTCCCCATCTATTTGCCAGGAATTGAGAGGGCCGGATGCCAAGATCTTTGTTTTCTTGATGTTGAGTTTCAAGCCAACTTTTGCACTCTCCTCCTTCACCCGCATCAACAGGCTCTTTAGTTCCTCTTCACTTTCTGCCATTAGAGTGGTATCATCTGCATATCTGAGGTTGTTGGTATTTCTCCCTGCAATCTTGATCCCAATTTGTGACTCCTCTAATCCCGCATTTCTCATGATGTGCTCTGCATACAAGTTAAATAGGCAAGGCGACAGTATACAGCCTTGCCGAACTCCTTTCTCAATTTTGAACCAGTCAGTGATTCCATGTTCAGTTCTCACTGTTGCTTCTTGACCTGCATATAAATTTCTCAAGAGACAAATAAGATGCTCTGGTATTCCCATCTCTTTAAGAACTTGCCACAATTTGTTGTGCTCCACACAATCAAAGGCTTTAGCATAGTCAATGAAGCAGAAGTAGACGTTCTTCTGATACTCCCTAGCTTTCTCCATGATCCAGCGTATGTTGGCAATTTGATCTCTAGTTCCTCTGCCTCTTCGAAATCCTGCCTGTACTTCTGGAAGTTCTCGGTCCACATATTGCTGAAGCCTAGCTTGTAGGATTTTGAGCATAACTTTGCTAGCATGAGAAATTAGTGCAATGGTGTGGTAGTTTGAACATTCTTTGGCATTGCCCTTCTTTGGGATTGGAATGTAAACTGACCTTTTCCAATCCTGTGGCCATTGTTGAGTTTTCCAAATTTGCTGGCATATTGTATGTAGCACTTTTACTGCATCGTCCTTTAAGATTTTGAATAGTTCAACTGGAATGCTGTCACCACCACTAGCTTTATTGTTGCTCAGACTTCCTAAGGCCCATTTGACTTCACATTCCAGGATGTCTGGCTCCAGGTCAGTAACTACCCCACTGTGGTCATCAGGGATGTTAAGCTCGCTCTTGTATAGTTCTTCTGTATAATTTTGCCACCTTTGTTTAATCTCTTCTGCTTCTGTGAGGTCCCTACTATTTTGGTCCCTTATCATACCCAACTTTGCATGAAACGTTCTCTTCATTTCTCCAATTTTCTTGAAAAGATCTCTGGTCCTCCCCATTCTATTGTTTGCTTCTATTTGTTTGCACTGTTCATTTAAGAAGGCATTCTTATCTCTTCTAGCTTTTCTCTGGAATTCTGCATTCAATTGGGTGTATCTTTCTCTTTCTCCCTTGCCTTTCACTTCCCTTCTCTCCTTAGCTATTTGTAAAGCTTCCTCAGACAGCCATTTTGATTTCTTGCATTTCTTTTTCTTTGGGATGGTTTTAGTTGCTACCTCTTGTACAATGTTGCGAACCTCCGTCCATAGTTCTTCAGGCACTCTGTCTATCAGATCTAATTCCTTAAATCTATTTGTCACCTCTACTGTGTATTCGTCGGGGATATGATTTAGTTCATACCTGAGTGGCCTAGTGCTTTTCCCTATTTTCTTCAATTTAAGCCTAAATTTTGCAACAAGAAGCTCATGATCTGAACCACAATCAGTTCCTGGTCTTGTTTTTATTGACTGGATAGAACTTTTCCATCTTTGGCTGCAGAGCACATAGTCAATGTGATTTCTGTGTTGACCGTCTGGTGATGTCCATGTGTAGAGTCGTCTCTTGGGTTGTTGGAAAAGAGTGTTTGCTATGACCATTGTATTCTCTTGACAAAATTCTACCAGCCTGTGGCCTGCTTCATTTTGTACTCCAAGGCCAAACTTGCCTGTTATCCCGGTTATCTTTTGGCTTCCTACTTTAGCATTCCAATCCCCCATGATGATAAGCACATCATTTTTTGGCGTTGCTTCTAGAAGGTGTTGTAGGGCTTCATAGAACTGATCAACTTCATCCTCTTCAGCAGCAGTGGTTGGGGCATAGACCTGGATCACTGTGATGTTGAATGGTTTGCCTTGGATTCGAACTGAGATCATTCTGTCATTTTGTGGATTGTATCCCAAGACTGCTTTTCCTACTCTCTTATTGATTATGAAGGCTACTCCATTTCTTCTGCGAGATTCTTGTCCACAGTAGTATACCTGATGGTCATCTGAATTAAATTCACCCATTCCTGTCCATTTTAGTTCACTGATTACTAAAACGTCGATGTTCAGTCTTGTCATTTCTTGTTTGACCACGTCCAGCTTGCCTTGATTCATGGATCTGACGTTCCAGATTCCTATGGAATAAAAATCTTTACAGCATTGGACTGTCTTTTCGCCACCAGTTACTTCCACAACTGAGCGTCCTTTCGGCTTTGGCCCAGTCGCTTCATTCATTCTGGTGCTACTCGTACTAGCCGTCTGCTCATCCCCAGTAGCATATTGGACACCTTCCGACCTGAGGGGCTCATCTTCCGGCGTCATATCGTTATGCCTATTGGAACTGTCCATAGAGATTTCATGGCAAAGATACTGGAGTGGTTTGCCATTTCCTTCTCCAGTGGATCACCTTTTGTCAGAGCTCTCAGCTATGACCTGTCCGTCTTGGGTGGCCCTGCATGGTATAGCTCATAGCTTCACTGAACTACGCAAGCCCCCTTGCCACAACAAGGCAGCGATCCTTGAAGGGGGAACAGAACAGTACATGACTGTTATACTTAATTTAAGGTATTTTCTATTACATTTGTTATCCCAATTTGTCCTTCAAAATTCAGGGTGATGTAATTGGCTCTCTTCCACAAATGTTTATCTTCATAACTCTGTAAGGTATGTTAGGCCAAGAACACTGAAAATTATTTGTGGCTGAATATGAACCCAAATCCCCAGGACTCTAATCACTACACCACACTAAACCTGTCATTATACCACTGTAACAAGTTACACCATATATTAGGGTTGCTGCTTCTTGGTTGGGAAATACACGGAGATTTTGGGGGTGGAGCCCAAGGATGGTGTGGTTTGGTGAGGGGAGGGGCCTCAGTAGGATATAATGTAAGCTGACCATCAGTCCCGCCTCTGGCAGGGCAGTCCCGCATTTGGGACATTTGCCCCATGTCCCGTGGTGTTTTCAAAATGTCCTGCAGCGTTCGCATATTTAAAAATAAATTAATTAAAATATATATATATATTTTTATCCACATGGCAGGTAACCCACTAGACAGCCTGGGCTCAGGAGCCCCCGCACAGGCGCCTGGCCTTAGGAGGCCCCTGTTCAGATGCCCGTGTTCCAGGGTGGGGCTTCCTGGCCAGCTCTGCTGCTGCCTTTTCCTCTGGGTGGCCTTTTCTTCCGGGCCTCCCTGCCTTCTCCAGGACCAGGCCTTGAGTATTCCCTTGATTTGGGCCGCCGCCACCCTAAGGCCAGTTGGGGAGGGAGGGGGAGAGAGGAGGGAGGGCCTGCCGCCGCCGCCATTGCCGCCGCTCCGCCGCCACTCTTCTAAGGGACGAGGGGGGGAGGGAAGGCCTGCCGCCGCCACAGTGGTGCGTCTCACCTTGCAGGGCCAGATATCTGGTCATCTTAATATAATGTCCTAGAATCCATCCTCCAAGGCAGTCATTTCTTCCAGGGAACTGATCTTGGCCATCTGGAGATCTCCAGATCTCTTGGGGGGTTGGCAACCTTACCATATATTGGCATTTTCTATGGCCAAGCAATTACTTTGTTGTCACAGAAATGTGTTTTATTCAGAGAATGCTATATTGTATGAGATTTTAAGATCTCCTGGCAGCCCTACTGCAGTCTGTAACATAAAGCAGGGCCTTTCCAGTGCTGTCAAATGTTCAAAAGTCTTGCAAACCAATTTAGGAAGATGGGCAGATTTCCATTTTGGGGAGGCCTTCAGAATGTGATTCTAACTCTCTAATGGGTCTTTTATTGAACCTAACCTGGCAATAATGAGCTTGATTCTAAACCATGGTTTATTAAACTAATAATGGTTAATGTGATCTCATGAGCACGGGACACTCCTTTAATTAGGGTTAGTTAGGGTCCATCAAACCAGGTTCTGAATCCATTTATTGATGTTGGTTTATGAACCACTCTTAGTCTTAAACTATGGTTTAAAACAATAATTATTTTAAACAAAAAAAAATCAAACAAACAAACAAAAAAAGGCTTAATCCTGCCTTGTTTCCTAGTACTGCCTTCACATGAAATGCAGGCTGGGGCATCAGTTGAGTTTCTGCAGAAGATAAGAGGGAAAGAGGGAATCCAATGACACCAAGATCTGTGAAAACGAACAAGACTTTGAATGAATTTCTGAAGGCGGAATCCTGGTTAACTATAATTAAAATAAACCATGGTTTCACATTATTTCTGAACTAGAAAATAAGCCCGCTGTAGTGTTAATACAGTGGGCGCTAGCCGTTAGCTCTGGGCCCCCCCCTCGACGTGGCCTACCTTATCCAGCAGAGCGCGAACGGGTCTGTGTGCGGGCGGGGCAGGGGGCACTGGGGGCTCTTGCACTGCCGCCATGGATCCTGGGTCGCTGCTGCCGCTGAGGCGCCGCCGTGAAGCATGGGCCTGCCGCCTTGGTTGATGGCAGCTCTTGCGGTGGCAGCAATCATGGCGCCGCCGCCAATCACGTCGCCGCGTTGGCCTGCTGGGTCAGGCGACTTGCGCTGGGGGCTCTGGCGCTGGCGGCCGGATTGCTGCTGCTGCTGAGCACGGCATTGCCGGCGCCGTGAAGCATGGCTCCACTGCCGATTGCGGCCCGGGCACCGGCATTTGCTAGGCGGGCGCCGCCAGCGATCGCAGCACCGCTTCCTCCACTGATGGGGGCTCTTCCAGCACCGCCATTCACGGTGCCTCCATCGATCGCGTCGCTGCTGCCGCGGCCGATCGCAGCTCTGCTGGGTCTACTGGGTCTGCCGCCGCCGATCGCAGCTCTCCCGGCGACTGTGCTGTGCTTCCCAAGGGTCCACGCGACTGCCGGGGGCTCCGTCAGTCGGCGGCCTGATGCTTCGGAGGTACTTTGCGCCTCCTGACGCGTCAGGGCGCTGGCAAAGGAGCAACTGCGAGCCGCGCACAGCGCGGCTCGCAGTTGCTCCGGTGGGGTATCAGAGGGACCAATCGGCAGGCGCTTCGTGCCTGCCGATTGGTCCCTCCGATAGTCCGTCCGGAGGAAGGGGCCAATCGGCACCCTTCCTCATCCCGGACACATCCCGCCTTCCAAGGGCTTACTGTTTTATTTAGTCCACGGCGCCCGTTGCTCCGCAGGCTTGTTTTAAGATTACTGTATCATTCTTGTCAGACGTATGTTTGGGAGGATTGTTGACTGGCAGGTGGGCATCCGCGGCACCAAGAAGGATGCAGATACTTGGGTTGGCTTAATATGGCCACATAATTTATTAACACACATAACTTTGAGTGTTGGCATGGCATTGGAGGAGACCCATTGCCGAGGTCAGCTGATCACGTCCTCCTAATTACCCTGGCAGCCCTTAGGGAATCCCACCAATTCCCTTGCTGCTAGGATCCCACACAAGGGATGTGCCACATGAAGTACTGAAGGGGATGCATACCTCATTTGGTCCCCTTCAGGGCCTCCCTGCCTTCTCCAGGACCAGGCCTTAAGTCTTCTTTACTCAGCCGTTCAGATTGGGTACAGAAATGTGACATCATACTTATAACTTCCTTTTCTGGATGTCATTTTAAAAAATGAGCTCCAGTCAAGAGACCAGAAGGGTGTGTCTATGAGGGGATTTATTATGATTCCAGGATAAGAAACTATCTTATATGTGATTGTCTCCAGGTGTACAAGTCAACAAGTCAAGTCAACAACATTAATTTTAAAATGTCCGAGTGGCTTCAGCCTGCGTTTTGGAAGACATTTCCATTTGTGCCTCCTACTTCCATAAACAAGAAAAGGAAGAGATTTTTGAGAAACTGACAACAATGCTAACTATTTAATGAGGGAATAATGTTAGCAATGGTTTTCCTTTCTCTGCTGTTTTCTAAGCAGGATGCATCATTAGGAAATGGGAAGAGCTGAGGGACAGAAAGGTTTCATTTACATTCCTGCCAACTGCTTACAACAGAAAGTAAAAATATGGTCCGGCACATTTATAAGCGAGCTTCAAGTTCTTCAGCATTTTGAGAGGAAGTCTAAACTGAACTCAGGATGTCGAGGTGAATACTAAAGGCAAGAGAAAGAGAAAACAGTGGCCCCTATTTTACCTCATCTTCAACTGCTAATGTTGCTGCTTTTTATTTACTTCAGCCCTCCTGACTTCAGAATAGTTAACACTGTCTAAAAATAACTGCACGTTAGAGCCTTAAATATGATTCCTGTCAGTTTCTGTGACCACAAGGTCAAACAAAACAGGCATTTCCTACTCTTTAACCTTTGCAATGAGCAGAAGGAAAAGTGTTTAAAAGGGCCACTGTTATTAAGGGCAGCCTGAAACATCTGACCCTGAACTGTTTTGTTTTGCTTCTTGAATTTGAAATGCAAGGAGGGCTATGGGAAGAATACCATGAAGTCCACAGTTTTTAAACGCTTGCAGGCCACAATTTGATATTCAATGACCAAGTTTTCTCCTGAAGCCTTGTTCTAGGATAGAATACTGACCCGACTGGATGTTTAATCACCATCTTCTGAGAGGCTGTATCAAAACCCAGTGGAATCAGCCTGACGCACTGCCATTGTTCCTGCTGCCATTTGAATAGGTTGCTCACAGAGCAGAGCAAAACTTCCCACTTCTATGTACCAGAATTTTTTTTTAATTGAAAAAAGTGCAAATTATTTAGCATATATCTAGTTACTCTAGTCAAGGTCCATTGACTTCAAAGAGTAGCTCTGCCAAGGACTGCACTCTCAGATTCCTGTAGTAGATTTCTTTTTTTGCAGAATTCACTATATTTTGAAAATAATACAAAGTGATTAGAGGATAGGAAGGACTGGGTAGAATGGCAACTGCAAATAGGAGATCAAAAAAAGATGGTAAATTATACATTTTCCTGTCATCCTCTACTAGTCAGTCATATTTGCATTCCTCTTGGAGATTTTGGCATGGATTTATCTCATATTTATCCTCACAATGTTGTATAGCTAGATTGGATTGCAAGTGTCCCATTCCTGTCTTGTAAATTACATAGCTGAATTGGAATTTGAACCCAGAGTCCAAAACAACTAGGGTTTTATATTATCCTGTATTACCCTGCCCTGTCTTCCTTAAGTATTCTTGTCTTCAGCTGGTACTTAAGACCCATTCATAAATTATTATAAACTCATATACATCCTACATGTATATACTACATGCACATCTATTTTTAAGAAGCATTAAATATGCATTCACTTACAATGAAACCGGGGACTAGTATGGGGATAAATGTGGGGTTTAAATCACATGTTGCTTTGAATGTATCATGAGAATTACTCAGTGCATATAAAGAGAAATCAAGTGTACTCTATACATGGATTGTAAGTGCTGTGTAAACAGAGCTTAACATTGCTTACTGTTTCTGTAAGAAATGGTAGACGCATCTTCTTAATGGAATACTTCTAGGAATGTCAAAGCTGGGAGTGAAGCCCTGAGGTAACAAGGGGATGATTTCAACTGTTAATAACGTACTGGGGACTTTTTTCTGATATAGACCTCCACTTTGCCTCAATAGGATTTCCAATTACAAAACTGGGGAGGAGAGGTAACTCAGAAAAAGGAGGAAGCAGGAAAGTTCTGCCACACAAAATTTGCTAAGCAAGCAAATCTCTGTAACAACTTGAACATGGGGCAAAAACTTAAACATGGGGCAAATAATATGGGGCATCCATTCAATGCAACATAGTCCAAATGTAATTCAGGCCACTACAGGAGAGCAGTTAGAACTTGAAATAAGTAGGGATGATGGTAGAGGCTTGCAGGCTGAGGGTGGAGTGGAATGATGCAGGTGTGTCCTGCCTGGGGTATGGGCTTTGGCCAGTCCTTACCAGTAATTGTTTGTATTTTGGGGCACAGACAGACAAACCAGCATGGGTGCTTCAAGTCTGGAAAGTGAAGGAAGATCGAAATAAAGAATATTTACAGCCTGAAACTGTAAATGGTGAACAAGTAAATGGCTGGAGAGACATAGGAACTGAAGTGACTTTTCTTAAACTTGGCATGGTAAATAAAAATTAGTATTTGCCAGGAAGGTCCCATGAACTCAGGCATAAGTGGCCCAGAATTTCAAGTGGAATTAGCTTTACAGGAAAGTAGACAGTGAGACTTTGGGGGAAACTAGGCGGTCCACTTTTATTAGGCAACAACTTGGCCTTGCAGTTGCCAGCAGTAGGCCTCAGGCTACAGAAGAACAAACATCATCAGCCAAGCAATAGACTGTGCTGGCCAAAGGGTGTCTGGGGCCACATGCATTTCGTTTGAAGGAGCACATGTGAGGGGGGAGAGCTTTCCCTTCAACCCCACCTGGAGGCTGGCATCCCTAAAGCTCAGTGGGATAAAATGCTACACAGTCATCCCTCCAAAGCAGCCATTTTTGCCTGGGGAGCTGATCTTTAAAGTCTGGAGATGAGCAGCAATTCCAGGAGATCCCCAGGCCCCACCTGGAGGTTGGCTGTCCCTGGTCTGAACGTATTCCTTGAAATCTGGGCCTCAAAAGTGTGTAATGCCCCCCCCCAGCCACCTAACACCCCCTGACCTATTTCAGGTAAATAAAACATTGCAGAGAGGAGGTAAGGTTGCCAGATTGGTGTAGGTTCATGTTTTAGAATTCAACTCTTCCTAGGTGTACATAAACCTGATTAAGGTCAAGGCTGCTGTGCACAGAGAGACCTCCTCTTAGAGTTGACATCTTCCAAGTGAGGCTCTCTACCACACGTCTCTCATGGGAAGTCTACTATGGGGAGAGGAAGGGAAGGCGATTGGAAACTGCTTTGAGACATCTGTGGCCTGCTGGGTGACTGAGGGCCATTCCCAGTTCTCTTAGACCTCTCACTGGCCCACAGCCTTCACAGGTTGACTATTGTGGGAAGATGAAGGGAAAAGAAGTTTGTAAACTGCTTTGAGACTTCTTTGGGTAGTAAACAGCAGGGTCCAAAAATTCAACTCTTCTTCTACTAAGGAGCAACCATGAAAGAAGCATGTGGGCACATAACATATTATCAACAGTAAAAAAATGGCGACAGAAGGAGCAGGGCAGACACTTGTGTACTGTGACTACCCATGTGGATTAGGGCAGAGGGACATTTCGGTGTTTGTGGCCTAATTCACACAAGGAGGGAAATGACATTGAATGCAGAACTGGGAGGAATTGGTTGCCATGTAATCTCCCCATAAGAAGAATCTCCAGTCTGATTTTCCCTTCTGAAGACATGGCTCTGGAAAGCTCATCTGTAACCACCATGCCACAATTCCCAAAGGTCAGTCCTCTCCCACACTCAACGAACATTCAAAACCACAGGTTCTTGACACCCATCTGTCCACACTCATGCCCTCATTTGTCACCATTCCACCACGACCTCCCACACAACATATACATTCAACCCCATGCCCTTATAGACTGGACAACTCCTCCCCTTCATTTTCCCACTGCCAAGCTCTAGTGCCTGTTGTATTCCTGGATACAATGGGTTTTGCACCTAGTTTTATATATAAGATTGAAGGTACAATCCATAAGGAACGTCTCCTGTATGCATTCCATTCACTTGAATGAGCTTGACCATGAGAAGTTTTCATTGGAACTAGTAAAAAAAGAATAATGTACGTATCTAGTGTCAGGAAACACAGCTTCCATATCACAGGGAATGGCTTCCAGATGCTTTGAGCTTTCTAGAAATCAACCACTGAGCAACAATATTGACAGTTCAGGTAGTATATCTTGCTGAGTTTAATGGGGATTTTGCATTGGTAAGTATGTGGAGTGTTGAAGTCTTCTGGAGAAATGTTTTCTGTCTAAGGATTGTATGCAAAGCATCTAATGTGTAACTGTGTATGTTGTGGGAGGGGATGAGTTCTGTGTAAGATGTAATATAACTTTCCCTTTATTTATTTATTTGTTTGTTTGTTTGTTTATTATATTTATATACTGCCCTCCCCGGAGTCTCAGTCAATTTATATGACTGCATGCCACTTTAAGAGCTTTTTAAAAACATATGAAGCCCAACAATGCTCCAGTCGTTCCAGATGTCCACATCAGTGAATGGAGTGATAATTTTTTGTTTATAAAAAATTGCAGTGCACAGCAAAATGTAGCAAGGTCATCCTCTTCTTTCTGTTTTAATTCTGTCTTACCCTCTTCGCACATCTTCGTGTGTGGGTCAGCGGAGGATGTGATGTGAAGTGAGGAGGGAAGAGGGGGGAGTTTCCTTCATGCTTCAGCAGTGGTGGAGAATGCAGAGGAAACAATAGTTGGTTTGATTACAGGAATTTCTTTTAGGATAAGCTCTTGGAACATTATGCAGAAAACCAAATATTTTTGCCCAGGTATCTAACAGATGAGATACGATTTCTAGTGAGAAATTTACTGGGGGGGGGGGCACTTTTGGTGCTGTCATACTGTGAATTCAGTTTATGTTTTATGGGGATGTGATGATATCATCTGTTAGACATTACTCTACTGCAATGTCACATTCTGACAAATGTTGCTGATGCTGTAATAGTAATGCCACTGGATTGCCCAGCAGATGAATCTGCTGTGCTAGATGTCAATAATTACAAGTAGTTTATATCTGTAGTTTATATCTGCAGTTTTAGAGGGTATGAAGAAGTGCATTATTTTAGAGGTTTGAACTGAGTAAGACCTTAACTTTTATAAGTTTTTTCTCTCTCTCTGTGTATAGAGAACAGGCAACAAGGGGGGAAATCAGTTCAACTGCTATCCAAACTGACCTCAGCCCAACTTCATACAAATGCCAATAGGTTGAGCTGGAGACAATAACAGAAGTTTGGAGGAATTAAAACTAGAGAGACTTCAGGGAAAGCTTCTGTGATCTGGCCTGACTCGATCAGTGGATAGGGAAAAGAGAGGTTATAAAACTCAGGGGAACAAAGAGAAACCTTTTTTGTTTGTTTGTTTTGTTCACTTTATTTAGAGACTAGGGGCAAAGCCCGTTGTATCCAAGAATACAGGGTTTGGACAGGGTTGTGGTTGTTGTTGAACTGAAAGACTTGAGGCCTACTGCACAAGGTTGTTGAGCAGATGAAACAGGAGACAAAAAAAACACTGCAACAGCATTCAGTTTTGTCTGCAGAATCTGCAGAGAGTTGCAAAGAAGAAAGACACATGGCTTGGCTGTGTCTAACCCCTGGCCAGAGCAGTATTTTAAGCGAGAAGGGGCTTTTCTGTGGCCTCCCTGTCAGGCAACTGTTTGGCAGAAGGGGAAATCCCCCCCCTCAAAAGGAATGCCACCCTTATGCCCTCAGATTGCCCTGCATTGTTCTCTGAAGGAAAATGCCTCCCTCCCCTCAGTCAGGGGCTGTCAGAGGCTCCTTCGCAGCAGGCCTGAAGGGAAGGGGAGGGGGAGCACTCACCAGCCTCCAGCCAGCTCTGTCACTGTTCTGAGGCAAAGCTACAGTTGGACATGGCAGTTAGGACAGCCTTGGGGCGAAAAGGGCTGGTACAGCCTGTCCAAGCCTCTGTTGTCATCCTGCTTGGCAGCCCTGCTGACCTCCTCTCCCTGGGGTGGTCAGGAGCAGATTGGCAGCAATGTCTCCTGATTGCCCCTGGCTGGGCTCAGTGAATAGAACTCTGGTCTGTCCTGGCTATCCACCTTCCGATAGGCCCCTCCACTTGCCAGTCCGGGGCCAAGGGGCCTATCCGGGAGTTTTGATCACGGACTCAGCCCACCCCAACTCTCCTTACTGTATTATTAAGAGGGACAGATTATGAGGAATCTGCCTCTGGACAGCCTCTGGTTGCTGGTGGGTTTTAAAGCTGCCTCCACATGATGTCACCTGCATACCGAGGCTATCCAGGGGCTGGCTCAAAGTTTGGCCAGATTTACCTTGGGATGAAGGAAATCGCAAAAAGTAGATTTGCCACTTTTTGTCTCACATTCAATTACTGAACAACCAGAGGCAAGCCCAAATGGAGGGGGAAAGGCATAATAGTTTCTGTAGCATTGTCCTGCCCTCACACCCGCCCTCCCCTCTCCATTTCCTGCTCCGAGCATTTTTAAAAAATGGCGTGGACAGCTACATTGTCAAAGGTGCAATAAAATCTTCTTTAAAGTATCCATGGTCATTTTGGGATCAGGCAGGTAAAAGACCCATTTGTGTTTTTTGAAGCTGGGAAATGAAAGGGAAAAGGGGGCGATAAAGCAGCCTTCTCCCGTAGAATAGAATCATAGAATCATAGCATAATAGAGTTGGAAGGGACCTCATGGGCCATCCAGTCCAACCCCCTGCACTAGGCAGGACACTCACATCCCAATCGTTCATCTACTGTAACCTGCCACCCCTTTGCCTTCACAGAATCAGCCTCTCCATATGATGGCTATCTAGCCTCTGTTTAAAAATTTCCAAAGATGGAGAACCCGCCACCTCCCAAGGAAGCCTGCTCCACTGAGAAACAGCTCTAACTGTCAGGAATTTCTTCTGGATGTTTAGATGGAATTTCTTTTGAATTAATTTCATCCCATTTGTTCTGGTCTGTCCCTCTGGGGTAAGAGAGAACAATTCTGCTCCATCCTCTATATGGCATCCTTTTAAATACTTGAAGATGGTTATCAGATCCCCTCTCAGTCATCTCCTCTCTAGGCTAAACAGACCAAGCTCCCCCAACCTTTCTTCATGTGTCTTGTTCTCCAAACCCCTCATCATCTTTGCTGCCCTCCTCTGGACACGTTCCAGTTTGTCTACATCGCTCTTCAACTAGGGTGCCCAAAACTGAACACAGTACGCCAAGTGAGGCTGAATCAGAGCAGAGTAAAACTGTACCATCACCTCCCGTGATCTGGACATGATACTCCATTTGATACAGCCCAAAATCCCATTTGCCTTTTTAGCCACTGAGTCACACTGCTGACATGTTCAATATATGGGGGCTTTTCGCACGCCTTCAAAATCGCACAATGGTTGCCAATTGAAAACGCTACTGATTTGCCGTTATGCACAACGTCGTTGACAATCTGCCACACACCTGAAACCGATCTGCGAAAAGCGCTTCCTTGTAGCGCTTTCAGGGAAATCCCCAAAAGTGGATTCACCCTCCGGAAAGCGATACACTCCTGCAACCAATCTGCAACACTAGCGAAAAAGACCTGTGCGTTAACATTGTTGCAGTTTCTACAAAGTCCCTCCCCCTGGCTCTCTCCTCTGATCTTCCGGCGAAGCGATCGCCATTTTTTTTTTCTCAGAGCGAGCAGGGATAAACGCACCAGCGAGCCTCTTTCTGTTTAGAGGCTTCCCTGGCTTCAGTCCCTCCACAGAGTCACTAAGCACAAACAACAGAAAAGCCCGTTTGCTGATGTATTTTCCCTTTATTTTTTACACATTCATTCAGCCGAAAATCGGGCCTGTGAGGGGGGGGGATTTTTTTTTTTCACTCGGAGGGAGCGTGGCAACAATCAAACGACAGCTCAAACACACCAGGCAGCTGGATGGGTCTCTCCGTTGCAACGAATCAACACAGATTCGTTGCAATGGGTCTGTTTTTTTTTTTTTTTAAACCTTTCTTAAAGGGAAAGGGGCTGTTTGGGAGCATGCTAACGGCTGCCCATTGGCTGCTTGACGGCCAGGGGCGGGACGAGCTCGGCAATAGTGCTTCCTTTCTAGCGATTTTTGCCGAGACTGGAAGCCTGTGGGAAACGCTACAAAACGCAACTGGATTCTACTACAAAGGCAGGTATGCATAACGACGAATTGCACTATTTTAAATGGCGATTTTTCATTCAGCAACCAATTTGCTACAAAGATCCCGGTGCGGAAAGCCCCATGGTCTACTAAGACTATTAGATGCTTTTTGCACATGCTACTGCCAAGACAAGTCTCCCCCATCTTATATTGGTGTATTTGGTTTTTCCTGCCTAAATGCAGAACTTAACATTTATCCCTATTGAACTTCATTTTATTCAGTTTAGCCCACTTCTCGAGCCTATCAAGATTATCCTGTATTCTGTTGCTGTCTTCAGTTGTATTTGCTACCCCTCCCAGTTTAGTATCATCTGCAAATTTAATAAGTATCCCCAATCATTCAGCAGTGTGTGTGCTTTGTTTTTAAGTGAACCGTTTACATAAAATAACTCTTTGGGCTCCAGTAATCATGTTGAACATCTAAGAAATCTACCCAGACATATATAATGTCCAAAAGAACACGAATCCCCAAAAGGGGGTGGGGGGATGCTGTATCATTCCATAGCAATGTGGAAGTGTTGATTTTTATTAAAAATGCCTCTGTATTGTGGCATTACCGCATAGTAATGCAGAAGTGCCTTTAAAAAAAAATTAGGGTGGTGGTGGGGGAGAAAGGTTCAGTCCATGAGAGAATTGCTGTGCTGGAATGCCCTTAGCTATGAATAGCAATTGTTGAAACTCCCTTGATAAGTCCCTTGAAGTCCCTTGATAAAGCCAAAGAGCGAAACGTGCTGGGATTTATATAAAAGAATAAATGGAAATTTGAAGACTCCATAAAAGTCATTTTTGTATATTTGATATGCCATATTGGTACCCCAGTGCCTCTGTACTTGCCCTGCTGTGATTGGTGGCTTGCTGTAGTTGACAAGTCAAGGATTGGGGGGGGGGGGGAGAAAGTATGTTTTGTTTTCCCTTGCAACCTTGTTGAGAGGCAAAAAGCTGTGACAAGGCAGAGGGAAAATGTGGGAGGGGTCTCCTGGGGGGAGAGCTGCAAACAATATTTGCAAGCAGGAGGCCACTCATGTTTTAGTCCTCTGTGAGGAAAGAAAGAAAGAAAGAAAGAAAGAAAGAAAGAAAGAAAGAAAGAAAGAAAGAAAGAAAGAAAGAAAGAAAGAAAGAAAGAAGCTCCTGCTGCGCTTGGGTCCCCCCTCCCCTTCTGAGCCTCCCTAAGCATGTGCAAAACACTTTTCTGTTTCAATGGGGAGGGGGGAAAGAGGAAGACTTGAGTTCAAATCGATCTGGATTCAGCAGGATCCACAATGGATTAAAAAAAATAAGTGCAGATTCAGCCCTGCTCTGAAATTCCTTCTGGTAGAAGAAAGTGGCATATAAGAACCAACTCTTCTTCTTCAAAGAGGAGGAATAAATGGACAGTTCACACAATGAAGGTAATTAAGCAGTGGGATAACACAAGGCTCAGTATACATCAGTGATCAGGTACTCGGGTTGAGTATTATTGTTGTTGTTGTTTTTGTTATTGTACTTAGATTTATTGCCTGCCATTCCCAATGGCTCATGGAGGGTTACACTAATCTGAATAAAACCCCATTAAAAACCCCATTAAAACCCCAGACATAAAATATCACAATCCAGTGAACAATATAAGAGAACAACGGTAGAAAAAATATAAACAATAACCTATCTCTTCTCCCAGAAACTCATATGGGAGGTGGGAAGAGGGGAGGGGCAGATGAAAGCAAAGCTGCCAAACACCCATTATCTTGGAGGTGGGCCAATAAATCTTTCTTGTTGTGCCAGCCTCAACCATAGAGTACTGTGTGCAGTTCTGGAGGACTCACTTCAAGAAGGACGTAGATAAAATTGAAAGGGTACAGAGGAGAGTGACGAAGATGATCTGGGGCCAAGGGACCAAGCCCTATGAAGATAGGTTGAGGGACTTGGGAATGTCCAGCCTGGAGAAAAGGAGGTTGAGAGGGGACATGATAGCCCTCTTTAAGTATTTGAAAGGTTGTCACTTGGAGGAGGGCAGGATGCTGTTTCCGTTGGCTGCATCAGACTGGAGAGAGGTGAGCCCCTCATGGCTCGGGGCTCGGCCCGGTACTTTTTAACACATTTATTAATGATCTAGATGAGGGGGTGGAGGGACTACTCATCATGTTTGCAGATGACACCAAATTGGAAGGACTGGCAAATACTCCGGAAGATAGAGACAGAGTTCAACAAGATCTGAACACAATGGAAAAATGGGCAAATGAGAAAAAGATGCAATTTAATAAAGACAAGTGTAAAGTTCTGCATCTGGGTCAGAAAAATGAAAAGCATGCCTACTGGATGGGGGATACGCTTCTAGGTAACACTGTATGTGAACGATTGTAAACTAAACATGAGTAGGCAGTGTGATGCAGTGGTAAAAAAGGTGAATGCCATTTTGGGCTGTATCAACAGGGGCATCACATCAAAATCACAAGATGTCATAATCCCATTATATACGGCACTGGTCAGACCACACCTGGAGTAATGTGTGCAGTTCTGGAGGCCTCACTTCAAGAAGGACGTAGATATAATTGAAAGGCTACAGAGGAGAGCGACGAAGATGATCTGGGGCCAAAGGACCAAGCCCTTTGAAGATAGGTTGAGGGACTTGGGAATGTCCAGCCTGGAGAAAAGGAGGTTGAGAGGGGACATGATAGCCCTCTTTAAGTATTTGAAAGATTGTCACTTGGAGGAGGGCAGGATGCTGTTTCTGTTGGCTGCAGAGGAGAGGACACGCAGTAATGGGTGTCCTCTCTTTACTTTAAACTACAAGTACAACAATATAGGCTAGATATCAGGAAAAAGTTTTTCACAGTCAGAGTAGTTCAACTGTGGAATAGGCTGCCTAAGGAGGTGGTGAGCGCCCCCTCACTGGAAGTCTTCAAGCAAAGGTTGGATACACACTTTTCTTGGATGCTTTAGGATGCTTAGGGCTAGTCCTGCGTTGAGCAGGGGGTTGGACTAGATGGCCTGTATGGTCCCTTCCAACTCTATGATTCTATGATTCTATGATTCATAGACCTGGTGGAAGAGCTGCATTTTGCAAGCCCTGCGGAATGCCGAAAGGTCCTGTAGGGCCCACAGCTCCTCCAGGAGCTTATTCCACCAGGTTAGTTGAGGCCAGATGTGCTTCCCTGGGGCCAAGAATGACCAATAAATTAGAACCCACAGAGCATAAAGCCCTGGGGGGGGGCAAGGACAAAAGGCGGTCCCTCAGATATGTGGGTCTCAGATCACGTAGTGGATAGTAGTGTAGTGGACAAATTTGCAGGTGACACCAAATTATTCAGAATGTTGAAAGCCAAAGCTGACTGTGAAGAACTCTAGGAGGACCTTCACAAATTAGGCAAGTGGATAAAAATTTTTGTGCAGTCCATTGGGCCTTCCCTATAATAAGTTCATTATGAATTGTTAATAAATCTCAATAAATCTTTATTCGATTGTCTTTATGTCATTGAAACAGAGAGCCCTTATCCTACGCATATTTATTTAGAAGTCCTATTGATTTAAATGAGACATACTCGCATATATACTTTGGTGTACAATTACCGTTTCCATTGCTTGGTAATCTATGCATGCTCTGGCTTGAATGTTCATTTTAGTTGCATAGCATACGATAAAAGACCAGCATACAAGCACACACAGGAAAACTGAAAGGAGTCATCATTAGGGATGGGTACAAACCCAAAAAATCAGGCCCTGAATTAAACTCTGAACCAAACTAAGCCAAAATGCCCCAAATTGGCAAATTTGGTTCCCCTTTTCTTCCGTGCCATGGCTGTCCCTGGGAGAAGGGGGGGGGGGGAATACCAGACATTTAAACCTAACAAGTTAACTGCAGACTCTCACAACTCAGCTGTTTAGTTTAAATAGCCCAAATAGCTGAACCAGACAAAAGTCCGGTAAATTTTTGAGGAAGGTGCTTTCCCTGAACATTGGTTTGGAGGCTCTGAACAGCTCAAGTTCATACCAAATTTTGGCTCATGAGGTAATGCCCATCCCTAATCATCTTTTTTTGAAACACAACTGAAGCTGGAAAGATTACTGTTGTGGCCTTATCAAACTTTTTCAATATGTTTAGACTCCAGCAGAAAAGGAATGCAACTGTGGAAAAAATAGTCCTGGGCTGCATTGTCACATTTCAAAGGAAGGATGAACTAGAGCCTTTATTACAAGAAACATATTTGTAAAGACATTCTTTTTCTGTTTATTTCTCAACTTCCAGGTCATATTTTGGTTCAAGTCATAACGATCAGCACAAAGGGAGGGAAGTAAATATATTCTACCCTCAGAAGTCCATAGAAATGTTGTGTTATGTATGATTGTGTGTGTGAGAGAGAGGGGTCATTCTGTGCTAGTACAGTAGTACAGAACTCTATTTGTGTATACATGGTTGTGTGAATGGTAGTTGTACTTGTCAAATACCTGGCTAGGTACTAAGAGGTATTTGGTGTTTTCAAAAAAGCAGAAAATACAAGTCTGCAATACTTCAATATCATTAATATTCTGCCCTCAAAAAAGCAAACACTAACATATTATATTGATTAATTTTATCCTAATGAGGCTGTTCTAGGGAAAAGGCTCTGTTGTTTGAAAACCAATCAGGTGGAAATCCAAATTAGATACAAGATCATGTGCAAGCAACTTTGAATTCTGTACTGAAAAAAAAAATTCCAAGTATCTTGCTGAGTATTATACTGGGACAGTGCATGCAGGCCAGTATAAAAGTCATGTTAAGGCGGGTTCTTATGATTTTGATTGCACACATTTTTTATTAAAAACAGATTTGGGTATTTTCATTAAAAAAAAAAAAGCGAACTTCATGCTGTTTGGACTGCATCATTACAGACATGCCAACGACTGATAGAGCCAAGCCCTGATAGTACTCCCTGGCCAATAGAATTTCATGGTGGGAAAAACTTCATGAATCTGAACTGTTCGCCTCCAGTTCTGACCTCTGGCATGTCCATGTTCTTTACTTGTGAAAATAAGCATCCATTAAAATCAAGCAATTTGAAGTCAAGAATACTCATACCAACTGGACCCTGGGCACTTTTAATTTATATTGATTTTAATACAAAATCTTATTATGTCTAATGGAAATAGCTATGGCTTTCAATTCAGAACAATTGCTGCTAATAATAATTAAGATTACATTCCCCAGGCTTTCCTGTGCATTTTGGACTTCTTTGCTCTCATTGTAATTGTGTGATCCATTGGTGCTCATCCCTGTTCCTTTTGGCTCTTTAGATTTTCCTTCCTCTGTGACAATCTTGTAAAAGTGACAGGGTATGCTCAGATCTTTGCCTGGCAAACAATATACATTATTTGTCACATGAAAGTAATGCGTCACTCCCTGAAATGTTCCCTAGCAGACTCTGATTGCATTCCACAAAGCGCTTGCACTTGAACCACCTCCATTCATATCAGAGTCTTTTTATCCCAGCACACATTGAGCAAGCTGCTCTGAAGCTTAATTCTCCTGACCCTTCAGTGCAGTCGGATATTGTCACCTAATCCCCTTTTTCCCCCCTTATGTCCCATGTGTGGTTTTGACTTCTTTCTCTTCTCAATTCCTTTTTCCTCTTCCCTTTTTCTTTCTTTCTTATTCTATAAGCCTCTCTCCAGGCTCCACATTCCAGAATTCATCCTTGCATTAGTGCTGCCATACAATGCTTTCCCAGTGTTAGAGGATTAGACATTAAGGAGACTGTGGCAACTCTAGCATTGCTCTATGCACAAGGGGGACATAAGGGGATGGTGGAATGTCTGCAGGAAAAAAAGGAAGGGTCTGAAAAAGTTGGGAGTGGAGAGAAATGTCATCACAGCTATGTGGATGAGAAATAGATGGTTTGACTTTAGAAAACATATTTGCAGTTTTTTTTAAGTCTAACTTTAGAAAGTAGACAGGGAAACTGAATAATGTATTCTATGGGAGGGAGACTGGGATTGTCAGGTGGAAGGACTCATAGATAAAAGTCTGTGAATGATTTTTGAGTGACAGGTAGCTTGAAGAAATGTGTGAGAAAGGCAGAATCAGATAACTTACAACATGGACATTTTTTTCTGGGCTGCCAGGAGGACTATGAAGTGAGCTCATACAATATCACAGCACTTTACCTCAGTAAGGGTATCTCCATTTTAATGAGTTTTGAAGTGAAGATGCTACACTGCAGATCAGTTCTTCAGCATGACAGAGGCTGAATGCACTTGGGTCTTTGGTCAGGTCTGAGCCTATTGATCCTGCATGTACATCAGAAGGTCTGACAGGAGCCATATGTATGTATGTATGTATGTATGCATGTATGTATGTATGCATGCACGCACACTCGCATGCACGCACGTACGCATGCACACATTCATTCATTCATTCATGTTTCGATTTATCCATGCCACTCCCCAAACCAGTCCAGCTTGTGGCGGTTTGTGTGCTCTTGGTCTCCAAGTGAAGCATGGGATAATGCTGGCTTATTTCTATAACTTGGCAAATCCCCTTTATCGCAGAGCGTTTTCGCTTGCGTGGCTCAACACCTTTCCATCCAAAGTATTACAAGGGAGATTTGCCAAGATTCCTTTCGAAAATAGACTATGTCCCTGTGAATTAAACACTCCTGACACCATGCAACATATCTTACTGGTCCTTTGTTTATTGTCCAGCGAAGGCACGTTATACCTCTTATACCCAAATGGAGAAATCATTCAAAAGACCTGATCTGCCAATTTTTGTTGAGCGATAAGGATGCCAATGTCACCTTTATTACGGCTGAATTTTTGTCTTCAGTTTTTAAACTTAAACTGCTTGATGTATCCTGACTATCTCTGTTCATTTTGCTAATCTGCTTTATGCCGATAAAGGTATTGTGTATTGTGAATAAAAGAATAAAATACAATGTTGTTGTTAGGTGCAAAGTCATGTCTGACCCATCATGATCCCCATGGACAATGATCCTCCAGGCCTTCCTGTCCTCTACCATTCCTTGAAGTCCATTTAAGCAGTGGTCCCCAACCCTGGGGCCGCGGCTCCTCCTTGCCCTCCTCGTCCTCCTCCCGGGCTGCTGCCTTAGGGGCTGCCCTGCCACTCTGCCGCCAGCTCACCTTTGGTGCTCTCCAGCTACTGCCATGGCTGGGGCTCCCCCTCGGCTTGGCACTGCACAGCTGCTGCTGGCAGCGCCCCACAGCGGACAGTAGGAAGTCAGGGGCACCAGTGGGAAAGCAAGTTGGAGCAGGGGCTCAGGCAGCGGTGGTGACATCCCTTGGCAAAAGACTACCTCCCCCCCCCCGGGCCTCAGTAAAATTGACAAGCATTGACCGGTCCCCGGTGATAAAAAGGTTGGGGACCACTGCATTTAAGTTTGCACCAAGTGCTTCAGTGACTCCAGCCAGCCACCTCATTCTCTGTTATCCCCTTCTTCTTTTGTCCTCAATTGCTCCCAGCATTAGGCTCTTCTCCAGGGAGTCCTTCCTTCTCATGAGGTGGCCAAAGTATTTGAATTTCATCTTCAGGATCTGACCTTCTAAGGAACAGTCAAGGCTGATCTCCTCTAGGACTGACTGGTTTGTTCGCCTTGCAGTCCAAGGGACTCCCAAGAGTCTTCTCCAGCACCAGAGTTCAAAAGCCTCAATTCTTTGATGCTCAGCCTCCCTTATGGTTCAACTTTCACAGCCATACGTTGCAACTGGGAAGACCATAACCTTGACTAGATGCACTTTCGTTGGTAGGGTGATGTCTGCTTTTTAGGATGCTGTCTAGATTTGCCATAGCTTTCCTCCCCAGGAGCAAGCGTCTTTTTATTTCTTTGCTGCAATCCCCATCTGCAGTGGTCTTGGAGCCCAGGAAAATAAAATCTGTCACTAATAAAATACAATATGACATAATAAAAATTTCCCTACTGAATTCTACTTTGTCCTGTAACAAAGAGGAAAATAGTTACTTTTCAGATCCACGCATTTCAGTCGAAAGGCTCTGGTTAGTAAGATGGGATTTGTGTCCAAGTGTGCCTGCATGTGCATGCAGTCTTCAGACCCATAACTCAACTTGGAGCCTGCTTATAGTAGTGGTAGTGCTGTTGCTGCAGTCAGGCCCAGAGTGACTCCTAGAGTCCACTGCTGGGCCTGGAGTGACTGCCATCATCTGCCACTACTGCGGCTGGGCCTGGAGCAGCTCCGGGGTTCCAAGGATCTACTGCAACTGCTGCGTGTCCAGAAAAAAGTTGTTTATAATTTTGGGGAAATTTAATATATTTCAGATTATCGTGCAAATATAGGGGATCCCCCCAAGTTTCTAGAAAAATCTGTCAGGCATTAGCATGCCCCCAATTGACGGATTTAGGAGTCCACATATGAGGGCCAGACTTTCCTATTAGATGTATATAAATATGTGCATATGCTTTTCCTATAATCATGACCCCCCTTGGATTCTTTATTGTATAAAAGAAACTAGATATTGTGTAGTTCTGCCCATAAAAATCTATTCAAATCTTTCTTTTCATGGAAGATAGGATAAGGGAAACAATCAAATATACCCACACTCACACACATATGAACATTTACTTTTCATCATTTCAAAAGTTTGCATTGGGCTCATTTTTGGCATCTTGTGAAAATTGACACAGACGATAATTCAAGCCTACTTCATCTATTAAAATTAAGCATTTTGAAGCCAGTTGGTGACTAATGATTTTTAAACTTGACACACACTTACCCTGTTTTTTAATACAGTGATTGTAATAGATCTGAATGGGAAAGTTAAGGCCATTCAGAAATAATGAGGGAAAATTGTTATTCTTCTGTATTCAGGCACCTAACTGACACTGTTCTAGCTTGACAAGGGCAGTGGGAGCCGGAACAGGAAAGGGGGAAGAGTGAGTCAGAAGATAATGTAAGTGACAGACAGGTACTTTGATCAACCCACAGAGTGAAAATTGGTCTTGGCACAAAGGAGAATTATGCTGATAGGTTTCTGTGCATTACACTTCCACCAATCATGGCAGTATTGGGAGTGTGTTTTGAATCTCAATTAACAGTACAACTATTTCTCTGCCTGTATCTAGTATTTATACATTTGCTTCCTTTGCATTTCTATTGCTTTTGAATTGCTGAGCTGTTTGTGAGAGGGTGTGATTTAGTGCCTGTCTTCCTGGTGAACTAAACACAAACCTCTTGGCTTGTTGTATAACTCCGCTGGTCTTTTTATGGATTCCAAATGCCTCCTTCTGCTTGGTCTGACCTTCTGTCAGCCTCTGAGGGGGTTGCAAGACCCTTCCAATGAGTGCTCTGAAAATGTTAATTTTAATTCCTCCCAAGTATGGGCCTTTTCTCCTGTCTACCTGAAAATGGCCAGGGAATATCCTTGAGTGAAAGATTCAGTCCCTGGAAATTTCATCCCAAATGTATGAGAAAATACAAAGTCAGAGCAGAAAAAGTGCTGTGCCTTCCATTGTCTATAAATGGGGACACCTTTTCTTTTTGATAATAAGTTTAGTGGGTATGAACTCCTGGGTGATAAGCATAATCACTGAAACCTGCATGCTAGCTCAATAGAAAACAAAACACATCATGCTAAAAATATAAAGTATGGGGAAGAAATAAAGAACAGAAGCAAGGAAATGAATAGGAATGATAGCTGTTATAAAAGAGGCTTGTAATCATATTAAAGAACAGGAGGTTCCTTCCAACTCTATGATTCTATGAACTGAAAATGAATATGAGGCCATTTCCAGCACAAAAGATGAAATGAGATGATTATGTAGCTCTTCAAATAAATTTACTTTGGGATGAAGCATGTGTGCTCAATTCCAGAATAAATAATTAAATTTACATCCAAAGCATAGCTGAAACAACCATTCTCCAAAAATGTTCTTCCGAGTTCCCCTCCGCTTATTTTGCTGTTGAATATTCTCAAGACCTTCTCTGAATACTTAATGATAGACTTATCATGAAATTGCTGTAGTTAACCAATACATCCCAGAGAACATCCCTGCATGAAAAATTCATAGAATCATAGAATAATAGAGTTGGAAGGGACCTCCTGGGTCATCTAGTCCAACCTCCTGCACTATGCAGGACACTCACAACCCAGTCGCTCATCCACTGTAACTTGCCACTTCCTCGAACCTTCATAGAATCACCCTCTCTGTCAGATGGCTATCCAGCCTCTGTTTGAAAATCTCCAAAGATGGAGAACCCACCACCTCCCGAGGAAGCCTGTTCCACTGAGGAACCGCTCTCCTGTCAGGTACTTCTGGATGTTTAACCAGAATTTATTTTGCATTAATTTCATCCCATTGGTTTTGGTCTGTCCCTCCGGGACAAGAAAGAACAACTCTACGCCATCCTCTATATGGTAGCCTTTTAAGTACTTGAAGATGGTTATCAGATCCCCTCTCAGTTGTCTCCTCTCCAGGCTAAACAGACCAAGCTCCCCCAATCTTTCCTCATATATCTTGGTCTCCAAACCCCTCACCCTCTTTGTTGTCCTCCTCTGGACACACTTCAGTTTGTCTACATCCCTCTTCAAATATGGTGCCCAAAACTGAACACAGTACTCCAAGTAAGGCCGAACCAGAGCAGAGTAAAGCGGTACTATCACCTCCCGTGATCTGGACACGATGCTCTGTTTGATACATCGCAAAATACCATTTGCCTTTTTAGCCACCAAGTCACACTGCTGACTCATGTTCAATGTATGGTCTACTAAAACACCTAGATCCTTTTTTGCACATACTACTGCCAAGATAAGCCTCCCGCATCCTATACTGGTGTATATGGTTTTTCCTTCCTAAATGCAGAACTTTACATTTGTCCCTATTGAATTTCATTTTATTTAGTTTAGCTCAGTAATCGAGCCTATCAAGATCATCTTGTATTCTGATTTGGTCTTCTGTTGTGTTTGCTACCCTTCCCAGTTTAGTATCATCTGCAAATTTAATAAGTATCCCCACTAAACACTCATCCAAATCATTTATAAATATGTTGAACAACACAAGCCCCAGGACAGATCCCCGGGGCACTCTACTTGTCACTCTTGTCCAAGAGAATGCTGAACCATTTATAAGTACCCTTTGGGTACGATCTGTCAGCCAGTTACCAATCCACCTGACAGAATTAGGATCCATACTGCATTTAACCAGCTTGTCAACAAGAATATTAGGTGGAACCTTATCAACCCTCTTTGACTCCCATTTCTTTAAGTCTTTCTGACCATGGGACTCTGTCCAACATAGCTTTAAGTCTTTTAAAATATGCTTTCCTGAAGTCCAGTCTATACATCCGACTATGTAAAGGTTTCCTCTTTCCCAGAATTGTAAATTCCAGATTCATATGGTCACTACTACCATGTGTGCCCACTACATCTACCAGTTTCTCCCTATTGGTGAGAATCAAGTCTAAAATAGCAGACCCCTTGGCTCCCCTCTCTACTTTCTGGGAAATGAAGCTGTTGGCAAAACAATTAATTAATGGTAATTGATGTCACCCATGACCACTGTTTTCTCCCTCTTTGAGAATTGTGTAATTTGGTCTAGACGTATCTCATCCTAGTCCTCTGACTAGCTTGGTGGTCTATAGCAGACCCCCACAATAATAGCATTCTCATTTCCTACTACTTTTATATTTACCCAAATTCACTCAACTAAACTTTCATGCTTAGGTACCTGTATTTCTTTGTCCATCCACAAACCAACAACACCTCCAAACTCTATCGAACCCTCATGGAACAACTGATATGGAGAGGCAGTACATTTATTTATTTCTTCAATTTATTCCCTGCTGCTTTTGGACAAGCCGACTAATGGTGGGCTACAATTTGAGCCATCCAGGCACTGATAACAGATGTGACAGATGGATATGCTTGTGTAGCAGCTTCTTAACCTCCCTACATCCATTTTGCTGTATCCTCCCTCCCACTCTTAATCCTCCCATTAAGAGTGAGCTGTACACCCTAAGCTGATGTGGACTACTATGGCGTTGGGTTGATCAACATGGCTGTCTCTATAGAGGTGAGGTGAGGCAAGACAGTGGCTAGGGCAGATCTCCCACACCCAAGTCCTGTTGCCTGCCCGTCTCCCAATGGTGGTGGGGAAAACTTTTTAAAAAATGCAACCTTAAAAAATATATATATATAGGAAGTTTTTTATTTCTGTAATTATTTATTATATTATATTATTATATTTATTATATTATAATATTTGATTTTTACATTTCTATACCACCTCCCTTGTGGCTCAGGACAGTTCACATGCAACATAGAGGAAAAGGAACAGTACATAGAAATCAGTAATCATAAATAACAATAAAATAACAATAGAACAATAGTAAACAGTAAGAACAGTGAATTAATAACTGTAGCATACTGACAAACCCATGACTGGTTGGTTCAGGCATTGAATTTCATGGGAGGGAAGTTTGGGGACCCAGTGGAAGGTGTTAGTTCCAGTCAACCTCAACCAGTGCCTGGTGGATAGTTTCCAGTAATCCCTAGAGCAATTCTTTGTTTCTTCCAGTTTATACTTCCAGTAAGTACTTGGGGCTATAGTTTTTTTTAAAGAATCTTTGATGTCATTCTCTCCCCCCAAGCTTTCTGCCAAGTACCAGGCACTACTTGATAACCAATGGATGTGGGCAGGAAATATTGGGAGGGTGACAACCTTCATCATCAAACCACATTTGCTAGAGAACCAAACTCTCTTTCCCTTCTCATTCCCTTCTCATTCCCTGTGTGTTTAATATGCCTAATATTCCAATACGGTTTACTTAGAAACTCTTGCAAAACTATTAGACATGTGTAGCTCGTGTCACTACTTGGGAAATTAGGAGTACTGACTCCTGGATGTTGGAAGGAGTACTGACTCCTGGATGTTGGGGGGGGGGTGGAGTGGCAGCAGCAGTCGGGTAACATTTAGCTGGTGGTGGCTGGAAACAGCAAACCCTGGTAGCATGCCAAGTTTAAATGATTACTCTTTACTCTTTACTGAGTAGGAGCCTGGCAGTATATTGTCCTTGTCATATCAGTTAGTCAATGAACTAGCAGTCACTGAACTAGCAACTTTCTGCCTTTTCTTTATAAGGCAGAAAGACAAACTACTTTTTTTGTGATGAAAAAGTAGAGGCAAATCTTTCCCTGCACAAAGGTAACAGACAGAGACAGGCCCAGAGTACATGAAACATGGAAAATATATTATCTGAACTTTGCAGGAGAGGTCAGTGACCTTTGAATATATTTTTTATTTATTTTAAAGCAGAAAGGGCTTATTTATTTAATAGCATGGGGAGGAGTATAAGAAGAAATATGAGCAATCTTTTTAGTTCAGGCCCAGATGGGGTGATGTTTATGTAGGTTTATGTCATTCACTAGTAAGGAAAGGGAATGAGGTTGGTCTATTTTAAACAAAAACTCCTTATATATGTATGTCAGGAAAAGTAACCCCCGCTGCCAATCACTCCTGCTGTGCTCCTTTTGTTTCAACATTTTCTGCCCAGCCTGATTCCTGTAGCATAAGTCTGGCCGGGAGAAAAATGCTAAAATCAGCTGATAAATCTGAACTTTGGTGGCAGGTGGCAAGAACTAGTTCCACTACAGATTTCATTTTGATTGAAAAACTGACCCCCCCCCCCAATCCTACTGCAGGATTGTAGGAAAGAAAGAAAAAGTCACATGCACCCATTCTGTGAACAAAGATGGTAATTACTTGTAAAAAAGACAACCCTTCTCTTGCCTGCCTGAAACTTGGTAGTGAGGATCCTTTGGATTTATTTATTCATTTTCTTTATATCCAACTTTTTCCCAGTGAGGACCAAAATTAATTTTACCTCATTCTCTTCTCCTCCATTTTATCTTCACTACAACCCTTGTGAGATAGTTTGGCTGAGAATATATGACTGGCCCAAGGTTACTTATCAATCCTCTATGGCAGAATGGGGATTCAAACCTGGATCTCTTGAATCCTAGTCAGACACTCAAACCACTATATGTGTTTATATCTTGCTCTAATAGGATGAAATAGGGCTCATGAATCAACCACCCTCAGCTAACTTCATTGTTAATGAATCTCAGATTTAAGGAAATAGAGAGACCTGAATAGAACTTTGGACACTGAACCCCATTTACGTAGATTGCATTTGCTCTGTACAGCAGTGGCTGTCACTCTGGAATTAAGCTGTTGTAGCAGCTGAGGTCAAGACATAATATCATAATGGCAAACAGCGCAGATCTATCCCATAAACATCAGTGGAGTTAACTTGTAAATTGGTAAGAACATCAGTTTTCCCCAGTGGCTGAATTCATTTGATCTGGAAAATATTTGCTCTAAAACAACTCAATTCTGACAAAAAACGTCATCTTAATAGAGGGCAGAGATTGACAATAATTATTGATTCATAATTGTTCTTTCATTGTACGTAAAAATGCTATAATCAAAGTTTTGATTTCTTCAATGAATAAGGCACTGATTTTGCCTTTAAACTCTGCGAGGAAGAGAGAGATGTTTGATTCAATTGGTTAGCACCTTTCAAAGCAAAAATGGGCATAGTAGGTTCCAGATGTGGATATTCCGTTTTGCATGATGCCCTATACAGAAACAGAATCTACAGCCATGAGTCAATTATTGAAAACATTCACTCCTCTGCACGCATAAGTCTCAGGAGTCTCTCCCCCCCCCCCCAGAGTTGACAGCTGCATAGTCTCAGAGGAACGCAGGTGTCATTGAAGGTCATGAACACATGATTATTATTCATTTAATTTGAATAAATGGTTTTATATAAAGAACACTGCCCCCCCCCCTTCATCCTGATTTTCTTCCAAGCATGTTGCAAGGCTTTAAAAGTCTGTGAAGTGCTCGAGACCTTTGCAGGAAGGCACTTACACAAATGCAATAGGTCATATATTTGTTCGAGCTGTTCATCATTTGTTAAGGCCATTGCACCCTTTCCTCTCAGCAGTGAGAAATTCAAAGCAGCCTCTCCAGAATCACTATGGAAGAAATGGGTGGGAAGTTACAGTGATACTAGGCAGTGCTGTCCTGGAAGCAGAAATATAACTGAATTGTAGTAATATAGAACTTGAAGGAACCAAAGGGTCATCTACTTCACCAATGCAGGGATTCTCAACACCCATACTACTGATGGATTACCTCACATCATACAGATTATAGTGAGATTTAAAAAGAAAGAGGATAAACATGGTTTGACACAGAAGGTATCCGCCAAGATACCATGTCTAATGCCTTGAGTCGTATAAACAGAGAAAATGCAGTAGTATACACGTTGTTGAATAAATATATAATCCCAGAATTCATTAGAGAAGTGAAAAATTCAAGGGTCACTAACCAGTCCAGATTTCGGAAGAAAGTCTCACCCATTGAACCCACCTAATAAAATCTGTCCTTGAAAAGTGGTTTTTGTGCTTCTGGGGTTGTGGTTGTTTCAGCATGCAGAATAAAATTATGCAAAATGAATTTTGGAAATGCCATTTAGGGAGTGAACAATACTCCTCTTTATGTTTTCAATGTGAATATATGTAGGAATAATATCATATTGTTGGTGACTTCAAGATATCTATAACAAGAAGCAATACTGAATGCTTAACCAGTATTCAAACATTGGCACTGGTATGTTGAAAGGTACCAACTGCAATCTGGGAGTACTGGACTCTTGATTTGTACTGAAGTCCCATGGCATGAAATGTTCCATTCCATGAAGATTAAACTGTAGTTGTTTTTTTCTTTCCCTGTAGCTGTATTATTTCGATTTCGATTTCGTATGGCATTCCCAGATCATGTGAAATTTGCAAGAACCAAGCAGAAGCAGATGCAAGAAGCAACATTCTGCACCAGGAGCTGCTGACCACACCCCTCACCTGGAATGGAGAGAGAAGCATGTGGCACCATGCCCCACAGTTCTATTGTTCCACAATATGTGTTAAACAGAATTTGTTCAGGAGGAGACTTTTGTAAAGGGACTATGTATATTTTCTGGTACTGTCTATTGTATGTGTTATTTTATTTTATTTATTGTATGTATTATTTTCTAATTTCTGCAAACCATTTTGGGCATAGTTTATGGTCTTATATATTTTTATTGCACTGTTTGATCTGAGTTTGCAAGACTGTTATATGTTGGAGGCTCCCAATCCTACATGCAGTCATTTGTCTGATCAGGTGACTCACCTTTTAAATTGCCATGGGGCCTGATTCTTTTCTGGAGTTTAGTGAACATGAGGAGATTTTAGTTTGCTGGGGCACCTGTTTGTTGGAAACTTATCGGGTGGGGGGAGGGCTTCTCCAATGATATAATGATGTCAATGACAATGTAATGACACCACCAGTAATGTAGTGGCATCACTCATTGCAAGCCCAGAAGTAGGGATGGGCATGAACTGGCTGACAAACTAAAGTTCATCATGAATTTTGGTTGGTTCATGGTCTGCAAATTTATGTTTGCAAACTGAAGAACTACCACATACTTCCATGACTTTTGGTGCAGTTTGTGTTATCACAAACAAACAAACAAACAAACAAATATGCTGGGAGTCATTTAAACCAAACAGCTCAGCTGTCTGTGGCTATTCATGGGGAGTGGAAAGTGAGGTGTGGAGGGTTGTTTGGTTTAAATGGCTCAGAGTGGAAGTCCTGCCACTCAGCTGTTTAGAAATCCCCACAAATAGCCAAAGGGAACAGAAAACAGGGATTTAAACTTTAAATGGCCCACAACCCAATGTGAACCAGCATCCTTGTTTGTATGGGTTCCTGGTTCAGTTTGTGGATAATCTTCTTCATGTTGTGGTTCAGCCACGATCCACACACCAAATAGCAAAAATGTGGTTTGTGTACATCTGTACCAAGAAATAGCATCAGTGCATCAGCAGGGATGTTTTAACTTTCTGTAAAAAAAGTTAGGGCTTTACCATTGAGTGTTTGCATTACACTAAGTTGTCCTATGTCACTTTCAGTTTGGCTCAGAAGTAAAATGGGTATGCCAGGGAACCACTGGGATTCCAAACTTTTTCTCCCTTACCAAATCCTTCTATTAATGCCCATGGTAACAGAGGGCATCAAAAGTAATTAATGGGAGGCCTCACCATATATCGGTAGGCCTGATACCCCTACGTCTCTATGTCCTGGCATCATAAGACTGAGAAGAAATGGACTCTAGCAGCAGGACAAACACACACAGTCTAGCCATTTGCACTTGTAAACAGGACATTGTAGGGAAGACTGAAATCCCTCTTCTGCACTCCATACTGCTGAACAGAATTGGGCCCCAAGGTGCTCTTTAAAGTAAATCTCTTGATCAGATGTGTATCTGCAAGTTGGATTCCCAACCTTGGACTGCCAACTCACACCATACATTTAATGTAGGTTGGCCACAAGTCTTGTTGCACTGTTTAATGGGTCTTATACTGTTTCTGTTGCATTTACCATATCTTGTAATCAACCTTGAGTCACCTTGAGAAAGGATAAATTATAAATGAAATAAATAAATGTGTTGTCTTAAGAACTACAATGCCCATAATTCCTTATTTTCAGCTGGCATTTTCTATACCAAACACAAGGTAATGGAAGGTGTTTGCTGACTATAAGCAGAAAGAAAGTGTGAGTGAGTGAGTGAGTGAGTGAGTGAGTGAGTGAGAAGCTCCATAATAAATAAAGATATTGAGATCCCAAAGACAGTAAGAAATAGTTCTGTGGTAGGTTTCACTCTAAAGTCCCATAATATATGTGTGTTACTAAGTTAGGCCTCTTACCTTTGTAGAAAAGTTGACACAATGAAGGCAAAATGACATTTGTCAATCAATAGATAACTACTTCCATGATTCTATTGATATAAATCATGCTGCCAGAAATAACAAGGAGAAGCTTAAATACAAAGAATGCTAATGCTAAGTCCTCCCAATTTTCAAGCGATAAGTCCTCTGGTGCAGGCTAATAGGAAACTAGATGAACAAAAATGCAAGATAAATGGGATTTCAATATAAACTGTGTCTGTAGCAAATGATGAAGAAAACCAGCCAACAGAATCATATGGCTCCAAGTCAAGTAATTATATTACAGCATCTACATTCTGAAAAAAGTTGATTTATTTTGATTTTTCCTGTCCTACACAGAATAGATTCATCATAGGAATAGGATTTAGCAAGCCAAAAATATTTAACATATGCTTGTAAAATATGTTTCATGCTTGTTGCCATCTAGTGGCTAAAATGGGGGGAAAGTTTTAAAAGCCAGAGTAATCATGCTCCTCACGGAAATGATTTTTTTGCAAGATGGATGCCTAGCTGAAGTGAATTATAGCAAAATGAAACACAATTACATCTTTGCTTTGCTGGTTTGACCTTAATTGCTATATGATTTATTTATACTTAATTTATACTCCATCTGATTAAAAATAATATCAGAAAAGGTTGATTATCATTAGGATAACAGAATGAGTTGTTACATCATATACAATATATTTTATCAGGATCAGCCAAAATATCACATACCCATACACACGTAAACAGCATATGAGTCCTCTAAAGATCTTCATTAGGTAGAATGATAAAAAGGGAGGGAAAACGTTATTTCAGATGGTGGAGGAGGATCTCTAGTCTGCAGCTTGTACAAGATGTATTGCATGCTCTATTAGATTAGGTGGTACTGGATATAAACTTTTCAAGTTGTGCCTATAGTCATTTGGAATAACGAGGAAAGAATACAATGGCCAGTAGTTATCCAAATGTCACTCTAGCACCAAACTGAGTGAGATAATGTGACAGAAATGTTAAAAACATCAGAAGAAGTCTACTGATTCAGACTTGAGGACCAACCTGTCTCACACAGTGGCCAACCAGTTATTCTGGAAGGCCAACAACAGAGCACAGAGGCTAAAGCCTTCCCCTGATGTTGTTGCCTTTCAGAGATTTACTGCTTTTGAACATAGAGATTCCTTTTGGTCACTTGCTAGTAGCAACTGATAGATTTATTCTCCATGAATCTGTCTAATCAACTTTAAAAACTGTCTATGCCCATGATCATCACTACATCCTCTGGCAACAAATTCCACATTTTAACTATTCCTATAAAGAAGCATTTCTTTTTGTCTGTCCTGAATCAACTGCCCATTCAATTTGGGAGTTGGAGAAAAAGTTATATCTGTCTATTCTCTCTAATCAATGCGTAATTTTTATAAATGTCTATTATATTGTCCCCCTTAATTTTGTTTCTAAACTGAAGCATTATCATAGAATCATAGAATCATAGAGTTGGAAGGGGCCATACAGGCCATCTAGTCCAACACCCTGCTCAACGCAGGATCAGCCCTAAGCATCCTAAAGCATCCAAGAAAAGTGTGTATCCAACCTTTGCTTGAAGACTACCAGTGAGCCTATTCCACTGCTGAACTACTCTGACTGTGAAACATTTTTCCCTGATATCTAGCCTATATCGTTGTAGTTTAAACCCATTACTGCGTGTCCTCTCCTCTGCAGCCAACAGAAACAGCATCCTGCCCTCCTCCGTGACAACCTTTCAAATACTTAAAGAGGGCTATCATGTCCCCTCTCAACCTCCTTTTCTCCAGGCTGAACATTCCCAAGTCCCTCAACCTATCTTCATAGGGCTTGGTCCCTTGGCCCCAGATCATCTTCGTCACTCTCCTCTGTACCCTTTCAATTTTATCTACGTCCTTCTTGAAGTGAGGCCTCCAGAACTGCACACAGTACTCCAGGTGTGGTCTGACCAGTGCCGTATACAATGGGACTATGACATCTTGTGATTTTGATGTGATGCCCCTGTTGATACAGGCCAAAATGGCATTCGCCTTTCTTACCGCTGCATCACACTGCCTGCTCATGTTTAGTTTACAATCCACAAGTACCCCAAGGTCTCGTTCACACACAGTGTTACCTAGAAGCGTATCCCCCATCCAGTAGGCATGCTTTTCATTTTTCTGACCCAGATGCAGAACTTTACACTTATCTTTATTAAATTGCATCTTGTTCTCATTTGCCCATTTTTCCATTGTGTTCAGATCTTGTTGAACTCTGTCTCTGTCTTCCGGAGTATTTGCCAGTCCTCCCAATTTGGTGTCATCTGCAAACTTGATGAGTAGTCCCTCCACTCCCTCATCTAGATCATTAATAAATATGTTAAAAAGTACCGGGCAGAGCACCGAGCCCTGAAGTACCCCGCTACTCACCTCTCTCCAGTCTGATGAAACACCATTGACAACAACTCTTTGAGTGTGGTTCTCTAACCAATTCCCTGTCCACCTAACTATCTGAAAATCCAGATTGCAGCCCTTCAACTTATCCATCAGAACATCATGGGGGACCTTGTCAAAAGCTTTACATCAACCGAATTTCCATGATCCAGCAAACCTGTTACTTGGTCAAAAAAGGAAACCAGGTTGGTCTGACAGGACCTGCTGGTGACAAATCCATGCTGACTTCCTTGGATCACCAAATTGTCCTCCAGATGTTTGCAGATCGCTCCCTTTAATATCTGCTCCATTATCTTCCCCACAACAGAGGTCAGACTCACTGGTCTGTAGTTTCCCGGGTTCGATTCTGTGCTCCCCCACATGCAACCAGCTAGGTGACCTTGGACTCACCACGGCACTGATAAAACTGTTCAGACCGGGCAGTGATATCAGCGCTCTCTCAGCCTCACCTACCTCACAGGGTGTCTGTTGTGGGGAGAGGAATGGGAGGGCGACTATAAGCCACTTTGAGCCTCCTTCGGGTAGGGAAAAGCGGCATATAAGAACCAACTCCTCCTCCTCCTCCTCCTTCTTCTTCTTAATTATTTTTTTATAGATATGGTCATGTCAACCTACCTACCCCTTCCCAACATGGCCAATGATGGGCCTCAAGGGGATGGGAAAGAAGAGGGCCTGGGTGGGGTTGTACACAGCTGTTTCCCAGATATCTTCTGCACAATCTTCTGGGGTTTCTTGAAGCCTGAAGAATGTTTCAGAGGTTTCCCAACAGTAAAAAAGTTGAGAAGGGCTGATCTGGTTTGTAGAGATTCTTACAGAGGTCTTTACAGCCAGCCTGAGTTTTTCACCATCCTGAATAATCTTGTATCATCTGCAAACTTGCCCACTGGTTTGCTGTTAGCACTCTTCTTATCCAACCAGCAGTGTCATACTGACTTTTACTACTGAAGAGGACAGCATTTTTGCCTAGTTGTTTGAGTGGTTGGATTCTATAAAGGCAACAGCACTATTTCCCTGCGACATTGCAGATTCTTCTACAGTTTACTTTGCTATTGCAGTTGCTGTTATTACTTTGTGAAGGAGTTGTGGGTTTGACACAATTGACTCTTCCTGCTTGGCAGTGCTGACTGTTTTCATGGGCTGCCAAACACCTTTATTGTGTCTGCTTTGTAATGCTGCTTGTTTTCATAAGTCATCAAAGGCAAGTTCTGAGCCTTCTACCTTCACTTGCCCTTCTTAGCCTACCAAACACCTCCCTGTTCTACTCTAGCCCTTGCTGACAAGTTACAATGAACAAATGAATGACCCAGCCCTGTTCACAAATTGCAGTGACAGTGTACATTTGATTTTAAAAATATGTGTGTGATGGATAATTCTCATGTTACATTCAAGGCATTCACAGCCAAATATGTGATATCAGACCCACATTTAACCAGGTACTGCCCCCTGGTTTCATTCATAATGTGAATGTGCATTGGCTCTTTCTTATAGGCAGTTGTACACACATGCAAGCATTCATGTGTTCACTGTAATGCAGACGGGGCTTCTGGAGTTGACAAACAACTTCCAGTACTGTTTTATAATATTTTATTATAATAACTACAGTGTTGTTCTGGGTTTCTAAGTGTTTTTGTACCTGGTTTGGAGCAGTATATGAATAACAGATAGAATTAACTTCCAGTATCATTGCTTATTAGGGTTATCAGACCTGGCAATCAAGAAGAAGAAGAAGAAGAAGAAGAAGAAGAAGAAGAAGAAGAAGAAGAGTTGGTTCTTATATGCCGCTTTTCCCCGACAAAAGAGGGGATCAGGTGCAGATACGGGGGCTACTGTCAATGATACAATGACATTACTTCCTGAGAAAACAAAAAGTGATGCAAGTCCACTTCAGGAATCTTAATACCTAGAGCAGACTGATGCCACTTCCACTTCTCTCTGAAAGTGACATATGGCCAAATGGCCATAATTTCTTTCCTCCCACTGCAGCTCTGAGTAGTGGCAGGAAATGGGAACTGGGAAAAGAGAATCCCCTGCCCTTATGAAGGGCTCAGCAGCCCTGTTGCTGTATGTCTGACAGTTGGTAGAGATATTGGAATCTCCCTTACTAGGTGCCAATCTCCACCATCCAGCCACCGCTTTCCGGGCCAAAAAAGAAGATGCAGGGTCCCACCAATTTTGGAACTTGCATTAAAAGGACAAACCGGCAAGGCGTACTGAAATAATTCTTGGCGCCTTCCCTTGTGTATGGAGATATGCCAAATAACACAATATCACCTCCTCCCTTGGTGGTAATGGATCAGTACAACCCCGTGAGGCAGAAAAATATAAAAATCCTGACACTGCATTGGAATATGCTCATAAAGAGGAAGGTGCCAAGGAACCCATCACAGCCTGCTGGATGGCCCAACGCCAAGGGTCCACAGCTCCTCCAGGAACGGATCCAGCATCAAGTTTGCTGATGGAGCCTAAATCCGAAACCGTTGTTCCTGGAATCGAGACAAGGCATCTGCCACATCATTGTTGACCCCTGGGATAAGTCGGGCAACAAAGGAAATATTGTGCACTAAACACATACTCACCAGTTTTCTCACCAGTCACATAACCCTCTCCGAGCAGCTAGACTGTCTGTTGATAATGCGAACAACCGCCTGGTTGTCACACCAAAACAAAACCATATGGTCCTTAAAAAGACCCTTCCACAACTCAACAGACACCACTGGGAAAAGGTGGTGAGATCCTGTAATATGCCCAATCTGCTGGCCAATGTTCAGAACACCATCTGTCTTGATAGACAACCCCTAAGCCCAGACTGCCGGCTGCATCCGAGTGCATCTGAAAGGAGTTCTCGGGTGTGATTGGCGATTGCCAAATAGCCACCCCGTTAAACTACTCCAGAAATTCCCCCCAGACCCGCATGTCATCTTTTATTGGTCGAGTTAATCAGATATGATGTTGCAGGGAAGAAATGCCCACCATAGACCTCGACAGTTGGGCACAAAAGGCCCTGCCCGGGGATACCACCTTATAGGCAAAATTGAGATGCCCCAGCAGTGTCTGAATCTCCTTTAGTGTACATTTTTTCCTTCGTAACATGGAACCCAACAAGTCCTGCAAAACCCTCAACTTATCCAGAGGCAATTCTGATTTGCCAGCTACAGAATCCAGCTTAATTCTCAAATAGGTCAAAGTGGATACAGGGCCTTCCGTCTTCTCATCAGCTAAGGGGATGCCCAATTCATCCGCCAACTGTTTAAAAGCTGACAGCCTATCACCACATGCTGTGGAGCCTGGAGACTCACTAACAAAAAATCATCCAAAAGTGGGTGATACGGGGAGAATGTGTCCATTCCTTTATCTCCCATTCCAGAAAAGTGCTGAATGTTTCGAATGAAGAACATGAGATTGAGCATCCCATGGACATTGCCTTGTCCACATACCAACACCCTTCAAAATGGCATCCTAGCAAACAAAAATAATCCAGGTTAACTGGCAGCAAACGGAAGGCAGACTGAATATCACACTTTGCCATGAGGGACCCCCTGCCACATGACCGAATTATTGCCACTGCATGATCCAATGAAGCATACTTCACCAAACATAACTCTGTTGCAATTGCATCATTAACTGATGAACCTTTTGGGTATGACAAGTGGTGTATCATGTGGTACTAGCCAGGGGCTTTTTTCGGAACCACCCCTAAAGGAGACAGTCTTAAGTTGACCAATGGGGGGGCTGACATATGGGCCTACCATACGCCCTGCAGAACACTCCTTACCGATCTTGGCTACCAGGACGTCGGGTAACTGTGCCGCAGATTTTAAATTGCTGCTCATCGTTGAAACCCTTGTGCCAGTGAAAGGTATTCGGAAACCCACCACAAAACCAGCGGCTAGGTAGGATGCTGCATTCTTAGCCAGATAACGATTTAATAGCTTTATCAACGCAGACACACGAATAGGCGTGACAGCTAATGTTCGTAACTCCAGTGGAACCTCAGGCACTCTTCTGCCCATTGTTGTTCCCCGACCCACCCCATTTTTTGGCAGTGGGCCACCCCCCCTGAAAGGGCTGCTGGTTCCCCGCTGTCTTTTCGCAGTCCTGTTTCAAATGACTGCCACCACAATTTTCACAGCAGTGTTCATAGTGGCATCGACGCCGCTGGCAAGTGCCTCGATTATATTCCCAACAGGCTCCACACCCATCTTTTCTCCCCCCAAACTTCTTTCTCTCCTGGTCATACTTCCTAACATAGGGACCCACTTTGACTATCCAAGCATCGTGGTCTTCAACATCCCAACGAGCCTGGTCATTAATAGATGCTCTCTCTCGCATCAACTTGTCGCAGGAGATTGCCGCCACGTCCCCCGACAATGCCTTCACCTCAAAAACATTATTAAGATGTTGCACTATGTGCCATCCCCGTTCCGAGTATGCCACGATCACTAATCCCATGTATTGACCATAACCTTGCATCCAGTTAATAAACAAATGGTCAACTCTTGTACCATCTCTCGTTTTCTTATCCCTTCTAGAGCCGGTATGGGGACCATCTTCCTCAAGACATACCATGTGAAAAACATCTACATAGCATCCATCCAAGGCCCTCTCCCTAAGCTTACTTGTAAGGTGTGTTCCTGGAGGATGTTCCCCTGCAACATAGCTTGTGGGAGGAGACCCCGAAGCACCCGCCCCTTTTTCTTTATAGTATTCCTTAGTTGCCTCTCTGCGAGATGCCCAGCATGAAGGGATGCCCAGGACCAATGCCCCATGCAACCAATAGTTGCTATCCCGCTTTGTCTGTGTTGCTTCATCCTCCAAGGAGGAAGACTCACCTGATGTACTGAACTCTTGTCGTGCCCGTACCCGCTTTGTCCCTCCTCTCCTTGTACGCTTTTTCTTCCGGGCCCCCTGCTCAGTCCCTGTGTCCTGTATAGGTGTGGAACAGCTATAGAACCATTAGTGCCACCCGTAGACCCCACCATCTGCACCGTAGATGGAATGGCCTGGGGCCCAGGAGTCACCTCCTCATTCCCTGAAGTTGATGGCAGGCCCGGAGAAGTCAGAGTATTGATACCCCTTATTGTTGATGGAACAGCCAAGGAACCCAGAGTATTACCCGGAGTATTAACACCCGGCAATGTTGATGGAACAGCCAAAGAACCTGATGTATTACCAGCACCTGGTAATATTGATGAAATGGCCTGAGAACCCGGATTACCTTGAAAACTATGAGCATTATCCAGTCCTGACACCATTAATGGCGCAACCTGAGAACCAGGCGTGACCCTCCACTCGTTATTGTTGAAGTAGTGGTAATAGGACCCTTCCCTGAGACCAGTGGCAGATGGCCCACAGTGGCCCCCTCTTGCCCCAGGTGCCTAGTGACCAGATAAGCAGACCCTTGTGGCACAGGCCAAAATTGCCTGTAATTTACCTGTTCCCCGGTTCCCATCCATATGCCATCCTTCCCTTCATAATGGCATGTGTTCTTGACCCCGTTGCCAATTAGGCAGGGGCGTCCCAGCAGACTGCCAAAAGGACCCATTACCTGCCTGAGCCAACCCCACTGGCGGACCTGCTGTATTCTGCCATCTACCCTGATCAGGCCAGGCCTGAGGGGCTGCGAGCTGTGCAGCCTGACGCACTCTGTGATCCTGCCATAAACTGGTCACACCCTGCCAAGGATCCTGACCAACCCCGTGCCCCAGGACAGCACTAGACCATGGCTGTATGCTGGAGACATTCTGAGCATACCCTGCCTGACCCACTTGAGCCTGAGGAGAATTGGAAGAACCTGATGACCAAGTTGTGGCCCCGCGAAAAGCCCCTGTATGTGGGGTCTGTTGTAGAAATTCCCCAGCGTGACTCCCATAATACTTGTGCCCCTGGCCATGGTCCGGCCAGCAGGCAATGCAGCCTGCCCCACATTCAACATGGACTGCCCCCAATAAGAGCCAGGGTCAGGAATAGTACCAACCACAGGCACTACCACCTGGGATACCACCATTGCCCCATTATCCAATTCAGGTTGCTGAGCCCCCAAGGAGGGTGCATACTTAAATCTAAGGCAGCCTCCCCTGCTGCAAGTACAGCCCTCCGCCTGGCTGCCCGAGTCCCATAAGGAGGTTGAGAAGACAGGCCTGTTGCTAACCCCATCCCCCTTGATTCTGAGCCTCCCGCCGCCATCTGGTGGCCCGCCTCCATAAACGGCAAAGTATTTGCATTCCCGCCTTGAGCCGGTGCTGCCCTTGGCTTGTGCCCCTTGGCTGCCTGTCTTTTCGGCGCCATAAAAGCCCTCCTTCCTTCTGAAGGCCGTTTAATCCACCCTAGGGACACACTCGCAACCTGCTGCGGGAATCGCACGCACTCACACACACACACGTGCTAAAGCAGTGCTCTTTTAAACCCCTCTCCCTGCGCAATCTGAAAGGAGCCCCCGCGTCCCGTTCAGCCGCGCAGCCGTAGAGTTGTGCCTATTTTTTCTTTCTTTTTTAAAAAAAAAAACCTCTCGATCCCGTCAGCCGCTCGGCCCGGGCCTTCAGAAGTCAACGGTGTCTCTTGTGTACAGGCCGCAAGCATGCCGTCAGCAGGAGCTCCCCGCGCCTGATGCTTTCGCTTCGGCGCCACAGGGGAGAAGAGGCATGGTAGGCTAACTTGCTCCCTCTAGAGGAGCATCGCCCATGCCTTCCCCTTCCCACGCCGCTCTGTTGCTGCCGCTGGGGCAGCTGGGACTTATAGTCCCCACTCCCCTGGCAGCGTCCTTTATGGCGCTCCTAGACCCCGTGGCAGCAAAGGCTCCCTCGTCAAGCCTCAGGTGCTCTTAGCATGCCATGAATAACTTCAGCCAAACATTTCTACACATTAAGCCTCTTTTAAAGGTACCAGACTGTTTTCTCCAGGCTTGTCCATAAACCTAAAGGAAAGCAAATAGTTTATACCAGTTTATTTCATTTATTATTTTGCAATATCAGCTGCCAGTGTTGATTATATTTCCTGTTTTAGATAGTATATTGGCTGATAGAGAGTCAAAAAGGAAGCCACTGAATAAATAACTTTTTGTTATAGCAGAATTGGCCCTATCACTCCATGCAGCCTGCATATTTTATTACTGTAGCCTATTACTGTGGTTTTCTGAATGCCCTGAAGATGAGCTGGCATGTTTATTTACTTGACACTATAATCTGGAATAAGAAGCTGTCCTGACTGCCATTACTGCCTTTCTGCTTCTGACCCTTTTCATGCTATTGAATTGAAAAATAAAATGTGGAAATTACATACAGATGTGGCAACGGCACGTCCGATTGCTGTGTCAAAGCACTCTAGGAATTTCTCCCTGTAGATTCTGCTGAATTCTAATCAATCTGAACCCAGATGGGCAGCCTCCCTTTTCCCTTCTGCACTTGCATTGTTCCAATTTTTGGTCTCCTCTCCTTACCACTTGATTGGGGGAGTGGAAGGCTGCACTGCCACCGGGGGGAGGGGGAAGCAGGCCTTCCCCTTGGGCCTAGAAGCACATCCAGGGTCTCTTCAAGGCCCAAGTGTGCCTCTAGGCCAGAAGAGAAGGCCGCACCGCCGCGGGGGGGGAGCGGGGGAGGCAGGCCTTCCCACCAGGCCCAGAAATGCTGTACCCAGGGGCAATGCCGCCTCTATGTGTCTGCTGGGTGGTCATGGCGGGGGGGGGGGGTCCTTTCTCATGAACAGGCTTTGAATCTAGTAGAATCATAAAGTTGGAGTTTGAGCTCCCCTGTTAGTATAACCCCCTGTTCATTGCAGGATCAGCCTAAAGCATTCAGGAAAAGTATCTGTCCAGCTGCTTCTTAAAGACCACCATAGAGGGGGAGCTTACTACCTCCCTAGGCAGCCAATTCCACTGCTGAACTACTCTGACTGTGAAAAAAAATTTCCTTGATATCTAGCTGGTACCGTTCTACATATAATTTAAACCCATTACAGCGTGTCCTATCCTCTGCTGTAACCACCTTTAAAATTATATAACCTTTCTTACACTTAAAGAGAGCTGTTATGTCTCCTCTCAGCCTCCTCTTCTCCAGGCCGAACATTCCCCAGTCTCTCAGCCTTTATTTATTTATTTTATTTATTTTATTTATTTTTAGATTTATATACCACCCTCCCCGAAGGCTCAGGGTGCAGTCCACATAAGGTGCAGTCCCCAAGTCTCAGATCATACTCCTTTCATACTCCTTCCTCTCCTCTCCTCTGTAACTTCTCAATTTTGTCCACATTATTTTTGAAGTGAGGCCTCCAGAACAGCACACAGAACTCCATGTGAAGTCAGACCAATGCAGTATATAGTGAGACTATGATATCTTGCAATTTTGATACAATGCCTATGTTGATACAGCCCAAGACTGCATTTGCCTTCTTTACCAATGCATCACACTGTCTACTCATATTTAGCTTACAGTCCCTCAAAGAACTTACAGTCTCATTCACACACACAGCTGCCCAGAAGTGTATCTCCCACCTGTGTGATCCAGCTGTAGAACTCTGCATTTCTCCTTATTGAATGGCATCTTGTTCTCATTGGCCCACTTTTCCAGCATGTTCAGATCTTGTTGAACTCTATAACTTCTGGGATGTTTGCTACTCCTCCCAATTTGCAGTCATCTGTAATTAGAAATAATCATCCCATTTCTAGCAAGGGAATTTACCTTTTTCTATGACAATTTTCCATGCATCATGTTGTGTGTTACAGCCAGAATCTTCACCCCCAGAATTCCAGTTTATTAGAAACCAATGCAGTCAATCAGGCTAGACAGATGGCCAAAAGAAGTAGATAAGAGCCACATTTTTCAAATAACTGCCAATTCATTAACTTAGAAGACTTTCTAAGCTGCATGTTATTCACTGGGGGTCCAATTTTGAGTAAAGCAATACAGAGACAGGGATTTCATATAGCAAATTTCCTTTGATTATTGAGCCATCTCTGAAGTGTTAGGGTCATTTGAAACAGTGTTGCATCCTGCCCACCCCCAGTCCTTTTTCACTGCACGATATTCCTTGGACTTATTAAAAACATTCTAAATTGAACACTATTGCACTAAACCAATGTACTATAGCAGCACCGTTGAAATACCCTGACTCCAATGATGCCACTATAGCACTGGAGTGCTATATTGGTTTTATGCTATAACGCTCAACTTAGAATGTTCAAAAAATAAAATAACATGGCAAAAAAGTACAGCGAAGGGGAAAGCAGCATTGTAGGAAGTGCTAGGGACATTTTAAACAATCACACCAGTAATTCAAAAGTGCAACAAAGGTATAGAAAATGGAAGGAAGTAGTTTCCCTCAAAAATGGCTCAACTATGCTTTGCTAACCCAATGCAAAGGTAAATGAATAGGTAGATGAATAGGTAAATAAGTTCTGCTAGTAGCTAGTCACTCATCTGCAATGACAGGAAAAAATCCATTAGCAACTAGTTACTAAAACAGAATCCAAAGGCAGTTTGAAAATGGCCTTAATTTGCAACATTAATTCTCAGAAGTCCAGGGAAAATGGTAGCCTAAGTATGTTCATATCAGAAAATTAGATCAATAAGATATTTTACCAACTGGGTTCTTTACTTGTACATTTTTTTTGCGGGGGGGGGGGGATGGACACAGTGAGGTTTACATTTTATTATGCTTTAAAATGATCTGTATTTCAAACTTATTTCAGTACAAAAAGCAATTAAATTTAACAAACTGTTCATTAAAGTTGATCCAATTTAAAGTACTATTTTATTTACAAAGCAACTAAGCAATTATACATTTAGTGGAAACTGGAAAAGTGATCAGGAGAGGAAACTTCAGAAATAATAATAAAATTGGTAGGGTGAAGCTGGTAATGGAGTTCCATGGAAAACCATCAGTGTTTTTTCTGGCTTCAGCTCTCACCACACTTTATGCACAGTGTAGGCAAGCTAGAGATTCCAAGATCTAGTTTCGAGAACAAAAACTATCTTGGGAAGACACCACAAACCAGGGGAAAGGATATGTGCAAATACAAAGCAACAAACTGCCTAGGAACTGTGCTGCTTCCCGCATGTAAATTTATTTCTGATAATCTAGCAAACAGATGAGCTCATGTATCACAGAGTTTGCTGAACTGTTAGTTCACCACCTCCATACTAAACTCAAAGACCTGGGGTAGATGTTACATTTGTCAAGGGAATCAGCATCACTGCCACAAAGGTTTCCCATATCTGTTAGCATGGGATATTGTCTTTGAAGTGGATAAACTACATTATGATGGTCCCAACTCACTTGGTATTTTACACTAAAAGGTGTGGCTCAGTGGTGAGGGTGCCAGTCTCCTGGGGGGGGGGGGTGGCGGATACTGATACCAAAGATAACTACAATGGTTAGACTGCCTGACACATCCAATTATAAACATTAGGGGAATTATGGTTGAGAAGCATTTCTATTAAATGGGGAATTCGACCTATGAAGTTGCTGCAACTCCAATGGTCTGCCATATCAAATAATGGAAATCTACATGGGATTGGCATTTTTACTGTAAGTCTGGTAGATAAATTGTACAAGGCTAAGCCTATGAATCTTTTTGACCATTCCATTCATCTTCAGAAGCCCTGGCTTGAATTCCCTTTCCATCTGAAGATAGTTGGATTGCAATCTAAGAAAGGGCCTTCTGAGTTGTAGTGTCAAAACTTCGGCAGTCTCTCCCCAAATAGACCTATCCCTCTATCATTGTCTTCCACCTACAGATGACAACTTTTGTTTTGTCTGCCATTCCTTCACTAACTCAGATGATGATGATGATTAGATTTATTATTAGATTTATTACCTGCCACTCCCAGACAAGCTGGCTTGTGGTGGGTTACATACAAAGTGCAAACAGTAAGGTAAAGGTAAAGGTATCCCCTGTGCAAGCATTGGGTCATTCCCTTCCCCAGTCATTACCGTTTTACCCCCCAGCAAGCTGGGTACACATTTTACCAACCTCGGAGGGATGGAAGGCTGAGTCAACCTTGAGCCGGCTACTGGGATTGAACTCCCACCCTCATGGGCAGAGCTTCAGACTGTATGTCTGCTGCCTTACCACTCTGCGCCACAAGAGGCTCTTTGCAAACAGTACAATCTCCAATTAAAACCACCATTAAAAATCCATAAAATTAGAGAAAGATATAAAAAACAAATAGTGGAAAAATAACACATTATCTAACAGCCCTCAATGACAGTCTTCATCCTTGTTTGTGTATCTATATGTTCATGTATTTATATGCTTTTTAAAAATTATTTAAATATGCTGGATATATTTGTATTTTAATATGTGAGAAGTCCACTGCCTTGGGGAAAGGCAGCGTGGAAATGTGTTAAATTAAAACATAATAAAATAAATACTATAGAGCCAAAGCATATGGCTCCACCCTGATCTCCCAGCCTCATCCAGCAGGATCAGTATATCCCGCACCTCTTTACCTTGGGAGATCGCTGTGGGAAAGCAGCATGAGAATGTCCATGTAGAAAACACTTGTAATACAGTCTATAGCAACCTTTCCATGCTTGATATGTTTTAACGTGTTCATTTGTGATTAACTGTGTAGCCCTATGAAGAGTTACTCCATATAATCCATTTGAAATCAGGGGTCTTCAACTGGAGCAACACTTCATAGGATAGAACTATAAATCACAGTTTGAGTATAGGGTTACCAATATAAAAGCCCTATGATAAAAAATGTGCCAGCAATTAAATTCTTGGCCATTATGTGGAAACATCACAAATAATGGCCAGAGCGATGCCTGGTGAGTCTGGGTGTCAGGCCTCAGCCGCTGCGCGGCCTCTGCCGCTGCTTCTGCCACTGCCTCCTCCATCCATCCACACTCTCCTGAGGGTAGGGGCAGGCTCAGACTGCAGGCAGTGGCCGTGTGGCAAATGGGGCTGTGCTCTGGGGCTCACCAGCTGCCACCACTCTCGTTTCGAGGCTGCCCATGCTCTCCTGAGGGTGGGGGGCGGCCTTGGAGGACAAGCAGCCCCAAGCCCCATTTGCTGCTACTACTCACCCTCCAAGGCTGCCTGCGCTGTCCTGAGGGTGTGGGCAGTCTTGGAGGACAGGAGGGAAGCAGTGCAGCAAATAGGGCTCAGCTCTGAGCCTAGCCAGTCATCCCAAAGGTCAGTCCCATTCCCAAAGGTCAGTCCTCTCCCACACTCAATTAACATTCCACACCACAGATTCTTGACACCCATATCTCCACACCCATGCCCTCATTTGCCACCACGCCACCACAACCTCCCACACAACACACACATTCAACCCCATGCCCATACAGATTGGACAACTCCTCCCCTTCCTTTTCTCACCGCCAAGCTCTAGTGCCCATTGTATTCCCAGATACAACAGGCTTTGCCCCTAGTTAACATATAGAATTGGGCCAGGTTTCGTATCCACCTGAATGCCACTTGGCATTCAGGCTTCCTGAGGTGAGGGGTACAACCCAAAAGCATTCTGAATGGAAATGGAAGAGAAGATATCACTGGAAAGGAGCTTTTCACTGAAACCAATGACTGATTGATTGATTGATTATTTATTACGGTCATTGACCAGCATCAAAGTATCTACAGACCACATACATTGTTACAGCGTTTTAACAGTCAGGACACTCTGCATCAGGGAGTAAACAAAGGCACAAAACATTAATACAGCATTTTGACAGTCAGGTCATTCAGCATCAACAGTAACCAAAGATTTCTGCACTCTGCTGGCTGTGTAGCAAAACTTCGCCAACATGTAAGAAACAGAATTATCTTTATCTGCAAGCAAGATGTTAGATTATCATCTGTAAGTCCAGGGAACCTAGATAGCAAGAGAAGAAGAAGAAGAAGAAGAAGAGTTGGTTCTTATATGCTGCTTTTCCCTACCCAAAGGAGGCTCAAAGTGGCTTACAGTCGCCTTCCCATTCCTCTCCCCACAACAGACACCCTGTGAGGTGGGTGAGGCTGAGAGAGCCCTGATATTACTGCTCAGTCAGAACAGTTTTATCAGTGCCGTGGCGAGCCCAAGGCCACCCAGCTGGTTTCATGTGGGGGAGCGCAGAATCGAACCTGGTATGCCAGATTAGAAGTCTGCACTCCTAACCACTACTGGCTCAAGATTAAATGGCTTCTGGCAACCTTATAAAAGTCACAGTATAATATAATGTGGGCGATCAATTCAATTGCACCTGAATTGCAAGGGCATAGTCGGTCCTCTATAGGCACACGCTGCAGTCTTCCACTTAGCAGTGCTGATGGAAATGCATTGAACCAAGCCCTCGAAAAAGCCCATCAAAATTTAGTAAAGGTGATATGTGTTAGATATGGTGCAGTAGAAAATCCCTCCCAGGACTTTAGTAACCTATATGGGCTTGGGAGTAGGGCCATCTCTGGTTTCTCATCAGATCACACTGAAACCAATGCAAATCAGTACAGGATTGTTTTCATAATATAAATATTTAATTTCCAATATGAAGACTTTGCCTCAGTTCTTTAAAATGACATATGATTTTACTGTGATGCTGACTTCTACCCCCACCCCTGCATACCTAACTTTCTTGAATATGGCTGAGGAATAAACACTGCACATAATGTCATATCATAACTTTACAAGTATTCCAGTCAAAATGCAAGTATGCATTTAGAGGATATGTAAAGGAACCCCTATATAAAGATCACTTTGTTCCTGCACTACTCCCCATGTTCCATGGAAAGAACCAATGACTGAAAACTAACTACCTGAGAACGTGTAGGAATGTGAAAGTTGTTGATTCAACCGTTACTGCAGACATCATAGAGGAGACTCAAAATGATCTCTCTGGTCAAGAAGAATAGCAGATCAGTGATTTGGGAAAACCTCCATAAAATCCCAGGGAGTCCAAACCACTCCTAGCTGTCTTACTACAGTTTCAAGAAACTGGGAAAAGTTGCCTAGATTTGACTTGAAGAGAGTGTAAGACAGCTACTGTTTCAGTTATCTGCTTCATTAAGTTTAGACTATATTTGCGTCTGTTTGCTTTTCTACTTGTGCTTGGAGTGTGTCTATCTGTGCTCTGTTTCACAAGGTCTGGAGTTTATTTGCCTGCGTTTGCTTTCCATTGCCTTTGGACTATGTTTGCTCTGTGCTCTGTTTCATTGAGTCTGGACTTTATGGGCCTGAGTTTCTTCCACAGCTTTTGGGCTGTGTTTGTTTTGCTTTCCAAAGCCTGAGAATGTGGCGGTACAAGGCTTGCTCATTGCCTTGAAGAGTGACTGCAACTGTCTTGTGGTTGGTCTGAGAGAATTCCTATGCAGAAGCTGACCCTTTGCCTAATTCTTACGCCATCATTCTCGAAGGCAACTCACTGGAAAGTTCTCTTGTGGAAGCCTTATTGAGATGAATGAAACCTCGACAAGGGCATAGTCAAAACTCTGGAAAATGTGTCAGTTAATTGTGCTCCAAACACAAGATTCCTGCATGCTTACTCCTGGATGAGGGGATGACTATATGTTAGAAAGGCATGCACAGGATGACTGGAGATACTGCCTTTATGCAAGTTTTGTACACTCAACCACAAAGTTGTCCCAGGGCTGGAGAGTAGGGAAGTGGTTCCATTTTCGCCCTGTGGGATTCCTTCTTCAATGAAGTTCTCATATTAATCACGCCCCTTGAGTGACGTTCACAATGCAAAGCATGTTTACCACATGATATTCTCAATGCTGCTACAGCAAATTTTGTCTGAAAAAAGCTTTTGGCAGAGTCTGACAGTTGAGCCACCTGGGGAGAAGCCAGTAACTGTCAAATCATCCTCACACTGAAAGTTCCATGTGGGGAGCTGAAGCATGCAGGCGCTTAAAAAAGAAAACAAAAGAAAATGCACTCCCAAGGTTTAGAAGATTCAGCTCCTGCAAAATTTGCCTCTCCTTAAAAAAATTGGCTTTGCCTCAACTGGCTAACAGTTCCAAGTGCTACTCGCTTTGGTCTATGACATAGTTCAAAATGCAGCAGTCAGAAACTCTGGCTGTCTTTCTTTTGTATTTAGAAGTATACTGTGTGTTGTTATTTCTTCCTGGCCCTTCCATCTATTGAGAATAACCAGTCTTGAACTGAGAAGGGCAAGCCCTCAAAGGAGTCTCTTCTTGATTTGCAGGAGACAGTTCCCCCAGGTTTTGCTTCTTGACCTGTACATTTACACACATATACAGGGTTTGTTTCTATAGACTATGGAAGTCCAAAAATTCAACACACACACACACCCCAACTCCAAAATAAAACAAACAAAGCTCCCTTGATGACCTAAGTAACTAGATATTCTTGTAGTAAAATAACTCAATAGTTTCCGTTTTAATTTTTATTTGCTCAAAATATGTTGTTTGAATTATATGCTTTCATTTTCAAAATACAGGATTTAAAAGTTAGCATTCTATCCTGATATGCAAGAAAAGGAAAGGAGTCCCGAACATTTCTGAGTCTGCAGGCACCTTTGTATTTTGAGTGGACATGGTGAGTGCTACCTCAAAATGGGTGCTGCAGAGGATAGAGCTGGATGCAACACGTTGCAATACTCTTCACTCTGCAAATGAATAAAAGAGGAATAAAAAGAAATTAAAGAGAGCCAGGGTGAGAGGAGAAGGGGGAATAGAAACAAAGGCAAGAACGCTCTTGGGGAGAGGAAGGGAAAAAGAGGATAAATAATAAAAAGAACGAAAGCTTGAAGGAGGAATGAAACCAAACAATAACTAAGGAAAGCCTGGATGCTTACTAGTCTTCCTGTTCTTCCAGTAGAAAACCCTTTCATTTGAACGAGGGTAGCCAATAACTAGCATTGCCTTACAGTGGTCCCAACCCCAGTCGGAAAAGCTTGGCTAGGAGAAGTACTGGCAGGTGCCATCATACCCAATCATGAATTATAATCATGAATTATAGCGTCAAAGCAGGATCTGGAAAAGACAGTTTCCAAAACCCACTCTGCCACAGAAGCTTTTTGGGTAACTTCTCTCTTGGTCTAATCAGACTTACAGGGTTCTTGTGAGGATAAAATAGAGTGAAGAACAAACTTCTTTGGGTCCCCTCTGAACATAGTATAAAAGGAGCCAATTTTGTGTTAGATGGAGAACCAGTGTAGTATAATATTTAGAATGTTTGCCTTGGATCTCAGAGGCCCAGGTTTAGATCCCACTCTGCCATGATGCTTGCTGGGTAACTTTGTATCAGTCACACACTCTGAGTGTAACCTACGTAACAGGGTTGATCTGAACAGAAAATGAGAAATGAACAATTATTTATATTGCCTAAACACTTTGAGATAAAATTACCTAGGTTGTTGTTGTTGTTGTTATGTGCGAAGTCGTGTCCGACCCATCGCGACCCCATGGACAATGATCCTCCAGGCCTTCCTGTCCTCCACCATTCCCCGGAGTCCATTTAAGTTTGCACCTACTGCTTCAGTGACTCCATCCAGCCACCTCATTCTCTGTCGTCCCCTTCTTCTTTTGCCCTCGATCGCTCCCAGCATTAGACTCTTCTCCAGGGAGTCCTTCCTTCTCATGAGGTGGCCAAAGTATTTGAGTTTCATCTTCAGGATCTGGCCTTCTAAAGAGCAGTCAGGGTTGATCTCCTCTAGGACTGACCGGTTTGTTCGCCTTGCAGTCCAAGGGACTCGCAAGAGTCTTCTCCAGCACCAGAGTTCAAAAGCCTCAATTCTTTGATGCTCGGCCTTCCTTATGGTCCAACTTTCACAGCCATACATTGCAACTGGGAATACCATAGCCTTGACTAAACGCACTTTTGTTGGCAGGGTGATGTCTCTGCTTTTTAGGATGCTGTCTAGATTTGCCATAGCTTTCCTCCCCAGGAGCAAGCGTCTTTTAATTTCTTTGCTGCAGTCCCCATCTGCAGTGATCTTGGAGCCCAGGAAAATAAAATCTGTCACTATCTTCATTTCTTCCCCATCTATTTGCCAGGAATTGAGAGGGCCGGATGCCATGATCTTTGTTTTCTTGATGTTGAGTTTCAAGCCAACTTTTGCACTCTCCTCCTTCACCCGCATCAACAGGCTCTTTAGTTCCTCTTCACTTTCTGCCATTAGAGTGGTATCATCTGCGTATCTGAGGTTGTTGATATTTCTCCCTGCAATCTTGATCCCAATTTGTGACTCCTCTAATCCCGCATTTCTCATGATGTGCTCTGCATACAAGTTAAATAGGCAAGGCGACAGTATACAGCCTTGCCGAACTCCTTTCTCAATTTTGAACCAGTCAGTGATCCCATGTTCAGTTCTCACTGTTGCTTCTTGACCTGCATATACATTTCTCAAGAGACAAATAAGATGCTCTGGTATTCCCATCTCTTTAAGAACTTGCCACAATTTGTTGTGCTCCACACAATCAAAGGCTTTAGCATAGTCAATGAAGCAGAAGTAGACGTTCTTCTGGTACTCCCTAGCTTTCTTACCTAGGTAGATTTGTTTTAAAATGTATATGTTACCTCTTCAGGCTTGAGGCGGGTCACAACAACTAACCCCATTAAAATTCCCATTAAAACGTCAATCTACTAACATGACGGCTAAAAATCCCATCCCTCCCCCAATTATCAAAGAGGTGAAGAGGAAAGGATAGGGGAGTAGCATACACTCCAACTCCTGGGGGGGGGAGCAATGTCCCTGATTCGCTGATAGATTTGTAAAGGAGCCAGTGATCTCTCTAGACGTGCGGGAGCTAGGGGGATACTATCAATGAAATGACTTATAAAGGGCAGTTGCAAAAGGGATTTACTGATGAACAGTGGTAAGGAAAGAAGAGTAGAAAGGAAAAAACACAAAAGCCAATGGAGAAAGTTTAGGCCAGCCTTTTTCAACCTTTTGACATGGAGGAATACCTGAAATATCTTTCAGACTTCAAGGAACCCCAGAAGTGGTGATGTGCCCCTTCAGAGAAGTGGGCACAGAAGTAAGATATGGGAGCCAACCAATCAATCATTTACCATTTCCATTGTGGAGAAAGAGTTTAGGCCTGTAGAGCAACAGGGGAAGTGGATTCCAATGACGCCTGCCTAGTGATCTTAGCAGCCATCCAAACTTCTGGAACAGGCTGTATAACCCTGCAGAGCTCTCGCATAAACCCAGGGTTCCCTGGAGCCTTGGTTGGGAATCCCTGATGTAGGCATGCATGCATCACAACTGCCAGGAGGAGATAATGGAGAAAAATGTTTCACATTCTAGTATACATCATATATATATCATAGACATCACTATAAAATACAAGATCATTTGTTTGTGTGCATTATAACACAATTCAGAAAATTTATACAATGCAATTTGTATTCTCCTTTCCTTCGCTGAGAAAAGAAAAGTCAATTATCTTTCAATATAGCAAACACCTAATGTAATGAGTTGGATCTCATGGTAAATGTTTTTTTGTTTTGTTTTTTTTAAGTTTTATTATTTATTGTTATATAAAGCGTTTACAGAAAGGTAAAAAAGAAAAAGGCGACCAGCTAATAAGTAATTATTAATACATATTATAGTATAGTCTAATATTATCTCAAGAAATATGTAGTCAATTCCCATTGCATATTAACCCTAACCTAACAGTTACTACTGTCTTTCTTAAGAAAGTCCAGGTAATCGCTCCATTGTTCGTCATATTCTTCCGGTGGTTTCTTATTAACCATGTTAGTGAGTCTTGCCATTTTTGCTAAGTCCGCTAATTTGTCAAGCCATGTAGAAATGGTTGGGGTCTCAGTCACCTTCCAGTGCTTTGCCCACAGCAACTGTGCCACCGTAGTTGCATGGAAGAAGAGGATTCTAGAAGAACTTGGTAAAGCACTTGGATGAAAACTTAGCAACATAGATTCAGGCTTCATTGGGTATCGCATTTTAAATATTTCCTGTAACACCATATGTATTTTGGCCCAATACTTTTTTGCTTTCTCACAATTCCATCACATATGATAAAAGGAACCTATTGCTTTATTACATTTCCAACATTTATTATCAAACCTATCTGAGATTTTTGCAATGACCTTTGGGGTAATATACCACCTATAAAACATCTTATACCAATTTTCCCTTAAAATCTGTTGGTTTGTTTAGGAATTTTAATCCATACTCGTTCCCATTCCTCCATAGCAATTCATGGTAAATGTTAACCAATGGATGGAAGTGCCACTTGTCACTGATTCCCCTCTCTTGAACAGATCTTCATGATGGTCCCAAAGGTTTCCCAGGACCAACATATCTCATATTATTTCAGGCTGCAGTGGAGAAGGCAAGGAAGACCCATTGTGCTGGCTGAAGTGTCCATGAATATGTCATAAAACAGAAATACATCCATTCATTAATCCATAGCAATGTCTGGATGAACAGAAAAGGTTTAAATTTGTATTTTTAAAGATAGCATTATCTGACAGTTTCAGAAGACTGGTCTTCAGTAGAAGAGCTAGATTTTAGTCCAGTAGCACCTTAGAGTTCAACACAATTTGGGGTATATAAGATTTTGACACTTGAAAGCTCAAACCCTGGAAATCTTGGTGGTCCTTAAGGTAATACGGAAAGGGTTGGCCATTAATTGGCTGATGAACAATTGATCCTGCAAGGAACCAGCCCACAGCTTTTATTTTGCATCTGTCCAAGCTTAGTCTTTAAAGGTAGCCTCAACAGAAAACAATACAATACTGCAATCAGTACATGATAGTTGCTAATGTCTAACACTTTGAAGAAGCAGACAGCATTCCAAAATGCCAATCTCCAGCTAAAGTGTATGGGTTTAAAGCAAAATGGAAGTGCAAAACTCAATCAATGCCTTTTCTGAGTGACCAGCCTGTGGGTCAGATTCTGCTCTAGATCACTAAAGTCCAGCTTCTTTCTATTTCTATACCTCACTTGCAAGGAAAATCTAAAAGTATGGATATCTTGCATTTTTGAACAATGTGTGGTAGAAGTATATAGGCATCCCTCTATGGTCCAGGCACCCTTGGATTCATCTCAAGTTGACAGCCTGTCTCCCTCAAGCTTCCAGTTGTCAACAATGAGGCCATCACAGGGAGAGGTGGAAGCAACCAGTGAAGCATTGTGCCCCCATTCAGAATTTTTCAGAATTCATGTTAGAAATTATATTCCAAATTTGTAACCATTAGTGGCTCTTAATATTTTGTAAGAGCCACTGTGGGAGGAGCAGTGTCTGGGTCCTGTCCAGGACTTATCTGGGCCCTGTCCAGCCCATGGGCCAATTTGGGCACACCTAGCAAAGTGGGTGCACTTGGATTGGGCTGGCCCCTGGAATGCTTGCCACCCAAAGCCCGCCACAAGGTGCACATGCAGCCTTGTGGCCAGAAACTCTCTGGGTACTGTGGAAGATGCTCCCAGAACACCACGCCACTCGACCTGGCCACCAGTTTACCCTGTGGACTGGCTGCCTGTGGGGACGTCTGCCATGCCACCAGCGGCGTCCTAAGGTAGGGCAGCACGAGCGCTGTATGGGGGCCCTCTGCTAGTGCTCCTTGCATTCCTGGATGCAAGGGGCTTTTGGTCTTGTATACTATAATGGGGGGGGGAGATATTATTTGATATTCTCAAAATTCTAGGATATTTTACAGTGTTAACCTAAGCACACACTTCATTGCCATTAAATTCCTTAGTCTTTCAATTGTTTAGGTTTACAATGTTGGTCTGTTACAACACAAACAAGAAGTCTTGAGGCACCATCTATCTGGTATGCAGCTATTACAGATGCAAGGCTCACATAATTTGGAAACATAGGCAAAGCCTGAATTTTTCTAAGAGAAATTTTTGTAAAGAGAGTAAGCATGAATTATTTATGCCAGGTGTGAGAAGTATTTCTGAACTCAGTCATAGAGTCATCAGTATGAAGAATATATTTAATTTTGCGGGCCATGGTTGAATAAATGAAGTAGTTCCTCCCCACAATAAAGAACAATACCTGTATATAGATAATTTTTGTATGAAAGATTTTATAACTCATATAGTTACACTGGAATCTTTTGCAGAGTTATTTAGCTTGGATCTCATTGACAGGAGTAATTCACATAGGATTGTACTATCAGTTTTTGTTCTCTATATCAAGAGATATACTAATTCCTAAATGTGAAAATCTGATCTAGCTGTTTTCTTAGAAAAGAAGTTCTGATACACACACGGCACTCCACAGCACAGAACAGCTCTCCATTTATTTCTCAGCCAAATATGTATTCCTTTGGAATTATAGTCAAAATTATTTACTGAAACCAATTGGACTTTTACTGGGACAAATTGACCACAGAGAAATTTTCTGATGGGTCACTATACTAGAGGGACAGAGGTGGCCAGGAGGAAGCCTAGTCAAGCCCACCAACTCAGCTGGTTGCATGTGGGGGAGCACAGAATTGAACCTGGCATGCCAGATTAGAAGTCTGCACTCCTAACCACTACACCAAACTGGCTCTTACATGGACCGATTTGGGAGGAGTTACATGGACTGACTTTTTTTTCTCCCAGAGATTCCCTGTAAGATAACCATTACAATGGTGCTGTATTCAGCTGCCACTGAATTTATCCATCAGATTACAATCCATAACACTTTTGCTTAATTTGTTGAAGTTAATTTCAGCATTCGTTCAGGGATTTTTTTTCCTGGATCCCACTCAAAGGTTCCAGTCTGGTTTTGTTTGCTGGAAACAAATCCTTAATGCTGCAGAAATCATCTTATTCTTGCAGCGTTTCTCCTTTTGCATGAAGCTTAGCTCATCCTCCCACTCCCGGCTGGTAGCCAACCAAAGGAAGCTGTGGGGGTGAAATTTTGGCAAAATGTTACCAAAATACTCAGGAATTGCTATGGCAATTGATTAAAGACATTCTACAGCATTTGTTAAACCCACATTTGGATGTGAGTGGGAGCAGGGTTTATCCAATGAGTGGCATTGAAAGTTGCTAGGCTGCATATATATAGACATAAAATGCTATGTGTTGCGGAATTTACAAAGCCAAGAAAAATTACATTTACAGTATGTGCAGATGATAATATTCAATACCACTGCTTAATATAGTCTGTCATAAGAACATAGAACAACTTTGTTAAATCAGATCAAAACAGAGCTTAAAAGCTCAAAATTTTAATTAAAGGAGGTCACTTCTTCTAACATTCAGTGTCTACCAGCAGCCAGATTGATGCCGCTGTGAGGTTCAAAGTGGTTCTGAAAGTGAAGATTTTCCTCTGCTGTCTGTCTTTGGCACCTGGTAGTCAGACACCATATTGCCACAGCACATGGGCATTAGTAATTCATATAGTCACCCACTACAAGTGTAGCTAACCTAGTATTATCAGGGAGCTAAAGCGGATACAACTGAAAGTTCCATAGAAGAAACTGTTGTTCAGTGACAGAGCATGTGCTTTGCATGTAGAAGGTCCCAGATTCAATTTCTTGTAACCCCATTCAAAAGGACAAGGTAGCAGATGCCATGAAGACTTTTGCCTGATACCTTGGAGATTTGCTGCCATCAGGCTTGACAATACTGATCTCAAAATGGCCTGATTCTGTATAAGCAGTTTCATGTGTATATGTTCACCTTCTGTGTGTGTGTGTGGGGGGGGGGGGGTGTTAAAAAGTGAAATAGCCATCTCAGGCAAAAATCAGAGAAGGACCAAAGGGTGAGATGTTATTTAACCCTTTTGGCTCATTTTTTCCCTATGATATACAATGTCTCTAAAGTTGCAGTTAGCTGGGCTTTCGTTGTTGGGCGGAAGACAAGTTCAGACATTGGCACTTTTCTCTTGTGTGGTAATTCCTAGAGCTATTAATTACACTTGTGTGGAAGATCTTAATCATGCCATGCCTATTTTGACCCTGAGTTCTAGTTTTATGTGAAAGGAAAGGCAATGTCTCTATCCACTCTTTTTGAACCATTGATACTTTAAATACATCTTTAGTGTCCATCTTAATCATCTGAATTCTTTAGCCTTTCTTGTTGAGAAGGTACTGCAATCCGCTGATCATTTTAATGTATATACTTTTATGCATTTTTCCAACTCTATTATGTTTTTGAGGGGGCGGAGGGACTACTCATCAAGTTTGCAGATGACACCGAATTGGGAGGACTGGGAAATACTCCGGAAGATAGAGACAGAGTTCAACGAGATCTGAACACAATGGAAAAATGGGCAAATGAGAACAAGATGCAATTTAATAAAGATAAGTGTAAAGTTCTGCATCTGGGTCAGAAAAATGAAAAGCATGCCTACTGGATGGGGGATACGCTTCTAGGTAGCACTGTGTGTGAACGAGACCTTGGGGTACTTGTGGATTGTAAACTAAACATGAGCAGGCAGTGTGATGCAGCAGTAAAATGGCAAATGCCATTTTGGGCTATATCAACAGGAGCATCAGAATCACAAGGTGTCATAGTCCCATTGTATATGGCACTGGTCAGACCACACCTGGAGTACTGTGTACAGTTCTGGAGGCCTCACTTCAAGAAGGACGTAGATAAAATTGAAAGGGTACAGAGGAGAGCGACGAAGATGATCTGGGGCCAAGGGACCAAGCCCTATGAAGATAGGTTGAGGGACTTGGGAATATTCAGCCTGGAGAAAAGGAGGTTGAGAGGGGACATGATACCCCTCTTTAAGTATTTGAAAGGTTGTCACTTGGAGGAGGGCAGGATGCTGTTTCTGTTGGCTGCAGAGGAAAGGACGCGCAGTAATGGGTTTAAACTACAAGTACAACAATATAGGCTAGATATCAGGAAAAAATTTTCACAGTCAGAGTAGTTCAGCAGTGGAATAGGCTGCCTAAGGAGGTGGTGAGCTCCCCCTCACTGGCAGTCTTCAAGCAAAGGTTGGATACACACTTTTCTTGGATGCTTTAGGATGCTTTGGGCTGATCCTGCATTGAACAGGGGGTTGGACTAGATGGCCTGTATGGCCCCTTCCAACTCTATGATTCTGTGATTCTGTGATTTTTCTATAATGTATTGTTTAGGTTGGGATTGGTTGTTGCTAAGCTGCCTCCATTTTGGTTCGTATTTCTTCCCACACCAACTTGAGATCAGGACCAATATCTTCTGCTGCAATTGCCCTGTGTAATCACCAAGACCATTTCCGCATGAGGAATTTGCCCCTGCCCAGCCTTTCAGTGCTGCTTCTTGATGATGTCAGCAGCAACCAGTAGCTCTCCAGTGGTTGGCACAAGTTTTCACCCCCTTTGCCCCGCAGTGAGGAAAAGTGATAAGACTTGCTTTCCCTGCGGTGCACAATCAGGTGCAAACAGGGGCAAGCCTGTCTGATAGAAGAAACACACAACAATCTCATTAGCATTTTGCCCATTCTCATACCTGCCCTCCCCTGTCCATTTCCAGATCGCTAATTATTTTTTAAACGCACGGTATGCGTTGCTACAGGACCACAAAGCGACATGCCTCTGTATCAGTAGAAGTAAAATGTACTGTCATGTTCTCTTCAGTGTGCACAGTAATGTTGGGAGTAGGCAGTAACCTTATTTAAAACACATTCATGTTTTTGTTTTCTGGCAGTAGGGCGTGAATGGGGAAAGGTGGGTGGTTCCTTCCAATAGGGAAGTCTGGTCACAATGGTATATATGGGCGGGACTGCCAAGCAGATGATGATGACAAAGGTTTTCTCTATGGGGACTGTGATCATGCCATGAAAGATGTCTAGGGACAGGGCATAGGCCACTATAACTAGGCTCATTGGGGAGATGGTGACTGTGGATGGTCAGTCCCTCTCTTTGGTTGAGGATAGAATGTTTTGCAGACTGCTGAATCACCTTGCACCATGGTATTCCATCCCATTCTGTAGGACTGTAAGTCACCGGGTCATCCCCTCCATTATAAATCTAGTAAAGGCTGAGCTATCTAAAGCCAAAGAGTATGCTGCATGGAGGAGCAGTGGAAGTGGCGGTTTGGTGTTAAGGTTGAGCCATTGCTGTCCCCTCCCACAGGAGGGAGAGACCAAAAACATACTTGGCCATGCCTTGACACCTGGAGATGGTCAAGCATCCCTGCCTTTGCTTGGCTACCTGGCTGCCAGTCATACCCCAGAATTCATTGCAACAACTCCTGGGGAGAGGGGAGCTGCTGTGCTCTCCACATGATGGATCCAAAGGGCCTGCCTATGGATTGAGGGGGGACCAGGAGGGTTCACAAGCTTGGAGGGGCCAGGATGTGCTATATCTGTCACTATACTCCCTAAGCCCTGTGTCTGGTGCTCATAGGTAGTTGTGCTCAGCAGGTGTTAGACCGGTAGATAGCTTGTGGTGTAGGTTGGCAGGTCTATAGCTGGTTAGGTAGGCAGGTAGACAGTTGGTTAGGTAGGCAGGTAGATAGGTGGGAAGCTAGACCTCCTGGTCCAGGACTCAGGGATTATGTTGGGAGCCACACCCCAAGTTGTAGTCATATGTGCAGGCACCACTTGTCCCCCATGGGGGCTCCCAATGCACATTTCCATCATGATCCATTAAGTCCATAGGAAACCTTGCTCCACTCTAAAACTATGTCTAGCTTGATGCAGAATTCTGGCCAAAAGTAATGTTAGAGGAATAGGAACATCTTTGGGGAAAAGCCATTAAACTAACAAAATAAAACTATGGCATGGAAAGGTAAGTGGGTGGATGACCACTTTTCAGGGCCAAAGGGAGGAAGGGTAGACACTGGAAACCACTGGAACCCAGAAACCATGACCACAATGAGGAGATACAGTCAGGGGGTTCCATAGTGAATTTCACATGTATAGCACCCCAGGAAACAGCTAAACAGTTTCCGAACTCAAGTGAACCCAAAAGGTCATGAATACGGGGTGGGGTGGGGATCCAGGGTTCATGTTTCGTGACATCCCCTCAACCCACAACCACCCACACATCCAATGAACTTCCATTTTCCAGGTTCGTGCCCACCTCTAGTAGCTACCTCTCCCTGGAGAAATCCCTCTCTTTTCTTATTTGGAAATATTTCCAGGATCCTGGACATCCCTTCTCTGTTTTGACAAATCTAGTCACAGACCTGACTCTCTGAACTCATTCCTCTCTTTCCTTGCCTCTGATCCTGAACATTTGAATGTTTCCTTTTGGCTGCCCCTGGAGAATCTGTCACGTCTCCTCACACTATGCTTTGGGGATTACTTTTCTTTCTGTCCATCCCCCTGCCCCAATCTAGCTCTTCATGCTATTATCTGCTGTTCACAAAACCACTTTAACCATGATGGGATAGGAGGAGAAAACAAAGTTGATGTCATTATAACGACTGTAATATATTACTCTTTCTCTATGTTTTCAGTGTTTCAGAAACAGCAAGTTACACATCTTTTATCCAAGAAGCCAAGAATTACAGTTTGTTTCCTGGGGAAATGAAGTCACATGCAAGAGCAGCTCCTATAGGCTAGCCAAGGAATCCATGTTTAACTTTTCTTTTTGGAAGGTCAGAATGCTTATTAGTTAAGAAGATAGGAGGCTCAGGTATGAAAATTAAATCAATTTATGGATTCATCCTATACATTCTTAAGTACGTTAGTAATGCTAATTCAGCCTCAGGTGGTCATCCACCCAGTACTTACAGCAGTTGATTCTCACCTTTTCTTGGCAAGATCAAGATTCTTTGATTGTCAGAGAAATGAAATAATTTGGAAAGGAAATAATTTTTGAGTTTGCAAGCAGGATGAAACATCATTCCTTATTTCTAAATCTGGAGCATTCTTGTTGAATGCATTTTAAACAGAGTGCTGGAGTTGTTATAGCACCATTGTAAATAAGTTATTGGATAGAATCAACCATAAAATCCCCTCCATACTTACTCTTCCTCTAAGTTGATTGAGAGAGCAGAGTGTATAAGACACCACTGAAATGTCCAGAGTTAAGTAAGATTGCATATAATTTTAATAATGCAGGCATGCATTTTCAGATGACTAGTCATAGGTATCTGAAGACACATTTATTCAAGGGAATTGTTTAAACAATAGGGAAGATTGGTGGCCGAACAATCCCATGCCCCGACAACCTGTTGCAGCTGCTGGCCCAGATGGTGCTTCCTCCTTCCGATCATGCTTAGCGTTTGCTAGCCACTCCGCAGCCCCCATTCCACCCCTGTCGGAAACCGTGCTTCCATGGTGCTCCTGCAGCTGGATTAATCCATGCAAAATGGGGAAATCCACTTCTAGGGTGCATCGGGAGCACCTCACCCAACGGGAGGCCGGCTGAGCACATGCACATACGATGCCGGGGCAAAGCAAAGGAACGCAAGGAACACCCAGGATTCCTCCCCCCCTGCAAAGTTGCAGACTCCCCCCCTCAATTTGCAAGCTGCTGGTGGGCGGGGAGGGCATGTGGTGATGCAGGCCCCCAAAGCGTGGTGGTCAAATGCAGAGTGCCAGGAAGGAAGTGATCAAGTCAAGGCAGCTTTTCAAGCCCTCGGCTGCTCCTGGGCCAGAGAAACAAGGTGGCAATTCCCTACAGCCGGTGCAAGTGGGCTGCTGCTGCTGCCGCCACCAACCAAGCTCCCCGCCCGGCCGCCTGGGTGCAAGCTCCATGGTCTCTCCATCCCTCGCTCACTCACCCAGCAGGAGCAGATGGTGCGTCTGCCTATGCTGGCACTTCTCAGATTTGAGCAACTTGACGATGCTTTTGCTCCATTTCTGTTGGGCTCAGATCTCCTAGCGCTCCCCACCGCATTCAGGGAGGTGGGGGGTGGGGGAACGTGGAAGGGCACTCGATGCTGGGGGGGGAGGAAGGAGGCTTCAGGGAGGGAGGGGAAAGGATCCGTACTGCCATAGAGCCACTCCTCTTCCTCATCCCCGGCACCCCCCGCTGCTGCCGCCGTCTCCGCCAGCAGCCGCTCCTTTTCCCCATGAAGCGGGGACATCGCCGCAGTCTGGCACTAATGGATGCATGGACTGGCGCCCGTCCACGACCCGGTGGTTGAGGATCGCTGCTTTACAGCATGCAAAGAGAGGAGAGATAGGAAAGAGATTGTAGAGATGCCAGGGGGAACCCGGCAACCCTTAAAAATAGTGACTTGTGACAGAAGAATAATAAAGCTTGATTCATGTCATGACCAAACAGTGTTTGTGATAGTTGAATGAAATCACTGCATCATGAAAAGTGGAAAAAGAGACAATTTTATCATAATACAGGGTGAGCCTTGGTTTGCCACAGTCTAATTTTGAAAATGTATTTTAATCAGTACTATTAAAACAAATATAAGCAAAATCACAAATTAGATCCAAGTACATTCATGACATAAATCAGAAACAAAGCTAAATGCAAAAGCACACAAATTACCATAAAATATAACACATAACACCCTTGACAATATCCTAATCAATATATATTCAGGCTGCATGCCAAAGTCAGTCTGAAACAGAACAATGTTTGAGTCCAGTGGCACTTTTAAGATCTATGAATATTTGAATCTGGAGACTGGAGCCATGGACACAGATCTAAACACCGCTCGCGGCGCTGCAGGCGCTGCAGACTAAATAAAGCAGTAAGGGGTTCTGGGGCGGGATGTGTCCGGGATGAGGAAGGGTCCGGATTGGACCCTTCCTCCGGACAGACAATCGGAGGGAACAATTGTCAGGCGCTTTGCCCGCCCGAGGGAGCCCCCGGCAGTCAAAGTTGAATCGCGAAGAAGGAGCCGCTCTCCAGGCTCTAGCGGGAAGGGAGTCCCGGAGCTGCTCCTGCAGCAACCGCCGCCGCTTCCTTCCTTTGTTCAAGCAGCAACAACAGCAAGAGGAGACTTGGAGGAGGAGGAGGAGGAGGAGGAGCTGCCATTGCGCGGGGCCAGACAACGCTGCGGGAGGGCGAGGAAGGGGGCGAAGCGGAGAGGAAGATGGTTCCTTGTCACGCGCGCAGCTGATAATGGCAGAAGCGGCGCCGTCACTGCTGCTGTGCTGCTGCCGCCACCGCCACGAGTCTTCGAAAGAGCCGCTGCCATCAGACCCCCGCCCGGGGGAGGCCCCACCGCCGTCAGGATGCCGCCATGGAGCACCTGCAAAACTGTAAGTATCTAGCGCCCGCTGTATTGGTCATACAGCGGGCTTTATTACTAGTATTTCTATAAACCTGGAAAAGCTCCTCAGGTTTGCAGAAAAATTGAAATAAAAAAAGGAAACTTCCCGGACTTTTCAAACTCAACAAAAATAATTTAAGCAGCACCTGTAGCTTTAGGAAATACCATCAGTGGCTGTTACTAGGCAAGTGCAACCGAAGAAAAGGGAAAAGCAAATAACCTTGGACAAGAAAGGTAACCTAAAAGGTGGAGACCCCAAAAAGAAACTAGAATATGTCTAAGCATGCATGAATTTTACCACTAAGAAAGGCTTTTAGCTGAGACACATTTGGTTCTTGTATTAGGATATAATTTGTACCTTTTACCTATCTTTAACACTTTTTGCTCCCTTTTATAAAATGGAAACAGCCTTCTGGGAGGAGAATGTCCGGGGCCCTGTCTGTCCAGTGCATCCCTCCTGATTGACGAGCAACCATACGGCCCCCCATCCACAAAGCCCACAAGGCCAGTAGCCACCATTTGGCCACTGGACATCACTGGAGACAGAGGTCAGAGTCAGGGGCACTGGTCTGGAGAGTGTGTGACTGAGGGGCCGGTCTGCTGTTATCCTCACTGCCAGAAAAAACTCTGTTGCTTGGGAGTGGGCGCTGAGGCACTGACTGCTGCTCTGGGTCAGGGACTGAGTGACTGCTTGCTGCTCCTCAGAGCTCTCAGCCTCTCTTCTCTCAGAGGATGTCTGTTATGGGGAGAGGAAGAAAAGGCAATTTTAAACTGCTTAGAGACAACTGAGGCCTGCTGGGTGACTGTGAGCCATTCCAGCTCTCTCAGAGCTCTTAGACCCCTTTCCCTCACAGGGTCGCTATTATGGGAAGAGGAAGAAAAGGTGATTTTAAACTGCTTAGACACCTGAGCCTGCTGGGTGACTATGGGCCATTCCCAGTTCTGTCAAAGCTCTCAGCCCCACTTCACTCACAGGGTGTCTGTTATGGGGCGAGGAAGGGAAAATGTGTTTGTAAACTGCTCTGTGATTCCTTTTGGTAGTAAACAGCAGTATACAAAAATCCATCTTCTAAGGGGCAACAGTGAAAGAAGCATGTGGGCACATAACATTATATATCAAGAGTAAAAAAACGGAGACAGAAGGAGTAAGCCACAGAAGGAGTAAGCCACAGGATAAGTTGAAGGACTGCAATCTGGATTTTCAGATAGTTAGGTGGATAGGGTATTGGTTAGAGAACCGCACTCAAAGAGTTGTTGTCGTGTTTCATCAGACTGGAGAGAGGTGAGTAGCGGGGTACCTCAGGGCTCGGTGCTCGGCCCGGTACTTTTTAACATATTTATTAATGATCTAGATGAGGGGGTGGAGGGACTACTCATCAAGTTTGCAGATGACACCAAATTGGGAGGACTGGGAAATACTCCGGAAGATAGAGACAGAGTTCAACGAGATCTGAACACAATGGAAAAATGGGCAAATGAGAACAAGATGCAATTTAATAAAGATAAGTGTAAAGTTCTGCATCTGGGTCAGAAAAATGAAAAGCATGCCTACTGGATGGGGGATACGCTTCTAGGTAGCACTGTGTGTGAACGAGACCTTGGGGTACTTGTGGATTGTAAACTAAACATGAGCAGGCAGTGTGATGCAGCAGTAAAAAAGGCAAATGCCATTTTGGGCTGTATCAACAGAGGCATCACATCAAAATCACAAGATGTCATAGTCCCATTGTATACGGCACTGGTCAGACCACACCTGGAGTACTGTGTGCAGTTCTGGAGGCCTCACTTCAAGAAGGACGTAGATAAAATTGAAAGGGTACAGAGGAGAGCGACGAAGATGATCTGGGGCCAAGGGACCAAGCCCTATGAAGATAGGTTGAGGGACTTGGGAATGTTCAGCCTGGAGAAAAGGAGGTTGAGAGGGGACATGATAGCCCTCTTTAAGTATTTGAAAGGTTGTCACTTGGAGGAGGGCAGGATGCTGTTTCTGCTGGCTGCAGAGGAGAGGACACGCAGTAATGGGTTTAAACTTCAAGTACAACGATATAGGCTAGATATCAGGAAAAAGTTTTTCACAGTCAGAGTAGTTCAGCAGTGGAATAGGCTGCCTAAGGAGGTGGTGAGCTCCCCCTCACTGGCAGTCTTCAAGCAAAGGTTGGATACACACTTTTCTTGGATGCTTTAGGATGCTTAGGGCTAATCCTGCGTTGAGCAGGGGGTTGGACTAGATGGCCTGTATGGCCCCTTCCAACTCTATGATTCTATGATTCTATGATTCTATGATTCTATGAACTTGGAGGAATTGGTTGCCATGTAATCTCACCCTAAGAAGAGTCTTCAGTCTGATTTTCCCTTCACATGTCTGAAGAGATGGCTCTGGAAAGCTCATCTGTAACCACTATGCCACAATTCTCAATGGTCAGTCTTTTCCCACACTCAACTAACATTCCAAACCACAGGTTCTTGACACCCATATTTCCACACCCACACCCTCATTTGTCACCACGCCACCACAACCCCCCATACAACGCACATATTCAGCCTCATGCCCTTACAGACTGGACAACCCCTCCCCTTCCTCTTCCCAATGCCAAGCTCTCTCTATCTTAATCACTCTCTTTCTACCTCCCTCTCTCTTTGCTATTCCCCCCTCCTGCTAGCGCCCGTTGTATCAGCTACAGCGGGCTTTAATTCTAGTATTTATATATTTGGACATTTCTCTCTATACCAGGAATAGGTACTTATATGCAGAACCATATCTATGTGGTTTTTAAATGATATTTTAATACTTTCTAATACATAATTAAATATTTATTCTTTACATTAGTATTGCTATTAGGCAACCACAAAGTATTGCCAGTTTCAAAAGGCAGAATGTGTGTGTGTGTGTGTTGGCCTTTGAGACATTTACCGCACAGAGGCATATGTGGTGAGCTGCAGGGTACGTTGCTCTGTCTCTTGCTGCTCCTGCATGAGGGGGCTTTTGGGAACTACACCCAACCCACCCACAATTTGTGCCCCTGCATGGGGGGTGTTTTTGGCAGCTACACTTTGTCCACCTCAGATTTGTGGGGCAGAAGGGGCGGTGAGGTTCTGCCATGCTGTGGAGTTCTGTGGGCCTTTTTTTGTTTACAAATGTACTATTGTTTGGGTATGCAATACTACATTCCTAACAAAAAAATTGCCCCAGGTACCACGAAGCCACCTGGGGCACTTTTTGTCTCTTCTGGAATGCTGTTGTCGGGGGAGGAGTCGGATCTGATTCTTCCCTTCCCCATGGCCCAGGCCATTTTACTGATGTTAAACTAACTGGCTATAATTTTATGAAACTGATGTTAATTGAAGAGGATTTAAGTGATCTTAGTCCCAATATCCCCCTTCAAGGATCACTGCCTTGTTGTGGCAAGGGGGCTTGCGTAGTTCAGTGAAGCTATGAGCTATACCGTGCAGGGCCACCCAAGACGGACAGGTCATAGCTGAGAGCTCTGACAAAAGGTGATCCACTGGAGAAGGAAATGGCAAACCACTCCAGTATCTTTGCCATGAAAACTCTATGGACAGTTCCAATAGGCATAACGATATGACGCTGGAAGATGAGCCCCTCAGGTCGGAAGGTGTCCAATATACTACTGGGGATGAGCAGACGGCTAGTACAAGTAGCGCCAGAATGAATGAAGCGACTGGGCCAAAGCCGAAAGGACGCTCAGTTGTGGAAGTAACTGGTGGCGAAAAGACAGTCCGATGGTGTAAAGATTTTTATTCCATAGGAACCTGGAACGTCAGATCCATGAATCAAGGCAAGCTGGACGTAGTCAAACAAGAAATGACAAGACTGAACATCGACATTTTAGGAATCAGTGAACTAAAATGGACAGGAATGGGTGAATTTAATTCAGATGACCATCAGGTATACTACTGTGGACAAGAATCTCGCAGAAGAAATGGAGTAGCCTTCATAATCAATAAGAGAGTAGGAAAAGCAGTCTTGGGATACAATCCCCAAAATGACAGAATGATCTCAGTTCGAATCCAAGGCAAACCATTCAACATCACAGTGATCCAGGTCTATGCCCCAACCACTGCTGCTGAAGAGGATGAAGTTGATCAGTTCTATGAAGCCCTACAACACCTTCTAGAAACAATGCCAAAAAATGATGTGCTTATCATCATGGGTGATTGGAATGATAAAGTAGGAAGCCAAAAGATAACCGGGATAACAGGCAAGTTTGGCCTTGGAGTACAAAATGAAGCAGGGCACAGGCTGGTAGAATTTTGTCAAGAGAATACAATGGTCATAGCAAACACTCTTTTCCAACAACCCAAGAGACGACTCTACACATGGACATCACCAGATGGTCAACACAGAAATCAGATTGACTATGTGCTCTGCAGCCAAAGATGGAAAAGTTCTATCCAGTCAATAAAAACAAGACCAGGAGCTGATTGTGGTTCAGATCATGAGCTTCTTGTTGCAAAATTTAGGCTTAAATTGAAGAAAGTAGGGAAAAGCACTAGGCCACTCAGGTATGAACTAAATCATATCCCTGAAGAATACACAGTAGAGGTGACAAATAGATTTAAGGAATTAGATCTGATAGATAGAGTGCCTGAAGAACTATGGACGGAGGTTCGCAATATTGTACAAGAGGTAGCAACTAAAGCCATCCCAAAGAAAAAGAAATGCAAGAAATCAAAATGGCTGTCTGAGGAAGCTTTACAAATAGCTAAGGAGAGAAGGGAAGTGAAAGGCAAGGGAGAAAGAGAAAGATACACCCAATTGAATGCAGAATTCCAGAGAAAAGCTAGAAGAGATAAGAATGCCTTCTTAAATGAACAGTGCAAACAAATAGAAGAAAACAATAGAATGGGGAGGACCAGAGATCTTTTCAAGAAAATTGGGGATATGAAGAGAACGTTTCATGCAAAGTTGGGTATGATAAGGGACCAAAATGGTAGGGACCTCACAGAAGCAGAAGAGATTAAACAAAGGTGGCAAAATTATACAGAACAACTATACAAGAGCGAGCTTAACATCCCTGATGACCACAATGGGGTAGTTACTGACCTGGAGCCAGACATCCTGGAATGTGAAGTCAAATGGGCCTTAGGAAGTCTGAGCAACAATAAAGCTATTGGTGGTGACAGCATTCCAGTTGAACTATTCAAAATCTTAAAGGACGATGCAGTAAAAGTGCTACACTCAATATGCCAGCAAATTTGGAAAACTCAACAATGGCCACATGATTGGAAAAGGTCAGTTTACATTCCAATCCCAAAGAAGGGCAATGCCAAAGAATGTTCAAACTACCGTACCATTGCACTAATTTCTCATGCTAGCAAAGTTATGCTCAAAATCCTACAAGCTAGGCTCCAGCAATATGTGGACCGAGAACTTCCAGAAGTACAGGCAGGATTTCGAAGAGGCAGAGGAACTAGAGATCAAATTGCCAATATACGCTGGATCATGGAGAAAGCTAGGGAGTACCAGAAGAACGTATACTTCTGCTTCATCGACTATGCTAAAGCCTTTGATTGTGTGGAGCACAACAAATTGTGGCAAGTTCTTAAAGAGATGGGAATACCAGAGCATCTTATTTGTCTCTTGAGAAATTTATATGCAGGTCAAGAAGCAACAGTGAGAACTGAACATGGAATCACTGACTGGTTCAAAATTGAGAAAGGAGTTCGGCAAGGCTGTATACTGTCACCTTGCCTATTTAACTTGTATGCGGAGCACATCATGAGAAATGCGGGATTAGAGGAGTCACAAATTGGGATCAAGATTGCAGGGAGAAATATCAACAACCTCAGATATGCAGATGATACCACTCTAATGGCAGAAAGTGAAGAGGAACTAAAGAGCCTGTTGATGCGGGTGAAGGAGGAGAGTGCAAAAGTTGGCTTGAAACTCAACATCAAGAAAACAAAGATCATGGCATCCGGCCCTCTCAATTCCTGGCAAATAGATGGGGAAGAAATGGAGATAGTGACAGATTTTATTTTCCTGGGCTCCAAGATCACTGCAGATGGGGACTGCAGCAAAGAAATTAAAAGACGCTTGCTCCTGGGGAGGAAAGCTATGGCAAATCTAGACAGCATCCTAAAAAGCAGAGACATCACCTTGCCAACAAAAGTGCGTTTAGTCAAGGCTATGGTATTCCCAGTTGCAATGTATGGCTGCGAAAGTTGGACCATAAGGAAGGCAGAGCGTCAAAGAATTGAGGTTTTTGAACTCTGGTGCTGGAGAAGACTCTTGCGAGTCCCTTGGACTGCAAGGCGAACAAACTGGTCAGTCCTAGAGGAGATCAGCCCTGACTGCTCTTTAGAAGGCCAGATCCTGAAGATGAAACTCAAATACTTTGGCCACCTCATGAGAAGGAAGGACTCCCTGGAGAAGAGCCTAATGCTGGGAGCGATCGAGGGCAAAAGAAGAAGGGGACGACAGAGAATGAGGTGGCTGGATGGAGTCACTGAAGCAGTAGGTGCAAGCTTAAATGGACTCCGGGGAATGGTAGAGGACAGAAAGGCCTGGAGGATCATTGTCCATGGGGTCGCGATGGGTCGGACAAGACTTCGCACATAACAACAACAAGTCCCAATATATACATCAATTTCTCATGTAATATGTTCTTTCCCCTTTCTTTATTTTATTTTTCAGCATATGGTACATTTTCCTCTGATTTGTCCCCTCAAATCTTGTGTTGTATTGAGATTAAAAGTATATAAGATTAGTGGTCCCTCTAGTTTAACTTCCTGTGTCACCCAGTGGCCATCTCCATAGCCTCTGCACAGTAGTATCTGTCCATGCCGAGGCCTGCCCCATCACCTGATGTCCTGCTGCCTTCTCTCTGTTGACTGAGTGTGGACGATCCTCGCAAGCTCTTCTGTGCTGCATTAAGTAGGTACCATGGGCGGGCATTGGGGGTACTGACTGGGGTGTGGGGGACTGCTGCTGGTTTTCCTGCACATGCAACAGACCCCACCAGTAGCAGGCAGTCTTGTGGCTACCTCCTGTGCCCCTCAAATCTCCCCATCAAGTGATACCCAGGGCATGTGCTCTCCAGTCTTCTAGTACAGCAGCTGGATTTAGTGATACATCACATATACAAATCAATAGGTCAACAGCTTTACATTTTAGTTCCCTAAGAACTCTTGGGTATATTCTATCAGAACCAGGAGAAATATAAGTTTTTAATTCCCCATATAGTTTCGAGAACTTAATTTCTTTTCATCTCATTTTAGTCAGTTCTTCTGACTCTCATTCTGAAAACAGTGGCTATGGCAGGGGTACATACCCAACACTTTCTACAATGAACACGAAAACAAAGAATTCATTGAGCTTCTCTGCCATCTCCGATCTTCCTCTAGCAATCCCTTTATTTATCTAAAGACCCAAAATGCTTCTCTACCTGGATATATTCATCTTGATGCTTTTAGCAACTTGTCTTCAAATTTTCTTTTTGAATGCCTAATTATTGACTTACTGCTGCATTTATTGGGGCAAACCTTCCACTGTTTAAAAGACGCCTATTTACTTTGTATAGCATTATTGACTTGCATTGTTAACCATTCAGGCAATCCTTTATTCTTGGCAGTGCTTTTCTTAACCTGGGGAATATATTCTAACTGGGCTTCAGTGTGGTTTAAAATAATTTCCAAGCTTCCTCTAAGAATTTGACTCTCTTGTGTGTCCCTTTTTGACTCTCTTGTGTGTCCACCATCAGCAGAGCCCCTGCCCCCTCTCCCTCCCTCCTCCCCTCCAGAAACCCACCAACACTCCTGGACCTGTTTGTATTATTAGTGTTTAATATTATACGGTTACTCTGTTGCAGTCAGTTAATAATATTGTTATAGTTAGTTCCTGTATAATTTTTTCAGTTCTATGTAAACCGCTCTGAGCCTTCAGGAAGGGCAGTATATAAATGTAAATAAATAAATAAATAAATAAATAAATAAATAAATAAATAAATAAATAAATAAATAAATAAATAAATAAATAAATAAATAAATAATACATTTGCGAAGGGGATTTTATTGCCTCTATATTGCCTAACTAATATAGAGTTAATTATATCAGCTTTAAGTCAGGTCAGAATAATGTCAGAAATTAATGTTTGATCATTAGTTTATATATATATATATATTTCACAATACAATACCTTTATTGGCATAAAGCAGATAAGCAGGATAAGCAAAGTTAGTCAGGATACGTCAGACAGTTTAAATTTAAAAACTGAGGACAGAAATTCAGCCATAATAAAAGTGACGTCGGCATCCTTATCACTCAGTAAAAATTGGCAAATCAGGTCTCTTGAATGGTTTCTCCGTTTTGGTATAAGAGGTATAATATGCCTTCTCTGTTCAGTGAACAAGGGACAATCCAATAAAATGTTTATAGATTAAGATAGATCACTACACTTAGATGCTTACAGGAATCTAAATTCATTTAAATTGTGATGGAAGCCGCAGTCTATTAGGTTCCCTGATGAGTTACCTATGTGATCCTCCTATTAGCAATTGGGCATTTTGCATTCACGTTTTACATTGTGAGACATCCATGGAACTAAGGTGTACCTCTTTGAATACAATGTGCGTGAAGAGGCTTTAAAATACAAAAGGGTTTCTACTAAGCTAAGCAATAATCACTGTAGTTGTCTCCTTGAATAGTTTGGTATAGACCAATGGTATCCTCCCAGTTGTGAATACCTATTAGTGATACATTGCAAGACCTTCTTTTTCACCCTCCAATGCCACATGCATAGGAGGAGTAATAAAAAGGCCGTAGAATTACAATCATATATATAAATGAAAAAGGTAAGAAAAAGAGTTGGGTTTTATACCCCACTTTCCACTGCCCAAAGGAGTCTCAAAGTGGCTTTCAATCACCTTCCTCTCCCCACAACAGGCACCCTGTGAGGTAGTGAGGCTGAGAGAGTTCTGACAGGACTGCTCAGTCCAAACAGCGCTATTAGGGCTGTGATGAGCCCAGGGTCACCCAGCTGGCTGCATGTGGAGGAGTGGGGAATCAAATCCAGCTCGCCAGATTAGAAGTCACCGCTCTTAACTACTACAGCATGCTGGCTCTCTGGTAACATTCTAGCACACAGTGAGAAGGAATGTCTTTTGTCTATCAAATACCATGAGGGAGGGAGGGAGGGAGAGAGAGAGCATAGGAAACACTGTTTTGAAGAAAGGGTGGAGGGGGATTTCCATGTCTTTCCACTCTATAAATAACAAACAATCCTATTAGATATAAATCATTCATTAGAAGTACAGTATACTTTTCTAGGCAGAAATTATTAGTCATAAACCAGATAATAGCATCATTTTAAAAAGCTGAGATCATAACTACAAATAAGTTTAAACATGAGCAGACATTACCATTTAAACTGACTTTAAAGCTTTGAGAAGCCATGAGCCAAAATCTGAACTGAAGTGGAAAGGATTTCAAGGAGCTGTGGTATGTGTGTGTCTGTATATCAATTCTTAGTTTTGAATAAATTTCTGTCACTTTGTGGCAGTAAGCATGAGGGACGCTCTGGCTTCCAGTTTAAAAGGCTTAAATTCTGTTTTCTTGCTATTGTTCTCAATGAAATATTAATGCTGTCCCGTCATTTTATGCTGTTTCTTCAATACGGTATTCACCTTTAATTAATTATTTCCCGATATGCTTTAAATGCATAGGTTTTAAAATGCAGATACTATAATATTCATACTGCCTGAAAATCCATTAGGAAAAAAACTGCTACTGTATTCTACACCATAATGACATGTCCGATGTATTCAAATGAGTAGCCATGTTGGTCTGAAGTAGCACAATAGAATCAGAGTCCAGTAGCACCTTTAAGACCAACAAAGATTTATTCAAGGCGTGAGCTTTCGAGTGCAAGCACGCTTCGTCAGACTAAGAACTGACCATCATAACAGTAGGAAAGCTCACACCTTGAATAAATCTTTGTTGGTCCTACTGGTGCTACTGGACTCTGATTTTATGTCTGATGTAGAGTTTTTAAAATGTGCCTGCTATTTTTCCGGGGGGGGGGGGGTGAAATGGAAGACAGATGATGAATAGAAATGATTATGAAGTGGTAACTGACACTGATATCTTTTGAAGTTTTGTTTTTATTCTGTAAGATGCCTGAGATAGTTTTCTCTAGAGGTGGCATAATTTTTTCTAAATAATTAAGTAAATAAACTAACCATCTGTATCATCCAACCAAGTGGAGGAGACGAACAGTGGTAGAGTGCACGCTTTGTATGCAGGAGATCTGAGGTTCACTCCTTGAGATACGCATTTAATGAATTTTAGCAGATGTTGAGAAAGACTTTTCTATGCCTAGGACCCTGGGATCCCAGTTGGCAAGATGATACAGTTGATCAGCTTACTGAGTGGTTTTGATTACATGCGTGCCACACAGAGAACTAATCAGAATCTTTTTTTTCCTATGTGAAATGGAAGTCCTTCCCAATTCTACACGAGCTACACTAAGATTACAGCTCAGTGCACCCACATCCTTCTTTTTTCTACCATGGAGGGCTAAATTGTTATCAAGCTGTTCTCTGGGTGTCAAATAAACCCACAAACTGCTGCAGCCAGTTCAGGAGTAGTGTATGTTTCCACAATGTTGCTGTATTGAACTACTATGGTACAGATCGTTATTCTCCATTCCTTGGTGTACTTGATACTGAATTAGTAAGTATTTATCCATCAATGTGCAAATGATCCAGATGAGGATTAAAATATGGGTCTGGCCAAAGATAAATAAAGTTACCCATTTTTGAACCAATATTTATAGTTCCCCTTAATTCTATGTATCTAAATCCAGTACAGCTAGAAATGCATTTCTATCCGCTTCCATAATCAAGCAAAACTGTGCCATATACCTTTGGAAAATACAGATATTAACCAATGCAGCAAAATATGACACTGATTATTTCAAGCTACAGAGTGGTTCAGTGTAGCCATATTTGCCTGACTACAACATACCCTAGCATTATTTCCCCTCCCGATGAGCACATAGCCCCTTCTCATGTTTCTCCATCAGTTTAGGCCCCTAATAGGGAGAGGATGAGCCCATTGATGTCGGCGCATGGAGGCCTGCTAGTGGCATGCCTTTGGATTTAGTCGCCTAGCAGCAGCCATTCGTGTTATGTGGGCTTTCTTTTGGGGGGCATTGCCCACCCCTGAAACTGACTTCAGGCATTTTTCACTGCCTGTTCTGCATGAATAGCCACAGGCTTCTTGCCAATTGTCCCCCCCTGTTTGAAAGCCAGCCTCAGCCAAAGACCTTTTTAAGTGTGATCCCAGAGTGCCACACAGGCTTTCAGGGCATTGTTGTCGAGATGAGGGCCCTGCACTGGAAAGTGGGGTCAGAAGAGAAAGCACAATGAGGGGTGATGGAGGCTTCATGCAGTCCTCAGATACCCGCCTGTTTATTAATTTACAAAACTAATGTCACTGTCTTTAGAGGAGAGATTGAGTGAAAAAGATGCCCTTTGAAGAAGGTCATCCTATTGCACTGATGTTTTTTAAAATACAAGCAAATACAATTAAAAAAACAACAACTAGAAACACCAATAAAATGTTGACGAGCTGGATGCTGTTCAGAATATAGTAGTTAAGGAAACATTTATTTTCAGGGCCTTTTCAGATACAATTCCCTTTTTACGAGAAATGTTTAGTTAGAAAGCCAGCTAACTGCTTTGGGCAGAAACATCTGCCCTCCCTTACATAGTTTGATTCAAGGGGGTAGCCGTGTTGTTCTGAAGCAGCAGAACAAATGGAGAGTCCTGGGGTACCTTTGAGACCAACACATTTTTATTCAAGGTAGGAAGTATTGCATCTGAAGAAGTGTGTGTGCACACGAAAGCTCATACCTTGAATAACTTTGTTGGTCTTAAAGGTAGCACTGGACTCTCCATTTGTTCCCTTACATAGTTTGTTAGCCAAAATGGCACAATACTGAAATCTCTGTGGATAGAACTGCTGTTTGCTGAGCAAAATGTCTTTCGAAGTGTGTTGGCTGGCAACTAGGGGGACTGTGACAGTCTCTTTCTTTACTCATGCTCATACCCACTCACACACGTGTCGTTAGGATATGCAAACAGCACGGATTTTTCAGGGAGCCCAAAGTTTTTGTAAGAAATAGCTATAATGTGTGAATATGGAATTGACACAGCTAGCAGAAATCTCATGGATGGGTGGACTAGAAAGATGAGACAGTGCCTCCTGAAAAACCAAGTCACAAAATGCCACTTAATTTCAAGTAGGTCTGGTATGAGTACCTGGGTTCTATACCTCTGGGGGGGAAAGGAATACAAGGACTTGTTGAAGGTAGCTCAGGTGGCCATGTAGAACCACTGGGCTTACCTATCACTGATACTGAGCTTTTGCTTTCTTTCTGGCTGAGATTGGTTCCAAGAGTTTCCCAGAAGAGGTATATCACTACCACAGTAATATTTCTTTTCACCTAAAAGCAACATTTCTTATTTCCTGCATTCTTATTTCCTGCATTTGGTCATGATAAAACAAAAACTAGACAATGAGGATGATCCTTAGAGATCACTACAGACGCTCTTGGTTAGATTAATAGCAGCATGAAAAAGTAAGATATACTTTTAATATATTTTAATACATAACACTAGAATAGTGTTAAGAGCAGATCTACACTACTGATTTATGTTATTTTCATGCTACATTATTGTCATGGCATTATCTGACCAGGATAGTCCAGGCAAATCTGAACTTGTCAGATCTTGGAAGGTAAGTAGGGCCAGCCCTATCTAGAACTAGGAAGGATGGCCTGCAGGGAATCCCAGGGTTGTGACACAGGGATGGATAATGACAAACGACCTCCAAATGTCTCTTTCCTGGCAGCCAGACAATCTTAGGATCTCCTGGCTATATTACCAACATGCCATATAAAACAAATAAATAAAGTCATGGTATTCCCCAAAAAACTACCAACAATGATTCTCACCCCTTATGTGGAACACATCCACATAAGAGGTGAGAATACTTGTCCCCTGCCATCTCCCGCCTTACCTATCCCTTCCCCCTCATTACCTTTAGGGGCAGGAGGGTCACCAATGTTTGGCAGTCCGCCATCTCAGATACCTGTGGCTCTCTGCTGTGGGGCTCCTTTAGAGCGCCCCTGGCTGTGACAGCCTCCAGGGGCAGTGCTGCTGGGGCTGCCCCAGCCCCTGTGATTGCCACCTCATGAGGCATGTCCATGTTTCCATTTCACCGAGCACACCAGAAGATGTGTTCCACATCAATACTCCTGGAATTATAGTTTAATGATGGAGCTAAGAATGTCCAACATTCCTAGCTGTCTTCTCAGAAGGCTAACTGCCAGGACTCCCAGGGGAGGGGTAGTGGCAGAAATCAGAACAAAGGAGTCTGTATAGGAGATGTTCCCTAGGAATGTACCACTCATTTGAAATGCACCATCAGAGCACTATTTCCAATAGTGCAGGTCAGGTGGCAGAGCTGTTCTAATAATTGTGTGTATCATCGTGAACAGTTTCCTGGAAGAAATTTCTCAACATTCATATGTAGTAATTCTTTGGTTAATGCTGGTCTTGATATCCAGAGAAGGTGTTCTTGTTTCATTGTTCACTAGGGTAAAATCCACTGAGGATGAGAAGCACAGTTGACGCCTTGGTACCAGGTTTTGTCCCTGTTACAGGAGTATATTCAAGATATCAGAGAAGCATGCTGAAATGTTATGAGCATCAAGTAGCCTACATACTTGCTGTCTTCTTCTAAACCTTCTGTGCTTGTGTACTTGTAGTAATTACTACACAGGTAAGCTGAGGATGGAGGATGTACTTATTTATATATTCATTCAGAATAGTCTGAATATTCTATGCTGCCACCAAATTCCTCTGCTGCCAAGGAAATAGCTCCCAGAATGCTAAATCCCATAGAAGGGTAACTTCTTGCCATGCCAGCCACTAGCAGGCACCTACATGCATGGATGGGCTGGCCCTGACCTCAATGCCCTTCCCCTCCTGGGGCTACTACTGCTCTGGGGGGGGGGGCAGGTTTGCCACAAACTAACTGTATGGCAGCATGCAGTTTTCTTTGCATGAACTGTTGTCCAGTGACCCCCAGGAGTGCTGGCCCGTACACCAGCAGCCAGAATCCCTGGGCTAGAGTACTCCAATACCTAGGAAGGAAGCAGGGTTTCCAAACTGGAGTCCTTATGCTAATATGACTTCTCTTCAAAGCCCTGACTCTTGCAAGCCTACCCCACAATGCATTGCAAAGCTGCAGCCAGCAGTGTGTGTGTGTGTGGGGGGGTGCATGTGCAAGGCTCCATAGTGACCAGAGGTTAGGTATCTGACTGCTGAGTGATAGGGCTGGCCATTTCAGTCCCGTGATGCAATTTCACCTGTCCCGACCAGCCACTGTATGTCACTGATGAACCAACTGTTCTACAAACCCATTCCTTGGGTACACCCCTCAGAAGAGTGGTGTATATCCCCTGAGTACACAAAGGTCCTGGCTAATGCTGCCAGGGAATATACCTGGAATGACTCACCTTGCATTCCCATACCATTCTGACTTGTGGGCGCTGTCCTCTTTACCCTGCCAGAGGATTCATCAGAAGATAGAGTGCCATGTGTCATGTTCTGATGCTTATGGCCTACTGGTAACCTCTTCCAAGCTCTAAACCATACAGAGGGTTCCACACAGTGCCCACCTGCATCCTCCTGGGATCATCTGCTCGAGAAGGGACTTGCAACATAATCCCTTAGCTGGCCTGCACCCCCCCCATCAGCCATACTTGGTCAGAAAGTAGCCTCTGAGATTGCTGGGTCCCAGCAGGGAGCCCCTGTGGGTGCAGAGGGAAGGCTGCCATGGAACCGGTTGGTAACCATTTTGCCTAAGCTGGGGACCAGATGCCAGGTGTTACCAGCCCACACAACAGCCTACCATTGCAGGATCCAGGTAAAACCCCAGCCCTGAGAACTCCTGGGGCATGAGCTCCTCAACCCATCCAGGAACATCCACCCTGCAATGGCATAAAAGGAACCTCACTAATGTATGCATCAGCAGCAGCACCGCCTAACGGCAGCATTGCTACAAGAAGCCTGAGCCCATGTAGGCATTGAGATGTAAAAAAGGGGGAAGGGGGAGAAGGGCTATCACCTCACCACTGCCTCATGCCGCAATGTGGGATATTCAAGGTAAGAGCCTGCTTCCATGCCCCAATCATGTTGACTGGTGGGTTCTGCCACCGGACTGCTGTTGCGTCCAACCTAGTTCAGCCTTTGAGATGGGTAATCTCCATGAGCCACCATCCGCAGTGCTGCCAGCCACTCCCCTAGCAGCCACCCATAAAAAAGGCTAGCAACGAGATGGCCTAACCAAGCCTCCCAGCCCAACCAACTTGCCATATGTGGGTCCCTTGGTATTGCAGGAAGCAAGCCGCTCACTTGGCAACTCACTCACTGGGAGTCCGGGGGGGGGGGCTGTCCAGCAGCATCAAAGCTGCTCCATGCTCCAGTGGCTGCCAAACCACCACCACCCTGGCCAAAGGGGGGGGGGGAACTGTGCCAAATCTTAGGCATCCCAGCTTGCTGTGGCCGCCAGCTGGGAGAGGGAGAAGCCACCATCCAGCCACCCCTCCCCCATGGAATGCACAGAAGCTGATGCCAAGGCGTGATCCAGTAAAGCAGTGGTTGGCAGCGGGGCCAAGACTGGCTACTGCCAGGGCTGAGCTGGGCCCAGTTGGTGGACACTGCTTGGGCTGGGTCAGGTACAGTTACATGATGATTAAGGCTGGGCTGGGTTCAGTTGTATGAGGGTTAGGGGCCAAGACACATTCAGTTGCATGGTGGCCACAAGGCAAGGCCAAGTGGTGTGGGTAATGAGTATCCTATGGTTGATTTCAAGGCCAGTTCAGAATTAGATATGTGTTATACACTGGTTGATGCATATTGTTTTATTGTTGTTGCTATAATACAGTGTTTCCCCTGTGGTTCAATGATAGAGCACCTGCTATGTAAGTAGGAAGTCCTATGCTCAACACTTCTCACCTCCACTGAAAGGATTAGTGAAACCTGGAACCTGGGAAGCTGGAGAGCTGCTTTCAGAATAGACAATATTGACTTTAAGGCACCAATAGTTTGATTTAAGAACCTCTTGTGGCGCAGAGTGGTAAGGCAGCAGACATGCAATCTGAAAGCTCTACCCATGAGGCTGGGAGTTCAATCCCAGCAGCCGGCTCAAGGTTGACTCAGCCTTCCATCATTCCGAGGTCGGTAAAATGAGTACCCAGCTTGCTGGGGGGGGGGGGTAAACGGTAATGACTGGGGAAGGCACTGGCAAACCACCCCGTATTGAGTCTGCCATGAAAACACTGGAGGGCATCACCCCAAGGGTCAGACAAGACAGGTGCTTGCGCAGGGGGTACCTTTACCTTTTTTTTTAGTTTGATTTTATAGACAAAATCTTCTTGTGTATTGTATTGTGATTCAATATTTTTGGTCCCTCCGATAGTCTGTCCAGAGGAAGGGGCCAATCGGCACCCTTCCTCATCCCGGACACATCCCGCCTCCCAAGCCCTTACCCTTTTATTTAGACCGCAGTGCCCGCGGTGCCGCGGGCTGTGTTAAGATTATATTATATTATATTATATTATATTATATTATATTATATTATATTATATTATATTATATTATATTATATTATATTATATTATATTATATTATATTATATTATATTATATTATATTATATTATATTAGGGGCAAAGCCCGTTGTATCCAAGAATACAACAGGTGCTAGAGCTTGGCAGTGGGAAGAGGAAGGGGAGGAGTTGTCCATTCTGTAAGGGCATGGGATTGAATGTGTGTGTTGTGTGGAAGGTTGTGGTGGCGTTAATGTGACCAGATTTTAACATTGGTAAAGCAGGACACCATTGACTGGGGGGGGGGGTTTCTTGATTAAAAATTTGGTCTATATGGTGCAACAAAAAGTTTCATAGAATGCATAGAGCACAAAAAAGGATTGTAATATATATATTTTAATTTCAACATTTTGAAGTACAATTTGCAAGGTACCACCAGATGTCCCTCCAAAAGTGGGACAATCTGGTCACCTTAGGTGGCATGGTGGCAAATGAGGGCATGGGTTTGGAGATATGGGTGTCAAGAACCTGTGGTTTGGAATGTTCGCTGAGTGTGGGACAGGACTGACCTTTGGGAATTGTGGCATAGTGGTTACAGATGAGCTTTCCAGAGCTATGTCTTCAGATACGTGAAGGGAAAATCAGACTGGAGACTCTTCAGTTCTCTGCATCTCTCTCTGCATCTCTCTCTTCCTCTTTTGCAGCAGGAGCGATAGGAGGGACTGAGGGCTCGTGTTGGGTCTGGCAGGGCTCTGTGTCTCTCTCTCTGTCTCTGGCGTGTCTGAGAGGAATGTGGCTAGCATCCTGGGAGGGAGGGTGGGAGCTGTACAGGCAGGGCCCTATTCCAACTTGGACAGCCAGACATGTTCCACCCCATCAGGCTGTTTCACAAATATATAGAGGAACCATGGATTATAAAGGGTTCTTATATGCCGCTTTTCTCTACCCGAAGTTGTCTCAAAGCAGCTTATAATCCCCTTCTCTTTCCTCTCCCAACAACTGGCACCCTGTGAGGTAGGTGAGGCTGAGAAAGCCCTGATATTACTACATATTACTACAAAAATTATGCATAGAGATTGGGCAATCCCTCTAAGTACTAAAAGAGAGCCAGTTTGGTGTAGTGGAGTCTCAAAGCAGCTTACAGTTGCCTTCCCTTTTCTCTCCCCACAGCAGACACCCTATGAGGTAGGTGAGGCTGAGAGACCCCTGATATCACTGCTGGGTCAGAACAGCTTTATCAGTGCCGTGGTGAGCCCAAGGTCACCCAGCTGACTGCATGTAGTGAGCACAGAATTGAACCCAGCTTGCCAGATTAGAAGTCCACACTCCTAACCACTACACCAAACATACTGTATCCCCTTTCTCTGTATAACTATATATCATTCCCTCTTGTTTCTTAGTCATTTCCCACCTAAATTAAATAGCATCAAACCATTTATTTTTAGCTCCAGAGAATGGTGATCCAAGCCACAGTCATTGTGCTTGCCATTTTATATGAGTTTAACAGCTCTACCACAATCAATTGTGGGGGGGGGGTGCCACTTCCTTGCCTAAATGATGCTTCCCAGCTGAGCTGTTATAAGTTCAGATACTATGGAGGTGAAGATTCTGCTGTAACAGCTCAGCTGGGGAGCATCATTTAGGCAAGGAAGTGGCACCCCTGGACACAATACAGTCCAGAATCCCATTTCCCTTTTTAGCCACCGATTCACACTGCTGACTCATGTTCAATGTATGGTCTACTAAGACTCCTAGATCCTTTTTGCACATGCTACTGCCAAGACAAGTCTCCCTCATCCTATATTGGTGCATTTGTTTTTTCCTACCTAAATGCAGAACTTTACATTTGTCCCTATTAAACTTCATTTTATTCAATTTAGCCCACTTCTTGAGCATATCAAGATCATCCTATATTCTGATTTTGTTTTCGGTTGTGTTTGCTACCCGTCCCAATTTAGTATCGTCTGCAAATTTTATAAGTATCCCCTCTAATCCCTCATCCAAATCACTTATAAATATGTTGAACAACACAGGCCCCAGGACAGACCCCTGGGGCATTTCACTTGTCACTCTATTCCAAGAGGATGCTGAACCATTAACAAGTACCCTCTGTCAATCCATTATTGATCCACCTGACAGAATTAGGATCCATACCACATTTTATCAACTTATCAACAAGAATATCATGTGGAACTTTATCAAAAGCTTTACTGAAATCCAGATAAACTATGTCCATGGCATTCCCCTGATCCAACAAGGTAGTCGAAAAAAAGAGATAAAGTTGGTCTGACATGACTTGTTCTTGCGAAACCCATGCTGAGTCTTAGAAATCACAGCTTTCAGTTCCAGCTGTTCAAGAACTGAGCGTTTGATTATTTGTTCCAAAATTCTGCCAGCTACAGATGTCAGGCTGACGAGTCGATAGTTACCCAAATCCTCCTTTTTCTCTTCTTGAAGATGGGGACAACCTTTACCCGCCTCCAATCATCTGGCACTTCACCTGGGTGTAAACTGCATGGAGCTTTTATTCCAACCCCAGATCGATTCAGTCCCTGCCCTCTACACAGAATGCGATTTCCGTTTGGATTTGGGGCAATTTAAATTTTCCTTCTGCAGCAAGAAGGATTGATCCAGAGTGACCCTACCTTTATTGTGCGATATCTCAGACTGCTTTTAAGCCTGAATAAAGAAAGATCCGTGGTAGAGAACCTCTGATAGGCTATACCTGGTCATGTGACAGGCTTGCCTTAAAGGAGAAGCCCCTAACTTCTCTCAACTTCTGTCGGTCCTGGATTTTTCCTCCCTCCTCTGCCTTTTTCGATCCTCTCCCCCACCCCTCCAAGAAAAGAAAGAGGCTCCCTTCTTGGCTTCTTCCCCCCCCCCTTCAAGAAAAGAAAGAAAGAGGCTTCAAGAAAAGAAAGAAAGAGCCCCCCCCACCGCCTTCTGAGCCTCCCTAACCACGTGCAGAAGACGTTCCTGTTTCAATGGGGGGGGGGGAGAGGAAGACCTGAGTTCAAAGCGATCTGAATTCAACAGGATTGACAATGGAATAAAGAAAGTATGTGCTGACTCTGCCCTGTTCTCCAAGAAGTGTCAAAAATAATGAACCGAGGTTCAGAGATAATATCTGCAAGTCCTTTTAGTATCCTTGGTACTAAAAATAAGAAATGATTTAAATAAGAAATTATTTATATTTCCAAAAAACAAAAGCCATCAACATTAATCAAGTGGTTTGAAATATATAATTCCTCCTCCCCACACACTTATAATATCAGCCAAAGAAAGAGGATTCTGTAAGAGGAGAGGAAAGATGTCATGAATTCCTTCATTGAGCCAGTTTGAGTAAATATTTCACCTGTGTATCCCCTCCCCTCTTCCATACAACTTAAGTTGATGTTGCTTTCACACACTAAATAAGGTAATTTCCATGCACTTTTCAACTGGATTTTACTGTGTGAAATGGCAAAATCCACTTGCATACAGGCAGTGAAGTGGATTGAAACTGCATTATTTAGCATATGTGAAAGCACCCTAAGAATTTAACTGGCACGAGAATTGAGAGAGGAGGGCAGGTGCGAGGGCAGGCAAAACACTAGCAGGACTGTTGTGCATTTCTTCTTTTCAGACAGGCTTGCCCCTGTTTGTGCCTCATTGTTAACCACAACAAGAAAGGGGAAGTGGATTCTACCACTTTCCCCCATCGCAGGGCAAAGGGGACAGAAACTCATGCCAACCACTGGAGAGCTACAGGTTGTTGCTGGCATCATAAGGAAGCAGCATTAAAACCCACAAGCAATGATAGGCTGGGCAGGGGCAAATTCCTCATGTGGAAATGGTCTCGCTTTAACAGCCAGTATTTGAGCCACAGGCATCTTCTCTCCACCCACAACACACATGGCTAAGGATAGAAATATTCCCTCCCTTCATTTCTTTTTAGCTAAAGCTGCAAAGTCAGGATACTAAAATCACCTTAACTTCCAGTATGTTGTCTGTTTCAATAATCCATAGGTTGAGAGCAGGGTTTTTAGGCAGAACTTCCACAGATCCCAAGGGAAAAAAATAAACTAAGGCAATGAAAGGGTGCTTCTGCATAGTGGTTACATTTTCTAAAGTTCCAGAGAAAAAAAGCAGAGTTGGCAGTTGGAGTGTGCAATATTTTTTTATCCAGTACTTTTCAGATTGAGTTTACTGGATTAAAAAAAAATTACAAAAACAAACAAGCATAACCAGTCCTTGTTTAGTTGCTACAAAGAACTGACTGAACTTGAGAACCTGACTGCCTGAGCATCTTCATGGCAGCCCCAGGGGCACATGGCCCCCTCCAGAAAATCCTGGGAGGCTTCAGTGCTGCTGCCCTTCCTTCCTTCCCACCCCCCTCCCATGGTAATTTATACCCCGCCTCTGAAAGACGAATGAACTAAACTATCTCCTGACCAGAAATGAAAAGACCTGTGGGTCTAAAAATTTAATAGCTGTTTTATCTCATGCCTCAGTGACGTTTTTCAATATTTCCAATGTAAAACTGGGATAATTGGGAAATGGAGGCAGCTTAGCAACAACCAATCCCAACCTAAACAATACATTATAGAAAAATCACAGAATCACAGAATCATAGAGTTGGAAGGGGCCATACAGGCCATCTAGTCAAATCCCCTGCTCAATGCAGGATCAGCCCTAAGCATCTTAAAGCATCCAAGAAAAGTGTGTATCCAACCTTTGCTTGAAGACTGCCAGTAAGGGGGAGCTCACCACCTCCCTAGGCAGCCTATTCCACTGCTGAACTACTCTGACTGTGAAAAACTTTTTCCTGATATCTAGCCTATATCGTTGTACTTGAAGTTTAAACACATTACTGCGTGTCCTCTCCTCTGCAGCCAGCAGAAACAGCATCCTGCCCTCCTCCAAGTGACAACCTTTCAAATACTTAAAGAGGGCTATCATGTCCCCTCTCAACCTCCTTTTCTCCAGGCTGAACATTCCCAAGTCCCTTAACCTATCTTCATAGGGCTTGGTCCCTTGGCCCCAGATCATCTTCGTCGCTCTCCTCTGTACCCTTTCAATTTTATCTACGTCCTTCTTGAAGTGAGGCCTCCAGAACTGCACACAGTACTCCAGGTGTGGTCTGACCAGTGCCGTATACAATGGGACTATGACATCTTGTGATTTTGATGTGATGCCCCTGTTGATACAGCCCAAAATGGCATTTGCCTTTTTTACCGGTGCATCACACTGCCTGCTCATGTTTAGTTTACAACCCACAAGTACCCCAAGGTCTCGTTCACACACAGTGCTACCTAGAAGCGTATCCCCCATCCAGTAGGCATGCTTTTCATTTTTCTGACCCAGATGCAGAACTTTACGCTTATCTTTATTAAATTGCATCTTGTTCTCATTTGCCCAATTTTCCATTGTGTTCAGATCTCATTGAACTCTGTCTCTATCTTCCGGAGTATTTGCCAGTCCTCCCAATTTGGTGTCATCTGCAAACTTGATGAATAGTCCCTCCACCCCCTCATCTAGATCATTAATAAATATGTTAAAAAATACCGGGCCGAGCACCGAGCCCTGAGGTACCCCGCTACTCACCTCTCTCCAGTCTGATGAAACACCATTGACAACAACTCTTTGAGTGCGGTTCTCTAACCAATTCCCTATCCACCTAACTATCTGAAAATCCAGATTGCAGTCCTTCAACTTATCCATCAGAACATCATGGGGAACCTTGTCAAAAGCTTTACTAAAATCCAAGTAAATGACATCAACCGAATTTCCCCCATCCAGGAAACCTGTTACTTGGTCAAAAAAGGAAACCAGGTTGGTCTGGCAGGACCTGTTGGAGACAAATCCATGCTGACTTCCTTGGATCACCAAATTGTCCTCCAGATGTTTGCAGATCGCTCCCTTTAATATCTGCTCCATTATCTTCCCCACAATAGAGGTCAGACTCAGTGGTCTGTAGTTTCCCGGGTCATCCTTCCTCCCTTTTTTGAAGATCGGAATAACGTTTGCTCTTTTCCAGTCCTCCGGGACATCTCCAGTCCTTAAAGAGGTTCCAAAGATGATGGACAAGGGCTGTGCAAGTTCTCTGGAAAGTTCTTTGAGTACTCTCAGGTGCATTTCATCCGGACCAGGGGATTTGAACTCATCCAGTGCAGCTAAATGCCTCTCGACAACCTCTCTGTCCATGTTAACCTGCCAAATCACTAAAAATGTTTAGGATTTTTTAAATGGGTAAGATTTTTTAAAAGACATTCATTCAAAGTATATAGCATGAAAAAGTCTGAGGAGAAAAAAAACGTAGCCAATTTTGTGGAGCCCTGGGGGAAAAAATATCCTATTATGTACATAAATGAATAAAATGTGGTAAGACAGCAGAGAAGGCAGCAGTCTTTTGCTTTAGCATTGAGCATATTTTAAAGTTGCTTGTAGAAACCGAAGTATACATTTAAATTCAGTACATATGACAATTAATACTATTTTGTATTCTAAGTTATAAGTAATGAATTTATGTTGCTAAAGAAGCACAATATATTTAATATATTGTATATATTTTAATTTTTCCTAACCTCCAATGGAAGAAAAAAATAACCTGATACCAGAGAAAGCAGAGATGTTCTGGAGAAGTTTGCTTATTTGATCATAGAAGGGAATGTCTGAAGAGAATAGATTGTTTCCTCATTTTGTCTTTTTGTTATTTTGCCCACCTCAGGGACTGAACACTGTTTAGTTCAAGGTGTTGTACAAAGGGAACCGAATAGTCTGAGCCAGGAGTGGTTTAAAGATTTTAAGGATTCACGGGGCCCTAGCAAAGTACAATTGCAGTGGGAGCAGCCAGTCTGGAGACAGAAGGGCCCCCAAGAGTGGAAAGAGATGTGTGCCCTTAGAGGGAAAAGGGGGGGGAGAGAAAAATGCTATGGTCCTGTTCTTTGTGGGGAAAGCACCTTGTGGGGCCCCTGGAAGTGTAGGGCCCATAGCACATGCTAATGTGTGCTATGTGGATAAACTGGCCGTGGTCTGAGCCAGTATGAGTACTTATTATGTTGGATTACACATGTGAAAACACAAGGAATAGGATTTTACAAATATTCACTTCCAAGCAAGACAGAAGGTGCAAGGCAGTGATCCTCAGACACTTGAAGTTATTATAGCCCATTCACCTTCATGACAGCAGAAAATCACAGTAGCAATACAAGCTTGTCATCGCTTCATTGCATGATGAAACAGGAGAACAAGGCTTATGATGGGAAAAGCTTAATTTGAAATCTAATAAGAAAAGTCATTTCAAGCAGAGCTATAGATACTGTACTCATCCAGTGTACCATCACTAATATTGGACAATATTAGAGATTTGGTTAGATTCCAAGACCTGTCTCTCTTTTTTTGCATCCATTCACAAAGCTTCAACCCAATTTGCCATGATTCCGTCAAATGCTCACAGTCAAGTGTTTTCTCTGTGTGTTTGATTAAGAATATAAACATTTGGATCAGTTTCTCATCCACCAGAATTCTTTGGTTAGTTGTGTCGAAATTATAATGGCAAATACCAACACAGCTCATATATGTCTAGATTCTTTTCTGAAACTGAACACAATAAATGGAATGCTTTTCAAATATTTCAGGATGGCAAAGTACAGCACAATTACTGGCTGTAATTCTGCATTAACCTGATAACCACTCCTTAAACATTAATTTCTTTTATACTAGTAGATATGAGTCTCCAATTTCTTAGCTTTCCAGACCCAAGCATTAATTAATCAGTGTTTTGAGTCTTTCTGGTGGCATTCGGTACCAGTGAAAACACTAAAGGTCCTTAATCTGTTGAACTGTACCGGCAATTCCACGTGTGGTGTTTGCCACTGTAGCCCTATGCAGCCCCTGATCTCATGGGCACTCATTGTATGGGGAACGGGAAAGAGTACAAACATGCTGGCCTAACTCCCTACCTCTGTGGTCTGCACAGAGTGACTGTTTGGAAGAAGTGTCTGCATGCATACCCTTTCTCTCTGATCAGCAACATTCCAATGCCTATATCACTGATCATGGGGGGAGGGGATGTATGGGCACCTCATTCCTCCATTTAGTTGCCCCACAAAAACTAGTTGGTGGTGGTATGGAGGCAAGGGGTGGGGGCATTGCAATTGTGCCTGCTGTCTCTCCATGCACAGTATGTGCCTGTTGGGTCACCTACATAAGGCTTGGGTTTCTTGGTGCACATTTACATCTTGAATTTGAATGAAATAGGGGGAAAAAGGATCTCCATATCACTCCTTAACCACTAACCGATTATCAAAGAACTGAATTCATTCAGGGCAAGTGCATTACAGCAATGCAGGGTCAAGATAGTATTTCTTAAGTCCTTGGTGCTGGAAGCGCCTCCCTATGGCTTTGCAGGAAGAAACTGCTTCACAAAGAGTGTCTCTTTCCCAAAGAGCTGGGGTAGGATCTGGGCAGACCCAAGTCTTAATCCTCACTCTACAGTTGAAGTTTGCTTCCAGGATATGCTGACTTCTCAGTCCTCAAGTCTAGAAGAAGAGAATACCATGCTTTTCACTACCCAAAGGAGTCTCAGAGTGGCTTACAAACATATTTCCCTTTCTCTCACTGCAACAGAAATCCTGGCCTATTCTGCATGGGTGGAAAAGACCGGAGCAACATCAGTATGGACCCAGGACTAATCCCTGTGTTCATATAATGTCGCCGCCAAGCAGCTGCCCTCCCGGACCTGGCGCAGATCAGGCTCCAGAATCCCCGTGCATTCCCTTAGCCTGCTGTGGGGACAGGCCCATTTGGACAGGGAAACACTGGGCATTCCAGGCCCAGCTCTTCCCTGCCCTACAGTTTCACATAGGGGGCAGAAAATGCCCCGGTCAGCTTCATGATGCTTTGTGTGCCTCAGAGTGGACCAGGCCATTTTTTTTATTTGGCAGGAATCTCACCTTCCTGCCAAATAACCCCCAAGCCCCCCCCTCACGCAGATAAAACATTCCACCATCACTGTGTTTCCTGGGGGCTGGGGACACAGACAGCTGTGATGCATGCAGCTTTGCAGCAATGCACCAGTAGGGGCCCAGGTTAGCTACCACCATGCAAAATGGGCCCTTGTGAAGTAGGTGGGGCTGATAGAGCTTTAAGAGAACTACACTGCAAGAACTGCCCTAAGAGAATGGTGACTACCCAAGGTTACCCAGCTATCTGCATGTGTAGGAGTGGGGAATCAAACCCAACTCTCCAGATTGGACGGTACTGCTCTTAACCATTACACGATGCTAACCAACAGCAACTTAGTTATTATTGGACAGAAATTCAGTTTGTTAGCCCCCATACTATTACTTTATCCATGTATCTATTCAAGATTCCCACAGACTTAGTTCAGGGATTAATACATATTGGTGACACCTCATTCCAAATTCTGGAAGGATCTCCCCCATGAAGACAGCTTGAGGAAACAGATAGAATCCAATGGGACCTTATAGCACAAATAACAAATAACAAAAGGCAGAGCAGCAGTCCCTCCGCACCACATCCTTAATAGTCAACCAAATCTCCAGGAATTTCTTAACCTAGGGTTGGCAACCCTCATTCCTGTCCTTGTTTGTGATGTATAGGAACTAGTAGTTTCATGATAATGTGTCACCATATTCTCTTTGCTTTAATGAAACGTAATGGAAGATAGTTCATCCATGATTCTGATTATCTGAGAGTCACAGTAAAATCTGACTTCTGACTTAGCCAAACCAAATCCATCAGCCAGTCAAGACGCATCTGATCTCCCTGACTTTCCATGAGTAATAGAAACTGAACTAAAATTTCTCATGAGATCAAGGCTTCTCAAGTTATTTCAGCACATACAGCTTTTAACCCTATTTATATAGGAAAAAAGGAAGTGCAAAAGTATCCTGGAAGCAATTCCCTCTGTTTCAGGATTACATATACTTCTTCTGAATCTCAAAAATTATTCAGTTTGAATCCAAAGTGATAGTCCATATCTGTAACCTTCTGTTTTTCTACAATGAAGGTATGGTTTCCAGGCCTTGTGTACTAGCAACGTATCGACTCATAGTGAGTTATTTCTCCTGCTAGAGAGAAAACCATAGTGCAGAAGGAGAAGTCTTCTTTCTAAGAGATTTGAGGAAGACAGAGGTCCCACAAGTTCAGTGTTTTCTATTGAAGAACTGAGGTATCCAGGAATGTTAAACGTTGTGTCACCCTGCTTCAGACATCTTAGACAAATGGAAATCTTTACCCCATACCTCAAGCGCTGCTTCAGTTATTGTATTTTCTCTACATAGGAATAAGGAACATAGGCTTCATTTAATCACAAAAAAAACACTCACATTTATTTCACTGAGAGATTTGTCCAGTAGAATTATAGAAACTTAACGTTAGCTGAAACTCAAATATTTTGGCCACCTCATGAGAAGGAAGGACTCCCTGGAGAAGAGCCTAATGCTGGGAGCGATCGAGGGCAAAAGAAGAAGGGGACGACAGAGAATGAGGTGGCTGGATGGAGTCACTGAAGCAGTAGGTGCAAACTTAAATGGACTCCGGGGAATGGTAGAGGACAGGAAGGCCTGGAGGATCATTGTCCATGGGGTCGCGATGGGTCGGACACGACTTCGCACATAACAACAATAACAAACGTTAGCTGAGTCATGGGCAAGCAGCAAAATGTGCACAGAATCCATTTCAGCTAATATTATTTATAATTTTTAACATTTTCTCTTCCCTCTCTCTCAAAGGATCCAAGGCAAGTTTCAATAAAACCTGGGAATTTGAAGCTACCATAAGGAGTCAGGGCTTTGGTCCTTCAGGACTGTTTACTAGGATTGCCAGCAAGTCTCTCAGGTAAGTGCTCCCCTCACCATAAGTCACATGCTGTCTTTTCACATGCAAAGCTTGTACTCTCCTAAAATTAATCATTGCCAAAACCCAGGTATGAACCAGAGGTGTTTAGCATTTCAGTCTAATGCCATCCAACCAGATTATCCCTGCCTCCAACTTCCTGCCAGTTTCAGAAGTTTATTGGGTAGAGGAGGAGCCAGCCTGCTGCCACTAAGTTACCCTGGCCTCCTGGTCTCTTTCAACTAAGAGGACATGCAGGAGGAAGGGAAGTCCCTGTGAAGGCCCGTATCCCACTCCGCTGGGCCAACTGAGTCCCCTGCCAGTTTTGGCAGTGCCTGTATGGGTCTGGGGGAACCAAGAAGCCTCCCTGTGTTGTGCCAGGAATCATAGCCATGGCGCTGGGCCAAAAATGGCACCCTGCTATCCCTGTGGAGTGCACGGCAGACAGGAGAAGCCTTCATATGCTCCTCTCTGGATCAGGACTACCCATGCGCTGAATCAAGACCAGGTTGGCACACCTGAATCGGGGGTGGGCTGCTGTTCGTACATGCTGAATCAGGGCTGTGGCAACATACCCTCTGGCTTGGCCTCCCCGCTCCCTCCCTTCTTCCCCTCCCCCCCGTCTCTTTATCTTCCTTCCTTCCTTCCTTCCTTCCTTCCTTCCTTCCTTCCTTCCTTCCTTCCTTCCTTCCTTCCTTCCTTCCTTCCTTCCACAGGCTTCCATGCTACCAAAAGGCTCCTGGAGGCTTTGGCTTCGGAGCTAGAAGGGGACATGATTTTTGGTGGCCAGGGACCTTGCTGGAGTCTGCTCCTCTACAGTTCCCCCTTCAGAGCAGCGAATTTTGTCACCTGAGGATTCTCAGGCCCCTTCTGGATGCTGGCACCTGCAATTCTATGCCTTGCATACCTTCTCCAGGGTGACTGCATTTTGCAGGTAAGAGCTGTTTTAATTATGGGAGATCTCCATATCTCACTTGTAGCCACCTCTCCAAAGCAGCCATATTCTCCAGCAGGGCTAATCTCTGTGGTCTGGAGAAGAACTTGGGTTTCAGGGGATCCCCAGGTCCTGCCTGGAGAATGGAATCCCTGAACCTCAGTGGGATCCAAGGCCACAGAGTCCCCACTCTCCAGCTGCCCTTTTTTGCCAGGGGAACTGCTCTCTATAGTCTGCACATGAATTCTAATCCCTGGAGATCTCAGTGTCCCCCCTGGAAGTTAGCTATCTATGGAGTGAGAATATTCCTGGAGGTTTGGAGCTGGGCCTCAAGATGGTGCAATGCCTCATAGTCTCCCCCCACATACACACACAGCAGCCTTTTTTCCCTGCAGAGCTGATCTTTATACTCTGGAGATGAGCACTTTTGAGATGACATGCATGTTTGTGTGTGTGAAATTCCCCTGACAGGCCCTGCACCTGTTACCCGAGAGGTAGCCCATAATGGAAGGGTGCCTCACACAGAGATATCATCATGCACAGAATCTCATGACTGGACTCTGAGCAGGTGGCACACACAGAAACCAGCCTGGCAGAGACTATGGAGTCAGTAGGACCTCTCAACAAACCTAGGAAGCCAGGCCAGGTGCACGTTATCTAAATCACCCCCCCCCCCCCAGCCAAAGACCATTAGACTATCTACAGGAAAGGAATATCCCTTCAAGGTACTAACTGCAACTTCTTTTGTCTCTCTTGCCCACTGTAATTTCTGCCTAGCAGCACCTCTTATCCCCAAATGTCTTCCCCCAGTCCTTCCTGATAAAACAAAGACAGGGCCATTAGCGACACAGTACACCTAGCCAAGGTATTGTTCTACTTGATGAGATTACTCCACACCTCCCACTCTAGTGACCTCACAGTTCAAACTGACCTATCAGGTACTCATAATATCAGAGACCAATCAACAATCACGGACCTCCTAGTGGGCAGTCTCTGGGGCTGGCCCAGGAATTTCAAACACTATATCAAGCCTTGTGCACACCCCATGTGTGTGTTTGTGTGTGTGTGCGCGTGTGTGCTGTTCCCTCCACACCCGGCATCCTGTCCACCCCTGGTGTGTGTGTGTGTTGTTGTCCACACATGGAATCCTGTCCATCCCCTGATGTGGTCAACCCTGTGTCTTGGCTGCTTGGATCCAAGAAAGGTGCAGTATCTTGTTCCCCCTGTAGAACTTAGTGTATGTATGTTTTTGCTTATGTGTGTGTTTTGAATGTACCCTGATATTTCCCCCAAATAAATCCCCTGAGTGTAAGCTTTTGTCTTCTTCATTTAAGAAGGGTTTCTTCCAGGGAAAGGACCCCGTAAAAATTGGTAGTAAAGATCCTGCGTTTCCCAGCCTCTTGCTATATTCATGATTCCCCAGCAATTTGGGTAACACACCAGGCCACAGATTACCAGCTGCTAGGAGAGGGCTTTTCCCTGCCCTATCTGCTTCCAGGGAGTGGGGGGGATGCAGGGAAGGGTCAGGGGGTCAGGAAGGAGGCTCACACTCAAATGCACCTGTTTTCTCCATAGGGATTGCTGCCTGGAGACCAGCTTTAATTCCAGAATATCTCATGGCCTCCCCATGAGGTTCAAAAACAAACCCAGTCAATCCCATGAAGTAGAATGGAGGACGTCAAAACCATAATTTATGCTTTTGCCATGTGCCCAGCAACCAAGAAAGGCCACAGTCCAGGTGTGTATCCTAGCACCTTGTGCATTCCTGGGCGCACCAGACTTTACCATTAGTGAAATATAATTCCCTTTGTCATCTCCTCAGTCCTCACATATACAGACAGACAGAAAGACATAGAGGGAGAAAGAGATATACTAGGAAGCAGGACTTTTCCTGGATATAATATATATTTGGTTAGCAGGAGGGTGTTATCAGCTCCAATAATGGCACACACTACTGTTCTATGGCTTAATCATAGGCCACAGCTTTATTAACCCAAACCAAACCAAGTGTTGGCACTGCAGAGGAAAGAGCCTAGTCCATGGGTCACATGATCCCAATAACTGTGGTCTCCAGTGACCCTAAGGGGTTTCTTCCTCCTGTTCCCAGCCAAGAACAAGGACCTCTATTCTGCTGGGTAACCCCACCGGGAATTGTCCTCCCCTGGTCCTCCCCAGGCCACTTGGCAGTGTGAGCCCAAGGACTCTCCAGCCTAGTCAGCTCCTCACTCACAATCCTGCTATCTCTTTAAGGAGATCTCACAGTTGGGAAGTTCGGTATGCAGACCAGACTTCACTACAAAACAGGCTCCATCCTCTTTGCCCCCGCCCCCAGCCGGAATGGGGCCAATCTGGCTTCATTCCCACCAACATTCAATGTAACTTTAGCCACTCCAGAATAGTGACTCGAATTCCCTGTAGCCATATGTCAAACCCCCCAGCTGGACAAATTGCGCTGATAATGCGCTTCAGTGTCCCAGTCTATAGCCAGATGCATAGCAAACCTTTCCTGAAACATCCAGGCAACTGCCTTGTTAATCTTCCGCACAGTTTGATTAACTTTGCCGGCAGACTGTGCCACCCTCCAAACTCTCCACTCAATCATTGTGGACCATATTAATTGCATGTTTGGTAGCTGCTGCAGGACTGCCAAATCTGCTGCAATCAGGTTAATTAACTGCAGTCCTTTCGTTGCTGGCAGATCATTGTCTCTCAGGTGGATAACCAACCATTGACAAAGCCCCAGTTTTGTATACTTCCTTCGCCAGCATGCCTAGTAAGCTGGGCCACTTCATTCCATGGTGGTCGGCCCACTGAATTCAGATATGTTCTCCAAGGCCCATGTCAGAATCCCAGCCGTACTTGTGTGCCCAATACACAAAGCTGTGTCCAATGACGATAACCGACCTCTGGGATGGCAGTAGCCCTAGAACAATTTACAGGTTAGACACTGACATGGGCCATACATACAGTTTGTAAGCCATTCCAACAGCCACCGTCCCAAATCCATAATCTACTGTGGAGTAGCACCCTCCTGGAAAGCCCTAATGCGGAAGGAGTGCAACACATAGCACTCCTCTCTCAACCCCAGCCACCGCAGGCAGGCCTGCAATATCGCCACAAACTGGTAGTGCAGAAGGCATGTCCCATTCCTTTCCCAGCTCATTCCCCACTTTCAGAAAAAAGAAAAGGGATGTGTTTTGCCTGCCTGATCCCCAAAAGACTGTGGAGACTTCAAAGAAGATTTTATTTTACCTTTGGCAATGTAGGTTTGTGGTCGTGTTGCAACACGGACTGCGCCATTAAAAAAAAAACTCAGAGCAGGAAATGGAGAGGGAAAGGCGAGGGTGAGACAAAGCTTCCCAGACTATCGCACAATCAATCTAGTTACTGGACAGCCTCGGGATTCAGGTGACGTCATGTGGAGGGGGCTCTAAAAGCTGCCAACATTCGAAGGCTGTTCAGGAACAGATTCCTTGTGCGGAAATGGTCATTGTTTGCAAACAGTTACATTCTGTCAGTTGCATGTGGAAGTAAAATAAAGGAAAGTGCTACTTGTAAAATAAAGAAAAGTATCCATCTATCTTGTACCTACTGAATAAAAATCTAGTTTTATCTCAAATGGTTTTAATATGGTTTGAAAATTATTTTGATTACTAGTAATCAAGCCCGCTGCGAGTAATGCAGCGGGCGCTAGGGCAGGCAGCCCCCGTCAGTCGCGCGGAGTGCGGCCGCCGGGGGCTGCCTTGGGGGAGAGGGGTATAGAAATGAGCAAGGGAAAGTTCTTGAAAAGATGCAGTCTTGACTGTCTGCCATTCACTCACGTTAAGAGCAGGAGGGATCTCGGCCCACACCCCTCTCCGCTCCTCGTTTTGCAGCGAGGTCCCGTCTGCGGAAGTGGCGCACACACCTCAGACCCCACCCCCTGCGTTCTTGCCCCGGCTCTTAGCCTTTCACGCTCCTCCGTCACCTAGCAACCAATCTTGGGCCAGCGCAGCCAACCCGTGCCGCGGCGAGCGGCTGAAAGTGCGCCCTCCTGCTACGTCTTCTGCCGCCTTGTTGCCTTGTGCAGCACCGCATCCCTGGCCATGGAGCTGCCGCGGCAAAGGATGCCTCCGCACGCGTTGTAAGGGCTGCTCCGTCCTGGCCGCGGGAGGCTCTTTTGAATGCTGAGTTTACAGAGGCGCCCCAGGGGCAGCTCGGCAAGCAGGGGGGGTGGGACGTTGCCGGGCGGGGAGGCTTTGCAAGAAGAGTCTCATGTGAGATATTTGTGCCGTTTTGTTTTTTTTTAAAGAGGAGACCTGAAAGGGCTGGAAGACAGGCAGAAATAGAACCACTGTCTTTTGGCTCGAGGAAGGCTTGATCCTTCCATTCCTGTCTTGAGATCAGCTGCTAAAGACACGGAAGCCCTTCCCTTGGGCAGCTCCCTCCCTCTGGCGGCGGGGCCTCTCCTGGGCAGCGGTCTTTTGGCAGCGGCTCAGTCGTGGCTGGTTTTCTGAGATGGCATGTGCCGCCGCTCCCAGCTTTGGCGCGAGTGCTGGCTCCATCGGTGCTGGCGGCGCCTCCGCTGGCGGCGCTGCTGCCGGTGCCTTCGCCTCCGTTGCTGGTGCTGCTGGGCTCTTGGGCGGGCAGAGGGCGGCTGGCGGGGGCTCGTTGGGGCGCAGCGCTTCGCTCCGCTGGCGGCGCCTCTGCCGGTGCGTTCGCCTCTGTTGCCGCCGCTGCTAGGCCCTTGGGCGGGTGGAGGGCGGCTGCCGGGGGTTCCCTTGCCGGCGGCCTGACGCGTCGGAGGTGCTTTGCGCCTCTCGACGTGTCAGGCCGCCCTCAAGGAAGCAACTGCGAGCCGCGCGGAGCGCGGCTCGCAGTTGCTTCCTTCAGCAGGTTAGGACTCGGCCGGGCCAATCGGCAGGCGCTTCGCGCCTGCCGATTGGCCCGGCCGATGGTCTGTCAGGAGGAAGGGGCCAATCCGGCCCCTTCCTCATCACGGACAAAGCCCTCCGCCTGAGGGCTTACCGAATTATTTAGTCCGCGGCGCCGTGGGCGCCGCGGGCGTGTTAAGGATATATGCTAGATATAACATTTTAATAATGTATTTTATTAACAATGTAATTTTGTATCAAATATATTTTTCTTATCTTTGACCTTCGGTATCTTTTTAGCGTGACTGGCATTATGCAGGTGTCAAAGTCCCTTTTGGGTTGCACACCTACTGAAGGCCATAATTGCTCACATCATTGCTCTAGCTAGTGGCTTTTAAAGAAGAAAACTTCTTTCCGTACAGAATACTAGAATTTAAGAGGTCAAGTGGGAAGATGTAAGTTCAAACTGTGTTCACAGAAAGACACATAGGTGCCTTTCCTTGAATAATATTGCATGTATTTTTGTAGTTATTTGTGACACTGACACAGCTGAATTCCACAACAATTGTCATAGTTTTTTTCAGCCAAGAAAATTCAATTTTCAGTGCAAATCAATGCTGACCTTCAAATGCTGGGGAAATTTGATAGCCTGAGCCAAATTAGATGAAATTCTGGGAGTTCCCAAGTCTAGAGCATGCATTTTCTCTTTTGTTGCCTGTAACTTTGCCCCAAGATGGAAAAATGTAACAGAGGCTACTTTAGACATGGAGAAAAGACTTTTAAAACCACCTCTTCCCTTCAGTCCAAGTCTGAAATAGGGGTTCCCATGCAACCAATATATACAACAACAATAACTGCAGCAACCGCAACAATAACAAAATTGGGGTTCTCAACCTGAAATTGCCAACATTTTGTTCGGTTAAGTGAAGCAATGATAGGAATTAAAATAGTATCACATATACTGAACATCCAAACACACATACAGGCTCTTTAGATTTCATCTTAAAATTATTTTTTCACAGTTGTGTTATGGTATTAATGTTAATGCTTTTGGATTACAAGGGCTACATTGTGGGCTGGAACACTAATCGTAGTGGAATCTGCTAAAGAGATTTGCACATCACTGTAAAATATGTATTGTGTTAAATGAAAGACTTCCGGAAAGGGTAAAAAACATACCACTAAATCTGAATTGACCACACTATTTTAGACATTAATGTTACTGAGTATCCATTTGCATATGTATCCCATTGTTTCCCTTGGAGTCTGCAAAACCCATGGATTTGGCTGGAAACCAGACCTAACGGGTTGGTGTACTTGAAAATGCTTTTGCTACTCTCACAGTACTGGCAGTTTCCATAAGACATTTCAGGCCCCTGATCCCCCCTCCCCATGTCTTTTTGTAACCCTCTGGAATGTAGATATTTTGGTTAATTTTCTCCAGCTGTCACAGAGTCTCACAGGAAAATGACCTTGTGAAGTGACCACTTCCCTAGCCCTTTATTTAAGTATGTTTTTTTCAAGCTTTCACCACATCATCTCCATCACTGTCTGAGGCCTTTAATGAGTCAATGGAAACAGAAAACAAAATGAAAGAATTCTAAGATATTAAGGAACTCAACCTGTATTTTTGGCTCTCTTTTTATATCTTATTTAAAAAAAACTGCAAGCATATGTTGCCATCAGTAAATCTTCAGTGAAATTGTTCTACCATTTGGAGGATATTATTACTCAACAATCAATTGAATTTGGCACAAAGGGAAGCAAATTCTTATCATTTTAGCCTGGATGGAATATGTTTACAAAACTGCTTCCCTTTTTATGCACCAAAATAATGTGGTCAACTCAGGGCCACATCATGACATGCGTGGGTCCTAGGCACTTTTGCTTTTGTGGGCCACTCCCATCATCATCTTTAACCGCTCCTGCGGAGCGGATTAAATAAAAGGGTAAGGGCTGTTGGGGAGGAGTTAGGGCAGGCCCTATCCAGGATAAAAACTCAGAGGGCCCAATCAGGAGGCAGGAATTCTTTGACTCTAAAAGTTTAATTTTTTTCTTCTGATTAAAAATTTAAAACAGTTATGTGCTCCCTCTCCCAAAATGCATTATCAGCCCAAAATACTGTGCCTCCTATGCCTAATAGATGAATAAGCCCTGGGATAATTATAAAACGATCTGATGACTTCATATGGATGATCTAATACTCAAATAAAATGTCTGAGCTCTATGAGCTAAGTAATAATATGTTGGATCTTGTCAGGTTTTCTGCTCAATTTTGCCCAATGACTGTAATTATTATAGTCCATTTTCTATTTGAATTTTGTCAAATGCATGATTCCCAGCATAATCTACTTGGTGGTCAAAATTGGTATCAAATGCCTTCCCATTTTCACCCGTAGAAAAGGTGTTTGGCTGAAACCCTATATGCAAAGTCTTGTTGAAAAGGCATGCTAAAACAGAAGATCATAATCTGAAACAAGCACCATCACTCAAAATATTGGCTTTAAATGATCCATGAGAAAAGTGAGGGTTTGAGTTAATTGTCCATATGTGTAAAATTAATCACAAATATGACTAAATCAATTTAACCACCAACTACATTTTTGGGGCTTGGTGTGTGCAGTGGAGCCTTCCACTAAATGCAGAGCCCAAACATGGGGAGTGGAGTGGGCGGACTGAGATCTAACCCAGACTAAAAGCTTGTTGTTGTTGTTGTTGTTGTTGTTGTTATGCAATTTTCTTACCATATATCAGAGATAAAATTGTTACCTTAGATTCAGAATAGGCATATAAAAATAATAACCCACTGATGCTCTCATGATGTACAGAGATGGGGTCAGTTGTTATGGGGTGAGAAGCCACCGGGGTGGGCTACATTTTAATGGGGTTATAATGATTTTATACAGAGCCTCTTGTGGCGCAGAGTGGTAAGGCAGCCGCCTGAAAGCTTTGCCCATGAGGTTGGGAGTTCAATCCCAGCAGCTGGCTCAAGGTTGACTCAGCCTTCCATCCTTCCGAGGTCGGTAAAATGAGTACCCAGCTTGCTGGGGGGTAAACGGTCATGACTGGGGAAGGCACTGGCAAACCACCCCGTATTGAGTCTGCCATGAAAACGCTAGAGGGCGTCACCCCAAGGGTCAGACATGACTCGGTGCTTGCACAGGGGATACCTTTACCTTTACCTAATGATTTTATGTGGGGTTTTATTCTGTAACCCGCTGCAAGATGACTTGCTGATAGCAGCGGGTAACAAATTTAATAATAGTAAAGAATTATAATACATTTTCCCAATAACCATTAAACTGTATTAGGTAGCAATATCACTCCTCTAGAAGGACCCTTGAGAAATATTGAGATTGTATATATGTTTTATCTCAATGTTATGACACTGTACCATGACAATATATGCTTGAGCCCTGAATTCATTAAGTCTCACTGGATTTAGTAGGGCCTGCTCCCAGGTAAGTATTTACTGAAACTGTGGTAGAAAGGTGTTCCAGCAGAGAAAGTACCTAAACCTCTAAAGGCACTAGGAGTGAATGCAGTCGCTCTGCCTTCTGCTCTATTATTTTGCAGCACAGCAGGTGGTGGAGAAGCTGGTGGAGGAACCAGCAGACAAGCAGCTGCATCCTCTCTCATCCCTTTTGAGAAAGTTGGCAGTGGATGTCAAGTCTCTGACCCAAACGGCTTCAAGCCACAAATAAATGACTTTTAAGGCTTTTACCAGCCTGTTTCATTTCCCCAGGGCAATGTAGAGGGGGAAACCTGGCAAAACCCAGATCCTTCATGGTTTGTAAGAAAAATTAGAAAAGGATAATACCGACAACAGGCTCTCTATTTTATCAATTCATCTTGGTTCCCCATAGCACTTTGTATCTAAATATTATAACAACAACAACAACAATAATAGAGCACTGCTGAGTTGCAACCAACTTCTCTAACTTTTGTGGGAGTTCAGCTGATCCTTGCTGACTTAGTCAAGAGCCTTAGGTTATACTGGATCCAGTATTACTACAGGACAAGCAAACTAATGTAGCTGCCAAAAAGGCTGTCTTCCAACTCAGTCTAGCTCTTGATACAACTGATCTGATCACATGTGTCAACACCACAGTAACATTGAATTTAGACTACTGTAATGCAATGTACAAGGGTCTCCCATCAAAATCAGCTCAAAAGCATGCAGATTATTCCCATTTTACAGCCACTCCACTGGCTGCCCTTCACTTACCAGTCTCACTTTATAGACTTGGTCCCTCATATCTGTGAAACCACCTTTCCCTCTGTGCTCTGTCATGTTATAATATGCAAGATCTATCATGTCCAGCCACTGCTTGAAGACTGTCAGTGAGGGCAGCTCACTGCCTCTTTAGGCAGCTATTCTACAGCTGAATTATTTTGTCTGTGAAAATGCTTCAGTTCTGTTTTGACATTTATAGTTCATTCTACAACCTTAATCCTATTGCATTGTTTATTGAATGTACCATTTTATCAATTGTAGATTACCTTAAGCCCCAGTGAGTAAGCTCCAGTGAGTAAGGTAACTATAAGGTAAAGGTATCCCCTGTGCAAGCACTGAGTCATGTCTGACCCTTGGGGTGACGCCCTCTAGTGTTTTCTAGGCAGACTATAAATAATGCAAATAAAGTAAGTTATGATAACTTCTGAATTAAGAAGTTATATCCAGTGGAGAGTCTGTCCCATCTGTTCCACATAATATAATTCTGGTAAGGGCTTGTAGGAGGAACGTGTCTGTCCCACCCCTTAGTGCCTCTGTCCCACCCCTGAGTTTGTCCCACCCCTGAGTGCCTCTTCCTTGAATTGGCTTGCCTGCCTGTCCAGAGGCCAGTCAATCACTTTCCGTCCCCCACCCCTAACCATCCCCTCCTCCTTCCACTTTGCTTTGAGGCTTGGAGATTGCAGATCGCTGCCACCTGAGTGCTGCCCCTGCCAGTGAGTTGCCTGCAGCCTTTCAGGTCCTGGGGGGAGGGAGAGGCCATCCACAGAGTTCTTCCACTCTACCCCCCCCCCCAATCTAGCACCCGTTATATCCTGAATGCAATGAGATTGGCCCCTAATAGGATATAATGGAGGGATGGGGCATCCTCTACAGAAGCCCCTAGATGTGGATCCCTTGGACCAATCATTCTGAAATTTGGAGGTACCCTGAAATTTTGGAGGCTGTGCCCCAACCTCCAGGCCCTGGGAAAGGCAGAAAAGCAAAAATTCCCATCGTAGTCAATGGACGAAGGGGATTGGTTGCCTGAATTGATTGACATGCAGAAACGCGATGTATGTAAGGTGCGTTGCTCTCTTCCGCCATTTCCAGCAGCAGATGTGGAGGGTGAGACATGTGAAAAGGCAGCAAAGGTGAGACAGCAAAAAGGTGAGGAGGGGCTGGGAAGCGCGATAAAATTTAGCACTATGCCATTCAGCTGGCGTAACACTATTTTTACTAATGTGCAGAAATGCCCCAAAGTTATGTTTCAATAAAATCTTACCCTTCCATGTTTGTTTGAGTAGTCCTTAGTCACATTATTAATGGCTGCTTATCCGTTTGAACTGCCAGCATCTTCAGAAATTTTAGGAACCACTGTGGCCTGGTGCAGGTCCTGGCAGCTTTAATCTGTATCAGGATGCTCTGTAGAACACCTTGTACATCTTCCCTAACTTTGAGTAGGATCCAAAACATGGGGCTAAATTAAAAGGAGATCTTTACTAATGGAAGGAGGCATTCCAGGGATGGTGAAAGAACATGTTTATATTCCTTTAAAAGAGAGAAAGAGAGCAACACATCCATGTTTGCCATATCTCTGGCAGCAATGCAGCATTCCTTTCCATTATTTAAGAACACAATTCTGCACTTCTATTGCTGGATCCATCAGCAGTAAACTGGGTAGTTCTTAAAATGTTTAGCCTAGAGCAGAGAAGACTTGTTTAAGGGCATTGCATCCACCCTATGAAAGCTCCAAGCATTTGCTTGCTTTTATTCAGAATAACAGCTATTATTAATAATAGGTATGGTAAGAAAATAATAAGTAATTCCTTTGGAATGAAAACCTTCCAAACATTATCATTAGGAATTCTTTTGCTTTTCCTTTTAAGAGGAGTAGCAGCTTCTAACATGTCAAGTTTCTGAATCACCTGATAATTTGAAAGAAGGTGTTTGAGTAATTTCAGTATGGTATAAGGTAGCCTTTCTCAACTTTTTTACCATTAAGAAACCTCTGAAACATTCTTCAGGCTTCAAGAAACTCCAAAAATTGTGCAGTCATGCAGAATATGGTTGTGTATTCATTGTATGTATGTATTTATTGTATATATAGCTATGTATATCCATTGGGAAGCCCTACCAGGGCCATCAAGAAACCCCAAGGTTTCATGAAACCATAGTTGAGAAAGCATGCTATAAAGTGAGCACCACACTGGTGGTAATATTTTAGGAAATAAGCCCAATTTCTATAGTTTGCATATAAATGAAAAATGTCTTCCTCCTTGTGTAATTTGCTTCCCTTGTGCTCCATAAAGTGACACTGACAATTTTTATACATACCTCCATAGCCTAGTGATTAGGACTGAATGATCTATTTGAAGAAAAGATGAAAGAGAATCTTCCATGTTTAAATATTCACAGGTTTTGGAAATACAATATCAGGCCATAAAAAATAGTGAGAGTAAGTAAATCCAGTGAACAGCTGCTTAAAGATCCTTCTGGTTTGTTGAAGAGTAGTCTGTATCATCTGATTTTTCACTGATCGAAAGAGAGACAATGTGTATTTCCTTGCAGTACATCTATTTTCATGTCATACCTGTTGCATGAGGTGTGTTGCTACACTGATCATAACAAGAAATGAAAAGAATGTTTAATCTCACAATGGATCTTACTGTGCTTGTTGGCAGAATTTGAATATGCAAAGAGGGGCAAAGCACCAGGCTGCTTAAAATAATAAAATAGTTTTATTGAGAAACAACTTTGTACAGAGCCAGTTTGGTGTACTGGTTAGGACTAAATGACTATTTGTTGCTCCAGGCAGTTCACTTGAAAATAAACCTCCGTTCTGCTGCTGCTGTCTCTCCACTCATGCACATGTGCACACACACTCCGTGGAGTACCCTCGCTGTGGGTGGCAGGGGTGCCTCCCTGGGGGCTTCTCTCACTGGCTGGCTGCTTCTTGCTGTGGGCTTGCGGCTCCTCACCCTGTCTTTTGAGAGAGGGAGGGAGGGATGGAGGGAAGAAGGGAAGAAGGGAGGGAGGAGAGAGTGCCCGGCTCTCCCATGTGATCAGACTGGGAGGCTTCTTCCTAAATGAGTCTTTTTTATTCCTCAAATCTTTTGACAACTGTTTTTGGAGCCAACTTGGCTTCCTTAGGTTCCTTCCATCTTTTCTTCTCAAGGGAACTATTTGTGATTGAGCCTTCAGTATTTCACTTTAAAGAAACTCCCAGCCCTCTTGGACTCCCATCTCTTTAAGTCTTCCTGATCACAGGACTCTACACAACATACCTTTAAGTCTGTGAAAATCAGCTTTCCTGAAGTCCAGCTTATACGTACGACTATGTAAAGGTTTTCTCTTTCCCACAATGGAAAATTCCAAAAGCACATGGTCACTGCTACCAAGTGTGCCCACTACTTCCACCTCATCTACCAGATCTTCCCTATTGATCAGAATAAAGTCTAAAATAGCAGAGCCCCTAGTTTTCCTTTCTACTTTCTGGGAAATGAAGCTGTCGGCAAGACAAGTTAAGAATTTAACGGAGTTTGCATTTTTAGCAGAGTTGGTCTTCCAACAGATATCTGGGTAATTGAAGTCACCCATGACCACTGTTTCCCCCTTTTTTGAAAATTGTGTAATTTGGTCTAGCAGTATCTCATTCAAGTCCTCTGACTGGCTTGGTGGTCTATAGCAGACACCCACAATAATACCACTCTCATTTCCTACTCCTTTTATATTTACCCAAATACACTCAATTGAACTTTCATGCTCGGGTACCTGTATTTCTTCACTAGCATTTGCTGGCAGGGGCTCATGGGAATTGTAGTCCATGAACATCTGGAGGACCACAGGTTGACTACCCCTGCCTTACATCCTAAGGCATATCCCACAAAAATGCCTTGCTTTATTTCATCTTGGGAACATAGGCAGTGGACTTTGACTTGGACACTTTCAGATGGTTCATGCTTGATTTGTGTTCATACAGCACTCATCTGGCACCTTTGGTAGGCAATCTGTTCTGTAAGTAAGTAGCAGTGCTATCACTTCTCCCCAGTATTTTTCAGGTAGCTGTGCTTCTAGAAGCATGCATCTGCATATCTTGGTTAGGTAGCAATTATTTTTGGTGTATATGGCACTTTGATCTGAAGTATATGGAACAGTTCTATTCCTTCTTTAGTCAAGGAGTTCTTTATGTCAGTGGTCCCCAACCTTTTTTAGGCTGGGGACCGGCAGGGCATTGGGCCGCGCCCGCAGGGACCGCGCCCGCGCGGGCCACGCCCACGCTTCGGGCCGCGCCCGCGGATCGGGCCGCGCCCGGCCGCGCCCGCCGGCCGCACCCGCGAGCCGCGCCCGGCCGCGCCCGCGGATCGGGCCACACCCGCGGGCCGCGCCCGTGGATCGGGCCGAGAGAGCGCGGCCTGCACGGGCGCGGCCCGGCCCTGATTCCTTCTCCCCGCCCTCCCGCAGTAAGTAGCTTCCCGGGCCGCAGGCTTGCGGCCTGGGAAGTTTTTTACTGCGGGGGTGGGGGGGGGCGGGGAGAGGGAGCCGCGGCCCGGCGCCATGGCCTTTGCGGCTCGGCGCCGGGCCGCGGCCCGCAGGTTGGGGACCACTGCTTTATGTCACAACTCATGTATTCTTCTCCACTGTTTGTGTGAATGGCCAATGCTTTAAAAAAAACTGTTGCTTACCATTGCAACATGTGCCTTGAGCTTCTCGAGTACTTGGCTTTTCTCCTTGATTATGTAGGTAACTATGAGAAAATAACAATAAAGGTTAGAATATATTTGTTCCTACTAGGGCATCTATCTTTATTGGGCTACACCTATTATTATGAATTAGCTCTAGAGGGTCCTCTGTCTGGTGTGTCTCATGGCTCTTACTGGTGTTAGGTCTATTTGCTTTAACTCAAATGCATGGCGCATGGACCATTTCAGTATTGCATTTTGTTATCTGTGTGCATGTCTAAGGCAGCCTTTTTCAACCTTTTGACCATGGAGTAGCCCCTGAAATAATTTTACAGGCTTTGAGGAGCCCCTGATGTCATCTGGTCATGCCTCCCCACCATGGCCCTGTAAGTGACATTACCATAATTTAACAGGCAGGCTCAAGGAGGACTGAGAGGGGAGAGAGAAAGGAGGTGGTTTAAGACAGGAGTAAGCATTCAGTTGCATAAATTATGAGAGAACTCACTCATGCTCAAGAGGGTAAAAAATAGAAGCATCCAGTTCCCTAGGTAGTGGCAGAGTCCCTTAAGGCAGGAAGGGAAAATCCACGGACCTTCTCTAGAGCTTGTGCAGACCCCTGGTTGAGAATCCTTGGCATACAAAACCTCCAGCACTGGCAAGTTGCAATCAATTCCATTCTTTGTTTGATTGAAGAAACATCTTTCTTCAAATGATTTCTTCAAATGATTTCTTCATCCTTCTTTTAGCAATTACTCTTACTGAGATTAGACCAGAGCTGATCTAGGGCTGAATCTGCACTTACTTTATTTATTCCTGTTGAATTCAGATAGATTTGAGCTCGGGTGTTCCTCATTACTTTCCCCCGATTTGAAAGAGAAAGTGCTCTGCACTTGATTGGGGGAGGGTGGAGGATTTATCCTCCTTTTGACTGCCAGTGGAGAAGCAGCAAGAAGCTCTGCAATGAGGACCGGGGGGGGGGGGGAGCTGGGGAACCAGCCAGCCAGCCAGCCAGCCAGCCAGCCAGCCAGCCAGCAGCCTCTCAGACAAGAGGCAAATCTCTGCTGGTTCTGGAGCACAGATTCCAGAGGGAAACAAAGAGAAACAATAAATCTTGGGAGGAAAGTTTTGCAACCATTTGAACTGACACCCTGATCAATCAGGGTTTTGGAGGCTCAGCAGCTTTTAGTTGGAATCTTGGCAGTTTTTAGTTCAGGGGGGGGGAAGCAGAGAGCTGCACCTTTAGTCATGCGATTTTAAAAATATCGAGGGTTAAAAGCACTCCAGGAAATTGCGAAGAAAAGGTAGGGTCATTCCGGATCAATCATGTTTGTTGTAGAGGGAAAATTTAAATCACCCAAAATCAAAATGCAAATCGCATTCCGTGTAAATGGCAGGGACTGAAACGACCTGGAATTGCAATAAAAGCTCCGTGCAGCTTACACCTAGGTCAGCAAAAGCTCAGGTAACTGGCCTCAGCTGTTTGCATTTAATTCTTACTCCATTCAGCTGGAGACTATTATCAAATATGTATTTTACTATGGTGGATTGTGGATCCACATAATGCAACACACTGGATTGATGTGATGCAAATTACTATACCACTTGGGAACTATATTTTTTGTCTATGCTGGTATATATTCAATACGTGGCAACGATGAATCAGCGGCTCACAGGCCAGCTGCCAGCTAGATGGGTCTCTATGTTAGGAGGAAGCAAGGAATCAAGGAATCAAGGCATATTCATTGCAACCTGTGTTTTTCTTTTAAAAAAAAACATGTTCTTAAGGGGAAAGGGGCTTTTCCGGAGCATGGTAACAACCACCCATTGGCTGCTCGTTTGATTGACAGCCAGGGGCGGGACAAAGCACGGCGGGACAAATTCTGTTTATTCCAGTAATCAATTTGCCACATTGATCCTGGTGCGGAATGGGCCATAGAGTTAGAAGGGGCCACACAAGCCATCTAGTCCAACCCCCTGCTCAACACAGTATCAGCCCAAAGCATCCTAAAGCATCCAAGAAAAGTGTGTATCCAACCTTTGCTTGAAGACTGCCGGTGAGGGGGAGCTCACCACCTCCTTAGGCAGCCTATTCCACTGCTGAACTACTCTGACTGTGAAATTCTTTTTCCTGATATCTAGCCTATATCGTTGTACTTGTAGTTTAAAGATGCTGAGAGGCCTATTCACAGATTTCCCCATCGAAACAAGCTGTTCTCTTATACTGTCTGCAGTTTTGGTGGGATTGTGTTCAATGAACAGCATTTGCTTGACAAAATCATGACACTCAGATCTTTTCAAAATACAAAAGAAAGACAAAATCTTACCAGTAACTGGTATCGGAACAATAAGGTCTATCCCTCCTAGATAACAGTGCAGTTCTGTCTAGAGTTACAGTGTTTCTCTCTTTAGGATTGCACTAGATTCAGAACAGGCAAGCTTTTGGAAGAGCCATGATTGGACCTTCCTAGTATGTTTGATACTCAAAGTACAGTTTTGAATTCAGAGCATTACAAAGAGGGGAGATGGTTTAATTCTTTCAGCTCTGCACAGTTTTACACATTACATTGAAAACAGGCCCCAGAATATTAGGAGCCCTTTAAAGAAAAATGTTTGGCAAACCCTCACCCTAGGCTGACTACAGTGTCTCATGAGGGACACAAAATGTCCTAGACAGCACTGGCGAGCACCTGGGGCATTTTTTCCCTCTTTCCCCTGCATCTCTGTCCCCAGCAGGATCAGGCCCCCATGGTGTTTTGAGAGGTAAATATGCAGGCTACACAATAGCACCACATCCTTATGGCAGACTCAGAGATGTGGCATCATCTCGTTTAGCCCTGAGTCAACATTCTCTACTCTGGAGGTTTCTCCGTCTTTGTCATGCTCAGGGCCATTTTTAGCCTGCTCGCCCATCTGTCCTCTTATTTCAGTATTAATATGGGCAATCTTGACGACTATCATATCATTGAAAGCCTTTATAGAAAACATGTTTTTAATTGTCAGTGATGAAGAAGAATGGCATTTATGGAACAAGGTGGATAGCTCTGGTAGCATTCTCATGACATTATTAATGTTAACCACAAGGCCTTGCTCTGTGAACATAGTTTGCCTACCTAAAAGAGTCTTCTATTTGTTCTATATCACCCTTCCTGTTTCATCTCCATCTGCTTTTCACTGTCTCTAGAAGTTCAGGGGTGTTTTTTCATCAATGAAAAGTGATTTGTTTTATTTTAAAGCCGGCACAGAACAAAAAAGGTACTGTACATGGCAAGGCCTCTTTCCATAGAACACCATGTATATAAAATCTTTTCAGCTCAGTTTTAGGTGACAAACTGCACAGCTGTAATGCCTTCCATTTACCAGCCTGCATATATGAAAGATGTGTAATGTTAACTGAGCCCCCATCCCGTCCCTCAAGGAGGACCACCCTGTCTGCAGAATCTCCAAGGAAAAACACGGTGCAGTCTGATCAGAAACTGCCTTTGTTGGCAGAAAGACACGATGTTGCATTAACCAAAACAGCTAAAAATTTAAAATAAAAAACTTTTTTTTGATGGTGGCTGCTTTTTATTTAAATATTCATTTTATTTGTGTAAACGGATCTCGTTTGGTCTTTACATACCAACATCACAGAACTATCTGTAAGCCTTGTTTACATTTAGCAGTGGAAATTGTTTCAAGCTTTTCACAGAACCTTCAAAAACGATATACACTGAGCAGGAAACGTGTTGGATCCCCGACTGCCATTTAGCCGCCCATCATAATCTTACAAATATTCATGGATGACCGTTTGTGGAACAGCCTGTACCATATCTATAATTCTCCATTCTAAGATATACTTTTGCACTTATATAGGAACTGCCACATGTCTTGCTTAGATACTACATTACCTTCTTACTCCAAGGACTCTCTGTGGTTTTAGCAACAGCTTCCTTTCTACACTGTACTCCTTTGCAAGGCTGCTGTTAACCCCGCCATGACATGCACTTTTTTTCTGTTTTTAACAAAAAAATTTCCCTGGGTGGTTCGCAGGCAGAAAAATATCTTTTTCCTCGAAAGAAAACAATGACACAACACAGTTCAACACTGTTTATATATATATATATATATATATATATATATATATATATATTCAGAGCAACAAATAAAAAGGAGAATTTCAATTTGTTTCAATTTGTTAATTCTTGAAAGCTAAGCAAAATAATATTTCCTGTATCTCCAGTGACAGATCAAACATGAATGTCAATTAATCTCTTGAGGGAGAACATCTTACAGTTTTCACACTGCAACCGTAGTACAAAACTACCTGATACATTTTTTAACAAGCTGTATTTTGGTTTTTCCTGACCTATCTCATGTTCAGTCTTTGGCCCAAACTAGATATGATGGTGTCCTTGTGGCTGCAATGAGGATGTTGCTGTTACTTTTGAGTCATTTAAAAATGCCACAGCCCCACAATGCAGTGGGCTGAGGTACTCTCCCCCCCCCCCGCCTTAGCAAGTGATGAACACCTCCCCCCACCCCATACAGCAGGTGCAGATCACATTACTTTTAGATCCTGTAGGAAACTATTTTACTCAGGACTATGGTGTGAGTGAATGAGGAGGCTTTTGCCCCCTTCCTTTTCCCTAAACCCAAATAAACAGTCACTGAAGAGTTATTGGCATAACTTTGGAGCTGCATGTGGAGTATTCTGGCAGTCTTGTCGATCACATGTAGCAAAATGGAAGGAAGACCAAATCTCTAAAAAATGTCTGAGGATTGCTAGACATTATAGGTCAACCATCAGAGAGGCCAAAGCTCAGAGTGAGCTGAGGTTGGGAAAGGAGGTTTGCTGCAAGAAGAAAAGTTTCTTCAGATATATGTGGAGCAAACACAAGGTTAAAGAGGCAATAGACACACCGTTGGGTAAAAATAGAGATGTTCTGTCAGAAAGCAAGGTTCAGTGCTTATTTTGCCTTAGTTTGTTTTTTTCCTGAAGAAGAGAACAGGTTTACCTAGAGATGTTCATAGGCAAGACATGGCATCTGCTGGTTGACAAGGACAGAGAGGTTGAGAGGCACCTGGCTGTATTGCATAAGTGGAGTACACCTCCACTGGGTCAGATAGTATGCACTTGAGAAAGCTTGAGTAACTTTCTGAAGCTTTGTAGAGCATTTGTCCATTCAAAACCTCTTGGAGGACATGAGATATGCCACAAAACTGCCTATGCTGTGGAGCAAGGAAGAAAATCAGCTTATAACATAAGGTACTCTGTACTAGGGGAGGCCACTATGTTCCAGCAGCACTGAAGTTATTTCAGAACAAATCCATGGCACAACTCATCTTGGACCTCCCGCAGCCTGTCTTAATCCACTGAAGCGAGTCCAGTCGAAGTTCCTGAGAGCTGTTTTCCAAACACTGAGATGCATCTCGAATGCCATGATATGACTCAAAACTGGCATGTTGTTGAGGCAAGGGTCAGCCTCATGTCCCTATATCTGTGGCTCAAAATAAATCCCAAAGCCCAAGGGCTTCTTCCTCTCACCCTTCAAGTCCCCTTCAATCAAGCTGATGTAAAACCAATAAGACCAAACTTGCAAGCCTGGGCTTCTCTCCAAATGATCTACTCAGACTGGGTGAAGGTCAGGCCAGTTTTCAGGCAAAAAGTACAAGATATTGAAAGACAAATGGACTTAGCAAATGCTCCAGCCTCTCGCTCATCGCCATCCACAAGATACAAATTAAAACCAGCTGCTTACCTCTCATCGATTGAAATCAACAAATACAGGAGAGCACGAACATTAGCATGGTGTTCATCTATGCACTCAGTGCTTCTGGAGGGCAGATATAAAAGAATAAAGGTAAAGGTAAAGGTAAAGGTAAAGGTAAAGGTAAAGGTAAAGGTATCCCCTGTGCAAGCACCGAGTCATGTCTGACTCTTGGGGTGACGCCCTCCAGCGTTTTCATGGCAGACTCAATACGGGGTGGTTTGCCAGTGCCTTCCCCAGTCATGACCATTTAAAGGTAAAGGTAAAGGTATCCCCTGTGCAAGCACCGAGTCATGTCTGACCCTTGGGGTGACGCCCTCTAGCGTTTTCATGGCAGACTCAATACGGGGTGGTTTGCCAGTGCCTTCCCCAGTCATGACCGTTTACCCCCCAGCAAGCTGGGTACTCATTTTACCGACCTCGGAAGGATGGAAGGCTGAGTCAACCTTGAGCCGGCTGCTGGGATCGAACTCCCAACCTCATGGGCAGACAGCTCCAGACAGCATATCGCTGCCTTACCACTCTGCGCCACAAGAGGCTCATCATGACCGTTTACCCCCCAGCAAGCTGGGTACTCATTTTACCGACCTCGGAAGGATGGAAGGCTGAGTCAACCTTGAGCCGGATGCTGGGATTGAACTCCCAGCCTTATGGGCAGAGCTTTCAGACGGCTGCCTTACCACTCTGCGCCACAAGAGGCTCTTTATAAAAGAATACCAGTCTTAAAGAGATTGTGCACTTGTCCATTAATGAAGGTGGAATCCATGGAACACGGGTTCTTTCATTGCCGTCTGTATACCTCAGCTCATAACAAGCTTAGTCACCCCCTTTTGGAAGGGAGGTTACATCAAACAGAAGCGGATTGGACCAAAGAGCTTCTCTTGGCTGACAAGGCTCAGGTCTCTCAACAGACATGCAACATTTTATGCCTATGCATTTCAAGCCCATCTGAAGGAAGCCAAACACCTTTACACAATGACTAATTTTATTCTCTACCCCTCCCCCAACATGTTTCAAAATCTTAATATTTTACTATGTCTAATTTTATATCCTGGTCTGTGACAGTATAAATAAATTTACTAATTAATATGAGTACAACAAAATTTGAGTCCAATAGCATCTTCAAGATCAACAATGATTTATTCAAAGTGTGAGCATGCACACTTCCTCAATGACTCATAATAGTACAGATATAAGGAGAAAGTAATTTAGTAGCAAATTAGTAGTTTACATCATAATGTCCAAAATATGCAGTATGATCATTCTTTGCTAGAAATGCAAATCAGTACTTTGGATTCAATTGTCATTCACAAAAATATTGGGGTTATAAAAATATCAAGGTTAGTGATTAATGGCAGACACTTTCCCAGTTGTGAAAAGAATTAAAAGTGACTTGTTGCTAGCCCCATCCATCTCCACCCAAGCATGGAGGCATCCACAAAAATGACAAGCCAAGTTTATTATTCCATCCTGACAAGAGAGCTTGATTCTAAATAGCATAGCACTCCACCTCACTGGCAGTCTTCAAGCAGCGATTGGATGATCACTTGTCAGCAATGCTTTAGGCTGATTCTGCACTGAGCAGGGGTTTGGACTAGGTGGCCTGTATAGGCATGGGCATGAACTGAAATATTCTGTTCAGTTAAGGGTGTATCTGAACTGAATCCCCAAGCAGAATTGAACTAAAAGTCCCAAAATGAACCAGCTGATTTGGGCTAATCCCTTTAACTTCCCCCTGCTTAGAAGAGATATGGACTGCTGAAAAGACTGCCAGCCACTTAAAGCTAACAGCCTGGAGGGTTTGCAGCTCAGCTGTTTCACACCCCCCCCCCTCTGAAGCTGCTCAGCTTAGGGGAGAGGGATGAACCAGCCGAATTTGTGATGAATTTAGGGTTATGAAATAGTTCAGTCCCAGCCCTAGGTCTGTATGGCTCTAAGATTCCACAATTCTATGGAAATCTGACAAATAGCTGACAAATATGTAGTCCTGCCTCATCAATCTTTGTAAGTAAACATGCATAAGGATAAAAATGTTCTAGTATATATTATATAATTGGCCATGTAGAACTCTTTTCACAGAATCATGGAGTTGGAAGGTACTTCCTGGGTCATCTAGACTAGCCCCCCTGCACAATACAGGAAACTCACAGCTGCCTGCCCACCCACAGTGAACCCACTGCCATAACCAGATGATGTTCCTCCAAAAAAACCAGAATTCCTGGCCAGACTGGCCTGGAGGAAATTCACCTCCCAGTCCCAAAGAGGCAGTCAACATTTCCATGGGCATGAAAGAAAGGGCCATAGAGCCAAGCACTGGCACAACCCTTCCAGTCCACCCATTCACAGTCTGCCTAAGCTCAGAGAATCACCATTTCTGTCAGATGGCTATCTAGCCTCTGCTTTAAAGCTTTCAGTGAAAGAGAACCCGTCACTACCCAAGGAAGCCTGTTCCACTGAGATACTGCTCTGTCAGGAACTTCTTCTGGATGTTTAGCTGAAAATTCCTTTGAATTAATTTTAACCCATTGGTTCTGGCCTGACCCTCTGGGGCAACAGAAAACAGCACTGTTCCATCCTCTAGTGACAGTCTTTTAAGTACTATGGTTATCATAACACCTCTTAGTTGTCTCCTCTCCGGGCTAAACAGACCAAGCTTCCTCAACCTTTCCTCATACAACTTGATCTGACAAGGTCCCTCACTAAAGACTCCAAAGAAAACAATCAGGACTGGCCATTTATGGACCAAACAATAACTGAAAACATGAGAGAAGGAATAAATGGAGCACTCTCCAAAGGGCGGGTTGCAATCAGGTCCCAAAAGAATTGGTATTGGAACTGGTGGTATTTAATTTGTTCATAAATGACTTGGAGTTAGCAGTATAGTGACCAAGGTTACAGATAATACCATTATTTTAGGCTGCTGAAAACCAAAACAGAATATATAGTGTTCTAAAATGATTTCTCAAAATCAGATGACTGGACAACAACACAGCAAACTAAGGGCTGTGGTTTCCTCAATGGAATCATGTTGGGACTTCTACTTTAACTGCGGCCTTCAATTTTTTATAGGGTTATTGTCTTTTCTAGTGTCTGTGGCTTTCTCTTAATGTAACCAAAGTACAATAGCCTCAGTTTATTAATTTTAGCTTCTAGGGAAATTAGAACACCCTTATATGTCTGTTGGGCGGTCCACAGTATCCATAAAACTTTCCTCCAACGTCACATTTCAAAGGAATCTATTTTCTTCCTGTCAGCTTTCTCCATTGCCCAACTTTCACACCCGAACATAGTAATGATGAATACTATGGCATGGATTAACTTGTGCTTGGTTGCCATATCTTTTCTAGTTCTTTCATAACTGCCTTCCCCATTTTTATATCGTTCTGATTTCTTGGATACAATCTCCCTTTTGGTTGATGATGGAGCCAAAGAAAATCTTGAAGATTTTCAGTTTCTTTATCATCAACCTTAAAATTATATAATTCTCCAGTAATCGTTACCTTTGTCTTCTTGTTGTTGAGCTATAATGCTACTTTGGCACTTTCTGCTTTAACCTTAATCTGTAGTTGTTTCAATTCTTCATTTTATTCTGCCAATAATGTGGCATTATCTGCATATCTCAAATTATTAATGTTCTTCCACCAATTTAATGCCACCTTCATCTAAATCTAATCAAGTCTCCTTTATTATCTATTTTGTATACAGATTGAGGAGATTTTGCTCGAGTGCCATTCAAAACAGAATTCATCATTCTAAGCCTACTGATTTGGACTTAGATGTGCCCAGTTCCACACTTCAAAAATTTCTTCAATTATTGCTGAAAAGGAGTCATACATCCTCCAACTTAATGGCAAAGAGCAAGGTGGGCTTCTCCTACTTCGTATATTCATGGTTCCAGCAAGTCAGCATCAGAAATGGGACGCTATTGCAAATGGAGGAGGAGGAGGAAGACTCAGTTACAGCAAAGCCAAAGTAAATCTATCATCATCACATTCCTTTTAGAAATATCAAAGTCTCCATATAGACAGATATAGAAACAGGAGAAGGTGCAGGTTTGGTTGGGTTGTTTTTCTTTTTCCTGTGGGATGATTTTGCTTCTCCCTGCCTTCACTCCTTTCCCTGCCTCCATCTCAAACCCTGATTGTCACCCAGGCACACCTTAGATTTTTTTGCTTTCTTTTGGATATTTATTTTCTCTAAGTACTAGCATAATTGTCTGGTGTTTACTTTGCACTTTTTTCTCCTTTGTTTATACTTTGTACTCCCACATGAAGAGGGGATGGAGGAAAAGTGACTTTTTGATTGACATAGAATTAGCATGATGCAAAGTTGCTTCATGTCTAATGCCTGAGTTTGCCAATCAGTGCCATTCAAACAAACACAAGACCTACTCAGCTTCCTGCTGGAACCTGTCTAAGGGAGAAGGCGATGCGTGTCCATAACAGTAATTATGTGCATTTTGCAACTTCTTAAAAAAAAAAAAACACTGAAGTACTTTGCCACTTTATTCCACTTTAACAACAAAAACAGCTGTCAGAATTAAAAGGTACGCTGGTAGATCAGACAGGGCTACTGCATTGCGTATTTTGATAAGCAATCTCCCACCTTTCACCCCCACTGCTCTAGTGTGAAGCAGGAGTAAATGGGTGGGAAAGTATCACATGCTGCTGCAATGTCATTTCCAGCCAACCCCCCCCAATAATGTAACCACATAATGTGACACTTGTGGAATCCCCATGATCTTTATAGTAGAAATCATAGAGACTGGAGATTCCCACAATCTTAGTAATTATGGAGCCCTGAGCAGAAGTCCAGAATGGGGTCATACAATCACTCTCATTCTCACACCTGATTGTCACCATTCAAAAGGTTGCCCTTGCCTCATGTAAGGTGGGTGAGCCCATACTACCACCAGAAGCCAGGGAGGGCAACATACGGGCAGGAAAAGTAGGTGTTGCTGGTGACATAGGAACATTATGTCACTTTCAGCATGCACCAAAAGTGATGTTATGGCTTTGTCAGCAACATGGGGATGCTCCTGTATTTAGGCAAAAATTCTATGATAGAAGACATGTTTTACCATGTAGTTATTTCCCAAATACCAGAAGTAACATTTCCATGTTACCGGTAATGCAGGCTGAAACTAGTTTTCTTGCCAGGCAGCTGATTGGAATTGGGAGGGGCCCTGGAATGGGAGATCTCCCATCCCTGGCAAGGCCCTGGCAACTCTAGCCAAAAATGACATTGCATGATGCCATTCTTGTCTGTCTCTACTCCCTTGAGCCTCCTGCTAATCCCCTTTCAAACTGTTGAAATGAGAGGGCATCATTACATCTACTGGCAGTGAATTCCACAATTTAATTGCTCACTGAGTGACAAAGTGCTTCCTTTTGTCTGTCCTGAATCCATTACCTGTCAGCTTCATTACATTCCCCAAGTTCTAGCATTATGGGAAAGGAAAAAAGGGGGAAACAACATCAAAACTATTTTGATGAAGTTAATATGGAAACAGTTTGATAAGACATATATTTATATGTTGATTGTACTCTTTCCACATATTTTTACTGTGCAGAATACAGCACTATTTAACCCAGTATGATGTAGGGACAGATGTTACCCTTGACAAGACCTGGGATCAAATATTGTCTCATCCATGAATCTCAGTGGCAGGCTTTAGGCAAGTCACTCTGTACCTGGCATGCTTCATATGGTTCATTGAAGGAGAAAAAGGGATGCCACCATATATGCAAGTTCACTGCCAGACCAGAAAGGCTTCCAGGGTATAGGATATACTTGGAGGCAGATTTTGGTTTGCCATATTTCATTTTAGTATGGGAGTCTCCAATGTGGTGCCTGTGGATGTTGTGGTGCCCTCTGATAGCACCTTTCCTTTTTTAGAAAGAAGGTAGGGCTAGATGGGGCTTTAGTTGAGCAGGATATGACTGGCCATTGGAGATCTTATTTTAGGATTGATTCATATATGCATGTAAATCTCCTAATGAGTGAAGGTGTGAATTTCCTCCACTGAGAAGTATTGTTTGAGTTGAAATCAGAAATCAAAATCTAAATGGCACAAATGTATTAATGTTTTTTTCTTATTTAATTAATATATTTCCATTAATTTTCAAGTATCCATTAATTTTGAAATATTGGCAACCAAAATGGGGTCCCAGGTATTCTTATCCTGCTTTCTGTATATCAGTGACTGCCAGTCAACATCTGAATAAATTTTCACAGTTAAAACATTTCACTTGGAATATGAGCCAGTAACACTTAGGCAAAAGCTCTCTTTTTGATGGGGCCAAAATGGTTTTGGTTGACAATATTTGGATACTGATAATGTGCAAATTAGAAATACATTAATTAAATAAGAAAAAAGACTTTAATACATTTGTGCCATTTGGATTTTGATTTTTAACTTCTGGTGGTTCACAAGAAATCCACAGTGTTCTTTCTACTTTATGAGTTGACATCAGAACAAGGTCAGTTGCAGTAGACCTGTGATGGGTTCTTTTAGACATTCAAGTCTCGCCTCTCTCTTTGTATGGTCACTGAATGAGAAGAATTCCTCTGTGACCTCACTTTGACAAGTGGATGAACTACAGTACTATTTCTCTATCTAAAAGTTCCCTATCCATTTCATTCCTGTTAATGATGCTACCAGAGCTTCATCAGGGTCACATCTGGCAACTCTAATAAGAAAAAAATGCAGAATATTAAAAGGGGGGAAAGATTCATGGCTAGCTTAGCAATTCGTTATATGAGGAAGGAAACAGATACAAAATACAGATGACTGATTCATGGTATTTCAGTTAAGCATTTCATAGTTTTAAAACATTGCTTCAGTGTGGTCAGGGTAAATATATCTGACACCAGATGTCATTCTGGATGTGTATCTGAGAATTTTTTTGCACTGAAAAAAATGAGAATTTTGCAGAGGTTCTGCTGATTTCAAATGAACAGTTTCCTGTTGCTCTCATCTTGCCCAAGGGATACATGTAGAATGAGCAGAGAGGATGGAAGGTGCTGCTGACCACTGAAAACCAAACACTGCAAGTAATCTATGAGACCATTTCTACACAAAGGCGCAAACTTCATGCTGCCACCTACTTGCAAACATGTGGTTGTAAGCCACCGCATGTTTTCAAGCCTTCTCCCAGCTTTTCCCTCTTCCTCATCACGTCTTTTTGCCTTGGCTTGTCAATCACAGCAAGCCACCAATCACAGCACAGCAGTTCTCTTGTGGACTCAAATTTCTCCCACCCACCCCCGAGCCCCAAAAATAATTTTTAAAAATAAAGGCACTTCTGCTTTGCGGTAATGCCACAACACAGAAGCATTTTAATTTTAAAAATTAACACTTCCACATTGTTATGGAGAAATGCCAGAACAATAAAGCTTCCATCCACCCCCCTTTGGGATTCATGGTGTTTCAGACTCTAATTATGTGTGGGTAGATTTATGAGAGGCTGAAAATGGTAACTGGATCCCGAAAAGTGATTTTGTTTAAACAGTGGGCTTAAAAACAAAGTGTACAGACCTGGCTGATTAGAAGAGGGCTGCTTCATAATGCACTGCCCCTCTTTCACTGTTCATTCCCCATCACCAGAAAACACAAATGAGACTATGTTTTGCTGCCTGATCCAAAAAGACCATGGACACTTTACAGAAGATTTTTATTTTAACTTTGACAAAGTACCTGCAGTAACACGGACAACACCATTTCTGTAAAGAAATTATCAAAGCAGGAAATGGACAGGGGAGGGTGAGTGTGAGGGCAGGACAACACTACAGAGACTATCGTGCCTTTCTGTCTCCATACAGGCTTGCCCCTGGTTTCCCCCTGATGAGAGGCACGATAAGGTAAAGGTAAAGGTATCCCCTGTGCAAGCACCGAGTCATGTCTGACCCTTGGGGTGACGCCCTCCAGCGTTTTCATGGCAGACTCAATACAGGGTGGTTTGCCAGTGCCTTCCCCAGTCATTACCGTTTACCCCCCAGCAAGCTGGGTACTCATTTTACCGACCTTGGAAGGATGGAAGGCTGAGTCAACCTTGAGCCGGCTGCTGGGATTGAACTCCCAGCCTCATGGGCAAAGCTGTCAGACGGCTGCCTTACCACTCTGCGCCACAAGAGGCTCATGAGAGGCACGATAGGAGGTGGCAAATCCTGTTTTGGCGATTTCCCTCATCCTGAGGCAAATTGGGCCAAAACTCGAGCGTGCCCCTGGACAGCCTCGGGATGCAGAGGACATCATGTTAAGGCGGCTCTAAAAACTGCTAACAACCAAGAGGCTGTCCAGGGGCAGATTCCTCATGTGGAAATGGTCTGAAACACAGATGTCAGTGTTCTGTCAGTCATTTAGTTGTTCCATCTTACCACATGGCCCTTTTATAGCTGGCATGATGATGATGATGATGATGATGATGATGATGATGATGATGAAGAACAAGAATTGGTTCTTATATGCCGCTTTTCTCTACCCGAAGGAGGCTCAAAGCGGCTTACAGTCACCTTCCCTTTCGTCTCCACACAACAGACACCCTGCGAGGTGGGTGAGGCTGTGAGAGCCCTGATATCACTGCTCAATCAGAAAAGTTTTATCAGTGCTGTGGCGAGCCCAAGGTCACCCAGCAGGCTGCATGTAGGGGATCGCGGAAACAAACCCAACTCCCCAGAATAGAAATCCATGCTCCTAATCACTACACCAAGCTGGCTCTCCGTTCATTTATAGTAACTTGTACAGGTATTTTTAACAAAGGTAAGACACTTAAGAATGCAAAACAAGTATAGCCATACACCAATGTGACACAGATTTTCCACAGAAATCCATTGCCTTGGACAAGATTAAGAGATTTCATGGCAGAATAGTCCTTGGTGGGTTTACATCTTGCCCTTTCTAGGCATTTCCAGTAGAACAGTTGCAGAACAACTCTAGCTCTTTCTGGATACTACATCTGCTCTTCACCCATTTGTCTGGTTTCAGGCTATGGGACTGAGATGACCCTAGGTGCTGGGGCTGATGATTTCCATTTGAATGCAGGCAAGGGCCATGCCTCTTTATTGCTCTTAAGGAATTTATCAGCAGTCTTTGATATTGTAGATCATGCCATTATGTTGAGGCATTTGGAAGTAGAAGTAGTGATTAAGTTTTGGACTAGTTTAAAATAATTCCTTATGGACCAGACTTTGAAGAGTTGCTGTTGTCATCATTTGTCATCAGGGTGGGAGGTAGCCTCTAAGGTTCTCTTTAATCTCTATGTAAAACTTTTAGGGGAAATTATTTGCACTTTTGGAGTAGGTCATCATTAATATGCTAATTATGCCTCGTACTTTATCCTGATTCTGTGAAGGCTTAAGGGGGTGGCAGGTTACAGTGGATGAGCGATAGGGTTGTGAGTGTCCTGCATAGTGCAGGGGGTTGGACTAGATGACCCAGGAGGTCCCTTCCAACTTTATGATTCTATTATTCTATGATTATCCACATCCCCCAAATAATGTGTTACTGGTCCTAAGTAACTGCCCAACTGCTGTGGTGAAATGGCTAAGGATCAACAATTTGAAAAAAACAGAGGTGATATTAGTTTGGAAGGCTGAGCTCTTGAAGCATGTTGTGTTCCCCACTTTTGATGGGGTCCAGCTGACATTTGCTGACTCAGTCAAGAACCTAAGAGTTATATCAGTCCCCTTCCCCCTGGCCAGTATAAGCTAGGGCAACCAGCTTTGCTAGCTCCCTTTCATCACTACTGGTCTATCTCATGCTGCTAAGACAAAACAATGCCACAGCTGCAACCTGCCAAAGCAAGGCAGTACAATATCCATCACAGTAAATGTTCTTTTTGTATTATAATCAAATTCAATTGCATCTCTTAGAACTCCACCTTCTCCTTAAGTCATTTAAAAATACACTGGAACCAGATCGAGAGGTAGGGGAGGACCTATGAGGACATTGACTCCCTTGTGGAGTCCCTCAGGGCTCAGTGCTTATTATATAATAAATATAATAATAATAATAACAACAACAACAACAACAACAATAATAATAGTAAATAAGGGATTAAAAGGAATTAAACCAACAGCGGGGTAGCAGCTGCTGCCAAAACAACATTATATTAATCTGCATAGCTCATTGGAAGTCTTTCTACACAAGAGACCCACCTGGCCCACCCACTTTCTTTAAAAAGTTGGTGGACACCTAGAAAAGTATCAGCAGGAGCCATGTCACCCATGGGTACCACACTGGGGATCACTGTTTTGTATTATGCTGTCTGACTTTTTTGTGACATTTGGAGGGTTTTTTTTTTGTTGTTGTTAAATTTGTAATCTGTCTAGAGTCTCATTGAGAAAGGCAGGTTATAAATGAAGCAAAGCAAACAAATAAAACTTATTAAGGTTGGAAGCAGCAGTTGGTTGACTAAAAAGAATCAGTAAAAAGTCTGAGCCAAGGAGGAGTTGGGAACGGACCAGATTTAAACTGGTTTCTAGGAAGAAACAAATCGTCTTCAAATGTAAAGTACAGGTGAGATAAGATTATATCCAAACAGAGATGATAGCTTAAATTAGACTGAAGTGGTCATTCCCTTTGCAAGAAGTCTTGGAAGTGTCCAGTTTCCCTTCTGCCTGCCAGGCAGAATTAGCAGACACAAAACATGATTATGCACTTCACACCTTGCACACTACAGGGTTTGCTCCAGAATAAAGACCAGAGGAAAGGAAATGCAGCAGTGAGCTGAACTATGCTTCAATTACTTGCAGAGAAAATAACCCCAGTTCAATAATGTCTATTTCCTTGACGGGTCTAATGACTAAGTCAGGTGCATCATTGTAGTATGTGAACTGATTCTTTCTCAGGTAGCCTACATTTAAAAACGGTAGGACTTGGGTATCCATCTATTGGGTTGCATTAAAGCTCCATCACTATAATTAACAGCCGAGAAAAGGAGATTTTAAAAAAGGAAGGGGAAAGAAAACGCTAATGGTGGAAGGAAAAACTCCAATCTAAACACTGCGGAAAGCAAAAGAAGACTTAATTAGGAAACTGGAAGGCCTAGAACAAGAGCTCATCCTAAGTGAATTGGAGTGTGATAAGCATAAAGAAAACTCTTTTTACAACGCTTTCTTTGACTCCCACTGAGTGCTTGTTTCAGAGACTTCCTTGCCTAATAATGTTAGCATTTAAATGGACCAAGGCAGCTTTGATGTTAACACCTCATTGAGGTATAGAGTTCATACGTTGGCTACTCCTATTCTTTGGCTGGAAACAGTTTTCTGCTTGGCTAGCTTAACAGGACAACAGAACCTGGATTTGTATAGGAATTGGAAAGGCTATCCACACAAAGGAAAGGGCTACAAACTTCATTTATTTTAACAGAAACCTGCCTTTAAGAGAGGAGAGCAAATGTCTAAGACATGCCTCAGACTAAACAATGAGGGGCTCCTGTTAGTAGCATGGCTGAGTGCATAAGCAATGGTCTTTAAAACTAGAAATTTGTTTAAGACTCTGTTCTTACAATGACATCCTAAAGAGGGAACCAGGGAAAATAATATTCTCCTCTTCTCTTAAATGACACTCTGTGTTATGTTACTTATATTACAGTGGAGCCCACTCCTTTTTGATTTGGCACTCCAGAGTTCCTGCTCTGCAAGAGAAAGTTCTTGCCCAGGAATAGAGTTTCAAAGGGTGAGGGGAAGCTGTGTTGGTCTGCTGTAGGTTCAAGTCCAATTGCACTTTAGAGACCAACAGGATTTTCAGGGTCTAGGCTTCAAGACTCAAAGCCCCCTTCGTCAGATGACAAAGAGGGCTTTGACTCATAAAAGCTTGATATAGCAGCTAACTGTGCTGGCCTCTAATCTGGAGAGTTGGGTTTGATTCCCCACTCTTCCACATGAAGCTAAATGAGTGACCCTGGGTGAGTCACAGTTGTGTTAGAGCTGTACTCACAGAGCAGTTCCTCTCAGAGCTCTCTTAGCCTCACCTATTATTATTATTATTATTATTATTATTATTATTATTATTATTATTATTATTATTAATATTATTATTATTATTATTATTATTATTATTACATTTTTATACCGCTGTTTCCTTAGGCTCACAGCAGTTTACAAGATAAAAATTACAATAAAACCCATAGTTAAAACCATTAAAACCAGTCCACACTATCAACGTTAGGCAACAGGTGAGCACTAACTAACCCCACTAAACCCCCCCACAAACCACCCCATGTTAGCCGAGGGACATCAGGTTGCTAATATGGGAGTGAGGCAATCAGATCATTCAGATGAACCCAGGGAGCCCAGATCTAATGTCGGGACCTACCGCATAGGGTGTCTGTTGTGAGGAGAGGAAAGGAAGGCAATTGTAAACCTCTTTGAGACTTCTTCGAGTTGTGAACTTTTATAACCTGAAAATATTGTTGGTTTCTAAGGTGCTACTGGACTCAAATCTTGTTGTCCATTAATATTGCCAGGACATCCTGAGAAGAACCAGAGACAAAGAGAATTGTCTATAGCCAAGTGGATCCTGTTTCTCACAGTCCTGGTGCATCCTGTATACATTCCAACTGCAGTTAGTTAACAGAGACAGCAGCAAAACGATCACAATATATCTCAATGTCTGATGTGTTTAAGATGTGTATTAGAGACTAGCCTCCGACGGTAAAAAAAATGGTGGCTTAAATATTTAGGTTTCTAAATATGATAGTAAATCTAACAGGAATACTGAAATCCAAAATTCTGGACAGGATACCTGATAACTGGATTCTTCAGAGCTGGCATGAGGCAGGGCATCAGGGGGAATAATCAGCACCAATTGCGGCAATGATTAGTATGCCAGCTGGGTGACCTTGGATCAGTCACAGTTCTCAATTCTCTCTCACCTTCACCTACCCCACACTGGGTAGTCATGGGAGAGGAAGGTAACGCAGTTATAAGCCACTTTGACCAATTATGCACAGGCAGGAAAGGCTGAGCCAGCGCTTGCATGACAGTGGGGCTAATCCCTGGTTATGCACGATGTTGGTGCCAGCCCATGCCCCTCCTGGTCCTGGCCTGCTTTTTAGGGCCCCTGATGGGCCACGGCAAGGGAACTCTGCCATATCACAGAAGCCCGGCATAGCTGCTGCCATGCATAATCTTTTGGGAAAAGAGGGGTATAAAAAACAATTCTTCTTTTTCATTCAGTCCTTGGCTTCAGTCCTTGGGCCGATTCCACACAAGAATTCTGCCTCTGGAGAGCCTCTGGTTGCTGGTGGGCTTTAGTTCTGCTTCCACATGATGTCATCAGCAACCCGAGGCTTGCTCAAGTTTTGGACAGATAAGCCTAGAGGTGAGGAAAATCGCCAAAACTGAATTTTGTGCTTCACATCAGAGAATTGTGCTTCACATCAGAGAACAACTAGGGGCAAACCTGTGCAGAGAGAGAAATGTGTGACAGTTCCTGCAGTGTTTTGCCTACCGTTGCACCCACCCTCCCCTCTCCATTTTCTGCTCATGAATTTTTAAAAAAATTGCACGGTCTGCGTTGCTGCAGGACTGCAAAGGTACTTTGCCTAATTTAAAATAAAATGTTCCCTTAAGTGTCCATGGTCTTTTGGGGATTGGGCAAGCAAAACACAATCCCATTTGTGTTTTCTGGCTGTGGAATGAACAAGGATGGGGGGGTGCATGATGAAGCAGCCCTCTCTTGATCAGCTAGGCATCGGTGATCTTTGTTTTTAAGCCTTAGTGTTTACACACAATCACTCTTCAGGGTCCAGTCACCATGTCCAGCCTCTCACAATTCTACCAGAACATAAATAGACCAAAACAATCCCAAAGGGGGGGGGATGTTTTATCATTCTGGTGTTTCTCCGTAGCAATGTGGAAGTGTAAATTTTTCATTAAAATGCCTTAACATTGTCGCATTACTGCATAGCAACATGTAAGTACACTTAAAAAAAAATTTCGGGGCTGGGGAAGGGCAGAACTTTGAGTCCCCAAGACAACTGCCATGCTATGATTGATGGCTTTCAGTGACTGACAAGCTGTGGAGCAGGAGGAGAAGTTCAACTTGCTTCCCCTTGCTGCCTCTTCAGGAGGCAAAAAGCAACAATGAGGTGGTGGGAAAATGCAGGATGGATCTCCCATCAGGAAGCTTGCAAACGTGCGGCTTATAACTGTGTGTTTGCAAGCAGGAGACAGCACGAGTTTTGTGCCTCCGTACGGAATCGGCATTGGTTTCAGAAACTATATGTAGTGCAGTGTCATGGGCTGAGATGATCTACTAGCAATAGTTAGTTTAAATAAACTATGGTTTCACATTGTGTCTAAACCAACACACACACATTATCAGCCTCGACATTTGTAAAAACTACCAACTCTTTAGAAAGGCCTCAGTATCATCTTTAGATCTTCTTGAGAGTAAATTGAAAACAAAACCATTTGTTTTTTCTTAAGCTGCTGAGAGGATTGAATCACTGTTTCCACAAGAAGATGTCTGCCGTGTTAACAGCATGCATGGAAGTTAAACACACATATGCACAAGCTGTTGATTTCTGAACACCAGAGGTGGTGAAAAAGCAGCTTTGGGGATTTAGTTTTCATATGATGATATGTGCATCACTCATGGTCCTTTTGCATTATTATGCTTATTATACTTCAGTGTTTGCAGTTATTGCATGCATAATAATTCTGCTTCTTAGTACACTTACAGTTGATGTGACTAAAACTATGACATAGTGCTCAGGGGAGGAAACCAATGAGGCTTTTAATGCATCATACTGATTTACGATGTGATTTAAACATTTTCAGCTATCTACAATGGATGCCGGAATTCTGTGAATGAGTGAATTCCCCCCTGCACAAAACATCCCTCTGTGAAAATATTAAAAATAAAGAGAGCTGTAATATGCCCTTGTGCTAAAGGGTACAATGGAAAAATGGGCAAATGAAAACAAGATGCAATTGAATAAAGATAAATGTAAAGTTCTGCATCTCGGTCAGAAAAATGAAAAGCATGCCTACTAGATGAGGGATACGCTTCTAGGTAACACTGTGTGAGAACGAGACCTTGGGGTACTTGTGGATTGTAAACTAAACATGAGCAAGCAGTGTGATGCAGCGGTAAAAAAGGCGAATGCCATTTTGGGCTGTATCAACAGGGGCATCACATCAAAATTACAAGATGTCATAGTCCCATTGTATACGGCACTGGTCAGACCACACCTGGAGTACTGTGTGCAGTTCTGGAGGCCTCACTTCAAGAAGGACGTACATAAAATTGAAAGGGTACAGAGGAGAGCGACAAGGATGATCTGGGGCCAAGGGACCAAGCCCTATGAAGATAGGTTTAAGGACTTGGGAATGTTCAGCCTGGAGAAAAGGAGGTTGAGAGGGGACATGATAGCCCTCTTTAAGTATTTGAAAGGTTGTCACTTGGAGGAGGGCAGGATGCTGTTTCCGTTGGCTGCAGAGGAGAGGACACGCAGTAATGGGTTTAAACTACAAGTACAATGTTATAGGCTTGATATCAGGAAAAAAAATTTCACAGTCAGAATAGTTCAGCAGTGGAATAGGCTGCCTAAGGAGGTGGTGAGCTCCCCCTCACTGGCAGTCTTCAAGCAAAGGTTGGATACACACTTTTCTTGGATGCTTAGGGCTGATCCTGCGTAGAGCAGGGGGTTGGACTAGATGGCCTGCATGGCCCCTTCCAACTCTATGATTCTATGATTCTATGGTATATCAGGAAACGATGTGAAAAAAACTAAGTAAAAACCAAGTGAAAAAAAATCAGTGGAATGCAGTTCTGCCTACATAACTGTAGTGAGATGAGAGACAGAAGATGATAGGCCTTGACAATTATAGTGATGGAATGAGATCCAGGTGTCTTAAGGTACAGGAAGAAAGGGGAAAGATGCTCTTTGCTGCAATACGACATTCTTTCCAGCTGAAAGAGATAACACACCAGCCCTTTAGTGGGTTAATCTCTTGATTGGAGGGTGCAGTTTTGGTGGGCTGGAAGACCACAGATTACCACCAAGATTGGCTGAAGACTCCAGGGTACACATGAGGCTGAGTTCTGAAAGGGGGAACTGTTCCTTTGGTTGGGGCTTCCTTCTTGGTTGGGAACTCAAGGAAGCATGTGTTTTCCATGAAGGATGACAAAGGGAGGTGCAAGTACACCAAGGTGTGAGCATCCTGCAGCTATCCCATTTAGATGCAACCTATATTGTAGTACGTTAGTTAGAGGCTGCCTTTTTCTTTAGTGTCCCTAGATCCTGACATTTGCAATACTATGAGTTTGTGCCTTGTGAATATAACTGGGAAGAGTCTACACGAATTTTTACCCACCTGTCTGGATTCTTGGTATGCTACTGTTGGGGGAGGGAGAGTATGGCTACTCTTGTCCACAACAGAAAAGCTTTAACATTATTAATCTTCAAAAGACTGCTTTTTTATAGGCTGTGTAAGGTGATAAGGCACCAGCTGATTGCTTGGATCTCTCGATTCGGGTTCGATTCTGCGCTCCCCCACATGCATCCAGCTGGGTGACCTTGGGCTCGCCACGGCACTGATGAAGCTGTTCTGACCGAGCAGTGATATCAGGGCTCTCTCAGCCTCACCCACCCCACAGGGTGTCTGTTGTGGGGAGAGGAATGTGAAGGCGACTGTAAGCCGCTTTGAGCCTCCTTCGGGTAGGGAAAAGCGGCATATAAGAACCAACTCTTCTTCTTCTTCTTCTTCTTCTTCTTCTTCTTCTTATTTGAGTGCAAGCTGTATAATCATATTCGCACAGTTATATTAGTACCAATGCTTATAGAATGCCCTCATGACCTGAGAAAGCATCGCCTGCAACTATTGCTATCAAATACTGATAATTTTTTAACTAGCAAAGTATCAACATTTGCGTGGCTAGCTTTAAGAACTAGGAAAGATTAGGTCACTGATGTATAGCCATTATAACCTTGCCGATAGGTCCACAGAACTTCTTATGTTTTTTGGTTAATAGCTTTTATGGTACGTCTCTTAATCTTGTTTTTGTTTTATATTTTAACAGCTTTAATAGTTTTATTGCTTTTATGGCTCATTTTATCCTTGTAAAATAGTCAGTGGTATTTAATACTTTAAAATGTTGACTTTTATGGTGGAAAAGTGTTTAAGTTTTATCGTTGATGCATTTTTAACCTTTTAATGTATTACCTTCCCTTTTACAAACTGCTATTGTATAGTAGTGCATCTAAAATTTTGGTCTAAATGACCGTAAATAAAGATTGGTTGATGATGAGTGCAGACTTCTAATCTGGCATGCCGGGTTCGAGTCTGCACTCCTCCACATGCAGCCAGCTGGGCTCGCCACAGCACTGATATAACTGTTCTGACTGAGCAGTGATAAAAGGGCTCTCTCAGCCTCACCTACCTCACAGGTTGTCTGTTGTGGGGAGAAGAAAGGGAAGGTGTAAGCCGCTTTGAGTCTCCTTTGGGTAGAGAAAAGTGGCATATAAGAACCTACTCTTCTTCTTCTTCTTCTTCTTCAATGTGAGGCGAATGTTCTTGTAACGACCCTCTACAAGAGCAGAAGGCAAGATGGAGCATCTTGCGAGGGTAAATGCCCTTCTTTGTTTACTTATTACTAACTGAGACAGATAAGTGGCAGGGGCCAGAACATATCTTGTTTGAACTGGGGCCAAAAAAGTTGGAGCTTTACTCAGGTCCAGCTGACGTTGATTGTCCCATATCTGCTGCTTAACTAATCATGCAGCTTGATCATGAGCTTTTGGTCCAGTGATTGTTTCTCAGTCTGTCACCATTCACCAGCAATATGCTAGCCACAAAACCCTTGTGGAACTCCTGGCAAAAAGATACAATTCTAATTTCTGGTTCAAATAAAATGAAAAAAATTAAAAACAGAACCTAAAACATTTGTGATGTGATTGTTTCAAGTCCAGCCTAGGATGGTCAGAAGCAAAGCTGCATGGAAACTGTTAACATATCATCCTCAACTGCTCACTTGGTTTCCTTCCCCTGAGCTTGGGCCTCACTTGTGCAACTCCATTTATTAGCGGTACAATTGCTTGCACTGTCCTTTTAGCTTCACTCACTTTTCATTATGCCACAAAGTCTTTCTGAATTCCTGGCTGTTCTAGTGGATGTAAAATGTTTCCTTGTTCCCCGGGATACAGAAAAAGAATTAAAGTTATTTCCCCTCAGCACCTTTGTGATCACCAGGAAAAAATTATCCCAGCTAATCTTGTCTCCAAACTAACCCAATTCATTTCCTTAGTGCAGCTTCTCTCTCAGTCTTTTCATGAGGGTGTGGATACCTGAGTACAAAATATACATGCCAGATCATGGCATGCATGGGAAAGGAGCCCTAACCCTTTACTGCTTCTGAGATTTTTAGAGACACCTATGCATAGCTTTCATGATTGTACTGTCTACATTGATTTGCAAGAAGACAACAAAAAACTTCTTTCTCAGACAGATAATTTCTTTATCCTTCCCATTATCTTGTGAAATATTTGATCATTATCTTGAAATTGGGTTAATTATTTGAACAGAACAGTGAAAACGTATGACTTTGCTGTTTGGACATTGTGCTAATTTACTGTGGTGAGGAGGAATAACAAGTGATGTGTTTGGTATTTTCTCTCCCTGAAAAACTGTCAGAGCTCAAGTCCAGAACACAAAAGTATTGCTCAGGTTGAAAATGAATGTTTGATGCATTTGCAACCACAATGGTAGCAGTGTGTGTAGTTTCACCTCTTCGATAAAAAGTGGGCTTTAACATAGAGAAAGTTCCTGATAGGTCAATGTCCTTCAAGGCCACTGGGAGCTTGGAGCTACCTGATGAGAACACCATCAACAGGAGCTGCTCAAGTTGTATGCAGCCAGTAGCAACAATGTATGCAGCCAGTAGTCACCTTGGCCACTCTCGCACTCCATGCCACTACTAGCCAGATCATGCCAAGTGGTTCCTGCAGTGCTGTTCTGCTCAGAATCAAGCAGCAATGACAATTACAGGTGTTGACTCCCCAATTGCTTGTCCTCTGCTGCTGCTCACCAGGTCGGAGCCAGTACTGTCAGTATAAGATAGTAATTCTAATCAACTCCTATATAGCACCATAATAGCTAGAGATTTTGATAGGAGGAAGAATTTGCTGTGACATCTACATAAGAAATTTAAGAATTGTAGGATTTTTTACATGGTCACGTATATGTGTGTAGAAATGAAATTTGAGAGCAGTCTATGAACAGCCAGGGTACCTCAAATATTCCAGAATGCCAGGCAAATTTGATCAAGTATAGCATCACTTCCCTCAAGCTAAAGTTCCCAATATGGCACCATCCTGCCCATCCAAATAAAAACATAGGGATTAGAGAGTCACTAGTCAAGCTTTATTGGTCCGTGTTATCCAACTGGTACCTGGATAGACTTCTTCCCCACACATGTACACTTATTGTGATGTCTACTAAGATAAATGGATTATTTGTCTTCAAGTTTTTAGTGTAGTTTAAAGCAGTGGTCCCCAACCCCTGGTCCGGAGACTGGCACCGGTCCGTGGGTCAGTCGGTACCGGTCCGCAGCTCCTCTTTCTCCCCGGCTGCTGCTTCAGGAGCTGCCCTGCCACTCTGCTGCCGGCTCACCTTTGGTGTTCTCCAGCAGCCGCCATGGCTGAGGCTCCCTCTTGGCATGGCACACCACAGCTGCTGCTGGCAGCACCCCCCCCCCCCAGCAGGCGGTGGGAAGTCAGGGATGCCAGCAGGAAAACAAGTGGAGCAGGGGCTCAGGTGGCGGCAACGACGTCCCTCGGCAAAAGACTACCCCCCTTCCCAGGCCTGAAGTAAAATTGTGAAGTGTTGACCGGTCCCCGGTGATAAAAAGGTTGGGGACCACTGGTTTAGAGGAAAGGAGATGAATAGAGTAATGTTGAGGGTAGGAGACACGGCTGTAGGAAAAGGAGGCTGGCCCAACCACACACTTATGGCTAAACAACTCTAGACATTCTAGTAAAGGGTCCTGAAAGCACAAGGCTTACTAGTAAGTGAGCTAATTATAGGACAGAATGTCCTCAGCACTATTTAGGCAATGGTGGTAAAGGACAAAGAGCATCTATGAAGCTTTGAACCAGGTTATGATTGCCCCTAAGGGTGAAGAATAGGAGACAGGAATAACAGCATAGATTTCGGGAGGTAAATTTCAATTAAGTCAATACTGTGGCTCATAATTTATCTTAATTCATAACAAAGTTCTCCAGTTTTAAGGAAATTACAGTGAAATAATAACAGTGGCATTATAAAAAAACCATAACATAAAAATGTAAACATTATGCTTGATCTTTTTTTTTACATTTTTGTATGTGCATTTTAGCTTTCAGATAGTTTTACTTATTTATTTGATTTATATACTGTTCCTCTCTGCAAAGCAAGCTCAGAGTGATTTACAATAAAAATAATAAATACAGATAAAACCTATAACCCTTCCCCACCAGGCTAATCAGATTGAAGGATCTAAAAAAATGAGGGGGTGGCAAATTGGAGGAAAGACACCCATATCATTACTTTGTTTTAAATGGTTTTAAAGATTATTTTTATTATGTATGTTTTAAATCTGCCAGCTGCTAGATGAAGACAGAAAAGTGGAGTATACATTTTGTCAATAAATATTTATTTATTATATTTATATTTATATACCACCCTCCCCAGGGACTCAGGGTGGTTTACATAAGAACAAACACAATTCATAAAACAATCTATAAACATGTGAATAACTTTACAATAATAACTAATGGTTGTAACTGTATAACAATATAACAGTATAAATAATATAGACAATACAACAATGCAACAATACAAACAATACAAATATGTAGAAATGTGCCAGCAACATATAGAAGGCAAATGTGTCTGTATATAAAGTACTTTCTTATTACTGCTATTCATTCAGATAGCCCTTTAATGGACTAAAATATTCATTGCTTTTAACAAAACTGTGGTTATGCTAGTATGGTGTAATCCTTTCCACATTGAACTTGGATAATCAGGACTCCTAAATAACTAAGTAGTTGAGAAACTCCTCCCCTAGATAAGAATCTCGGCATTTTGCTGTAGAATTAAACATGATGAATATATTGAAACAAAATCTAAACAGAAATCTTATAGAGTGATATATTTTCTTTCTCACCTTTCCACAACCATTGGAACTTGAAAATAGATTGCACAGCTCTCACCAGGTTGATACTCCAAACCAAAGATCCTCAAGTCATCTCATTGCACTGTGGTGATGATAGATACGAAAGTTCTCTCATATTTAATGTGTTACCATCATTTTCTGATGAATGCAATATCAGTTGTAGCATACAATTTTAATGTGGAAAATCATAATGAGGGCCAAATAAGACAAAGCACTGCAGGGATATTACATGCAGTGGCTTTTGTGAAAAGAATGAACATGAAAGAAGGTTCAGCACTAGGGTAAAGGTCAGGTCAGATAAACTCTTTGGTTCTGATATGTTTTTGTAAAGAGGAAAGAGCTTTAGAAAACTGGTCTGTGGGAAGAAGCAGTCAAGAAGGGGGTGGTCACCAATGTCAAGGGTGGTGGCCCATGTTTTTCTTCTGGTGCAGCCTTTCATCCTCCAGCTGTCAAGCTCCATTATTTTCAATGCCGATTGTCAATTTTTAATATCAACACAAGCCTGTCTGGTTCTGAGATGTCTCTTTGCTTAGGGTAATTTTATGATATTATTAGCAGTTTAGGGCACTGCTTAATGCCTTTTTTGAGGACTAACACAGGCCTTTATCCTGGTGGGAAATTGCCAGGTATTTTTGTGTAGTAGGCTGGCAGTTGATCTATTTATCCTAAAGAATCAGGGTAACTTGTAGATAAAAATGCAACAAAGATAACAAAAATGACCAGATTCAACAGTATGTAACCTTTCTCCAGGTCATGGAGCATTTTCATTATCATGGTTTTAAGGTCCAGAGAAAGTCATAAACATTGGTTGTATGCTTGTCAGGTGGGACGATAGATGAAAAGAAATAACAGGCAATACTCTTGGCTCATTGGCTTCCATTTGCTTGGTGAGCCATAAGTTATAAAGGCCTGAAATGGGATCAGAAATTAGTTCATACTTTGTATACTCAGATCAAGATGACCCCTCAGTCCTATCTGGCTTGTGAGTGTTGGAAGTGAGTTTTCCATTACCTAAGACATATGATGAGCAAAAATGAGGCCATTTCATGGCACTTGGATACACAGACCACATACTAATAGCTAGAGGCAGAATCTTTCTGAAACAAGGTTGCCAACCACCAGGCTAGAGATCTCCCTCTATTACAACAGTAGAAGTCAGTTCACCAGGAGAAAATGGCTGCTTTGGAAGTTAAATTCTATTACATTATACTCCAATTTACTCCTTCCCCTCTGCAAGCCCCACCCTTCTCAAGCCCCACCTCAAAATCTCAATGTATTTCCCAACCCAGAACTGGCTACTCTATTCTGAAAATAGGATATTATGTGATACCATTAACTTTTTTGATCTCATACAGTTTATTGTGTTGTCCCATTTGGGAAGTTGTAAAACAAATGGTAATATAAATACATAGCTATAATAGTTTAAGTTGGCATGCATGCCTATAACTACTAAAATTCTTAATAGCTACCCTATAAAAGTGGTAATTACCAAGATACATTATTTTTCCATTATTGTTTCAATTGTTGTAAATGATAAATTATCTTTTTGCTAAAGATTACTTTATTAACTTTTTGAACAGACTCTCTACATAAATGATTAATTGCTCTTCTACAGTAGGAAGAACCACATCAAAGTGAATGAGCCCCATCAAATCTGACATAGCAGTAGTAGTCTATTTTAGGAGCAGATGGAGCCTCCCTACACCTTGAGCAAACATTCATAATCATTGCTTTAAAAAAAAGATGGAATGTTTCCATTACATCTCTTTAAGACAAAACTGCCATGCTGCTTGAAATAGGGACCATATATACACTGATACCACTATGTCCATGTGCGTTTTCTCCCTGAGTAGTCTTCAGTGATGTGTGTGGAGATCCCATGAAAAGCAGCAGTTATGCACATCATTGAAAGGAGGAGATGGAAGCTGGATTTAGCTGGATTTCTACTTTCTACTTTCACCTTTGCTTCTCAACTAGCTGATTAGTGCAATTAATTATCTGTGTGTATACGCAAAAAGCTGTACATGTGTAATTGTTATGTTCCAGAGCATCCAAAGTCACCTAAGGATGAATATTCATTTGAAGGACATGGGGAAAGGAAATAGGAAAATAACACAAATTCTGCACATACGATAGGGACTTGATTAGACTGGGTGTCTTTCATTGGAACTCTTACGCAAAGTGCCCTGAAGGGGCAGCTTTATTGTACAGAATGCTGCATGAATACATTGTTTATTGAAGACAGCCGACTGATACATCATTTGAACTGGGTCAACTCTAACAGCTTATGAAAAGCATTGTTACATTAGTAGTAGTAGTAGTAGTAGTAGTAGTAGTAGTAGTAGTAGTAGTAGTAGTAGTAGTAGTAGTATGTACATGAAGCCTAAACCAAATGTACACTTAAAGTAGCCCTGCTGATTGTACTACAACAGTTTGATTCACTGTAATATTACTTTGCCATATTATATTTAACAAAATATTAAATTTGTTTGTTTTTAAACCTTTATATCTTTCCTTCTCTTCAGTGCAGCTAACAGAGCAACAAAATATAAAACAGTTTAAAATGCACACAGGTACAGGATTAAGAAGCAAAATTACGCATCTAAAAGCACACCAAGTTTTTTAATGGATGTTAATAAAACCTCAGAAGAAAATTCTCAAAATTAGAAACATAGAATTAAGATACAATAAAATTGAAAGGAATAACAATAAATATATTGAAATACTTAATTTTTCTTGTATATTGCTTTATAGATTGATATATTGCCTGGGCATTTCATGTTTGTTTGCCTTGCATATTTGTTTCTTCAGCAAGGTAGAAGAAGTCATTCGCATATACTGTGAAATGCTGTGGTCAGATATTCCTGAATCTTCACTAGAGATCTGTGTGCCCAATTTAAATAAATGCCATCTTTACACCAGCGGTAGGAATACCTCTCAAAGGTACAGTTTTTTAACATGAGGCATGTAAAGCTTGGTGTTGTGGTTAGGAGTGCGGACTTCTAATCTGGCGAGCTGGGTTTGATTCCCCACTCCTCCACATGCAGCCAGCTGGGTGACCCTGGGCTCGCCTTGGCACTGATAAAGCTGTTTTGACTGAGCAGTAATATCAGGGCTCTCTCAGAAGAAGAGTATCTCACAGGGTGTCTGTTGTTGGGAAAGGAAAAGGAAGGTGACTGTAAGCCACTTTGAGACTCCTTCGGGTAGAGAAAAGTGGCATATAAGAACCAACTCTTCTACTAGACAGGAAGAATTCTTTTAAATTAAGTTTTGGAGGGAATTTGGAGGGAGTTGCAAGTTTAACCATCCAACTTTCTGAACTTTCTGACCTGCCTGGCTGACAATTTCATTTATCAAATGGTAGATGAACCCACAAGAGGTTCAGCCATACTGGAATTAATACTGACCAACAGGCAAGAGTTGGTGAATGAGGTGAAGGAGGTGGAGACCCTAGGGAAAAGTGACCATGTCCTCATAGAATTCCTTTTGAGATGGGGAGCCAAGGAAGCTTGTAGCCAGACACGGATGTTGGATTTTCGTAGGGCAAACTTTAATAAACTCAGAGACATGATGAGTGTCATACCATGGACGAGAATGCTGGAAGGGAAGGGAGCATGTGAAGGGTGGGCACTACTCAAACAAGAGCTATTGCATGCTCAATCAATGACTATCCCAGAAAGACGAAAACACTGCAGGAGCTCTAAGAAGCCTATTTGGATGAACAGAGAACTTCAAGAGGAACTAAGAAAGAAAAGGAAAATGTTCAGGAAATGGAGGGAAGGAAAGAGCTCTAAAGAAGAGTACCTACAGGTTACTAGGCACTGTAGATCAATCATCAGAAGGATCAAAGCTGAAAGGGAGCAAAGATTGGCCAGGGAAGCCCATTGTAACAAGAAAAGGCTTAGTGCCTATTTTACATCTGTTTTTCCCCACAGGTCAAAGGGTTTAGGCACATCTAGAGGTGGCAGTAGCCAAAGGATAGTGTCTGGGTGGCAGGTTAACATGGATAGAGAGGTTGTCGAGAGGCATTTAGCTGCACTGGATGAGTTCAAATCCACCGGCCCGGATGAAATGCACCCGAGAGTGCTCAAAGAACTTTCCAGAGAACTTGCACAGCCCTTGCCCATCATATTTGGGACCTCTTTAAGGACTGGAGATGTCCCGGAGGACTGGAAGAGAGCAAACGTTATTCCGATCTTCAAAAAAGGGAGGAAGGATGACCCGGGAAACTACAGACTAGTGAATCTGACCACTGTTGTGGGGAAGATAATGGAGCAGATATTAAAGGGAGCGATCTGCAAACATCTGGAGGACAATTTGGTGATCCAAGGAAGTCAGCATGGATTTGTCTCCAACAGGTCCTGTCAGACCAACCTGGTTTCCTTTTTTGACCAAGTAACAGGTTTGCTGGATCATGGAAATTCGGTTGATGTCGTTTACTTGGATTTTAGTAAAGCTTTTGATAAGGTTCCCCATGATGTTCTGATGGATAAGGTGAAGGACTGCAATCTGGATTTTTAGATTGTTAGGTGGATAGGGAATTGGTTAGAGAACCGCACTCAAAGAGTTGTTGTCAATGGTGTTTCATCAGACTGGAGAGAGGTGAATAGCAGGGTACTTCAGGCCTCGGTGCTCGGCCCGGTAGTTTTTAACATATTTATTAATGATCTAGACTAGATGAGAGGGTGGAGGGACTACTCATCAAGTTTGCAGATGACACCAAATTGGGAGGACTGGCAAATACTCCGGAAGATAGAGACAGAGTTCAACGTGATCTGAACACAATGGAAAAATGGGCAAATGAGAACAAGATGCAATTTAATAAAGATAAATGTAAAGTTCTGCATCTAGGTCAGAAAAATGAAAAGCATGCCTACTGGATGGGGGATACGCTTCTAAGTAACACTGTGTGTGAACGAGACCTTGGGGTACTTGTGGATTGTAAACTAAACATGAGCAGGCAGTGTGATGCAGCGGTAAAAAAGGTGAATGCCATTTTGGGCTGTATCAACAGGGGCATCACATCGAAATCACAAGATGTCATAGTCCCATTGTATACGGCACTGGTCAGACCACACCTGGAGTACTGTGTGCAGTTTTGGAGGCCTCACTTCAAGAAAGACGTAGATAAAATTGAAAGGGTACAGAGGAGAGCGACGAGGATGATCTGGGGCCAAGGGACCAAGCCCTATGAAGATAGGTTGAGGGACTTGGGAATGTTCAGCCTGGAAAAAAGGAGGTTGAGAGGGGACATGATAGCCCTCTTTAAGTATTTGAAAGGTTGTCACTTGGAGGAGGGCAGGTGGCTGTTTTTGTTGGCTGCAGAGGAGAGGACACGCAGTAATGGGTTTAAACTACAAGTACAACAGTATAGGCTAGATATCAGGAAAAAACATTTCATAGTCGGAGTAGTTCAGCAGTGGAATAGGCTGCCTAAGGAGGTGGTGAGCTCCCCCTCACTGGCAGTCTTCAAGCAAAGGTTGGATACACACCTTTCTTGGATGCTTTAGGGTGCTTAGGGCTAATCCTGCATTGAGCAGGGGGTTGGACTAGATGGCCTGTATGGCCCCTATCAACTCTATGATTCTATGATTCTATGATTCTGTGATTCTGTGATTCTATAATTCAGATCTCACATCATTTGGGGGGAAGGGGTGGCAGGAATGCCAATCCACTATGGTCAGGAGACAAGAAACAGTTTTGGGATACTTGCTAGTGGAAGAGCAGTCAATAGGATCCTATGCACTGCTGGAGTCACATGTTGGGCAGGCCAAAAAGGGGTTGTAATAAGCCTGAATGCATTTTGGCGGTAGACAGAAATTCTCCACTATTTTGAAAGCTTAGTTACATTTATTAGCTTTTTACTCACTGAATTCGTTGGGTGTGTCTATTTCTAACTCAAATATCAGTTTAGGACAATCTTATGACAAAGATTAGGTTAAATAAAACCTTTTTTTGTTAAAAAGACATGCTTTTTAGAAAGGAGGGGGGTCATAGAATAACTGCCTTGTGTTTCATTACTGAGCATTAGTGATAATATTGCTAGCTCTTTGTTTAACAATTCTAACAGTATAAATCATATTTGAAGAGTGATCTTGCACATCTTCAGAATAGGCAGTGAGGTCATGCAATTGTTTATCTGTGCTTCTGGTCAGGCCAGAATCTGGCTGGGATATAATGATGTCCAGGGCCACCCAATGAGTTTAAGGCTGTGATAAGGTTTGACTCCTCAGACTTCATTGAATGTTATATTGTGGCTCTCACTTTATTTTAGTATTTCAGTATTAATTTAGCACTTCTTTTTTATGAATATGGCTCTTTCAGGCAACAATGTAGCAATTAAAAGATCAGATTAGCCTAAATCCTCTTTATTTTCATGAGTTGTCATTCAGTTAAAGATATATAATAACAGTTTTTGAATACTGCGTCTACTGTCAGAGTTACAACAGCCCCGTAAAGTAATTCACTCTATTACCAATCTCACATTATACACGGAGAGTTGGTCTTGAGGTCACCTAGTGAGTTTGCAGCCATGATGAGCCTCCCAGCACAAATCTCATTCTCTGAGGTACATCAGCTCTGTGTTTCACACCACACAGATATAATGCTATTCAATATAAACTTTCAACTTCCATATTTAAATCAGGTCTACAAGATCTTGCTTCCCCCAGAGTAACACTAGCAAAATTAGAAAGTCTATTTTGAACCAGGAGGTTTGAACCATGTAGCCTCAGCATTTGGTAAAGCGGGTGGCACATTATCCCATTTGTGTTTTATTGCCTTCCTTTTCTATACAGCAAGCAAGTTAAAACAACAGGACTTAATTTCCAGATTGCTGGGGCAGCTAAAGGCAAATGCAGGGTATGGGCCTCCTTTTATCTTTTCCTTCTTTCCCCACCCCTCGTGTCTCTTTAGGTGTTCTACTTTGCCACTGTGCTGTTCAACTTATTGGCCTAAAATATCATTGCAGGTGATTTATAGAACCCAACGGTTATTGTATGGCTAATGATTCATGGAACTTCATTAAATACCAAGTATGTGCCTGCTTACTGTCTCTACACACCGCACATGAGAACTTTTGCACTCCCCCTTTGCAAATTGCCCCATTAAAGTCCCAGACAAAAGGTCCTCTCAGTAGCTTACATATTTTCCCACATGTGAGAGAGCAATTGGAAACTTCCTCTTGATAACTAAAAAGTTTTGAATTAGAATTTATGAGAAGGGTCTTTTGGTCTCATTGCCTCAGGGTTGAAACAGATCCCAGTGTGTACAAGCGCTCCTTTGATGCATGGAGCTACACAGGGTAACATTTATGAACAGGATCAAAAAGTGTAATGTGGGGACAATGTGCGGAGGCCCTTACCCTGACACAAGGAGTCAAAGTCTGTGTTTTTCCAAGGTTGAAAATGTAAAAGTACATGTTCAAGGTACTAACAAGCTGTATTTTATTTTTAATTGCCGTCAAATCTGAGATTTAAAAAAAATAGCAGGCGGTATTACAATTTCCTTTTCTTTAAGGTTCTGACTTTGAAGTTGTAATTGCTTCGGGGTGGGGGGAAAACCTATTTGATATGTGCTTGAAAGAAAATAGAACTGCAGTGGACCTGATCCTCATTAGGTAACACTATAGACCTTCTGACTTTTTTTTTTTGCTCACAAGTTACTTTTTAAAAGTTATAAACATGCTCATGCAGAAATATTACCTTGTAACCCCCATGCCTTATAGTTTTTTTCAGGGGTGAATATTTGAACAAGATGCTACACTCATTCTAGTCCAGCTTGTGGTTTAATTTTATTTTTCATTTTCAAGACAATGTATCCAAGTGCTCTCTGCTAATGTGGGAAAATATATCCTGGATGGCCTTTTTGTTTGGAACTGTAATGGGTGAACATTCACATTTGTAACAAACTGAGATAATGAACCTATGTGCAAAGAATGCTTAAAAGCCAGTTTCTAAGTCACCCCTCAACATTTCATAGATGAAAATGTGGACACGTGTTATTTTCATACCTTTTCTCATACTATTTATCATTATCTGAGCCTCTTCACCATCTCAAACATATTGCCTTCTCTACTTTTTAACTATTTACTTGCTTTCTATAAAATAGCTGCAGCTCAAATACTGAACATCCAGAGTGGCAGTTGTGGATAGGGAATGGCAGGGAAGCAGTACACTGGCATACCATACCCTTATAAACCTGTGCTACCCTAAAGTCTTCCACTTCTCATACATTTAGCTTCTAGAGCAGGGATTTCGAACTAGGGATCCGTAGATCCCCAAGGGATCCTCAGGAGCTCTGGAGGGGTCTGCAGCTTTTCCCTCCTGTCTAAATGGGCCCAGCGACAAGCTGGGGAATTTACCACTTCCATTGCTTCCCCCTGCCACCAACATGAGTGACTGAATTCTCTCATGGAACCAGTGCCTAGGAGTGGGTGGAGACTGCTTAAACCACTTCCTGACTCTTCCCCCCTGAGTTCTCCTTGAACCTGCCTGTTAAAGTGGGTGGTGATGTCACTTCTAGTGATACGTCACTTCCAGGGCTGTCAACAGAAAAACAAGGAACCTTTCCAAGGCAATATTCTTGTAATAATATAATATATATTCAATTCTAATACCATTTTAATATACATGAAGAATCAACCATAATGGTTTCTAGATAATTTCCATTTTCAATATCCTCTTCAGTGGTTGAGTCCTCCAATATAAGATTGTTGTAACAATAGTGGAAAAATCCTACAGCATGTCCTTATATTAGTATTTTAATATCAATAGGCCATTGGCTCAAAGGTACCGGGGAATGTTAGTCAAAGACCATTCCAGGGGGGTGGCAGGGAGGCATGGCCAGACAATGTCATTTCTAGAACTCCTCGAAGCCTGAAAAATTATTTCAGGGGTACCTCCAAGATCAAAAGGTTGAAAAAGGCTGTTCTAGAGACCTGAAACATGGTGATGCTGAGACATCCACATTAACAACATTATAAAATGGCACCTGCTACATTTCTTCAAAAGGCAAAAGGGGGGGAAATGTTTTAGAAGGTACAGGAACCAGAAATATTTATCCAAAGGGGTTCTTTTTCCACTGCTGGAAAGGGCTTCATTCTTTTTTACAGTTCCTTCCTCTTACTGAAGACCTCCATTTCATCCCATGTTGTTCCTGAGAGTCTCTGTATCCCAAAAACAGCAGTTTGGGGGAAATGGGTGGAAATTATTTGAAAAGTTTGCTTTCACTGGTAGAAATGCCTTTCAATCTAGGGTAAACAAGAATAGCCAGAGAATATGAATATCTCTTTGTTAATTATATTCTGTAAACCACCCCAAGATGGTACATCTGAGAGGGATGGTATGTAAATCAATCAATCAAATTATTGTGAGAGCTTTTTCATGCTCAGTGCTGGCTCACTCACTATATAGAGAGCAATAAGGCTATGAGCCTAGGATTCTGCTTTTTCAAGCTGGTTTTATTGCCTGCTCCCTTTGTTCAATAAATTTTAGTGCAGTGGTCCTTAACCCCAGGGTCAGGACACTCAGGTAGGCTGTGTAGCCAAATCTAGTGGCCTATGAGTACCTATAGAGCTGCCTTTTAAATGTTTAGTGCTTTTGGAAGGATTTGCTGTTAGTGTGGATGCAGTGAGAGCAAGTGTACCTACCACACACATCCACTCCCATCCACTCTTCAACCTCCCCTTTATCTGCCCCCCCACATCTTCAGTAGTTTGTATTTACTTTATTTATACCCCACCTTTCTCCATAATGGGAACTCAAGACCGTTTACATAATTCCCCCATCCTCAATTTTTTCATCACAACAACCCTGTAAAGGTAGGTTTCTTTTATTTATTTATTATAGTTCTATGCCACCCTCCCATGAGGCACAGATTACTGGCTCAAAGTTACTAGCAAGCTTCCATGGTACAGTGGAGATTTAAACCTGAATCTCCCAGATTCTAGTCTGACATGAAAACCTTTACACTAGACTGGCTTTCGTATGATAGCAGTTGTTGAATACTAATAAGTCATCAGAACTAGGTGAATCCTGGAAGCCACATGGTAGCAAATTGCTTGATGATTGTTGTATGGCCTGGCCCCAAGCAATCCTCCCTCAAATGCCAAAACTGTCCTGGAAAGATCCCTGACTCCTCCTCCTGATTTTAATGACAGAAACCAAGGCTTGAAAGATGGCAATACTGCTGTGGATGTCTATAACCCCCACTATGACCACTGAGATTTATACAACTGTAGGAACTGCTTCTAGTATTTTGGTGTTCCCACCCATTTTTTTTTTCTAATTTCAGATTTCTCTGCAAACCTAGGGCTTTCCTGGAATTTAGAGAAATATCTGGCTTGTCTATAAATTGTGTCAAACTCTCAATTTAAGTTGTGGCCATGTTGAAAATTTGGCATATTGGTATTAATTTCCAGCATTTTAGCAGTTAAGATGTAAACTTCAGTTATTCTTCTTTTATAAAATATTGAAAAGTACATGCCACTAGACTTGTGTTTCTTTCATTAACAACAATAATTACAAAAATGAGGTATTTTATAGTTATTATAATTAACATGAAAACAAACACATTCCTCATTTAAATAGCATATAATGGAGGGACATTCTCTGCATCTGTTTTTACTTTGACAAGGAAGCCAGCATTTTCTCAAGAAAGGCACTAAGGGAGCCTAGTATTCCTTAGGAAGAAAGGAAAAGAAAGACTCTCTGGGATATCTTGATAGACTGCAAGCTGTAGCCTGTAGGATTACATACATGAATGTATTCCAGTCCTGAAGGATATGGGGTGGGACTTTGTCTTCCTCTTTTTTCGGAATGTCTGCCCACTTGCGTCACATTTTCCCTAACATTCTGCGCTCTTCTGTTTGCCTACTGCTGTCCAAACCAGATCCACTGTCCAGGCAAATCTACCTCAACGTTCTCCTACTGCTGTCTACCTGCTCCAATGCCTTAACTTCCTTGTGCCCCCAAATATCCTTGCTTTATCAATCTTCCTGGTACAATTGTTCTTTTGAGCTCAGTGGCTGCAGTGCTGTCTGTGTCACTGTTTGAAATCTTTCCTATCAACACTCCCATTGAATTTAATGTTAAATATGGGTGCCTTTTATTTGTTTGTTTGCTTTTATTTACCTCATTATTGGGTTTAATATACCACTCCTCCCTGCAAGCAGGCTCAGGGCAGTTCACAACATGTGTGTCGTATACATCCTTATCCGTATTTGTTCCTCTATACATTTATGAAACAGCCTAGGGGGTGGGATGTGTCCAAGATGGAATAGGGCCAATCAGGGTGCACCCAGCTTTGCCCTAATTGGCCCTGCCCCTGCAGCTCTCACCCTCCGTCCCTGGACTCTAGCCTCTTTGCTCTCAGATGCCTCAGTGCCTGGAGCCAGCAGCAGGTAAAGGGAGAGGGCCCTGGACAAAGGGTTTTGGTGGAGGGCTTGCTAATGAGGGCCTCTTGGCCTGCTAGGCTGGGCCTGCTGAGGAGGGCCTCCCGGCCTGCTGACTGCCTGCTAAGGAGCTCTGTCCCAGCCTTGCAACTGAGCTGTCCAGCCCCCACCCACCCCATTTGATCTGGCTGCAAGCTGCCACCCAAAGCCACCTTAAGCTGCCTGGCCGGGGGCCAGGTGAGGGGGCCCTTTAAAGGCCCATTCTTAGGAACGGGCTTTGAAGCTAGTTGTTTATAAAATTGCAGCTAAAACATTATTAAAAGCGTATACTGCTCCATTGCTTCTGGTCATCAATTTTTGATCCCCCTCCTGGTCCATTTCACAGACAGTAAGATATTATAATCTGGTTTTAATTAAGTGGAGGGGATAGCCTAGAGGTGAATGGGGGGTGCACCATAGATTTTATTGGCTGCCAGCTTGTTCTGGCCTCAACCAAAAGCCTGATGGAAGAGTGCCATTTTGCAGGCCCTGCAGAACTTAGGTAGTTTGTCAGGGTCCAGGTAGTTTTGTCAGGGTCCAGGTTTCAAATGGCAGCTCATTCTACCAGGCTGGGACCAGGACCAAAAAACCCTGGCCCTAGGTGAGGCCAGACATACTTACTTCAGACCAGGGACCACCAACATGTTGGTATTAGAAGATCTTAAAGTACTTTGCTCTCTCTGCATATTCAAACTCTGTCAACAACTAGGACTGGTTAGTGTCCTCATGTGCTGCTGGTTGCTACTTACCATCTTTCCTGAATTGTCTTTAGTGACACCTGAGCCACTCCATGATCTCTTGTATCTAGGCAAAAGATTCTGCTCATTCAATTAAAGGGCTGATTTTTAAACATTATTTTAGCCTCAAAACTATTGTTTTAAGGTGCCAGTATTCTGTTTTTATCTATATCCTGAGCTGGATTTTTAATACTGGATTTTACTTTATATCTTTTAACGTTTTCTTTTAATTATGGAGTGCAAAGCTTTCCTTCACAACAAACAGTATTTCAAGAAGGTGTTATTCTATCCAATACCATGGCAATGTAGGATCAGGACAACCAGGTGCTATTTGTATGGTGGTTCACTGGGAGGTGTCCAGCTGCCACTAAAGGGAACCAATGAATAATGATAATTATTGTTTACTAAATTTCTATATTGCCCTCCCAATTTGGCTGCAGTGGTTACTTTAGTACCTTTATTGGCCAGAGTGGTGACAGAGGCATCAGAGCCACCACTGCAGCACTGTGCAGGTACACTGCTGTTGAATGGATAACAATTCCTGTTGCCAGAAAGTCATCCACACCTGATATTGTTCTCTTCTTAGGGGCTGTGCACCAGCATGGAACCAGTAGCAATCCTAGTATCTAATGTCCTTTTCCATGTTAAGTGATTCTAAGAGGTGGTAACTGGATTCCTTCCAGTGAAATGCCACACAGTTCATATCTGGGACCAACAGTTCCATTAATTCTTCTTTTATTGCAGTAGTATGTTGACATAAAGGTTATATAGAAACTATTGCTGACTTTCCAGGGTTCCTTGTATTTCCATTGCCTTAAACTGGAACTTATTTTCTAGATTCCATGAGAAGGGCTTGCAGCCAAAGCCATGTATGTGTTCAGGACAGTTAATATTTATGATATATCATACTAAGGAAAAGTAGTATAAGCTTTGTTCCAGCAGTACATTTATCCAGAGACCTAGTTTTATGAATAACATGCTGAAACATGGTCCACTTAATTTAAAACTTTGTCACCCTGTCTAATGGGTGCCATGTCTAGCTTAGCTTATACAGTGCAAGCTGGGATTTGTGCAAAAATGCAACACATATTAGCGCAAAATAAGCAGATGGTAATATTTTTGTTTAATATTAACAGACATAAAAGTTATTTATCAAAGAACCACATGTAAGACATTGCTTATGGCTTGCTTCCAACACTGTTACATCAACTAATTGGAATAACTATTTTACTGCATTACTGACATCTGTTGAAAGGACAGCTTCACATAAGAACTGAGCTGCTTGGGGTGCCACAGGCAACTGCTTGGGCTCATCCTGACTGGTGCTTAGCAGTCCATGAGACAGCATTTCTTCAGGGCTATTGCAAGTTGCCCAAATGCTAGAGTATTTAAACAATATATCTGGCAAATAGTATTCAGGAAAGCATTTCAGATATTCTCTCTATCTGCCAAGATCCATTTTAGACCAATATACATCTGGTGTATTTATTCTGCTGCTACAATTTTTAAAATACATTTTTCTAAATCAGGTGGAATGTCACTTGTGGTCTGTGTGTATGTAGAGGGGGTGTCCAAAAGTTTTTCTTAAAAAAAAATACTCAATTGCCCTACTGCAGCTGCACAGTAGCATCCAACAGCATCCTTGTGATTCAGGTTATGTGCATACATTTGAATGTTGGTTTGTTGAATGAAAGGGAACAGAAAGGGACACAGGCAAAGGGAGAGAACTCGTTGTTGAAACTGACAAAAAAAATTAATGGACAAGTAGCTGTGGAGCTGTTTCCCATACTGAAGAGCTCTAGGGGATTTTTCGCTGTGTTATCAGTCACTATGAAAAATGGGAAAGAGCAATGCAGTCTCCTAATATGGGAGATCGAGGGCAAAAGAAGAAGGGGACGACAGAGAATGAGGTGGCTGGATGGAGTCACTGAAGCAGTAGGTGCAAACTTAAATGGACTCCGGGGAATGGTAGAGGACAGGAAGGCCTGGAGGATCATTGTCCATGGGGTCGCGATGGGTCGGACACGACTTCGCACGTAACAACAACAACAATAACAAATATGGGAGAGCATGATGAGTGCACAGAATGCACGACAGAACCCACTGCATGGGCACTGTAAATCATGATTGTTGGCAACGGGTGTGTGTGTTTGCCACCACACTTTGCGCAGGGCTAGAATTTGTATGGGAGAAGAGTCCTCTGGCAGAAGCTCTGAGAAGCTTTTTTTAGTCTTGTGCAACTAAATTGAAATAAAAATGGGGGTGGGCTATTTTTGCTGATGCCCCAATGCAGCTGCATAGTAATGCTAATTTCCTGCCCTCCCTTGATTTTCTCTTTGTGATTCTCTCTTTTAATCCTGGACACTGGTCTGATCTTGGCAGTTTTCTGAAGCCTGTCTTGTGCAGATTCAACTCTTCCTCCAAATGAATTGATCCCAAGTGATTTTAAGTTCAGCGGTTCATGTGGCTCAGCCACCATTTTAATGTTAGACTTCCAGAGACTGTCAAAATGGTCAGCCCAAATAAACTTTGTTCACTACAGCATTGGGGGGAAACTGTTTTCAATGCTTTAGGCTTCTCATTCCAGTCTCTCTCCCCCTTCATATGTTATGTCAATTTTATTCCATGCTGATGATTCCCTCCCCCTTTATTTTGTTTGCAGGCAGAACTGAAATCCTCCCCCCCCCCCCCATTCTGCACTGTTGCCATTTGCTTCCTCTCTGATCTCCTTTTTGGGTCAATACCAGCAAAGAACTAAACCTTGCACAGCTCCTTTTAAACTTTCTCCCATGGTCTATGCCTTTCTAGCAACAGTCTCAGAACAGCTAATGCCAGTTAAATGTTCATACAAAAGATAAAACCATGTATGTTAAAACAATTATTTAAAACAAACAAAGAAAAATATTCTCTATCACTAAAACCTGGGGTCAGAAGGATCAGAATTTCAACCCAGATCTAGATGGAGAAGAGAAGGGGTGGCAGGGGGGTCCATTTATATGTCAATGAGTGTTAGCCTTAACCTCAACCATGTGCCCAGTGGATGAGGGTTTTACAGGCCCTTCTTTGACAATTCTGTAGGAGCCCAAGTCTCAGCTAGCAACTCATTCCACCAGGCTGGAGCCAGGGCCAAGAAGTCCCTGGTTCTGGTCAAAGCCAAGTGTACTTTTCTGGGGCTGGGGACCACTAACACATTGGCTTTAGGAGACCAAAGAGTTCTTCAGTTATCCAAGACTAATGAGTCTTATAACTGACTCATGCAGCTTGTCAGTTAAAGTTTTTTAAATGAGGGGGAAATAGAGCTTGTACATGGATGAAGCGGGGAGGATGTCAGAAAGTCATAGTGGGAGGTATGATCTCAATGTGGGTGGGGAGTGACCTTCAAGGGGTGGCAAAAGGGCAGGGGGGAAATCTGAGGGAATCCCTCTCCACTCCTTTCTTGGGTTTCTCATTGACTGATGACCAGAGATGTGGGTTTCAACCTCCATGGGCTTTCCATTATGTGTATGACTCCAGTTTTAGATTCTCTCTATTTTCATAGCAATACCTAGTTCATCTATGAAAAGGCCACATCAGTTCTAGAAAGAGGTATCATGACCTTTTCCAAATGTTCACCCAGGACAAACTGCAGTTCAAATGATGAATAAGAGTGCTGGTCCCAGTTCTTCAGCCACAGCATTTTCTCTTACCCATTCCAATCCTTGTTATGAAAATATTCAAAACCATACTTAGAAATATCATGAGATGGGTTATGTTGGGTGCAAGAGTGACAGCTCAGCTTTTTGAAAAGTAGGAATCATGAGAAGAAACACAATGACTGACTTGCAGGATTCTAATGGATCTGTGAGGATGAGAGACAAAGGCCTGACATCTACCTGATCAAAAGGCACAACTCCTTACAGAAGACTTCCCTCAGGCACAGAAAGATACTGGATAGAATAGCAAAGGGACATGATATTGACAGCTCCAAAATAGAAGATCCTATTTTGCAAATTGACAGGCAAGATGGTACATTGGCCAGGATTAAGACGTGACACAAGGTTGGCATTAAAACATAGCCACAGCTTTATTTATTTTCTCCCCTATAGAGGGTTGGCAACAGGATATGGAGCCCGACGCTGTCAATCGTCTAGCTGCACTCACACTGAGTCCAGAAGCACCCTGGGCCTGGGAGGGCAAGCCCTTGCATACTAGGCTCTCATCCGGGGAAGTGACCTGCAGGAGAGCCAACGGGTGCCCACCACATATTGGCAAACCCCAGCCACCTGGCAACAAGCCCCTGACCTCCCAGCAGGGTCAGCCACACTTTTTCCCTTGCCAGCCTCTTTAATGAGGTCCCCAACACCAGGGAGTCCATCAGCAAACTGGACTCTCTGCCAATGGAACTCCTATCTTGACCTAAACCACAGTTGTGACTATAACAAAATACAAAGATAACATTAAAAACTTTGACTCAGTTACATGCATAGGGAGGGTGAGAGGGAAGCGATTCCTGCAGCTGCTGGGACAAAAAGATTGGGGCCCAAGGTTGTGGTGCCTTTTTAAGGCGTGTCCTTCTCCTGGCTGCCCCTTCAATTGGCGACTGCAGTAAGTGCGGCCATGCACTAGCATGAGGAAGAATGCAAATGGTGGCCAAGTGAATAAAACAGATTAAGAATTCAGGAGAATTAAGAATATCATTTTCATATATGATGTTGCTCATGAAAACACAGTGTGTGAATGCATCATGTACCCAATCTGCTTCCATAGCTGTGTACCGGTAATAGTCCTCCATTAAAGTACGAAAACACTTTTAAATAAAGTAAAGAAAAATAAAATAAAGAAGAAGAAGAAGATCTGGTTCTTATATGCCACTTTTCTCTACCCGAAGGAGGCTCAAAGCGGCTTACAGTCACCTTCCCTTTCCTCTCCCCACAACAGACACCCGGTGAGGTGGGTGAGGCTGAGAGAGCCTTAATATCACTGCTTGGTCAGAACAGCTTTATCAGTGCCGTGGCGAGCCCAAGGTCACCCAGCCGACTGCATGTGTTGGGTGGGGTATCGAACCCGGCATGCCAGAACCGCTACACCAAACTGGCAACCTATGCTTATTATTAAGCTCTCATATATAACGCACAAATGCATTATGCTTGTACCCTCCCCCAATTATTTTTTAAAAGATATACGATTCCTCTCCGCATCTGAGTTAAATACCAGGGTATCCTTTTCAGCAGGCATCTCAGCTAAATCTAATCAAGCTGTGTCACAACTTTGTCAAGCAGGTTGCTCTCTCTTTGGCTTTGAATAATTGGAAGAATGTTGGCACTTGTGCCAGGGCCATGAGAACGTGACCCGAGTTGATATTTAATCTACTCCAGTGCTAGGCTGCACAAAGTCTGGAGCCTAAGTCAAGCCTCAGGAACAGTGTGTTAGACATCAGCAGCACTCATTTTACCTTGAAATAGATTCCATTTAATGTTTCATTACACTTCTCCAGGAGAATGCTTTAGAGAGACAGATACAAGCATTGGAAAGGACTAAATTGTTGGGGGGGGGGAGCGCTTTGTGAGCTTAATTGTTACATAGTGCTGAGAAATACCTGAAAAAAGGCAAAAGGATACAGAGTCAGTAGGGCATCTCTAAAATCAAAAGTCCCCTAATTTGGTTGTTTTCAAGCACTTTACAAAAATGAAAATTGCTCCTTCTGTACTTTTTTTTTAAGCATTGTTAATAGTGGTGCCAGTCTGCAGGTGAGGCCTGGGGATCCCCTGGAATTACAGCTCATCTCTAGAATAGGGAGATCAGTTTCTCTAGTGAAATCAGATGCTTTGGAGAGTGAACTCTATGGCATTATACTCCTCTAAGGTCCCTGCTGTCCCCAGGTTCCACATGTTTTCCAACTTGGATCTGGAAACCTTCCACCCCTCTCCCTCCCCCCCCCACTCCCAATCCCAGGGGTGACCTGACAATCCTAATTGTAAACCACAAACTGTCTGTGTATGCATGTGTAAGCAACAGGCTAAATAATCTCCATTTTAGAGGCTTGGTTTACTAGGGAGCCATTTAATGCACCAATTAAAAGAATAAAAATTACTAAATTATCATGTTTTGGTAATGCCATGGAACTTTTAAAACTTTACCTAGTTTAGATCATAAACATATCTTTTATTTAATATAATTTTTATTTTTCGTGAAAAATAGAAATAGAACAGATATGTAAGATGAGTTAGTAAACATCAAGTAAGGTATGCTCTACATATGTTTTGCTGTAAACCCCATCAGTACAATGTTCCATTTTAGTTTATCTTCTTAGGTAACTCAGGTAAGGACCCCATTGTTCTTGAAATATATCTTCCATTTTTTCATTGACTGCCAATGTCATTTTGGCCATTTTAGCAAAATCCACCAGTTTATCCAACCAATCCTCTATTGAAGGCCATTCTTGGGCTTTCCATTTTCTGGCCATGACTAACCTTGCTGCCATCGTCATGTAAAAAAATGAACTTCTAATTTGAGCTGGGATGCACTGCGGTGGTATGCTTAATAACGCATCACAAACATATCTCAATCCAGTTTTTGTACCATCTCTTTCTAGAAAATTTGGAACTGGCCATTTTGGAAATCCAGAAATCAAATTATATATCTGAAGTTCCAGTCACAGAACTCTACCATCATGACTTGATTCAGATCTTATGTGAAACCAAGGTTTGTTTTAGTGATTGTATATTTTTGAAGCTAGTTCAGCTCACAAATAAATGCTCAAATCCTGTTTCATTACTTCTACACTGGCCTAGAACTTCTGCAACCAAGAATGCAGATAGCATCTATTGAAAAGCCAGGATTAAGTATAGATGTGTGTGTCTATATGTTTCCTAACTATAGTTAACAATTCAACATTAAAGCAAGGTTTTAGACCCTGGTTTGATAATCTTCTGATAACCACACTAACCATAGTTAATTTAATTAAACTATGTTTTCATGTGAAGTCCATCTAGACTAGTTCCGCAGGTTGGGGACCACTGATCTAGATGAGGGGGTGGAGGGACTACTCATCAAGTTTGCAGATGACACTAAATTGGGAGGATTGGCAAATACTCCAGAAGATAGAGTTCAATGAGATCTGAACACAATGGAAAAATGGGCAAATGAGAACAAGATGCAATTTAATAAAGATAAGTGTAAAGTTCTGCATCTGGGTCAGAAAAATGAAAAGCATGCCTACTGGATGGGGGATACGCTTCTAGGTAACACTGTGTGTGAACGAGACCTTGGGGTACTTGTGGATTGTAAACTAAACATGAGCAGGCAGTGTGATGCAGCGGTAAAAAAGGCAAATGCCATTTTGGGCTGTATCAACAGAGGCATCACATCAAAATCACAAGATGTCATAGTCCCATTGTATACAGCACTGGTCAGACCACACCTGGAGTACTGTTTGCAGTTCTGGAGGCCTCACTTCAAGAAGGACGTAGATAAAATTGAAAGGGTACAGAGGAGAACAACGAAGATGATCTGGGGCCAAGGGGCCAAGCCCTATGAAAATAGGTTGAGGGACTTGGGAATGTTCAGCCTGGAGAAAAGGAGGTTGAGAGGGGACATGATAGCCCTCTTTAAGTAACTGAAAGGTTGTCACTTGGAGGAGGGCAGCTTGCTGTTTCCGTTGGCTGCAGAGGAGAGGACACGCAGGAATGGGTTTAAACTACAAGGAGCTCAGACAACTGAGAGCACGTGGAGAGAGCTACTGGGGAGAGTTGCTGCTGACCAGGTGAGGCTATTGTACTGCCTGGGTGAGGTGATTGCTGGGTAATTGTTGGGAGGATTAAAAAGGGCTGCTCCTCGCCAGAGGCGCAAGCCAAAGGCCTCCTGGCCTGGGGTTCTTGGCTGAGCAATTAGAATCAGTAGATTATATCAGTAGATTATATTTCCCTAGTACTTGCACTGCCTAGACATTACAATGGACCTCCAGGACACTCATCCCATCCTCTGCAGTGAGTGTGACATGATTGCCTTCCTCCCAGAAGACAAGATGGACTACAGCTGCCCCAAGTGTAAGCTGGTAAGACTTTTGGAGGAAAAGATTAGGGGACTAGAAAACAGAATTATTACTCTGACCCAAAGTAAGAAAGGGGAGGAGTTCATAGACCAGAGCTCTGCAACTTGGAATAAAGGGAATACAACCAGTCCTGAAGAGGATAAGGAGATTGACCACACTAGGGAGCCTCTGCAGACAGTTCGGAAAAAGACTGAACGGCGAAGGGCGAGACAGTTCTCGGGGCCTTTGGAGCTCCAGAATAGATTTCAGGCCCTTGCAGAGGAGGTGCAAGGGTCAACAAGGGAAGAGGTCCCAAAACAAACTCTAAGACAAAGGGAAGAGGCCACGGGGACAGAAGGAAATGGAGTTGAGAAGAAGAAAAAAGGAGAGTACTGGTAATTGGAGACTCCCTGCTAAGAGGAATGGATAGCCATGTGGCTGGGCCTGACCCCCCTAACCCGAGAGGTGTGTTGCTTGCCAGGGGCAAAAATTAAAGATGTTTTAGAACGGCTGCCCAAACTCCTCAAATCTATGGATCACTACCCATTTATGATGGTCCATGTGGGAACGAATGACATGTCCCTGAATACCATCACTCCAATTAAAAAAGACTATCAAGATCTGAGGAGGAAGCTCAAGCAAATGGGGGCACAAGTGGTATTCTCTTCAGTCTTGCCTGTCAAGGGAAGAGGAATGCGTCGGGAGAGGAAGATAATGGAGGTGAATCACTGGCTGCGTAGTTGGTGCCGGCAGGAGAGATTTGGTTTCTGGGACCATGGGATAGGCTTTCTTGAGGAAGGCCTACTAGCACCTGAAGGACTGCACTTATCAAAACTGGGGATGAATGTGTTTGGCAGGAACCTGGGGAGATTCATCAGGAGAGCTTTAAACTAAAGTCACTAGGGGAAGGAGACGATCAACATAGGGAGTGTATGGAAGGAAAACGATTGGGGGGCAGCCCAACCGGCAAGGCCAGCTCATAGGGAACCAAAAGTAAAAGGATTCAGAAGCATGGGCAATAAAAAGGAAGAGCGGGAACTTCTCATGCTGATGGAAAGGTATGATCTAGTAGGCATCACAGAAACTTGGTGGAATGATTCTCATGACTGGAATGTAATGGTGGATGGATATGAACTGTTCAGAAAAAACAGAATAGATTGAAGAGGTGGAGGAGTGGCACTGTATGTGAGGAAAGGGCTTACCTGTCAGGAAATTCTAGTGAAGGAGAGCATATCTACAGTGGAAAGCATCTGGGTGAAAATAAGCGAGGGGAAAACAAACAGTGTGGTGGTTGGTGTTTGCTACCGACCGCCTGACCAACGAGAGGATGTGGATGCTGCACTTTGTGAGCAGCTTGAGAAAATATCCAAGCGGCAGGACCTTGTCCTCATGGTGACTTCAATTTCCCAGATGTGTGCTGGGAAACAAACTCTGCGAAGCGTCCTCAGTCATGCAATTTTCTTTTTTTTTTCTTTTTTTAAATTTTATTAGTAACTTTATTAATAATACATTTCCATAATAACATAAATTTTGTAGTCTTCCAATATAACATGATTAAACTTCCAGTAACACTTTATACAACATATTGTATAATTTTTGTACACTGAGACAAATGCAAATAAACAAATTCTGAACCTCCTATTTAAATCTCAACTGAGGATTCCCACTCCAAATTTATATATGTTTTCCCCATATAATTCCAAAATGGTCTCCATTGACTTTTGTACTTTTCTAAGTCTGTGTCCTTGAACAATGCTGTGAGTCTAGCCATTTTTGAAAAATCCAATAATTTCATTTTCCAATCCTCCAGCGATGGGGTCTCCTTTGTTTTCCAAACTTTTGCTACCACCATTCTGGCTGCTGTTAAGGCATACAATAACAATATATTCAATTCTTTAGGTATTTCACCTCTCGTTATACCTAATAGAAATAGTTCTGCAATTTTCTGACCTGCCTGGCTGACAATTTCATTTATCAAATGGTAGATGAACCCACAAGAGGTTCAGCCATACTGGACTTAATACTGACCAACAGGCAAGAGTTGGTGGATGAGGTGAAGGAGGTGGGGACCCTAGACTGGTTCCACATGGACAGACCCAAAGATTTGCTGTGGCAATGCATGTATAATCGTTTACTTAGATTTTAGTAAAGCTTTTGACAAGGTTCCCCATGATGTTCTGATGGATAAATTGAAGGACTGCAATCTGGATTTTCAGATAGTTAGGTGGATAGGGAATTGGTTAGAGAACCGCACTCAAAGAGTTGTTGTCAATGGTGTTTCATCAGACTGGAGAGAGGTGAGTAGCGGGGTACCTCAGGGCTCGGTGCTCAGCCTGGTACTTTTTAACATATTTATTAATGATCTAGATGAGGGGGTGGAGGGACTACTCATCAAGTTTGCAAATTGGGAGGACTGACAAATACTCCAGAAGATAGAGACAGAGTTCAACAAGATCTGAACACAATGGAAAAATGGGCAAATGAGAACAAGATGCAATTTAATAAAGATAAGTGTAAAGTTCTGCATCTGGGTCGGAAAAATGAAAAGTATGCCTACTGGATGGGGGATACGCTTCTAGGTAACACTGTGTATGAACGAGACCTTGGGGTACTTGTGGATTGTAAACTAAACATGAGTAGGCAGTGTGATGCAGCGGTAAAAAAGGCAAATGCCATTTTGGGCTGTATCAAGGGTACAGAGGAGAGCGATGAAGATGATCTTGGGCCAAGGGACCAAGCCCTATGAAGATAGGTTGAGGGACTTGGGAATGTTCAGCCTGGAGAAAAGGAGGTTGAGAGGGGACATGATAGCCCTCTTTAAGTATTTGAAAGGTTGTCACGTGGAGGAGGGCAGGATGCTGTTTCTGTTGGCTGCAGAGCACACGCAGTAATGGGTTTAAACTTCAAGTACAATGATATAGGCTAGATATCAGGAAACAAATTTTCACAGTCAGAGTAGTTCAGCAGTGGAATAGGCTGCCTAAGGAGGTGGTGAGCTCCCCCTCACTGGCAGTCTTCAAGCAAAGGTTGGATACACACTTTTCATGGATGCTTTAGGATGCTAGGGCTAATCCTGCATTGAGCAGGGGGTTGGACTAGATGGACTGTATAGCCCCTTCCAACTCTATGATTCTATGATTCTACAAGTACAACGATATAGGCTAGATATCAGGAAAACATTTTTCACAGTCAGAGTAGTTCAGCAGTGGAATAGGCTGCCTAAGGAGGTTGTGAACTCCCCCTCACTGGCAGTCTTCAAGCAAAGGTTGGATACACACTTTTCTTGGATGCTTAGGGCTGATCCTGCGTTGAGCAGGGGGTTGGACTAGATGGCCTGTATGGCCTCTTCCAACTCTATGATTCTATGATTCTATGATTGTGCCACTTGCTTTGTTTATGTGTCATTATATCCAGAAGTTCAAACCAGCTGCATACTAAGGGTCATTCCACACCCAGAAAATATAGTGAAAGGCTTAACTTTTGCTGAGGCCATATTTTTAGTGTTTCAGATGACGTCATCAGCATCCAGCATCCCACTAAACCTTCAAACAGATGGTTGGTGCTGTTGTGGGATGGTGCAATTTGAAATATGTCCACTCATATATCTGACAACATAATTCATCAGCAGAACTCATACACTAGTATGTTCTCCAGTACAGTAGCCTTCTGTTGAAACATCCAGATAAACAATTATTATTTCTCTATACAGCTCATTCCTGCTAAACTAGATTATTTAACTTTTTAGCTTGAACAGGCTTAGGGCCACTTCTTGCAATTCATGTTGGATGCCCAACTATAAGCACATGCAAAGGTAGACTGGGAGAACAAACCAGGTTGAGGGGACCACAGGCCTTAGCACACAATGAGTGCTGGCTCACTGCTGGCTTGCCAGGCCTTGCCACTATAACAGGAGACCTCCCACCGTGCAGCCTGCTTACCAACTGCCACTTGGTAGAATGGTGGTGGTGGGAAACAGCTATCATGGAGCATGAACTGAAGAAGAAGAAGAGTTGGTTCTTATATGCCGCTTTTCCCTACCCAAAGGAGTCTCAAAGTGGCTTACAGTCGCCTTCCCATTACTCTCCCCACAACAGACACCCTGTGGGGTGGGTGAGGCTGAGAGAGCCCTGATATCACTGCCCGGTCAGAACAGTTTTATCAGTGCTGTGGCGAGCCCAAGGTCACCCAGCCGGTTGCATGTGGGGGAGTGAAGAATCGAACCTGGCATGCCAGATTAGAAGTCCGCACTCCTAACCACTACACCAAACTGGCTCTCTGCATGAACATGGGAGTAATTTATTAGTGCTGTTGTTTAAAATACACAAATAATAGAACTAGTATAAAAGTTAAAATAAAATTACAATTACAATAATTTAAAATAAATGGTTCCCGTTCCATTTAAGACATCTATTTCTAGGGGAAAGGGAACAATGATGTAGATTTAAATGGGAGAGGTCGGGCAGGAAGACCAGCAGATGTAATTCTCAGCCTTAACACGTTAAGGTTCTGCAGGGTTCTGATCTCATTAGGCAGAATATTCTACCAGGTCAGGTCCCAGTTAGGGCCTGCACCACTGCATTTTGGGCCAGTTGAAATTTCCAGAGCGGCTTCAAGGGTAGCCCTGCCTAGAATGAGTTACAGTAATCTAGCCTAAAAATGACCATTGCATGGACCACTGTGGCTTGATTGAATGCCAATTGACATGTCAATTTACATGCATGACAAGGATGATAAAAGGCCTGGCACACCACATTTGTGACCTGGACCTCCATGGATATAAAGGAATCCAGGATCATAGTCAGACTCTTGACAGTCACTGAAGTTGTTAGTTGTATCCCATAAAGTGCCAGGAACAGCACTGACTCACCAGGGGTATGCCAGCAGACCTCTGTCTTAGCTGGATTCAAATTAGGCCAACTCTGCTTGAGCCAATCCACCATGGCCTCTAGACATCTGGCCAGAGAATCCAGGAGTGAGACCAGAAGGCTGCCCATCAACAGATATGCCTGGGTGTTATCTGCATATTGGTGACACCCAAGTCTGCAACTCCAGACTAGCAGGGTGCATGTATATGTTAAATAACATCAGATAATTGCTTCCTGCAGAGCCCCACATGTTAGGGCATGCCTCTGGGAGGTTTTATCTCCTAGCATACCTCTATGATTCTGTTGGGGCAAATTCAGTTGTTAATCCAATCAGCTAGTCAGGATTGTTGTGCAGATAAATTTACTTGACAACATTTACAGTATCAACCTAAAAAGAATTACACCCTTGTAAATCCATTGAAGCCAGTGGGCTTAGAAGGGTATTGCTGTGCTGAGGGCTCCACTAGAAGTCTTTTATGGCCTCTCCTGCTCTCTTTAGGCAGGCTGTGAAAGAATGATAAATAATGGTAAATAAACTAATCTGTGGGCTGTGCTGGATGAATGTTAACTCTTGCTAAAGCCATCAGATCTTTTCCATTTTCAGTCTTCTTTACACTGAGAAACAGCCATGTGGTATTCGCCTCAGTGAAATTTTTGTTTGGTGGGAGAAAAAGAAAAGTTCTTTCAAGGCATATAGAAGCTGTCCTAACCCCTCAGGAAAAAGGAAATACCACACTGATCTATCAGTTATTCCTGCCGAGTAATCTGAAGTCACAGCATGTTTCGGTTGTTTCATTCACAGTTTCATGCAGATTTCAAGGTAATAAGGAGCCTGCTGAGGGGGGACGGAGAGGGAGGGAACAACAATCAGAGCGGGTTTTTTTCCCCAGGGAAGAATTATAACTTTCTTCTTTGTGATTATCAAGAAAATCTGCTGGAATGTTTGGTCAGGTTTCATGTTTCTTACAAGACCATCAACATACAAAGCTGTACATTTTATTTTAAATTTCATTTGTGCTATGTATGGATAAATTAGCTCCCTGGATCATGGCCATAATTAGCACTTAATGAATTTATCACTTTACTCATGAATGAACAAATTAGAACATCCCTTCTTCTGAGAATCTCTTCAGCTATTCAAGCCCTATTCATATTACAGCCAGCTGAAGAGTCTACAGTACAATTGATGGGAACAGATTTCCTGTGTTTGAAATAATATTTAAAATAAGATCTGTGTGTCTGGGATGAATTTTCAAGCACAAGATTCCCAGGGCTTCTTTCCCTCTCCTCCTACCCCTAACTGAATATATGGTGTTCAGCAAACCTGGTTTGATTGGACCTGAAGCTCAATTTGAATGTTGCCTTCTTGGACCCAAGTCTATGGCTGGAGATGAGAAATTAATGTGAAGAATGGGGTAGCAGGAAGGGACTTGTTGACAAAGTAATGGGAGGAAGGCCAGACTTCCATTTTTGTATGCTAGGCCTGGCATGCAGTCAGGAGGGTAACCTTGGCCTTGTCACATTCCTGATAGTGCTGTTCTTCCTGAGCAGCCCTGTCAGAGTTCTCCTAGCCTCACCTAACTCACAGAGTGTCTGTTGTTGGGAGAGGAAGGGAAGGCAATTACAAGTCACTTTGAAACTGGACAGGGAAAAGCGAAGTATAAAAAACAACTATTTTTCTTCTTCAAATGTTGTATCTCCATTTCAAGGATACACACATAATTACCTATTCAGGCAGTAAGGATTGCTGAGTATTTCTTTTTAAATTGCACAATAAATACAACCACAGCTAGTAAACATAGTTAAATGTTTTTTAAAGTGAAAGGGTTGTGGTGTCTTTAGTCACATTCCTGCTTCAGAAATAATTTTAAGATGAACAAAGGCAGAGCAAATAAATTAGTAAACCTTATAAAATCCAAACTGATAAGTCACTCCTTACCTGATTAGCCCACCCTGGGTGTGTGCACTCTGCCAATGAGGGCCACTCTGCTCAAATTGCAGTCTGCCAATGAGGACCAATCAGTTCAAACTGCACTCTGCCAACAAAGGTCAATCAGCTCAAATTGCACTCTGTCAATGAAGGGCAATCAGCTCAAACTGCATGCAGATGACTCACTCTCTACCTGATTGCCCCTCCCTCTCCCATTAGGAGATGACCTTCAGCAAGGAATAACCTGCCCTGGTAGTTTAGCCCCAATGAGGAGGAAGCTCACAACCAGAAAAGGCTAATAAGTGGTCTGCTCTCTGCCTCCAATTTCTTGCCAGTTTCAGAAGTTTGTGGGGTGGAATAGGAGCTATCCTCAGGGTATACTTGTTGCCAGTAAGTTGCCCTGGCTCCTTTCAACTCAGAGGACATGCAGGGGGAGTGCAGCAAGCTGCCTCCTGGCAGTCTCTGTGTACCTCCCGGAGGGGAGTTGTGGGAAGCCCAGAAATGGCCCCCTGCCAGCCCTCTGGGATCCAGGTAGCCAGTAGAAGCCACTGCTCTGGGAATGTTTATTCATGAACAAGCCATGTGAGGTTTGCAATTAGCAATCTGAGAACGGAGGAATGCATTCGGGGTAACACAGGCAATCGCAGCAGGGAAAATGTGGGTGGGACTGGGAAGGTGTAGACTTGCCCTTTTCATATGGATACCACTTAAGTCTTGCTGCAATCTTTTCAAGACCATCACAACAAAGCAAATTTGTGACCAATGGCATGGAAGATGATCCACTGGGCCTGCCAAGGCCTCTGCCGGCCTTGGCGGTACCTGTCAGGGTCAGGCGGGGGGGACCAGGAAGCCCCTGTGGTGTGCCAGGAATCATAGCCATGGTGCTGGCCCAGAAACGGCTGCCTGACAGCCCTGTGGGGTGCAAGGCAGCCAGGAGAAGCCTTTGTGAGCTCCTTCCTGGATCAGGGCTGGGCACATGCTGAATTGAGTCCAGGGTGGCACAGATGCTGAATCAGGGTTGTGCTGCTATGAACATGTGCTAAACCAAGTCCATGGCAGTGTGCCCTGTGGCTTGGCCCTCTGTCCAGAAACAGCCTCCTGCCTGTCCTGTGAGATGCAGGGAACCCTGGAGAAGGCTACCCCCTCTCTCTCTTCCCCCCTAGCTCTTTATCTCCATTCCTTTCTCCAGTCCTCTCTGTCTTCCTTCTTGCCTTCCATGCTACCAAAATCTCTCTCCCTCTCCCAAAGCTCTATGGCTTTGGGGGGGGGGGAATTGCCAGCTGTGGGCTTGAAAATACCTGTAGACTTTGATGCTGGAAGTGGACATGATTCTTGGTGAGCAGGGACCTCACTGGAGTCTGCTGCTCTGGAGTTCCCCCTTCAGACCAGCCAATTTCGTCACCTGAGGATCCTCAGGCCCCTTCTGGATGCTAGCACCTGCAATTCTATGCCATGCAGTCCTTCTCCAGGATGACTGCCTTTTGCAGGTAAAATCTCTTGTAATTCTGGGAGATCTCCACATCTCACTTGTAGCCCCCTCTCCAAAGCAGCCATGTTCTCCAAGGGGACCACTCTCTGTGGTTTGGAGCAGAGCTAAGGTTCTAAGGGAACCTCAGGTCCCACTGGTATCCCTGAACCTCAGTGGGGTCCAAGGTCACATAGTCCCTTCCCTCCCCAGTTGCTGTTTTTGCCAGTGGAGCTGATCTGTGTAGTCTGCACATGAATGCTAATACCCGGAGATCTCCAGGCCCCACCTGGAGGTTAGTGACCTCTGGGGTAGGAATATTCCTGGAGGTTTGGAGCTGGGGCCTCAAGATGGTGCAGTGCCTCACAGTATCCCCTCCACAGCAGCCCTTTCCCCCTGCAAAGCTGATCTTTTTTAGTCTGGAGATGAGCACTTTTGAGATGACATGCATGTTTGTGTGTGTGAAATTCCCCTGGCAGGATTTACACCAGGCCACAGATTAGCAACTGCTGCTTTTCCCTGCCCTCTCTGCTTGGGGGGGAGGGGGGTAAGGAAGGAGGCTCACACTCAAATGCACCTGTTTTCTCCATGGGGATTGCTGCCTGGAGACTAGCTGTAATTCCTGAATATCTCCAGGCCTCCCCATGAGGTTCAAAAACAAACCCTGTTGATCCCATGAAGTAGAATGGAGGATGTCAAAACCATGATTTATGCTTTTGCCATGTGGCCATCACCCGCAAAGGCCACAATCCAGGCATGTGTCCTAGAGCCCGGTGCCCTTCTGGGAGCACCAGGATTTGCCTTTAGTCTAATATATGAATTTATTTATTTGTTATTTTATTTATCAGATTTTTAGACTGCCACTTCCAGAGACACTGGCTCTTGGAGGTTTACATAAATTTAAATCCCATAAGAACAACAATGGCAGAGCAAGACATTTCATCTATGCAAAGAGTGAGGCAATAATCCTTTATGTGACCTTAGGAATGTTACAAGTAGTCAAGGGTCTCTCTTTTCACTGGTGAATGGGAAGGTCTGTATCTGTGTGCCAAAAGCCCAACCAAGTGTGAATTCACATCTGCTACACATGGCATGTAGGCTTGTTCCTGTAAGCACACCATGAAGAACTGAGGACAGCCCTTTAGTAAGTGTGACTCCTGAGGGATGCTTATACTGAGATAAATATGTCCCAAGAAATAAATAGACCCAATGTCCACTTTTATTTGGTTTGTATAGGCAGAGCGAGGCACCCTATAGGATCAGAGTAACAGTAGCGAATACCAACAGCGTCCTCTATCTCCCACCCCTCTAGTATGGTTTCTTCAGGGTGAGCTGTGGTCAGTTATTGTTGTTTTACCACCACATCTTTGTATTGTGTTAAATTATGTATAGGGGGTTTTATTGGGGTTTTAATACTATAACTCGCCTTGAGCCTTTGGGGAGTCGCGAGGAAATAATAATAATAATAATAATAATAATAATAATAATAATAATAATAATAATAATAATAATAATAATAATAATAATAATAATAATGTTATCCTACATTTATGAGTGCCATAGGCATTTTTTTTACTGTGTGCATATATTGAGAGAAATCACAGGGATATGCCATATATAGCGTGTAAAATTTCTCAGTCTTTCTTTACTCACCAATTTAAATGTTGAGATTCAAAATCTCATATATACTTCTGAAACTGACAGATACAAGTACAGTGCAAATTAATGTAGCAAAAACTGTTCTCAGAGAGAGTACACAAAGTATTTAGGCACAGAACCTGTTGCCTTATGCCTTCAGTTACCTATGATTGCTGCTCTTCTAGAATTTGTCCTGTGGTTAAAGACGGTGTATTGCTTGTTTCATGCTTGAATTCATTTACTTGTAATCTTCTGTAACAAGGTGACCATTGTCTCTGGTACATCCAGAGCATCCTCATCAAAGCAAAGGCCATTTCCGCATTAAATGAAGGGTCATCATGATAAGTAGAACTCTTAGCACTATATTTCAGCACTCCTGTATTATCACCCCGATCAGGTTCTCCACAATGTAGCACCCGTTAGTCAAAACCAAATGCCTTTCCCTCGGTCTTCTCCTAACCCATTCTAGAAATCTGAACAATAACAGAATAGAAGCTTTGTTATGGAGTGGAGTCCTAAGAGATTAATCAGGTACATTACTGATTAACCTTGCCTGCTTTGGAATGTCAATTACTTCCTTTCTTTAATGCTATGGCATGAAGGAACAAAGTGTTTGTCCTTTTTCGAAAGTACTCCCCCAAACAAATTCTCACTTTGGTTGTTATTGAAGACCAACACCTGCTTTTAGCTCAACATCTGTGGTCATTTGGTCTCCCACTGTTCTTCTTCCTATTTTTGTGTATATTTCAACCATGCCCCACATAGCAACAAATCCGCTGGTTTTAGGCAAATATGATATCAAATAAAAATTATTTTTGCTCTTGTTGCAAGACATTGCTCAGTGATCTTATGAACAATCTCGCTTGTAAATTTACGTATGCTGCAAGATTGGAAGTCTGTTTGCAAAGGCAGAGCCCAAAGTTCTTACAATGAATTTGTTTCTCTATCAACTGAATAGATTTTATTCAGAAAACAATGCCTGGTCACTGGAAAGACTGTTGATGTACTATTAATAATCATTTTCACCCAAAACATTCCCTGAAATAACCAAATGTGTTGGTTGAAAGAATTACTTTTAAAAGATTAGTTAATAAAATTCTCTGCCTGATTAAAGTCCCTGACCTAGTCCCAAGTTGTGTCACTGGGTTTGCTTTAGACATCCTCTTCTCAATGCAGAAACAAGGAAATATAAACTCCTGTAGCACAAAAACCTTGTACAAGGTTGGATTGTTAACCATAGTTGTACAAAAACCATGCAAAAACCTTATACAAAGAAAATTTGTACTCAGGGGAGTAATTAAGCCTCAGGGGCGGGTGGCATATGAATGAATGAATGAATGAATGAATGAATGAATGAATGAAGCAAGCTCTTTTTTTAAAAGATTACCAACTTCGATTTGTAAATACCTGGAGCTTTGGGGTAGGGGATGGAGCCTAGGGATGGTGGAGTTGGGGAAGGAGAGGGACCTCAGCCAGTATAATGCCATAAAGTTCACTCTCCAAACTAATCTTGGTTGTCTCAAGATCAATCTCCAGGTTGGCAACCCTAGAATGTCTACCAAATATCTGCTGCAAACAGGAAGATCAATTCCAAGATTTTCCCATTGTTTTTTTTTTTCATTTGTGGATTGGACAGATGTCCACAGAAGAACATTCTCTTTGTGTTTAAAGTATGTGGTGTGGCTTGAATATAGCCTGGCTTATACTAAGTGGAGCCACTGATTCATTCTGCTCAGTGACTGGTAGTGGCTTTCTGGGGTCTCAAGCAAAAAGAGCCCTCCTAATTTGGGTTGCTACTGGGGATACCACATACCAAACTTGGGATCTTCTGCATGGCTCCTAGATCATTTTAAATTCTTACACTTAGTTTAAAACATAAAAGTAAAACATGATACCATTACAGGCTACCTATTTTAAAAATAAGACACATTAGGGAGGAAAGGAAAGAAATTTAAAAAGAAAGAGTCACTCAGGGAAAACCAGGGTAAATGTAATGTATGTTTTAAATACAGCAATTAATACCTGAGAGAGTTTACTCATTGTGCTTCAATAGAAGTACGAGCAATCCCCCTCAGAGAAAGAACCATGGGAGGACCATCAATTGGATTGAAATTAATTGCCCTTTTAGTGCAGTCCTCCTAAGACAAAACCAAATTCACTCTTTTTATACTTTTCCTCATTAAAGATTACTTTGATAGATCTTTTCTGTAGCATAATGAAAATACTTGTCTTGGGAGATCCCATTTAAAGTTGTACATTCACTTTTGAAACAAAGACAGACAAGTTAGAATGCCTCTACTACGTCTACACATGAGCAGTGGGCTGAATAGAGACATGCAAAGTGATTTGAATTAGGTTTGCTTTATGCCAGGAGTGGTGATAACACCCAGAACTCCTTCTCCTTGACATTTCATAACACCAAACCCAGGGTTCACCTGCCCCAGGAGAGCCATGGAAGCATGCCAGTTGGCTACTCAATGACAGCTGGTCCTTTAACAGCTTTTGCCAATCAGCTTTTGGGGTGGATCCAATTCCTAGAGCATCAGAGGAGTAGTGATGTCACTTCAAGGTGATTACCCAGAAATGACCACAGGATCTATGGCACTCCTCTCCATCTCATTATGCTGCATGTTGCCCTGGGCATGGGCATGACACTAATGAGCTGCCTCAGGTGGTGAGCACCTGTTTAGTGATAAAGCAATTCGAAATGTATTTCCACTGTCAGTGTCATCCTGTGTAGATCTACTAAGAATCTTACTCAGATTTATTCATAGGAAAGTGTTCTTAGAATTGTACTGTGACTTAGATAGAGGCTTTATATCATGTGGCCAAAAATATTAAACTGAGCATCATTTTAAAATTGTCTTTTGAGAAAATCCACAAAGTCAATACAGCATATGAACATGCAGTGCTGAATCAGATCAATGGTGTATTTAGTCCACCATCCTGTTTCATACAGTGCCCAATGAGATGCCACCATAAAGACTACAAAGAGGGCATGGAGAGCAAAGCCTCTTTTGATGGTGACTTTTACTACTGGTTCCAAAAAGAGGTTCCATTTGGTCACCATGGCCATAAATCTGTCTGGTTCCCTTTTAATGCAAACTAAACTGCATATCAGATCATTCCCTATTTATTCCAGAAGACCTGCACTGTGTTCAGTGAAACCAAAATACAGACATTTGCTAATGATGACTTATATAACTGAAAGTAACTATTCATAGGGTAATATAATACTTTCCTGACACAAATAAAGGTAAACTGAACCTTGAGCCAAGAGAGAAGGCAAGGTTTAGATATTATTTAATGTTTATGGTGACCAGTGTAGTTTATTCCATCACAGTGTGTACAATGGCAGACTGTAGCCTACCATCTTGCTCAGCTTACTGTGGGCATGTTCCATTGGCACAAAGTCATGGAGAAATCTTGTGCTAATAGAATACATGGCTATTTCCTGAGTAGGGTGGTTATGAAACTTCACACAGATCTTACAGTATAAACTTTAAAATACACATGGATTTATTAAAATGGTAAAATTTGTAGAGGGATTAAAAAAAAAAGAGAACAACAACATATTCTTCTGGTTGACTGTTCAGTTTCAGATTTCCTGTAAATAATCTCTTCTCCAGGACTGCCACCAGGTTGCCTTACCCTAAGGTTATTATTCAGACTTCTGGATTTCATCCACTTCTTTCTCTTTTGCATTAATGGAGTACAGTTTACTAACTATGGGGAAACAATTAGATTAGCACAAGCACTGGCCAGTTTTAACTAAATTGGCCAGACAAGATCAGTGCATTGTGTTCACAAGACTTCAAAGGTCCCAAATTCTCTTCCCATCCAACCTTCCCCCAATTATTTTTGCATAATCCAGGGGAATCTAACAAACAAAAGTTCTCTTAGAAGTCAGATGGCTTTTAATTTGAGTAGTAGGTAATCAGTGAAAGAGAGTATCCTGGAGAGAAGGTAATTTGTCTTGAGCTGGCAGCTGGAGATGGATGTGCTCGGGGGTTATCTGTAGTGTCATTTCAGTCTGAGATGAACTGAACTCTTTTCCTCTTGCCTTGAAATCTGAATCAATGGCTATTTGTAGTGTCTATTCCACGCCTCATGCTTCAGCCTCAGTTACTATGTCTGCACTATAGATTTTTGAAATGTAATTATTCACCCTTGTTGCTCAGAGTCTGTAATGCTCACTTTGCAAACTCATTTAATTCAGTGGAGAAAATCGTTGCAGTGCCAGTGCCAGAGGATACAATTGTCCATTGATTTGTTTCATTTTTAGTCCACCTTTCTCACTGAGACCCAAGGAGGATAACACAGTTACAAACAAGGCAATAGACAGAATTACCCTTGCAATCAACAGTGGGATAAAGCTAGAGAACAAAGCAAAACACAGAGACACCAAAGCACTAAAGCTCAATGCATGAAACAGAACAGGACCACACATGCAAGAAACCATGCAATTAAGTTGGAGCATTAAATAAAAAGCAATGCTAACATATAAACTATTTCATTTTTAAAAATATGCTTCTTGAATAATTGTGTATACAATGGTATACTTACATTATACATTTCTGAACTTTTCTGACAGATTTCTGCATCACTAGTTTATATCTAGTCTAGTTCCTATATCATCATGCTTATGCCCAATGCCTCCAGATACATTGGTGGTTCAAGGTCCTTACTGGATGGGCATCCAACTGGTGTTGATGAGCAATAAACTTTTTTCCACATCATATTATTCTAGGGAAGTCATATCCATGAGGAATCAGAGGATGCGGCAGCAGTTTGGAAATCCCATCCTCACTCTTTGTAATCCCCCCACTCAGGACTCTACAAACTCTCTGCAGTTTAAGCAGGCTTTCCTCATGTCTTCCCTTGAGAGCCAGCTTGGTGTAGTGGTTAAAAGGGCTGGCCTCTAATTTTGGAGAACCGGGTTTTATTCCCCATTCCTCCGCATGCAGCTGGCTGGGTGACCTTGGGCCAATCATAGTTCTTTTGGAACTCTCTCAGCCCCACCTGACTGACAGGGTGTCTGTTGTGGGGAGAAGTGAAGACAATTGTAAGCCACTTTGAGAGTTCTTAGGGTAGAGAAAAGAGAAAAAATAAGTCTTCTTACCTGGGGTTCAGGATACTCAACGTTTCTTGCTATTAGAGTCAATTTAGTTTTCACCCAGTCAGTTATGGATTTTTTTCCAGCTTTTTATTTAATTTACAAAGTAATGTTTTCTGTATATCTGGGGAATAAACCAGAAGACTATGTAGGAACCTTTACCCGGTTGGTAGTGGCCTGATTTTGCTCCTATCAGTATCACAATGAGGTCCAGCAGTTAAAATCAGTATTCTTAAACATATGTATTCAACTTATTTTTTTCTTGTTTTTCTCTTGATCAATAAATTGAATACATAGAAAATCCACTCATGACTGTAAGATTCTTTAAAATTCTCCCCAACATATTATAAGCCTTGTAGTTATTTATGTCTAAAGGCAAAAAAACTCAGTCATTTGCTTTGCCAGTAAAAACAGTCATCCACATCATGCAAATGCAGATTGTAATACATCTTTGTCTGAAATTGACGAGGCATTAGAATTCAGAGACAATTCAGTTTGAGTCCAGTGGCACCCTTAAAACCAACCCAGTTTTAGTCAAGGTGTAAGCTTTCGTGTGCATGCACGTGAAAGTTTACTCCTTGAATAAAACTTTGATGGTCTTAAAGATGCCACTGGACTCAACATTGTCCTGTTGCTTCAGACCTGCCTGACTACACACCTGAATCTATCATAGAGAATTTGTAAGAATGGAACTACTCTAGATTAATCAGAAATCAAGAATTCTGTTCCCAATAGCGGAATCTATGAGCAACCCAGAAACTGAAGAAAATAATGTTAAAATGAGTCTTGAAATGGCATATCTTGACCAGCATTTTTTTTCCTACGGAGGCAAACCTGAGAAGCCAAAGCCCCCCTATGTATAGATGTTCCTTCTAGCCATCATTTGCTGGTACAACAAGTAAGGCAACAAGTATTCAGGCTACAAGTGGGCTTCAAGAGTCTGATTTGTATAAAATCTTTTTGTCCTACTCTCATTCCAGATTGCCCAGAGCAGTAAACATATCCCTCCTTCCCTATATGGTAGAGTAGAAAGACTGTCTAATGTCAAAGTTCAGCAATAAAAGTAAACCCTGTGACTGGGATTTCCGCCCACTTCAGTCCAAGTTCAGCGCTCTCAGCACTGCATTGCTCTGACTCCTGAGAACTGTCAGGGTGGGTGCTGAGGTATAATTCCCAGCAGTCACATTTTCTGTGTTATGCCCCCTACACACACCTTGTGGAATGGCCTGCCTGAGGAGGTCAGGAAAGCCCCTGGACTCTTGTCATTCCATACACTATGTTAAATGGAGTTGTTCAGGAAGACTTTTCAATAAATGTAATAGGACCATACTGTAACAGAGTGGTTGGAAGGCCCTTTGGAGAGAGAAAGGGACTGAGAACTATACCACTATTTTCAAGACATATTACCTGTTGGTTGCCTGTATTATACCATTTATGGTGTGTTACTTTCTACTGATGTAGTACCATTTTTTCTACACTATACCTGCATTTGTTATTTCTGTAATCCTAGTCCTGGTACATTGCTTATTAGGTATATCTTTGAATTAATTGATTTACACTGTGTTATCTACTTTGAGTCTCAGCAAGAAATATGAGCAACTATGAGCAATTGGACATTGTTTCCTCATCCTCAGCCAGAATATTTAGGGTGCAAAGTGGTTTGTCCCAGCTTTAGTAGAGAAGTCATTGTCACTTTCCACACATACAAAAATTGTAGAAATCGGGGGGGGGGGGAGAGATCAGTTTGAGAAGAAGGCAAGAATCCCACTGCCAGTCTGTACTTGGGCAACTATATAAGCTGTTTTAAGTCAGAGGCCAAGATCCACCACAGGACTACAAGAACAGTGCAGAGAGCCTTTGACAAAATCTATCTCTTACTAGGGCTGGTGGGCAGGGACACTGAACTCGTGTAAACATATACAGCTTCTCTTATAATGAATCAGGCTATTGGTCTACTAAGGACAGTATTGTCATCTCTGACAAGGGATTGGACCTGCAGCCTTCTGCATGCAAAGCAAATGCACAACTATGAAACCACAGAATCCCCCCCCCCCACACACACACACACACACCACTAGTTGACCATTTTGCCCTCCCTTTTGAACATGTTATTAATGTGATCAGAGCCACCAAAGCTTTTTGGTAGGGATTTGTGAACAGATTTAATTGGTACAATTTCAGGATATGTGGGATGTAGTATCTAGAATGTCAGACTAGGAGTGGGGAGACCTGAGTTCAAATTCCTACTCGTCCCTGAGGCACAATGGGTCAGTCCAACCTGCCTCACAGGGCTGCTGAGAGATAAAGGGATGAGGAGAGAACCATTAATGCATCTTGGGCTCCTTGGAAAAAGGACAGGGTAAAAGTGTCTTTGGAATAGGAGCAGTGTGCCTTGCAGAATAATTTCTCCTTTACCTTCCCAATAATAAAGAAATGATCATTCATACATTTAAAAGTGAAGTGAAATCAATTAACTACAGGATAGGAGCAGGGGCCAGGGAATTATGAATGATAGAATGGCTGCTCTGGCTATCGGCTGTTTACAAGAAAATCAGAGTCCAGTAGCACCTTTAAGACCAACAAAGATTTATTCAGGGTGTGAGCTTTCACACGCCCTGAATAAATCTTTGTTGGTCTTAAAGGTGCTACTAGACTCTGATTTTATTGTGCTACTTCAGACCAACACAGCAGTTTACAAGGGATGCCACTATCTTCTGATTGCGACCTAACCTACTTCCCCACTCAGAAGGGATGTGAAAGGCAGAAAAGAAGACTAAAGCATGCAGTTGTGTGGTGGCATAAACAGGAGGACCAAAATTTGGCCCAATCTGGGGGGATTATTCTAAAAATCAAAACTTGGCGATTCATCAGGGAAGATTCCTTTCCAATTGTACACTTCATGTGTACATTATTAAAGTATACCTTTTCAGGCAACCAGAGATTCTACTTGCTGACTATTTCAGAATTTACAGGTTTCATTACCTTAGAATTTGTGTCTACACAGCTTGGACCATCCCTAAGTTCTGGACTCTGCCTGCAAACACTCCCATTGTCAGCCATATTCTTCAAACAACAAATAGACACCAGGTGATTAAGTTCTGCAAACAAACAGGGCTTTCCCAGCAACAAATCAACACCTCTCCGTGTCTGGTATTTGTGGAATTTGATAAGCCACCCACTTGGCCCCCTCCCCATCCTTGTTATGTCTGTCCTCAGCCTTCTTCATCTTTTATCCTTCCCTTCACCCAGTTTCCAAAGGAAGGCATTCATTGTTAATTAACTGCTGAAATAGTGCAAGGAGCTTGGTTGTGGGGGAATGAAGGCTTATTTGGAATTTAAAATAGTTTGAAAGTGCTTGAAGGGGTTTGAAGGAGGGGGGAAAACAACACAGAAGCGTCAAAGGAAAGTGGGAAAAGGGTAAATGGAGGGAAGAAAAATATCGTTATCAACTTTCTAATCAGGGTAATTCTTCTTGGTATGTTCAATAAGAACAGCACGTCAAAGCTTGTGCAATTCAGAGTGTCTTTTTGTCCCAGAACCACAGTTGTAGTCTATACAACATGATCGTAAGGTTGTTTCATGCGTGAAATCCCTACATGGAAAACACATGGCATGTGCAGCGAAAGGCTGATTCCACATGACAGCAATACCTCATTGTATACCCACTGCTGCAGTGAATGCCTCTGCGCTCACAGAAGCCGGGGAGCAGCTACACAAGGGTATTCTCCATCTTTTCATGAGTGTGTCATAAGAACAGAGGAGTAAAAGCAATAAATCGGAGACAAAAGCTACCTTCTAGTAAGTGGAAGTTCTCCATGGGAGGAAAACCCAATAGCTCAATGTGTTTGGAATTTCATAAACAATATTGCCCCATCTCCACCTCTCACAAAATGAACTTCTGTTTTGATGATCTTTTCAGCATTTTCCCCATGGGGCTACTGAAATGGACAGATACTGATATGGCCTATACCCATCCAGTGGATGGTTGACAGACAGATGCAGCATTTCATTATGCATTGCATTTTGCATTTATCTATATTCCAGTTTTCTCTGTGCTTAGGACTTTAGAATATTGTTCTCCCCTCCTCCATTTTCTTACAACTACAGTCCTGTGAGGTAGGCTGGACTGACAGTTTGTGCAGCACCCATGGTCACCCAGTGAGATCTGAGATACTAGTGGGAATTCAACCCTTGTTCTCTCAAGATCCTAGCCTAACACTCTATCCACTGTGCCACACTGGCTCTTTTGAGCTTCTTCATAGACCCAGTCCACTACAGCTTATGTTTCTTTTTCTTTCCCCCCTTCTTTCCTGCGACAGCAATAGCATTACATGGACAATTTCTGATGGGGCCATTAGGAAGGATTATTTTCCAAGCAAAAGTGGCATTTTGAGGATGGCAGTCTGGATGGCAAACACTGGTGAACTGGCTAGAAAGAGATGCAGCCTTGAAGGTCTTCCAGAAAACATTCCAGACACTTTAAAGCTCACTTTTGGCCCCAAGAATGTTGACTAGAAAATAAGCAGTTTAACATTTGTCTTTCTTTCACGGTGCAGTATTATGCATTGCCTGTATGCTGTACCACTTCTGCTCCTTTTGTAGCATTTGACAGAATATATCACCTCTTATTTTGGCTAAATGTCAACTTGGTGGGAATTCAATTCAATGTACCCATTTTGATCCAAATCCCAAGGATCAAAAGGCTCACCGTTTCTGTTGAGGTGAAGAGTAAGTATTCCTAGTAACTATCTCAAAGGTGCAAATTTGATCTGTTTGTGGATTACAGCTGATGGGTCTGAAGTCCAATGTTATTGCAACCGACAAGAGGCTTTTTTGCTCTGAGTGCATGAAACACCAGACCCATCTGAAATGTGGCACATCAACAGCCGGCTTTTCACCCATCCCAAGGGGTGTTTTTAATCACTCTAAACAGGAAGTTGCAACATAAATTTAAATATTATGTATAATTACCATGGGAAATATAATTAGCAAGCATAATTGAACAGGATTGTCTATGCATCAGAGCAGTTCATAGCTTTTCACTCAATCCAGCTGTTTCTCACAGCATCCAATCTTTGAATACTGGTGGTCTTACATGAAACATGCATGCACAACAGATCACAATATTTCGAACACCCATTCATTTCATCTAGCTATACCAATGTATTTAAACATAATCATGGTGTTTTGCAGTGTGGACATTTTGGCATTTAAAAAAAACCTTAAATATGCTTCATTCATAATGACTATAGCCGAACTAAATAGATACCAGCAGGAAATGTTATAAACCCCAGCAACAGAGACATGAGAAACTTTGTTCCCAGTAAGTTTATGCAGTGTCTACTAATGCAGAGGTTGTAAGGATACCACCATAATGTAAATCATAATGTTTAAAAGTATGCATAATCCCATAGATTAGAAAGACCAAGCAGCATTTATTTTATGGGCACTTCTACCTTTAATCAAGCCTTGTGTGAGAAAAGGATTTGAGAGATCTCAAGTGTCATATACATGGATTTCTCCTTCAAGCTTTAGCTTCCTGTATGGCATTATATGTTGTGTTAGAAGGTACCCAAATCTCAGGAGCAGCTTTACAGGTGATACAAGATAAGGACGTGGGAAGCATCTATTCTAAGTGAGGTTCTGTCACCCTGTTCATTGGATCCTGTTCTACATATCATGAGGTATCAAGTAACACAAAGTGGAGGCCACACAGAAGGTACGAAAAGCCTGATAGGAGTAAAACACTGGGCCATTTCGCACAGAGCTCAAAGTTGCTATTTGGTTGCTGTTAGCGAAATCGCTACTTCAACTAGCGAAATGTAACTAGCTGTGCCCATAACGCACAGCTGCAGTTTTTGCGGAATTTAGCACTTTCACTTCTCGTCACTTTCGTAACCCACAGGCTTCCGGTTCTCCGTCTTTTCGCTACAAAGGAGGTCCCTTTTTAGCGCTTCTGGCCTCCCGTGCCCGTCAATCAAACTGCAGGCACACCTTTGACCTTGACCCTAAAGCCGGACTTGTCGGGGTTCCCTTTTTTTTAAAAAAACCCAGGAAACCCCGTAGCAACGCGTTATCGTCCGATCATTGGCGCCCTTGGAACGTGTTTTCTATTGTTTTCTATGAACCAGAGGTTGATGCATTGATATGTTTGATTGGTTAATCCCCGCCCACAGTACACGCCCACAGGTTACCTGCTTATATGCACCTGGGCAGACACGCGGTCGGCCTCACTCTTTGTTTGCGTAGCCTACTGCCCGCAGCACAGGTTAACGTTGCAATGGAGAGGATTATTTTTCGATTGTTGGCTCAGATGCTTGCGGTGGTCCAGCGTGTCCATACCACCGTGCGGCATAGGAGGGCTGCTATCGAGGACTACCGAGAACGTATTGCCGGAGCGATGAACACCAGTACAAGACGTTCTCAACGGGCAACCATGGCGGCAAAGAAGCACTGGCAAGCTCTGGCAGAGGTCCGGTTCCCCACCCGGTTCTGGGTGGACGAAAGATCCTCTGACTGGTGGGAAAATTTTGTGTGGGCTCGCTGGGATGATGACCACTGGATTGCCAACTTTAGAATGTCTAGGGGAACATTTTTTGAACTCGTGGAGGCTCTACGTGGACGCATGGAGAGGCAAGTCACTGGCATGCGGCGCCCCGTGCCAGTGGAAAAAAGGGTGGCAGCCGCATTGTGGTACTTGGCCACCCCTCAGTACTTCCGGACAGTAGCCCAGCAATTCGGACTCGGAGTCACAACGGTTGGCGATATCCTTAAGGAGTTCTGCCTCGCCATGGAGGCGGAATTGTTCAGCAAAGTCGTGTGCCTCGGAGACCGGCTTGGAGCGGTGAGTGTCATTCTATCCCCTTTGCCCTTTAAATTTTTTTTCTTGTTTGACAGGTCAGCAACGAAGACGCGATGCACCCCACGCTGACATGCCATGGCTTATATTCTTTTCTTTCCCTTATTCCAGAGTATGGACGGGTTTGCCAGGCTTGGATTCCCGCATTGTTTTGCGGCCGTCGATGGAAGCCACATCCCTATCCGTGCACCCGGGGGAAGCATAAAGGAGTACGGGAACAGGAAGGACTTTTGATCTGTTCTCCTGCAAGGAAATGTGGACTTCTCCGGACGGTTTATCGATGCCGAGGTGGGGTGGAGTGGCAGGAGGCATGATGCCCTTGTTTTCAGGGAATCGAACCTCAGGAAAGCCATGGACGAAGGGGTCTTTGTTCCAGGAAACCCCACCGCCACCATTGAGGGCGTGCGTGTGCTGGCGTTGGTGCTCGGGGATGGAGCCTACCCATTACGCCGCTGGCTCATGACTCCCTATAAGCGGCCAAGGACAGACGTGCAGAGCAACTACAACCTCAGTCACTCCCGGGCAAGGAATGTGGTGGAGCGTGCCTTTGGACGTTTGAAGTCCCGGTTCCGTTGCTTGATGTCACGACTCCATGTGCATATAGACAATGTGACTCCGCTGATCATCGCGTGTGTCATTTTGCACAACATCTGCGAGGACAAGGGACATAACATCCCCTTCCCTGTGGATGAACCTGATCCTGTAGTCCTTGAGGACACACAAGACATCCCTGAAGCAAGGAAAAAAAGGATCTATGCGGAGGGGTGCAAGGTTCGGGACGCTATAGCCACCCACATCTACAGAAACAGGAGGCGTGTTTGATTGTTTTTCCTACTCTGGTGTTGAATAAAGTTTTCTGTTCTTTGTTTAACCTTGTCTTGTGCGGTTTGTCTACTTAGCCAGCAAAAAAACGGGGATTCTCTGGTCCAAAAGGACTTTGACAGCCCTAAATGCTAACTCCCCGCTGAAATTTACAAACACAATACGGAAGCGCTGAACGGGGAAAGTTTGGGGAGGCGGGTAGCCAGGAAGTATTGGCGACCCCTGTCAAACCGGAGGATCAATCCACTTATTTTCCAAGGAATAATATTATTGGTGGGCAGCTTTGATACATTTAAAATAGGGGTGGTCGATCGGAGCAACGCATGTTCGTTCCCTAACCGTCATTCCGAAGATGCCGAAGCCACGGAAGGGCTCCTTCTGGCAGCGCGCCGAGGCTGAGGCACTTCTGGAGCTTGTTCTACAATCAAAAAGTGTTGGCCGCCTTATGGCCAGCACCCACTGCCACACCAAGGGTGCTTACCTGGTGTTGGCATCAAAGCTGAGGGAGAGGGGCTACGTCCGGACCTGGGAGCAGGTCCGGACAAAATTTAAGAGGGTGAAGCTGGACTTCCTCAACAGTCTAGAACAGTGGGGGGGGGGGTCCCGCAGCCAAGTGGGAGAACGGTCTTCCACGACCAGATGGTCAAGATATGGGAGAAGGCTGGGAAGCCCCCCCTGGAAATGAGGAGGCATATGGGTGAGTGCTGCCCTCGTTGTGTTTTACCCTTAAACATGCATGGAATGACTAGCTGCCTCTTTCCCCTACTGTCCCCAATGAAATTCGATAAAGTATTAAGATGCTGTCAACCCCCTCTGACTTAGCCTGCCAGTACTGTAGAACAACTTTGGTTATGCACTTTGAGTCTGATTGTGGTGTGGCCATCAGCTGTGTTTCATCTCTGGTTTGTTTGCTTTTACTTATGATTTCTCTTTTTCTTTGCCCAGCTACACAATCACCATCCAAGCTGGCAAAAGCACCTGAGCGTGAGGAAGGGGAGGAAGAGGGACCTTCCACCTCAGGACAGGCTGCAGGTGAGAGTTTTATGTCTTTGAGGGAGACCCATGTGTGTGTACCCCCATGGAGCCATATGGGAGCCTGCTGTGATGCTTCCATTTGAAGTGTGATTAAATTCTTTATTTGATTTCTATAGCAGAAACTATGGAGGCAAGGCTGCGTGCCATGGAGGCCAGGGTGACTTCCTTAGAGGCTGAAGTGGCAGACCTAAAAGGGGAGATGGAGCGGCAAAGGCAGCAGAGGGAGGCGGAAGAACGTAGGTTATGTTCCCCACTGCCCAACTCTTCTCACACTGTGGCTAAGGCCACTAAATAGTGTATCCATGTAAACTCCAGGTTGGAAAATATGTTTGGCACTAATATGTACTTTTTCTCCCTCCCCACACAGTTAAGAAGAAGGAGGACGAAGACCTCTTCCACCGCAAAGTCAGGGGGACCATGGGACGGTTGTGCAGGAGAGTGAGGGAGATGGAAGGGGCTGGGGAGGGGAGCAGTGGGACCTGAGTTTTGTTTTCTGTTTGTGTTGTGGGGTGGGGGGTGTTGGGGGGGTTCCTAGTTACATTGCCCATTTTTCTATCCCTGTTAAACTGTTTGTTAAAATAAAATGTTGTTGTAAATTTCCTGAAAAAGACTCCAGTGTGACTCCTTACACTCGCACACCTTTCACCCCAAACTCCTAAAACACCTTTAACCTTTAAAACACCCTCCAACCTCCAACCCACACAACGGTACCAGAATAGACACAATCACTAGAGAGGGTACACAGAGACAGAGTCAAAAATATAAACTTTATTTAACAGACAACAGCAAACACAGATAACGTTAAATAGACAAAGTGGCCCGAACTAGGAGGGGGAGAACTTGTCCGCAGGTTTAACTATTCTCTTCCCGAGAACAGTCCTCCTTCTCGTTTGGGTCGAGGCATTCTGAGATGGGGTGGGTGGGGTGGGTGCTGGAGGTGGTGGGGTAGGTGTGGGGGGGGGCACGCACGGTAATCTGAGGAGGGTTGGCCGTCTCCATAACCGCGATCGCCCTCTCCATCAGCCTCCTTATCAGTCTCACCTCCTCCACGCCTTCGCGTAGGGATTGGTTCGACTCCCTAAGGATTGCACGCAATTTTTTTCCCTCCTGGGCCACGAGGGAGAGCATCGCCTGGTCTGCGGCAGCGGCACGCCTGGACTCCTCCTGGCAGTGCTCGAGGATCCTTTCTCCCACACTAGTTGAGACGCGCCGCAGCCTGCCGCGTTCCCTCGCCAGCCTCTCCTCTGCCTGGAGAGCACCTCTAGGTGGTGAGCCGGCTGGCTCATCGTCTTCTGAAAGGACGTTGGCAAAAAATGAGAAACAGAACTGTTAGTACCATCGAGACAGTCAAAACCCACTCTGGTGCACATGGTGGCCTTTCTTGGTTACATATTGTTAAACCAAGACTCAAAACAATGCCAGGGGAGCACATAGTTATTGTTTGTTTGCCCATGGTGGCCTTTCTTGGTTACATATTGTTAAACCAAGACTCAAAACAATGCCAGGGGAGCACATAGTTATTGTTTGTTTGCCCATGATGGCCTTTCTTGGTTACATATTGTTAAACCAAGACTCAAAACAATGCCAGGGGAGCACAAAAATGAAAAGGAAGCACACGGTTAGTGGCTTGTGACATTGTCCTGCAGCCATGGCTCGAAAGGAACAGTTCATGCACGCTCACCATCTTGGATCTGTATCCGTCTGCGCAGGGCAGGAGGTCCAGCCACCCCACGCTCCTCCTCCTCCTGCGTCCCGGGTATGAAATCTGCAAAAAGGAAAAAAAAACATGATTTATGACCAAAGTGTGGCAAAGCAAGCTTCAAACCCTAAAGCAGCAACGTTGAGGGACTCTCTTCTGTCTCTTAGCAGTGCTGCTGCCCTGCACAAACAGAAAAGCACAAAGCAGTTAAACCCCCCCCCCCCTTATTGCAACTGATACTTACCAACATTTGTTGACGCCCCAGAATGACTGTCCTCGGCCACCGCTGCTGGGGACTCGAGGACCACCGTCCCAGGCATCTGTGTCTCTGTGGACAAGAGCAGAAAATAGTGAAAAAGGAGCAAGCATACAACCTGAACCACACAGCAAGCTCCCAAAGTAGTGGCTAGAGCACTGCAGAAGGCCTATGGCTGAGGCATGCTGCAAAACTTTTTTGGTTGTTGGTTAAACAGTACCGTTTTAAAAAGCCACCATAGCAAGCAATCCACAAACAGGCTGGCATATTATGCTTTGCAACGAACACAAGGCATACAATAGTGAAAAAGGAGCAAGCATACAACCTGAACCACACAGCATGCTCCCAAAGTAGTGGCTAAAGCACTGCAGAAGGCCTATGGCTGAGGCATGCTGCAAAACTGTTTGGGTTGTTGGTTAAACACAACCGTTTTAAAAATCCACCAAAAGCAATCCACAAACATCCTAGCATATTATGCGTTGCAACGAACACACGAGAAAACGATTCCCAAACGTCAGAACACACATTTGCTCAAAATGAAATATAAAATTAAAATAAAAGTGCTTACCGGAGGCAAGGGGCGTTTGCTGAGGAACCTCCTCTGGCTCCCCAGGAGCGATGGCCATTAGGTCCAGCGTGACCATGTCCGCGGCTCGTTGCTGGACGGGGGGTGGAGGCCGGACGGTGGACGAGGTGCCCTCGCCGGGATCCTCCTCAGCGGGTGGTTCCTCGACCGGGGCAGCCGGCTTCCGAACCACCTTAAGGCTCCTCCCGACGCGCTTCGGCCTGCCGGCTCCTTCCCCGTCGCCGTACAGCGGACGCTGCTCCTCAAAGTAGGGGCAGGTCACCTTCTCGTTGCCGGAACCCTTATTATGGTTCACGGCACACATATACTCCGCCCGCATTGTTTTAGTTTTTGACCGGCATTCAAGGCCGGTCCTGTTGTGGCCCAGGGCACGCATCTTGATGGCCACTTGTTCAAAGACCTCCCGATTCCTGTGCGAGGACTGGAAGGCGTCCTGGATTTTCTCTTCCGAGAAAATCGCGATCAGGTCCCTGATCTCCGCGTCCCTCCATGTTGGCCCACGGCCGGTCGCAGGGACGGACGACGCTTGCGAAGAAGATTCCATAGTGCCTTCGCGAGTAGCTGAGCAAAATGGTGGTGCGAGGTGCAGGGTGCAACGGATCATATACCTTCCCGCACACAAAGACAAAGGGACTAGCCGGCTCCTGATTGGTGGAGGGCAGTAGGGGACACGCACATTGGCCACATGAGGTCACATGTCACGTTCAAAACTCCTCGCGCGGGAACAGGATCTGCTCCTAATGGCCAGATTACCGCCCTTGTTGTTTGACTTCTCGCATGCGCTGATTCGTCCACACGCGAGAAGAGCAGTTTGAACATGCAGCGGGAGCCATTTTACTGAAATGTCCGCCATTACAAAAACGCATGCCGGTCTAAAACCGAGAGCAAGTGCAGCGGTACGCGACAGTTCCCCAATAATATTCACCAACCAAAGCATAAATCAATGACATGTTACTGGCGAACGTTCGTTGGCACGCTCAGCGGAAAGTTTTTTAAAATGAACGGCGGACGGCGACTCCGCTTGCCGGAGGTCTAGCCGCCGATGGAAGGGGTTGTCCGCACCCAAGCACAACCACGCACCCGGAACCAAACAAAGACCCACTACACATAAACCGCCCCTCATGATATCACCTCGAATCATTTCTATTGAACCCCTCTAAGCTAAACAGGAGACTGCGAGCGGCGAACGTTCGTTGGCACGCTCAGCGGAAAGTTTTTTAAAATGAACGGCGGACGGCGACTCCGCTTGCCGGAGGTCTAGCCGCCGATGGAAGGGGTTGTCCGCACCCAAGCACAATCACGCACCCGGAACCACACAAAGACCCACTGCACATAAACCGCCCCTCACGGTATCACCTCGAATCATATCTATTGAACCCCACTAATCTAAACAGGAGACCGCGAGCGGCGATCGTTCGTTGGCACGCTCAGAGGAAAGTTTTTTAAAATGCTCCCTGTACGTTGACTCCGCTAGTACTGGGCGAAGGTAGACGGGGTTTTAAGCTTTGGGCAAATGTTTGTAACGTGACGGTGTGTGCCACTGTGCTTTTGAAATACTCTTGTGGTGTCCGGGCAGAATTTCCCAAAGTGATCGTGCTTGAAAGCCAGTCGCCGTCTCGTTGCCTCGTAGATCCCCGCTCGCTCGGAGAAAAAAAATGGCGGACAGTTCGCCGGAAGTTTGGAGGAAAGGCTCGGGAGGAGGGACTTTGAAGAACCCGCAACAATGGTAACGCACAAGTCTTTGGCGCTATTGTCGCAGATTGGTTGCAGGAGTGTATCGCTATCCGGAGGGTGAATCCACTTTTCTGGATTCCCCTGAAAGCGCTACAACGAAGCGCTTTTTGCGGGTCGGTTGCAGGACTGTTGCAGATTGTCTACGACATCGTGGGTTATGGCAAATTAGTAGCGTTTCCAATTGGCAACCATTCTGCTACTTTGAAGCCGTGCGAAATGGCCCTCAAACTAAGCAGGCTGGGAGCAACAGCCAAACTGAACTAGACATGTAACGTTAAATTTTTCTTGATAAGAGGTGAAATTCCACTACTCCTAGTAATTTAAAATGGAAGGGCCAATACTGTACAGCATAGCATAGCATAACATGGCATAGTGTAAATTTATAAAACCTCCATCTCTTCTATGCAGTGAGCCTGAGGAAACATTTTAAAATGTAGCATTCCCTCTATTGAGAATGCAACACTAAGAAAAAAACAGTACCAGGAATAAGATGTATTATTAAGGTGCAAGTCGCAGAGCCAAGGAACTTCAGTTGTCAGACACAAATTCTGAAATCTAATAATCCTTTTCTTTTCTTTTTTTATATGCCTCTCTACCCGAAGGAGTCTCAAAGCAGTTTACAATCGCCTTCCCTTTCCTCCCCTCACAAAAGACACACTGTGAGGTAGGTGAGGCTGAGAGAGCCCTGATATTACTGCTTGGTCAGAACAGTTATATCAGTGCTGTGACAAGCCCAAGGTCCTCCAGCTGGCTGCACGTGGAGGAGTGGGGAATCAAACCCATCTTGCCAGATTAGAAGTCTGCACTCCTAACCACCAAGCTGGCTCATGCTGGAGTCATTCCTCCATCCATTCATTTTAATGGCAGAATATGAAGCTGGTTGACATTTACAACTGGGCTTTCAAATGTGTCTTCTCTACCATTCTGATAAATATCTGGCAAAGGATATCTGATGGAGGGAGCTTAGACCTTTGAAAGCTTCTACCCCAGAAGTTCTGTTGGTCTCTAAAAGAGCTCCTGGACTCAAATCAAGCTTTTTTGCTGCAGACCAACATGACTCCCCTCCAGAACTCTCTGCCTCTTGCAAAGTACTCTGAATAAAAGGCACCAGTTTCCTATACTGGGGATGCCAGCCTCCAGCAGGGTCCTGGGGTCCCCCTGAAATTAGAGCTCATCTCCAGGCTACATAGATCAGTTCCCCTGGAGAAAACAAAAGTTTTGGAGAGTAGACTCCATGGCATTGTATCCCACTAAGGTTCCTGTCCTCCCCAGACTCCATTTACCATCTCCAGGAGTTTGTGAGGTTGTGAGCATGCCCCTGGGGGTCAGGGCCTTCAACTGTGATGTTGAAGAGTCAGCCAGTGATAGATGGAGAAGCACCCTCTTGAGGTCATCAGGCTTTATTTCAGATGTTGAGGTGGGTACAGAGAGCAATAAGGCAGGGGCCTCCTGTATCTCAACCACACTGTCCCCGGAGCTATCAAATGACTCTTCTTCCTCCCTGCTTCCAGCAACCTCTATCACTTTCCTGTCTGCCTCCATTTTTCCTGCTTCATTCCTTGTTCCCTCCAACGTTAACCTGCTATCTTGCCTCTTCACTCCTCCACTTCTTGCTCACTCTCTTGGTCTCCACCTTCATAAACACCCATTGCATGGTCTCTCCCCTCCCTTTATCCTCCTCAGCTTGTTTTGCTCCTCCCCCTCTTGTGGCTGGGAAACAAAACACAAAACCAATACTGGTTTCCACCATGTCTGGGGGAAGAATAGATGTCCACACAAGATCCTACCCCCTGCTATCAAAATCTGTTGTGGATCTGCTGTGGTCCCCAACAACTTCTGCACTTGTCCAGACTTTACAAATCAGCCATGATGCACTGGCAAAAGTCACCAAAACATAGAAAAAGAGGATTTCCCCTTCCTCACTACATATGGCTCCACTTTTAGCATACTTTGAGAGAACACAGTAAATGGTTTACCTTAGATCTTCAAGGTGTAGCTTCAGTGAGGTACTGGAACAATAAGAGAGGCTTAAAAAATAAAGTTTACTGGCTCTACAAATATATCATGCTCACTGATTTGGCACCCATGCCAAATCAGGGTTCACAAGCTTAAGCAGAGTTCAGTAGTCTGACGAAGAGTGCTTGCACTCGAAAACTCACACCTTAAATAAATCTTTGTTGGTCTTAAAGGTGCTACTGGACTCTGATTTTATTGTGCTACTTCATACCAACATGGCTACCCATTTGAATCTAAGCTTAAGCAGGTTAGAGATAACGTTCTTTAAATAATGCTGCAAAAATGAAGAACACAAACACACAAAAGAAGGACAGACTCAGAACAAAGCCCTTTCCTTCTTTTCCTGTTCCAAGAGGAAATGGGTGTTCCCATCTGAAACAAAAGCCTCTGATGACTCATCCACTTCAGCTCCTGTTCTGCAGCCATCAGGTGTCCCTGCTGAGCTCATTAATAGGACCTTGCAGTTTGTAACAACCAGTCCTACAAGGTAGGCCTGCTCCAAATAACTTGCTGATTCCAACACCCCCAATTAGCTTTGCCTTAGGGTATACTAATCCCTCCCTTTGCCTCAACATCTAAGCTGCCTGTTCATTCATTTATTTATTACATTTATATCCTGCCACTCCCACAAGGGCTCGTGGTGGCTAACAAGATAAAACTCCAATACATAAAACCCCCAATAAAATAAGTAACAATTTCGATCAACTAGCCAATCAACTAACAATCATTCGGCGGCCAAAAACCCCATCCTAATCATTATTAAAAACCTCAGGGTGGACAGAGGGGCTGATCTCTCCCTTTAATCCGCCCTTAATAGCCTCAATAGGACATAAGGTGACCGGATTGTCCTACTTTTGGAGGGACATCTGGGGGCACCTGGCAAATTGTACTTATGTTGAAATTTAAAAATTCTATGAAACTTTTTGTTGCTCCACATAGATCAAAATATTAGGCCCATTCCATACCAGGACCAATATTGCCAATGGGTTCTTGCAAGCGGAAACACTATTTTTAAAAGTGCTATTCGGTGTTATGCATACCTGCCTTTGTAGTGGAATCCAGTAGCATTTCAATCATTTCCCACAGGTTTCTGGTCTCGCCAAAAATCGCTATACAGGAAGCGATTTTTTTTGTGCTTTGTCCCGCCCCTGGCCATCAATCAAACGAACAGCCAATGGACAGCCGTTATCATGCTCCCGAAAAGCCCCTTTCCCTTTAAGCACACAAAAAAAAACAGACCCATAGCAACGAATCTAGGTAGATTCGTTGCAATGGAGAGACCCATCCAGCTGCCTAATGTGAGCTGTCGTTTGATTGTATGATCGTTGGCACGCTGCCTCGAGTGATAAAAAAAAAATCCCCCCCCCCTCTCACGGGCCCGATTTTCGGCTGAATTAATGTGTAAAAAATAAAGGGACTTTATTTCAGCAAACGGGCTTTTATGTGGTTTGTGCTTAGTGACTAAAGGTGAAGGACTGAAGCCAGGGAAGCCTCTAAACAGAAAGAGGCTCGCTGGTGCGTTTATCCCCGCTCGCTCGGAGAAAAAAAAATGGCGATCACTTCGCCGGAAGTTTGGAGGACAGGCTCAGGAGGAGGGACTTTGAAGAACCCGCAACAATGGTAACGCACAGGTCTTTAGCGCTAGTGTTGCAGATTGGTTGCAGGAATGTATCGCTATCCGGAGGGTGAATCCACTTTTCTGGATTCCCCTGAAAGCGCTACAACGAAGCGCTTTTTGCTGATTGGTTTCAGGAGTGTTGCAGATTGTCTGCGACGTCGTGCGTTAAGGCAAATTAGTAGCGTTTTCAATTAGCAACCATTGTGCTATTTTGAAGCCGTGCGAAATGGCCCCTGAGTGTAGCACTTTTACTGCATCATCTTTTAAGATTTTGAATAGTGTCCAGATGGGACCTGGCAAATCTATCATACACACCTCCACTGAAAAACCCAAAGGCACACAGGTATGCAGGTGGTACTAATGTGTCCAGCAATTTTGGGAATGTTGCAAATGAGATAGGCACATTGTAACATATGCCAGGAAGCACAGTAGCAGCCTGGGAGGCAATGAGTTGGCTACCCTCTAGGTGGGGCCTGGAGATCCCCTGGGATTACAGCTGAGCTTCAGATAACAAAAATCAGTTCCCCTGGAGAAAATGACTGCTCTGGAAGATGGACTCTATGACATCATACCCTGCTGAGGCCCCTCCTCTTTCTGAACCCTCTCCTCCCCAGGTTATACCCCCAAATCTCCTGATATTTCTTAAGTAGGAGCTGGCAACCCTAGTCTACCTGTTCTTTCTAGAGAGAGATCAAGAGAGGAGACAAAAAGAAAGACCAGGATAGGTCTGAACAAAAAGTAATTAAGGGAAACAAAGCCATCTTACATTCAGTCTCATTATGGTCTCATTATGCCTCTCCCATGTCATCTCTTACCAAGTCCATCTGCACAGTAGCATCCTATCTTTTTCTAGAATTATGCTGGTAAACAAAACAAGGACACATAGTTTGTACCATGACCATTGGCACCTTTGAAAAATCTCTCCACAATGGAAAGATCCAACTTTTCTGCTTTGGTTGTATATGGAATGTGCTAGTGATATGGGCACTTTTCCATGGTATGCAAAGGTGATGTACCTTTTGAATGCTGAAGGAATTAAGTGGCAGGCAGTCAGAAGATTAATCAAAATACCGCTTACACTTTTAATATTTGGCTCAGTTTGACCCTGGAACAAGCCAGGAGCAACATTATCCTTGAAACCTTGTAGATGCTGGAAGCAGTAATTTATTTATTCCATTCATTTGTACCCTGCCTTTCTCACCAGGATTGTTCTCCTCTCCTTCATTTTATCCTCACAACAACCCTGTGAGATACGTTAGGTTAAGGTGAGAGTGTGTGACTGGCCCATGGTCACCCAGTGAGTTTTCCTGGCACAAGTGAAGATTCAGACCCCAGTTTCACAGATACCAATCCAACACTCTTAACCACTACACCACATTGGCTAAATCTTAGCAGCCTTGCTATCCCAATGTACAGCACTGACACACACTGGCACAAAGCTGGTGTTCAAATAATGTACGGTGCACATTCCAGAGCCTTGTGATGGCTATCAGTCCAGTGGTGGAGTAGTCATTATGTGATGATAGATTTCATCTAGTGGAAGAATTGTGCTCTTGTTTTTTTTGTTTTTTGTTTTTAATCTTTATGTTGACTTTGTTCTCCTCCTGCTATTCATGCACACACCTTCCTTTCCCACCGTTTGAACTTTGGGGAACTTTGAATGCTAGAGAAAATACAGACAAAGTTTACTTCCCCTCTTGACCAGGACTCACTGTATAGCCCTTGACAAGTAACTATTTCTAAACCCTCATATCCCGTGGAAAACCGCAGTCAGCTACCTGAACCTTGTAATCTTGTAACAGTGGGCAAATAGCATTTTGTGACAACAAATACAAAAGACTGATTGGTGGTGACTGATATGGCATAAAGGCAAAGGCAACCAAGACACCTAGCGAGTTGAAAACAAATAGTAGACATTTTCCCTCCCTGATGACGGAACACTCCTCCACTTGAGCTGCAATTTGATTCAAATGTTAGGTCTCTCAAAACTCTCCGAAATGTTCACTTTTATAAAATACTTTGAATTGTTCAAAGGTTTTCAACACGAGCGTGCCCTCACTGCTTTCTGCCCTACCTGCCCCCATTCCCTTTCCCCTATGTGTACAATCCATTGTGCTGTCACCTGGGAACATAAGTCCAGACCAATAACTTCTAAGCATACCTTAACATGACTAATGATTTCCTATGAAATATGACTTGCCTGTGCTAACCTGAATCATTGATAATTCAAACAAGCCAGTATACGGCAGCAGCAGCAACTCTACAATCTCTGCTCTGGTGAATGCTACCAAACACCAACTGCACTGATGCAAAATTTAATGAAATTGGGCAAATTTGAAATTATGAGCAAATCATCAGTATGATCATCTTGGCTGCTCTTACTGGCCACTGCAAGCAAGACAGATCTGATTTTTAACATCTATGTGGTAGAAATTGCTGTCAAGTGACAGCTGATTTATGGCAATTGCATAGAGTTTTCAAGCCAAGAGATGAGCAGAGGTGGTTTGTCATTGCCTGCCTCTGTGCAGCAACTCTCATCTTCCTTGGTGGTCTCCCATCCTAACACTAGCCAGAGGCAACCCTGCTTAGCTTCCAAGGTCTGATGAGATCAGGCTAGCCTTGGCCATCCAGGTCAGGGCATTAAAAACTGGATCATATCTACAGATTCAAGTGGGTAGGCGTGTTGGACTGAAGTACACAACAAAAAACTTGAGTCCAATAGCACCTTTAAGACCAACAAAAAGTTCTAGTTCTTTTAAACAAACTGAACATTACCTCTTGTGCAGTTGTCTAAAACAGTGTCCCAACTGTGAGCCTTCCAAGAGTGGAATAGCCAATCTAAATAAAATCTTTTTAAAAGAAGTAGCAGCTCCACTTCCCCATGCCCCCATTTCATTTGTGCATATACAATAAATTTGTATTTTTGCTAAATCAGGAGAATGAAGGTATTTTAACAACACTTTATTGGACACTTGCTCAAATGCTTTGTTCAGATGTACAGAGAAAGAAGTTTAAAAGTTGCATTAACCTCAAGATCTAATCCAGGATCATCTTTAGCTTGAAATTATCCATTAAAAAAAACTGAAGAAGCATATGAAGTACAAACTGACCATCCTTACTGAATGAGGAGTAAGTTCGATGTTTCCTATAGAGTTGTTCCAGACTTTTACTAGAGTAGCCAAGTCCTGAATCTAGCTCTTTGTGAAATGGACTAAGTGGTACTTTATTGCAAAGGGCAGAAACAGGAAAGAGCTTTATCTGTGTAATGTAACACTATACACGATAGACAGCTTAATAGCTAAACCTCTGGCAAGTTGGCTTATTTGGCTTTTAAAGTTCCTGAAAGGACTCCTTGGATGTTCTAATTCTGTGGAATCTGAGCTCCTGCTGTGATGGATTTAAGGGTCTTCTGGCCTCTGTTATACAAACCAACCCCCTCCCCAGGTATTTGTGTGAAAGCTTAACTGTGGTAAAACTGCAACCAGCGTCAAAGGCTACCTCAGCTAGAATAGAAAGCAAAGATGCATATGTTCTGGAGTCCCCACCAAGAGCATTTCTTCTCCACAAGGCTCAGATAATTCAGTGATATGGAAAGGGGTCTGTGGAATCAACTGGTGGGCTGTCAGTATAACTATGGGGAGAAATCATGGAAAACTCCCTAGAAAAAAGAAGAAAGCCACTCCAACTTCAGAGCTGAGGTATCTTTTTGGAAAAAAGCCTTTTTTTTCACCCCCCCCCCATAGTCTGCTTATATTGGATGTGCAAGATTTGTCCAGTATAAAAGGTAACTGGGACTGCAGCCACCCCATCATTGAATATTGTTATCGTGATATCACAATAATTCACTGCTGAATTTCCCTGTGTGGTCAATACAACCCCATTGTGAATTGTTGCCATATGGATGCAGCCCAGCTAAGGTTGCTCGTTCTGGGTTGGAAAATGCCTGGAGACTTTGGAGGTGGCATTTGGGGCAGGGAGGGACAATAGTGGAGGGACAATAGTGGAGAGTAATGCTATAGAATCCACCCTCCAAAACAGCCATTTTCTCCAATAGAACTGATCTCTTTAGTCTGGATATGAACTGTAAATCTGGGAGATCCCCAAGTCTCACCTGGGGACTGGCACCACTTAGTCCAGCATAAGGCAGCTTTTCTACAGGTGCCTTTCCTTGATGTTTCCAATGTGACCTTGTTGAGCTGTCTGATTGGATGATAGCTCTATTATGGATTTATGGGAGTTCCCAATGACAGTAGAGGGCATCAATGCCACTGCACAGAGAAGCAAGCTTGGGGCAAAACTATAGATGATGGTGTAGTGGTTTGGTGTAGTGGTCAGGAGTGCGGACTTCTAATCTGGCATGCTGGGTTCGATTCTGCACTCCCCCACATGCAGCCAGCTGGGTGACCTCCCTCACCACGGCACCGATAAATCTGTTCTGACCGAACAGTGATATCAGGGCTCTCTCAGCCTCACCTACCTCACAGGGTGTCTGTTGTGGGGAGAGGAAAGGGAAGGCAACTGTAAGCCGCTTTGAGACTCCTTCAGGTAGAGAAAAGCGGCATAAAAGAACCAACTCTTCTTCTTCTTCTTCTTCTTCTTCTTCTTCTTCTTCTTCTTCTTCTTCTTCTTCTTCTTCTTCTTCTTCTTCTTCTTCTTCTTCTTCTATTTGGTCTCTTGACAGTGGGTAGGGGAAAGAGGCTCTTCCCCTATGCTGTTGTCCCTATCAGAATTACATATACACATACATGGCATTTACAGACAGGGAATTTTATCCCTAAAATTGCAGAACTCAGGGATGCCACTGTCTAGCTGAACCCTCACTATATCAAATGTCCTTTTCAAGTCACTATCCCCTGGTGGTCATAGCAGAAGTAGCTATTCAACTCAATTCTTTATTTTCATCTCCATTTCCCATTCCTTGACTGTTACAAATGGATAGCATACACAAAAGCTGTAGATTCATTTATCTTTTCATTATTATTTACAGTGTCCCGATCACAACTAACAGATATATCCTGCACTTTAAATATATGCACCCAGTTGGAACACTTACAAGTGGAAACCAAGGGCATTAAAGAATACACACACAATTCCCAATTCACAAAAGGCATGAGATTTAGTTGATGGATAACCATACCCTAATGTGAAATATAAATGCAGAACTGACGCTCAGAGATCCACCCTCCAAAACAGCCATTTTCTCCAGTAGAACTGATATCTTCTGCTTTATGTGCAGGAAATGATATCATGTGTTGGTGCAAAAGCTGCCCTGGTGAGAGCCTCCAAGGTTGCAGAAAAACTTAAATTTCCTCCCAGAAAACCTAGGTCAGGTGCTGGAATTAAAATTGCTGAAAACATTTGCTTGTACATAGGTATCACAAAAGGCAAACTACCAGGCCCGTTCTGCACAAGCTAAATGTAGCAGGAGTGTGGCAAATTGCAAACGCTACTAATTTGCAGTTATGCACGACGTCGCACACAATCTGCCACACTCCTGAAACAGACCCGTGAAAAGCGCTTCATTGTAGCACTTCCAGGGAAATCTCAAAAAGTGGATTCACCCTCTGGAAAGCGCTACACTCTTGCAAGCAATCTGCAACACTAGCGAAAAAGACCTGTGCGTTCCCATTGTTGCGGTTTCAGCAAAGTCCCTCCCCCTGGCTCTCTCCTCTGAACGTCCGGCGAAGCGATCACCATTTTTTTTCTCAGAGTGAGTGGAGAGCAACGAGCCAGCAAGCCTTCATTCACCCAGCGAGGCTTCTCCGGCTGCAGTCCCTCCACAGAGCTGCTTTAAAGCTCCCCTCAAGTCACCAAGCACAACACAGCCCCGTTTGCAAGTTCCCTTTATTTTTGGCCAAAAATCGTGCCCGTGCACGGGGGGGGGGGGTATTTTTTTTCACTCGGGGGAGCGTGGCAACGATGAAATGGCAGCTCACACACCAGCTGCCCGCTAGATGGGTCTCTACGTTAGGAGGAAGCAAGTAATCAAGGCATATTCGTTGCAACGTGTGTTTTTCTTTTTTTCTTTTTTCTTTTTCTTTTTAAACCTGTTCTTAAAGGGAAAGGGGCTTCTCCGGAGCATGGTAACAACCACCCATTGGCTGCTCATTTGATTGATGGCCAGGGGCAGGACAAAGCATGGAAAAATCGCTTCCTTTCTAGCGATTTTTGGTGAGACTGTGGGAAACGATTGAAACGCAACTGGATTCCACTACAAAGGCAGGTATGCATTACGCCGAATTCCACTATTTTAAATTCTGTTTTTTCTTTCTGTAAGCAATTTGCCACATTGATCCTTGTGTGGAATGGGTTCCAGAATCCAGATGCCAAAATAGGGCATGAAATAGGATGGTGGCCCGGAGAAAAAGGAGCAGAAAACCATAACCAATGGGAGAAGAAAGCACAGGGTCTAGAGCTGGGTCAGCATGGAGGGAGATAGAATTCCTTCTCGCCTATGGGGCCTCATATATTCCTCTCTTATTTATAAGGTTTACCAATGTGGTTAATCAGTAAAACCTGAACTTGACAATTAACTATTTTAAAAGTATTCAGATGATCAACTTGTTTCATGTCTTAGCCAGAAAGCCAACATTAATAAATGAGTACAGCTTGAGACAATGGTTTAAATTAGTGAATGAGCATTTTAATCATTTGTTGCATGCCTCAAAGCCAGAGGATAAAAAAGAAAAGACGATAAAAGGCATAAAGAAGCTATTATTCATTTGTTAAGGGCAAACTGTAAGTTTCAGCATTAAAGCCAACATTCAATTTATGGCTATGGTGAGTTCCTTTCCCCCTTTAAAAATATCTTTCAGAGTCAAATTAGATCACTTAAAAAATAATTGTGATATATTATTTTTTGCACTTTCTTCAGCAACCACTCTAGATTACTATTCCAAAAAACACACATTAACAAGGACAAATAAATTGTTTTGGCTATGCACAGCAATGTGATTGCTACGTTTTTGTTCTGTCTTTAAAAAAAAAGTCTCTAAAGCAGATTTCACTTGGTATGCTGTGAGCACTTCTATAGCTTCTGTCAATGGGGGTTTAGAAAAACCTTCCTTCCTTCCTTCCTTTGTCTCTTAGCTGCACTGCTGAGATATTTGATGGTTACAGTTGTTTTACTGAATGAAATTCAAGCCAGAGGAACATGCAAAAAAAAATGAATATATAGCTATTCAAGTCCCTTTTTTCTGTCATAAGATCCTTAAAGTCAACACAGAACTAAGGAGGATAGCCTGTGGGCTATTGGAGAAACCACAGCGCTAGTACAAGAATGATACAATTATACCAGAATTCTCATATGGTCTGTTTAAAAAAAAAAACCCCTTCACATCATTTCCTCTTTAAATAAGGAGGAGGGAGACAGAGAGAGGTTCAAGAAGGTATGAAACTGGAGGCGGGGAGGGGGGGATCATTCACAGCACAGACAGAGGCCTCACACAGATCTGTATGTGTGTCCAAAGCCTGTGATTGGTGAGGCTCAGGAAAGGTTTAGCCAATGAGAACCCTGAGATACCTGGCCATTCATGAAAGCCAGCATGGCACTGTTTTGTTTAAAGAACAGGAAGTGTGGAGAGGGGGGAGGTGGAGGCTGTCTGTTATCACTTTTCATCAAGGTTTCCATTGTAGCTAAGCAAAACTCTGAATGTAGCATTCTAACTTCATTTACTCAAGACATCAAAAAGCTCTGTTTCTTGAAAGATTTCTGGAATAGTGTTCAAGCAGCATTTAATTCTAGGAGGCCACTTGTTTGTATATTGGAAATCAAATTCTCTCTTTGCCAGTGTGCTCTTGCCATGAAGTCATTTTTTGTGCTGATTGAAATCATCTGTTTTCAGTTCTCTGACAAATTAATTGAACTTTCCTCTGACTCAGGGGCCTTCTGACTTTTCGAGCAGATTTTGTCTACATGCCGTCTCCCAGACGAACACAATTTAATCTCCTAGGCTTTAAATGAACTTTATGTTTCCAGAAAACCCATGAAAGAAGCACTTGTTCTGGTGATAGTATTCCTGTTTTTACAAACAGGGAACAAGAATAGAGGTTTATAGAATATTTATTTTACCACAACTGATAACTAGCTCAAAAACGTGTTAAATTAGATCATGCAATACACAGAGACAACAGTGTCTCCAGTTTTGAAATGTGTGTGTGAAATACAGAAACAGGGTTCTGTAAATGACCAAGTCAGCTGTTCTGGCACTGAAGTGGGGCAGCTTTTTAAAACCAACAACCACTTTGTGTTAGAGTTCTTTTCAATTAATCAAATGAAACCTATAGGAGTTGATAGTTAATGTCTGGGACTCCTGTTCTAAAGTGCACAAATAAAAGCTGGTTTAGAATTCAGGTTTTTCACACTGGTTTTTCACACTGATTCTAAAGCCTAGAGCTGTTGTTGACAAAATCCAGGCTTGCTGATACTGCAAAATTTCTAAAATGATAGATGTTGAAGCTTTAGCATAGCTGCAACCCAAGATGTTAGTGGACTAGAATATTTTATGTTGTAGGCATTCTGCACATGCTTGATAGCTATTGGTAATTTTTTTTCCTGAGTATTACAAAAAGGCTGCCGATCTAAGGCATACTGGGTGCCTGGTAGGAGGGCAGTGGGGACTGCAATCAAGCTTGTTTATATCTCTCACTGATCTCTCACAGATCACTGCCAGAAAGCCAACCCAGCAGGAAAACAAAGCTGAGAATTACCCTTTGGGTAGTAAGTCTGGAAGCTGGCAGCAGTCCAGTGGGGCATACTGAAGGTCCATGAAGCAGAGAGCATTTAAGACTTCTCTCCTGAAGCCATGGTATTAGAAAGCCTAGAGAAGTGAGCAGCCATGAAAGTGTTTTTCAGGGCTTTCTTGGAGCAAAATGAGGGTAAAGATTAATGGTCCAGCTTTTGTCAGGACTCAGCCAGTGAGCACAAGGATTAGCCATACTAGCTAACGACTGATGATATAGAAGAACCCTTGGGAACTTCTGGCAGCAAGGAGAAAGATACTGAAAAGGGCATTCAGACTGCAAACGTGATAAAAGTGAATGGATGAACACGGCAGTCATAAATGAGAATTAAGATCAACTAGAACCACAGAGTAAAGAAGAATTAATTCAAATACAACTTAACTGAATGCTAAGAGTATGTAACTAACTTAAAAGAGTATATAATGTACTCAGTTTCTACTTCATCCATGGTTTCACTTCCCGCTGATCTACTGTACTTGTTTCTTTTGCTTTGTAAATTAGGCTTGTTTTGGTTTTGCAATTCATGCCCTGGGTTGTGTGAGTTCCTTTTCCAAATTCCAGTCTGGCTGTTTTCAAAAAATGATAAGGCACCTGGAAAGATTGGGGAGGGTGGATTCTCAGTGGAATGCCATACTGTATGCTGACCCAGTGGACTGCTAATCCATTTGCACAATGAGGCTTGTAACAGTATTCCCTTTCCTTGTTTGAGTTTCCTTGCCTTTGCTGTCCCCTTCCAGGTTTGTCAAACCCTGAAACAGAGACTGACCATGGAATCTGCAGCTGTTCACACTTTTTACTCTCACATCACAGTAGCTATTGAGGCACATTAAGAGCTCAGCAGTGAGTGTGTGGCTAGCCCCATGAAGCAAGGCGACATGACAAACAGGCATCATTTTACATTCGACCACAGTATCTTGCAAAGTTAAAACAGCATCTTGGATCCACCTCCGTTTTGCCACTTTCATAGAATAAAATGAAACAAGTTCTTGAAAGCTATTGTTTTCTCATTCATCACTGCAAAGGGGGGGAAAGGAACAGCAATCTGATACAAGATAGGAAGTTCAAATTCAAGGATGGAGAAGGAGACTCAGCTATCATCTCACAGTGATTGCCCCCTCTAAGTCCAACTAAATGTAATGCTTTGGCTGAATTCAGATGTAATACAAAACCACCATTGTTTTTTGTTTGGGAAACTAGGATGCAACTCGGTGAGGATCACTCAAACTCTAGTTTGCCTCAACAGTTACTTGTGTCATCACTTCTGCTTTGGACAGGCATCTCTGTAGCTGAAGAGCGTATGAAGGTGACATGAAAGAGCAGTCTATGATTAAGCCACAATGTCTGGGTTTATATATCACATCAAGTGGAGACTAACATGGTTTCAGTTCCTGGTTTGATGTGTATGGCAGAGTTTGGATACCCAAAGAGGCATCGGAACACCATGCTGCTTAAAGAATCAAATTGTTTTGTTCTAAAGGGCAACAACTTTGTATAGAAAGAGGAGAGGAGAACTAACTGTTCTAACTGTTGTCTGCAGTCATTCTTTTGTTAAGCTGTTGGTCAGGAGGCAAGCAGGGAGGAAGTGTGCTCCAAAGACCAGAAAGTCTTCTGTTGAGCCAATCAGGGCGAAGGAGGAGATAATTTGAAAATCATCAGGACTTTCCATAGTTACATTACTTTGTTTCATGTCATGCCAAAACTGAGCCTTATTAATTTTCAACTTTGGGTATGTTTAAAATCAAGGATGTTTGTATCACTGTTCCCATAGGTTGAATCATATCCTTAACATATCAGCTGAAATCAATGGGACTTAAAAGAGCTTAACTTGTATATTCAATTAGCTCTGTATTAGTGATGAATGATGTTGGTTAAATAATGTAGGAAATAGAAGTTCCTTTTTTAGTGGAACTTCCTGTACATTGACTTCCTGTAGCTAAATACTGAATGCTGTTGTTTATGTCCTGGTGTTATCTTTACAAATATTAGTCAGTATCTTTTGTCCTTAGCAATTCTTTAAAAATCATCTGCACTATCATTTGATACAAGAAGGAATGATTTGGTTTTTCTTTGAGTGTGCACAAAGATTTGGTAAACTTTCCATATCATTGAATGGCTGTTCAGTTCCATGAAGTTTTGTATTTCCAGGTTCTAGCCAGCACCAGAAGCAGAAGTAATAAAATGCAATCAAAGGGGGTAGCGGTGGGAAGCTATTCTTGTGATACTTCCGGCTGTTCTGGAAACTGCAAGAACAGGATATCTCATTAAAAAAACCAGACTTCTGTTACATAACTTCCATCCCAGTTTTGCAGGACCAAGCATCTTGGCTCAGAGAAGCTTTGTAGAAAGACTTTTTGTTTGCACAGAACCTTTTGGGGGTTCACTTATCACTAAACAGCGTTTGCATATAGATAAGTCAACTGGCAGAGATGTGGAAGGAGGCATATATACATGAAGGAGGCATACATCTTGAAAGGATCAGACTGCTGCATAAGTACAAAGCAATTGTTTCAAAGAACATTAAGAAAGCCCTGCTGAATCAGACCAAAGACCCAGCTAGCCAACTGTCTTTTTTCAAACAATGGCCAGCCACACTCCTACACCTGCCCCTCCATCTGAGACTGAGGCAAATAAATGGAATTCTCAGCTTCAGATGAACCCTAGCCTATGAATAAGCAGCTCCATAAAGCCATCATGACCAACCACCACTGATAGACCAATCCTTTACGAATCTCTTTCAGTTTAAAACACCATCTCAGCAGCTGGACATTAGCACATTCTATAGTGGTAAATTACATACAGGTACTTTGTCCTGTGCAAAAGAAAGTTTTGTTTCCTCAGTTCTGAGCTTACTGACCAACAATTTGGTTAGATGACCTTGCTGAGAATAAGAGAAAAGTGTCCTGCTGGCTACCAACTCATTTGGCATCACAGTGGATTTAGATGATACAAGTATGGATTTGAGTTCCTATCCAGTTTGGTGTATCCATCTTGATGTAGTGGTTAAGAATGGTGGTCTCTAATCTGGAGAACCAAATTTGATTCCCCACTCCCACCCATGCAGCCAGCTGAGTAACCTTGGGCTAGTCATAGTTCTCTCAGCCTCACCTATCTCATAAGGGTGTCTGTTGTGAAGGGTAGGTGATTGTAAGTCACTTAGAAATTCCTTCATGTACTAAAAGTGGGGAACCAAAATCCTACTTCTCTAAGAATCAGTGTTCCTTATTTTTTTCTACAGCTGGACACTGTTGCCTTTTTCTGTGAGCTATCAGTACACATCTGGCTTGTGTTTATCACTTCACTAAAGGCAAAGCCCGCTGTATCCAGGAATACAACGGGCACTAGAGCTTGGCAGTCGGAAGAGGAAAGGGAGGAGTTGTCCAGTCTGTAAGGGCATGGGGTTGAATGTGTGTGTTGTGTGGGAGGTTGTGGTGGCGTGGTGGCAAATGAGGGCATGGGTGTGGAGAGATGGGTGTCAAGAACCTGTGGTTTGGAATGTTCATTCAGTATGGGAGAGGACTGACCTTTGGAAATTGTGGCATAGTGGTTACAGATGAGCTTTCCAGAGCCATGTCTTTAGATATGTGAAGGGGAAATCAGACTGGAGACTCTTAGGGGGAAATTACATGGCAACCAATTCCTCCAAGTTCTGCATTCAAAATCATTTCCCTTCTTGTCCCCCTGCCCTAATACACATGGGGTAGTCACAGTATGCAGGTGTCTACCCTGATTCTTCTGTCTTCATTTTTTTTCTGTTGATAAAATGTTATGTGGCCAAATACATTTTTCACGGCTGCTCCTTTGAAGAAGAAGAGTTGGATTTTTATACCCTGCTGTTTACTACCCAAAGGAGTTGCAAAGTGGTTTACAAACACCTTTTCCTTTCATCTCCCTACAATGGACAACCTGTGAGGGATGTGAGGCTGTGAGAGGTATGAGAGAACTAGAAATGGGCCGCAGTGACCCAGCAGGCTTCAGGTGTCTCAAATCGCTTTCCCTTCCTCTGCCCATAGCAGACTCTCTGTGAGCGTAGTGGGGTAGAGAGCCTCGCTTGGAAGATGGCAACCCTAAGAGGAGGTCCCTGTGTGCACAGCAGTCTTGACCTTAGTCAGGTTTATGCACACCTAAGTAATGTGGAATTCCAGAAGATGAATTTACAACAATCTGGCAACCTTACCTCCTCTCTGCAATGTTTTCTTGACCTAAAATATGTCAGGGGGTGCTAGGTAGCTGTGGGAGCATTACACACTTTTGGACTTCAAGGAATATGTCCATACTAAGGACAGCCAACCTCCAGGTGGGGCCTGGAATTGCTGCTCATCTCCAGACTATACAGACCAGCTCTGCAGGCAAAAATGGCTACTTTGAAGGGGTGACTGTGTAGCATTGTATCCCCCTGAGGTTTAGGGAAGCCAGCCTCCAGGTGAGGTCCGAGAATCCCCTGGAAGTACAGCTTATCTCTAGGCATTTAGGCTGAATGGAAAGCTCTTCCCCCTCTCATGCACCCCTTCAAAAGGAATGCACATGGCCCCAGAATCCACTTGGTTGCTTGGCTGGTGATGTCTGCCCTTCTGAAGCCTGAGACCTACTGGTGGCAACTGCAGTCCCTGTTGTTGTCTGCAAGGCCGAGTCGTTGCCTAATAAAGGTGAAACACCTAGTTTTCCCCAAAGTCTCACTGTCTACTTTCCTGTAAAGCTAACTACACTTGAAATTCTGGGCCACTTATGTATTTGAGTTCATAGGAGTTTTTACTTACCAGGCCATGCTTGAAAAAAGTCACTTTAGTTCCCATGTCTCTCCAGCCATTTACTTGTTCACTATTTACAGTTTCAGGCTATAAATATTCTTTATTTAGATCTTCTGAACTTTCCAGACTCGCAGGATTGATATTAGTCTGTCTGTCTCTCTGCATCCCAAAATACAAACTGTTGCTGGTAAGGGCTGGCCAAAGCCCGTAGCCCAGGAGGGACACACCCACAACCACTCCACCCCAATCACAGTCTGTGAGCCTCTACCATCCTTTCTAGATTGCTTCTCATCTGTAGATTATAATGATCTGCTCTGCAGGCAAAAATAGCTACTTTGTAGGCCGGACTCTGAGGCATTGTACGAATTTAAGGCCCTCCTCCAAACCTCCAGGAATATCTCCAACCCAGGGGTAGCCAAACTCCAGGTGGGGCCTGGAGAGCTCCTGGAATTACAGCTCACTGCAGAGTATAAAGATCAGCTGCCCAGGCAGAAAGGGCTCCTCTGGATACGGTTGAGGAGAAGAAACATTTAAGGTCTCCCAGTCAGGTTGTTGTGGAGTTGAATCACTTGAGGCCTACTGCACAGGGTTGTTGTGCAGATGAAACAGGAGGCAAAAGAACCTCTGTAACAGCTTCCAGTTTCGTCTGCACAACAACCCTATATGGTAGGTCTCAAATCTGCAGAGAGTTGCTTGGCTGTTTCTTCCCTCCAGCAGCATGGCTGGCCACAGAAATATTTTAAGTGAAAAGGGGCTTTTCTGAGGCCTCCCTGTCATCTAACTATTTGGCAGAAGGAAAAAGTTCCCCCACTCAAAGCCCCTGGCTGGGCAGGGTGGGCGGGTTGGGAGGTGCCTTGGATCCCCTGACTGGATGGAATTCTGGTCTGTCCTGGTGAGGGCCCAATTGGATTGGCCCCTTAGCCCCTGGCTGCAAGCGCCTCTGGATTGCCCCCCCCATCCCGGACTGAGCCCACCCCCACACCCTATAGCCTTTTATTTATACTGCAGAAAGCAATTTACAGATATAGTAAAGCTGGAAGCCTTTCTTCAGACTGAATCTGTCTTCCAGTGGAATGAGCTCATAATGATTTGTGTCCCAGATATCCTGAAAGAAGACATCCTCAACCATTACATATAGGTGGTGGTGGTGTGGTTAGTTGCCAGGAAAGGCTAGTTAGAATCAAAATACTGTGTGATTATAGCTGAGATTAGATTATAGCAGTTGGTAATATCTGTGAATAGTGGTTTGGTGTAGTGGTTAGGAGTGCGGACTTCAAATCTGGCATGCCAGGTTCGATTCTGCGCTCCCCCACATGCAACCAGCTGGGTGACCTTGGGCTCGCCACGGCACTGATAAAGCTGTTCTGACCGAGCAGTAATATCAGCACTCTCTCAGCCTCACCCAGCCCACAGGGTGTCTGTTGTGGGGAGAGGAATGGGAAAGCGACTGTAAGCTACTTTGAGCCTCCTTTGGGTAAGGAAAAGTGCTGAATGGAGCCCAGGGAGAGCAGAGCTGGGCCAGACTCTGCCAGAAACGCCATACATATTCATGCCTGGTCTTAACACCTCCCCTCAGTGGAGCGAAGGTGAAGAAGGATGAGAGGGAAGGGAAAAATGAAGAAAAAAAGGTGGGGGTGAAACCTAAAAATAAACGGCCTGCCAAAAAAGGGCTCTGTTACTGTGTTTTTCTTTTAAGATAAAAGATGTTAATGTGTGAGTTGTTTTTTTCTAAACTAAAACCAGGTTAAATTGCCGTGTTGGCACTCGGCAATAAATAAGTGGGTTTTGGGTTGCAGTTTGGGCACTTAGTCAATAAAATGTTCACCTTCACTGATAGAGCTGCGGGCCCTGCGGGAGCTTCCAGCATTCCCCAGGGCCTGTGAAACACAGCTTTTCTACCAGGTCTACGGTTGAGGTTAGTAGGGACAGGGTGATCTATATGGGCCCCCTTCCAGGATGTGACAGTTGTTAGTACCATCTTCACCCTTCTCTCTCCTACTCCTTTTTGTGATATGGGGATAACTGAGATTTTGAGTATATTGTTATTTTTTCGCTGTGTATCTTTGTTAGTTGTTTAATTGTGTCTGATTTTATACTAGGATTTTAATTGGGGTTTCATGGGGGTTTTATGGGGGTACATATCTCAGCAGATCCACGGGTGTTGATACCAAGGCCTGGGGCCTTGTTTGGCAATTAACACAAGGCACCTTCCTCCTCAAGAATGGCCTGTTCAACTTCTGTTTCTATTTCTTTTTGAAGAGAGTGAACTGAATGCACTTATTCCCACCACGTTTTTCATGTTCAGTTGGTCAGTGTGTTGCTTCCCTTGTTTATCTTTGATAATGCTTTTGCAAGCCGCAAATGACATTCAGAACCTCCTTACTTGTGTGAAAGTATTTCTTGTGTGCCCCTTTTTGTAATGTTCTTCCCACTGTCTATTCTTGTTGCCCTTTGAAAATCCACATTTAATTTTCTTACTTCTTCCCTTTTGCCTGCAGCTTTTGCTTTTGCTGCTTTTCTACATTCAGCTATTCTTATAGTTTCATCTGACAGCCATTTTGATTTTTTTTCTGGCTTCTTGCGTGTTATGTGTTTAACTGCTATTTCAACAATAGGTGATTGAATTTTTCTGCCACAGTTCATTAGGCATCTTCTCTGTTGCATCCAATAGTTGAGATCAGTTTTTAATGCCATTGCACATGCAAGTGGAATTTAATTTACATTGAACTTCCTTGATGTCTTTTTGATGTTGCACATTTTTGTTTTGATTTCAGCTAATAACAGTTCTTGATCTGAACCACAATCAGCACCTGGATGTGTTTTGACAGCAAGGGCTGAACTGGACCATCTTTGACTACATAAGATATAGTCGATTTGGTTCCAATGTAGTCCATTTGTTGATGTTCAAGTGTATAGATCAGTGGTCCCCAACCAGGGACCGGTCAACGCTTGACAATTTTACCGAGGCCCGGGGGGGGGTTAGTCTTTTACCAAGGGATGTCACCGCCACCGCCTGAGCCCCTGCTCTACTTGCTTTCCTGCTGGTGCCCCTAACTTCCCACTGCCTGCTGGGGGGGTGCTGCCAGCAGCAGCTGTGCAGTGCCACACCGAGGGGGAGACCCAACCATGGCGGCTGCTGGAGAGCACCAAAGGTGAGCCTGCAGCAAAGTGGCAGGGCGATCCCCCAGGCAGCAGCCAGGGAGGAGGAGGAGCTGCAGCCCAGTACCAACTGATCTATGGACCGGTACCGGTCTCCGGACCGGGGGTTGGGGACCACTGGTATAGATGATGTTTATGCTGTTTGAACCAAGTATTCATGATGCAAAACTGATTTTCATGACAGAATTGTTCCAGACGATCACCTACATCATTCCTTTCTCCAAGTCCAAAGTCAGCAGTAATGTCTCTTCCTGCTTGTGTGCCAACTTCTGAAGTGAAGTCACCCATTATGTAAAGGACATCCTTCTAGGATACTTGTTTTAAAGTGTCTTGAATGGTGGTATAGAAGTCTACAATTTCCACCTCTGTTGCATCGGTTGTCAAAGCATACATTTGGACAGCTGTGATATTTATTGGCTTTGCAGAAATTTGAATGGTCATGATTCAATCATTGATCATCAATAAACTTTCCACTGCTTGATACATTTTTTTTTGCTTGCAGTGAAAGCCACACTGTTCCTTCTTATGGAGTTGTGTCCTGAATGGTGAAATCCTCCAATTAAAAGAAACTTTCATCTGTCTAATATAATTCACTAATGCCAAGGAGGTCAATGTTCAACCTGACAATTTTTCTTTTCCTAGAGTCAGTCCTCTAACATTCCAAGTTGCTATTTAGTGCATCTTAGAAAAGCGCAGACCCTTGTTTTCACCATTGGCAGTATCAGCACCTAGGGTTCCTGCTGGATTTGTCCCAGGCACGTCATAAAATCCAGGACTACTTGCTGCAGGTCCTTGCTCTTCCCCCATCACTTGTTGTGACACTTCTGGCCTGAGGGGCTCACCATTGGGCACCATATTGAAATCATATGAGAGCTGTTCCATAGGATTTTTTTTGGCAAATATTTTACAAGGCAGGTTGCCAATTCTTTCCTTAACACCCCCCCCCCCCATTTTCTCGGCCTTGGGACTGGCATGCGCAGGTATGCATGACAGGGTTCAAAAGCTTAAACCTTGAATAAAAATCTGCTGGTCTTAAAGGTGCCACTGAGACTTTATTTTTTATCACCTCACCTGGCAAACTTGTGAATGTATAAAAGGAGCAGAAAATTGTAACTCATATTTTCAAGGGATTAGGGTGTTTTGTCTGTAAAGCAAAGGATTTTTTAGTATTTTTTTAAATGGACATGATAGACACTATTAAAAAGTGTCTTGTTAGAAGCTTCTCACATCTGCAATATTTATACAATAATCTAACATAATGAGTTCATCAGATCTCTCTGAAAATATAAATATTCTGATTATATAAATGATTCTTGTGGATTGGAGTCATCAGTAAATTCCTTAGACTATGAAAATATCAATAGAAATATGATTGCTAAGAAATATTCTGACTTTCTTTCTTTTTTTTAAACCGGAAAGAGGATTTTTCCAGTCTACAAAGAAACTGAGGCAATACAATGTTGAGCCAAGCATTACTGGATCACCTCCCTGTACTCTTGTATAATCTGTACTCCACTTGAGTGTGTTACAGAGGAAGAAAACAGGCTTAAGAGGAAAGGGGTGGCTGAAAAATGTGTTTTGCACAAGAAGTCCAGTCAACAATTGGCTTATAATTTGGTTTAGTAATGGTTCCTGTGCCTTGAGAGGCTGGAAGTATTTTATCAAGTTAACAGTGAATTCTTGAATATACATATTCATTCAACATAGCATTTGCAAGGCGGTGTAGCAGAATTGTGGTGTGACAGTTATGGTGTCATACAAGACTCTAGAAAACACATAAACATTACTTTGCTGTCTCTAGAATGCAGGATAACTGTGAAGCTATGAGTAGGGAAGATAACCATATATAACCCTTTTAAAAACTGAAGGGAAGAATAAATCGTTAGCTTGTAATTACACAATTCAGAAGATGCTTTCATAATATTAGTGTTCACGATGGGTCTTAGGTGAGATGATCACATTGTTACTCAAATTAGATTGAGTTGGGTAATGTAGCTAGTGAGAGGGGTAATAAAAGAATCTCTGCCAGTGTATACAAGGGTTATTCCCTTGAAACTCTCAAAATAAATGAAAATGATTTTTATTAAGAACAATTTAAAAGTAACAAACAAACATGCACACAAAATTAAACTAAACATATGCAAGATCAGAAAAACAGGGTTGGGGGTGCAACATGGAATATAAGAGGGGAAAGTATAAGTTACCTTCTCAATAGGAAGAATTGTGCAGGGGGTTGGACTACATGACTCTGGAGGCCCCTTCCAACTCTATGATTCTATTATTCTAAGTCTGTGAGAGAAACAACGAATGTCTCTGGCAAAAGGTAAAGTCTACATGTATGCATATCAGATCCAAGAGCTCTCACACACAGGGGGGTTCTGGTGTATGCCTTAAATAGCAAGATTTGTATCTTGAGTATAAGGTTGGAAGCTGAAGCCCCTAAAACAATGCAATGTGTGTATAATAAAGAAGTTATAAAGCATGTGATGGTCTTGTCTGGTCTGGGAAAAACCTTGGGTGGAATTCCAGAGGTTTCCCCAAGTGGGAACAATGCTGTAATTGCACTGAGTGAATCCTTACTGGATTTCCCAGGAGAAGAGACAAACAAGAAGAAGAAGAAGAAGAAGAAGAAGAGTTGGTTTTTATATGCTGCTGTGTGAAGCGAAAAGCATAAGTGGATTCTTGATAACCCGTTGATAACCCAAGAGATGAGGGGCCTGTCAGAGCTTTCTCAGTTCTGCAAGGCCTGTAAGATAGAGCTCTTTCACCAGATCTTTGGTTGAAGCCAGGTTGGTTCAATCTCTCAAACTGACAAGAACATTCAGCCTACTCCTTCCATCTGTCCCCTGAGACACAGGATTATGGGTAGCTCATTGAGCGGTGTGGGGACAGGTTAGATTTTTTTGACATCAGGGAGGGATGATTTTATATACTGTTTTATGAGGTTTTATTGTGGGGGGGGGATTTACTATGTTACCCGCTATGAGCCAATTGAACTGGGAGTGACAGGCTATAAATGGGATAATAAATAAATAAATAATAAATAAGTGTGGCAGGCATATTAGTGATTTCCATACTTCTGTCAGGTGAAGGAAAGGATATAATCATTAGGAGTCCTATTGCCTTACAGATATGCATTGCTATTTTGAATGGGGAGAAAGAGTCAGTGGTTAACCACTTCCTGCAGGGTTATAACAACCTCACCCACACAGTCCAGGCAGCTCCTGGAAGCGTGGTATTTGGCTTGAGTGTCCATTTTCCATTTCTGCTTGGGATTTGTAAAATGCACATCAGTGTGGGCAAAACTGACATCAATTTGTACATTACAGTAAAACAAAGTGATTGCAGAGGAATGTAAAAGTGATGTGTAGGCAATTGTAGAGAAGAGTGTCTGTGGGCAAACTTACATCAAATTGAGAAGGGGCCTGGCCACTAACAATATTTTTGGCATGTACATAGATACTTATTTATTGATTTTTATCTATGTCAACCCATTGGTGGTTCCTGGCTCCAAGGAGATATGGCTGGCCTCAAATAAAGCCAGGGCGTTTTCTGTCCTGGCCCCTACATGGTGGAATGAGCTCCTGAAACACATTTGGGCCCTGTTGGAGCTAGCACAGTTCTGCAGGGCCTGCAAGACAAAGCTTTTCCACCAGGCTTTTGGTTGGGCTGATGAAAGGTGAACATCAAACTTCCATTGGGCCCCACCCTACCCATACACTCCCATACTATATGGGAGATCTAGACCACTGTCTGTTTTGACAGAAAGCAGGAGTTTGATTCTGTGAATGTTGACGCTGGATACTTTCTCAACTAGAAGTCATTTTTACCATTATTTTAACTGTTTTTAAGTAATTTTTAATTTTTACTTGTATTAGGTATATATTATGTTGTGCACCTCCCTGACCGTTTATGCACTGAAGGTTTCATGGTGAGCTACATGCTGAAGTTTTAGTCATGGCAGGTTGCCCCTCTTCTTCCTGCACCCACACGGGGGAGCATTTGGCCTGGTGCGCCTCATTTCCCCTAATTTGAGCTCTTGCGTGGGAGTTAGGGCAGTGAAGCTCCCAGTGCATAAACGATCCCTGAGCCATTTGACCAGGATAGGTGGTTTGTTTGTATGTTTGTTTGTTTATTTATTTACTAGCAAGAAAGCCCATTGCAACCAGGAATGCAATGGGCGCTAGGACCCAGGGGACACCAGGAGGTGCTTTTTTTTTCTGCTGCGTGGAGCTGTGAAAGGCTCCTACAGGGTTTTTTTTCCTGCTGCTTGGAGCTGTGAAAGGCTCCTGCAGGGTTTTTTTTTTCTGCTAGCTCTCGTGGGCTTGGAGCTCCTACAGGGGTTTTTTTTTCTGCTGCTTGGAGCTGGGAAAGGCTCCTACAGGGTTTTTTTTCCTGCTGCTTGGAGCTGTGAAAGGCTCCTGCAGGGTTTTTTTTTTCTGCTAGCTCTCGTGGGCTTGGAGCTCCTACAGGGGTTTTTTTTTCTGCTGCTTGGAGCTGGGAAAGGCTCCTTCAGGGTTTTGTTTTCTGCTGCTTGGATCTGCGAAAGGCTCCTACAGGGTTTTTTTTTCTGCTGCTTGGAGCTGTGAAAGGCTCCTGCAGGGGTTTTTTTTTTTTGCTAGCTCTCGTGGGCGTGCCGGCTTGGAGCTCCTACAGGGGTTTTTTTTCCTGCTGCTTGGAGCTGGGAAAGGCTCCTTCAGGGTTTTGTTTTCTGCTGCTTGGATCTGCGAAAGGCTCCTACAGGGTTTTTTTTTCTGCTGCTTGGAGCTGTGAAAGGCTCCTGCAGGGTTTTTTTTTTCTGCTAGCTCTCGTGGGCGTGCCGGCTTGGACTTCCTACAGGGGTTTTTTTCCTGCTGCTTGGAGCTGGGTTTTGTTTTCTGCTGCTTGGATCTGCGAAAGGCTCCTACAGGGTTTTTTTTTCTGCTGCTTGGAGCTGTGAAAGGCTCCTGCAGGGTTTTTTTTTTCTGCTAGCTCTCGTGGGCTTGGAGCTCCTACAGGGGTTTTTTTTTCTGCTGCTTGGAGCTGGGAAAGGCTCCTTCAGGGTTTTGTTTTCTGCTGCTTGGAGCTGTGAAAGGCTCCTGCAGGGTTTTTTTTTTCTGCTAGCTCTCGTGGGCTTGGAGCTCCTACAGGGGTTTTTTTTTCTGCTGCTTGGAGCTGGGAAAGGCTCCTTCAGGGTTTTGTTTTCTGCTGCTTGGATCTGCGAAAGGCTCCTACAGGGTTTTTTTTTCTGCTGCCTCTCGTGGGCGTGCCGGCTTGGAGCTCCTACAGGGGTTTTTTTTCCTGCTGCTTGGAGCTGGGAAAGGCTCCTACAGGGTTTTTTTTTCTGCTGCCTCTCGTGGGCGCGCCGGCTTGGAGCTCCTACAGGGTTTTTTTTTTCTGCTGCCTCTCGTTGCGCTAGCGGCGAAAGGCTCCTCCGGGGGTGTTTCTTTTTTTTCTGCAGCTTCTCGGCGGCTGGAGTCTTGTGTTCTGTTTGCGGCGGGGGCTTCCTTGGGGCCGGCCTGACGCGGTGAGAGACGCTTCGCGCCTCTCACCACGTCAGGCCGGGAGCAACTGCGAGCCGCACTGAGCGCGGCTCGCAGTTGCTGGGGCTGGGAATCGGAGGGACCAATCGGCAGGCGCTTCGCGCCTGCCGTTTGGTCCCTCCGGTTGTCTGTCATGAGGAAGGGTCCAATCCGGACCCTTCCTCATCCCGGACACATCCCGCCCCAGAACCCCTTACTGTTTTATTTAGTCCGTGGCGCCCGCGGCGCCACGGGCGGTGTACAGATTTGTTTATTTGTTTGTTTATTTGTTTGTTTGTTTGTATACCACCCTCCCCTGAGGCTCAGGGCGGTTTACATGGAACTGGAATAAAAACAGTACAGATAACAGATATAAATGCAAAAATAAATAAATATGACCACCCCTCCCAGGTTGCCAGCTTGATTTATAACAATAAATGGCATATAAAACATTAAAATCGTAAAAACCAATTAAAGTGACACCAATGGTTATGACACCAATATATATTTAATATTGTTGTTGTTGTTATGTGCGAAGTCGTGTCCGACCAATCGCGACCCCATGGACAATGATCCTCCAGGCCTTCCTGTCCTCTACCATTCCCTGGAGTCCATTTAAGTTTGCACCTACTGCTTCAGTGACTCCATCCAGCCACCTCATATATTTAATATTAGTTTCCATTAATAAATAAGAATAGGTGAATTATATTTTGAAACTAGATTCAGAAAGTATAAGGCAGTTATGCACACCATTAGAAAATACTTAGAACCACATTCTTTTCTCACAAGAGAATTAAGTATGCTTCTAATTGTCCTCCATACACCTCTCCATAATCTTGCAGATTTTCTGACTTGGCTCCTGAGCAGTATGAGTGTAATCAGAGGAAAATAAATTCCTTCTGCAGTGTTCTATTGGGCTCCTGTGGATCAATGGCCCTAAAGGAATAGTATGGGGACCAAGTAAGAAAAGAAACCCATAGGGTTGTTGGAGATCACCTGAAATTAAAACTGATCTCCAGGCTACAGCTCCCCTGCAGAAACTGGATGCTTTGGAACATGTGCCTAGTGGCATCGTAACCTTCTGAGGTCCCTCCCCTCTCCAAACCTTACCCTCCTTAGGCTTCATCACCAAAATCACCAGGAATTTCTCAACCCAGGGCTGGCAACCCTAGGGTGTCAGCAAACATCTGCTTCCCCACCCCCACAGATAGAACACTGGAGGAATTGCAGCTGCACCAGTGGAATGGTACCTTAGGATCCAGCCCATTGTCCATTGGCAACAGTGTAGCCCTGCAATGTTTCTGTTTTGAGAGGGCAATCTCCCACAGGTCCAATTTTCCCACCCTTCTGTTCAGACTTGTGGGAACAGCAAAGAGTGTGTGTGAGTATGACAATGTGAAAACCGGGACATGGTGTCTGTGTTTGGGAGGAAGTCAAGAGTATCAGTTAATGTATGGACATCATGGCTGGGTTTTCACCTGGACAAGACATCAACAAGTTTGGTCATCATATCAAACCTACCCGGGATGGGTGGAGACAACTCTCTGACAATTTAAAGGTGGCCTCTCTTTCTATTTCTCCTTCCTCCTCCTCCTCCTGCCCTTCCTTCCCCCCTCCCCCTGAACATTACTACAGCAGCACTCAGAGCATCAGGGAAATCTGGAAAATATGTCCCTCCCCAGAACCTCACCTCCACAGCAGAAAGACAGAATTTCTTGCCACAGCTGACTTCAAGGGACTTCTCTATCAATCTAAAGTGATACTGTTCATCACATGTTGAAGGTATCATTAGGAGTCTTTGAGACTGGTACTCTGAAGCAAGGAATTATGAATTTTTATGACTTCATTAGTAACTGGCCATGAAAAACAGACAACGGAGAGCAAACGAGCTAGATGAGACCAATATCCTGATCACATGCCCATTTACTCAGAAGTCTCACTGATTTCCGTGGCACTGACTACCAAGAAAGTATGCAGCCTGGTGCGTTTTTTTTTTAAACTCTCCATTTGCTTTGGAGTTACTGTGTAAACAACAAGCATTTGGTTTCTGTGGCTTCATACCGAGAAAAGGGAGTTGTCAGTAATTAAAACGACTCCGGTTGAGAGCTATGTCGGGTCTGATCCAAACCCCACTGGAGTCAGCGGCATTCTTTTTTTGTCAATTTGTGTGATCTCTGGATCATACGCACAGTGACTTGGGACCTTAAAACAACTCTGCAAAAAGTTTTGCTGAAACTTTCCAGTTCAGTTTGAAGATGGACACACATGCTGTCAAAGTGGATGACTCAGATGTAGGGCTTCCTGCAGTGTCGCTCTTGAGAACAAATGTCTTCCCTTTTCAGTAAGTGATACAATATTTCTGGCCCGTAAACTGCAAGACCAGATTGCATTTTCAGTATTCCTTTGGCAGGGAAGAAACTTTTGTTGTAATGGTCTGCTGAAACACTCAGGGCTAGCTGGTCTGCCATAATGTGGCTGCTGCTCTTTGTTTCTCTAGCATGCCTTCAGGATGCAGCTTTCTCACATGTGCAACACTCTGGGGTGTTAGAAGAAGGAACGTAACTGCTCAAAACTGTTTGGTTTGTCACTTTGGATTTGTTGCATAAGGCTGTGCTAATGCGAATGGGGCCTTTTGATTATACAGAACAGACTGTGGGAGAAATTCTCTGATGTCTGCCTAAAACAGCAAGCAGACTCCTTGATTATTAACATATTGGTTTTTTATTCCTGTTTCAGACGTTAGCATAGAAACATGGGAATGGCTTGGAGACAAAAAACAGGGGAGATTTCAGATTCAACTTGGAAACATGGAAAACAAAATATCTTGTGTTCTAAAACTGCATTTTCCTTTAAAGTGAAAAGTTACTGAATTTTGATTATTCCTGTCTGGCTTCCTTCTTACTTTCAGGTCCCACTGAAAACAATGGAAATTTGTTATGCTCAGTAAAATGAACTGAAGAGCTCTAAACATTCACTTATGGGATTGCCAGCTCTGAGTTGGGAAATGCCTGGAGATTTTGGAGCACAGCCTGGGAGGGTGGGGTTTGAGGAGAGACCTCAGCGGGGTATAATGTCTTTGAGCCCACGCTCCAAAGCAGCCATTTTCTCCAGGAGAAGTGATCTTGAGCATCTGGAATTCAGTTGTTCACTTGCCTCAGAGTATGTAGTTATGGATGCTCCACATGGACCAATTATGCATTGGGCGGGTAATCTGGGGTGATAGCAGCAGGGCAGCCCTGCTTGTGCACAATGCTGCTGTCATTCCAGCTCTGGCCCGGCACAGCACCCTGGAAGGCCCGCAGTAAGGAAATGTTCCCTGGGATGTTGTGGGTGCCAGCAGGGGCTAGGTTGGGCCAGCACCATGCATAATCGCCATGCATAATCCTCACCCAACCTACGGTGTCCCTGCAGGGACACCACATGTCCCTGTCAGCTCTGTGGAGCCGCAGAGCTGGCCAGGACATCCCCCCACCCGCACCTTGGCAGGGGAACAGCATGCCGCTCCCTTGCCGTAGTGTGGGGGGGGCCCATCCCCACCTCCATTGCAAAGCATACCCAATGCTTCCGGCCCCATGTTGTGCATACACCGCATATGCTAGGGGAGCTCCTCTCCTGTGCATATGCAGAGAACGGTGGGGCATCCTACCGCACTGCAATGACATGGCAGCAGCCCAGTGTGGCTGCTCTCATGCATAATCGGTCATGGGAAGGCCACCAGCTGCTAAAGGCTCTGCTTCTGTTGTGTGCCTTGGACTATAAAACATAGTTTCAAGCACAAAGACACTCATGGCAATTGGATTTGTATGGCTTGGTGGGTCACAAAAGGATGCAGGTATACAGTTTTATAATCCTATCTGCCCCCATGCTGCTCTGCAATAGAACTGTACAATTATGTTTTTTTCTTCTATAAACATTTAAGTATTTTCATTGTACTTTTATTCTATGTGTTCATTTTTGTTTTATTTTCAATCCCTAATTTAAAGAAAGGGATTGGAGCTTTTTCAGTTCATTTGTTTTACATTTTCACTTTATTCCATTTGTTTGCACACTCCTGTTTTTTAGGATTCCCCTTTCATTCCTTCTTTCTGCCACTCAGGTGCCCAGCCTCTCAGCCCAAATTGCATATTTACCTTGCTTTTCAAATGGATATTTCCCACAGTCTCACTGTGCGAAGCAACTGACTGGTCTTACCTATCTGAAGGAGATAACATCGACCTACATAGGAAAATCCTGATAATGACTGTAATGCACTTTGTGGGAAAAGATCCCACATTCATGTTGGAGCACAGTAACTTTTGCTATCTTTGACCATGTGTATCTCACTGGGCCATTTCGCACGGCTTCAAAATAGCACAATGGTTGCTAATTGGAAACGCTACTAATTTGCCATAACCCACGACGTCGTAGACAATCTGCAACAATCCTGAAACCAATCAGCAAAAAGCGCTTCGTTGTGGCGCTTTCAGGGGAATCCAGAAAAGTGGATTCACCCTCCGGATAGCGATACACTCCTGCAACCAATCTGCAACAATAGCGATAAAGACCTGTGCGTTACCATTGTTGTGGGTTCTTCAAAGTCCCTCCCCCTGGCTCTCTCCTCCAAACTTCCGGCGAAGCGATCGCCATTTTTTTTTCCCCGAGCGAGTGGAGATCAATGCACCGGCGAGCCTCGGTTTAGCCAGTGAGGCTTCCCAGGCTGCAGTCCCTCCTCAGAGCAGTTTAGTCACTAAGCACAAGAAGCCCGCAGAAGCCCGTTTGCTGATGTATTTTCCCTTTATTTTTCACACTGTTTCGGCTGAAAATCGCGCCCGTGGGGGGGGGGGGGAGGGGGGATTTTTTTTTTCCACTCCATGGCCACGATCAAATGACAGCTCAAACAGAGGCTTCCCCGGCTTCAGTCCCTCCACTTCAGTCACTAAGTGACCTTCAGTTTCACACATTCCATTCAGCCGAAAATCGGGCCGTGAGAGGGGGGGGGGGTTTCACTCGGAGCCAGCGTGTTAACGATCCAACAATCAAACGGAGCCAGCGTCTTAACGATCAAACAATCAAACTACAGCTCAAACACCCCAGGCAGCTGGATGGGTCTCTCCATTGCAACGAATCTACTCAGATTCGTTACAATGGGTGTGTTTTTTTTTTAAAAAAACCTTTCTTAAAGGGAAAGGGGCTGTTTGGGAGCATGCTAACGGCTGCCCATTGGCTGCTTGACGGCCAGGGGCGGGACGAGCTTGGCAATAGCGCTTCCTTTCTAGCGATTTCTGCCGAGACCGGAAGCCTGTGGGAAACGCTAAAAAACGCAACTGATTCCACTACAAAGCCAGGTATGCAAAACGACGAATTCCACTATTTTAAATGGCGATTTTTCATTCAGTGACCAATTTGCAACAAAGATCCCCGTGCGAAATGGCCCACTGTGATCAAGATCTCAAATGATACTCAGTTTTTTAGAACACTGTTGATTCCTCCTATACTGTTTCCCATCACGTCATGTATAGCCTCCTCTACTTAGGGCTGCCAGCTCTGGGTTGGGAAATATCTGGAAACTTTGAAGGTGGAGCCAGGAATGGGCAGGCTTTGGGGTGGGGAGGGTTCTCAGTGGAGTATAATGCTAGGGAGTCAACCCTCCAAAGCAGCCATTTTCTCCAGGGGAGCTGATCTCTGTCACCTGGAGATAAGCAATAATTCCAAGGGATTCCCAGGTCCCACCTGGAGGCTGGCATCCCTACCAGTGCTGCATCTCTGAATAAGGATAAAGAGATATCTTTATCAATGTGGCTTTAACAGTAATATATGAAAGTAAAACTTTACCAGACTCAAAGAGAAAAGTATGGGAACTGGAACCTTTTTTATTTCTCCAGCACTCACCTCATTTGCGGTCTTTCTTCAAATTATATGGAGGTAAAATGCCTGTTTCAAGGTAGGCCCATGCTGGATTATGTTGCTGAGGAAAAGGTGCTGATGTGGCCACCCCACCAGCTCACAAACACCTCCGAATCATATTTTTCAACTGACAAGAAAATTCTCCATTTTCCAAGTTGTGTTGACAGCCACAGAGCAAAGAATCCCAAACGTCTGACCACACACGAAAATAGTTGCTTGGGACGAGTCATAGCAATCTTAATGTTTTTGGTCGGAAATAGCTTCAGAGGGTATTGGTTGCTGCTGTATCCTGTCACCAGTTCCTTACCAGCTTACAGTGCTTTCATTTTGATTAATAATACTGCACATTTTTGGATGCCTTAGTCACCGGATAAGCAGCAAATACTTCTGGTGCTACTCAGTGTATTCATTCCCCAAGGGCTTATCTGATGCGTTAATTTACTGTTTGTTAGTTTAAAGAAAGAACTTTCACTTTTCTTTAGTTTAGGAGTTCACCCTATACATCCCCTGGTTGGGCTAAACTTCATTAGATAGGGCATGGATTCACACACACACACACACACACACACACACACACTATTGTGAAAATTTGGAAACCAAAGAGAACTTGTCCCTTTGCCCACAACTGAGTCATTGTCCCTCTGCTCATTCCAGCCAACAAGAGATTCAGAAGCTGTGAGAGTTTCCTGAAGATAAGAGATAAATCGAAGGAAAACCTGGCAGAAAGATGATGGTCCACTTTCAATACAGCATTTCCTTCAAAATCCCCTGCATGCTAATTAACCATTCCAGGCATAGTTTCAGAAGCATTAAGGGATTTCCTCATCAAAATAAACTTCCTCTCTTGCTATCTTCTTCTTTTTTTGCATCTGGGAATACATGTTGCTGTAACCATCAGGGTTAAAGATTCAAACATTGTGTGTGTGTGTGTGTGTGTGTTTATATATTCATTTGAAGCTTTGCCAATATTACCCTGGAATCCCAATGCCTGATCCAAATCCCATTTCAGTTCATGGGATCTTTGCTGTGAACTTCAAGGGAATGAGGACCGAGCTCCCTAGCCTGCAGTCCAGATTGTTTCACTTATATGCTACATAATGTGCTTGTAATAAATTGCAGATGGACTCCAGCCCTAAAATTCCAGTGTCAATACACTTTATGGTTGCCAGGTCCACCCTGGCCACCAGCAAGGGATTGGGGTGGTGGTGGTGGGGGGGAGAATAGGGTTGTCAGACCCAGGTTGGGAAACTCCTGGGGATTTGGGGATGGAGCCTGAGGAAGACAGAGACCTCAGTGGGGCATAATGCCATATAGCACATCCTCCAAAGAATCCATTTCTCCAGTGGAACTGATCTCCTTAGACTGGAGAGAAGCCCTAGAGGCTGGCATCCCTAATATCTGTCCAACACTTGAGGTGTTTGTACCTATGATTGATTCTTATGAACGGGCTTTGAAGCTAGTATTTATATATACCATATAGAATCCTTGGCTCTCATTTCCAGAAAGGAGTGGAAGACAGAAGAGGTTATGAATGTTTTAATAGTTATGGTTATGAATGTTTCAATAATTAGTATAATAACACACAGCCACTCAAAAGAAAACTATTTTCCCACTCTAACTGAGGAAGGCTCTGTGTTCTCTTCTGCTTTTTCCAGGTCTAGCTCAGGTTGTTTCGTTTCTTCAGATAAAGATCAATCTCCTGATTAAGCAGCACATTGCTAACTGGGTCAGAAGACTTGGAAGGGGGTGCCTGGAGAAGGATCCCAATGGCATATAACACCACAGAATCCAACCTCCAAAGCATCCATGTTCTCCAGAGGAACCGCTCTCTGTCATCTGGAGATGTGTGGCTGTTGTGTGAATGGAAAAATCAGGATTTTCTGGCCCATATCACAGCCATTTTTCTTGACCTTGTCCCCATGGCAGCCATGTTCTACCACCATCACAGGGAACTCTTGTTTTAAAAAAATGGTTATAGACTGACCCATTATATTGATATACTACTATAACTATAGGTTCAGCAAGTTCTTTGAATTCTCATCATTCAATTTAAAAAGAACTAATCCCCTCACTTGCACAGATATAAATGAATATTTTCACAAGGGAAGAAAATAGAGACTTGCTTTTTATAATGAAATCTGGAAATTCAGTGAGCTCATTATACCTATAGTGTTACCTTTATATAATGATGTTCTGGCACCAAATTTTTAAAATGTCCAAAATCCCTGGCGGCCCAGGAGAGAGTAAGTGATTGTTTCCAGGAAACTGGGGCAGAGAAACTGTGGGGAAACCTGCCTTGTGAAAGACCCATTGCTGCTGCACTTGATCTTTAGCTGCACCAGCAACAGGAGAAAGTACAAAAGATCATCCCTGTGTGGAAACGATTTGAATGATTTTCTTGCTAATTTCTCCATAGCTGTACTTCTGTAAGAAAAGATTGATATGCCAGGATTGGTCTTCAGTTGCTGGAACCAAGGACCTTAGGCCCTTAGTTATACCTACATCAAACCCCCCCCCCCCCAGTGAAACAATATTTCTAGAGGCATCATATTTAGAGAGAGAGATCAGCTGGGGACTCTGGCAATATTTTTCATATCCTATGCAGGAGAGAATGTTTTCCCTTAAATGTTTTATGCAACAATGAAGTGAGCTCTCTAGGGAAAGTTCACAATTACATCGCCTGGCTCCACTTCGTACTCCAAATAGCTTTCAAAAACAGTGATCTTATCATCTGATGAGTCATATGCTTGTTTTTATGTACATGTGGACATGTTGCAGATCTATTATGAATTCAAGCTTCTGCCCATGAAAATGAAATCAGAATAAATAGTGAGGAGGTAGCTGCTTAGATCAAGTGGCAATGTCTGTCCATCCTAAAGTTTGAAGCCAAAATCAACAGTATCTTGTTACAGATCACGGGAGGAGATGGTACCGCTTTACTTTGCTCTGGTTCAGCCTCACTTAGAGTACTGTGTACAGTTTTGGGCATCACAGTTGAAGAGCGATATAAACAAACTGGAGCATGTCCAGAGGAGGGCAACAAAGATGGTGAGGGGTTTGGAGACCAAGATGTATGAGGAAAGGTTGGAGGAGCTTGGTCTGTTTAGCCTGGAGAGGAGACAACTGAGAGGGGATCTGATAGCCATCTTCAAGTATTTAAAAGGCTGCTATATAGAGGATGGAACAGAGTTGTTCTCTCTTGCCCCAGAGGGATGGACTAGAACCAATGGTCTGAAATTAATTCAAAAGAAATTCCGTCTAAACATCCGGAAGAAGTTCCTGACAGTTAGAGCTGTTTCTCAGTGGAACAGACTTCCTCGGGAGGTGGTGGGTTCTCCATCTTTGGAAATTTTAAACAGAGGCTGGATAGCCATCTGACAGAGAGGCTGATTCTGTGAGGGTTCAAGTGGGTGGCAGGTTACAGTGAATGTGCAATAGGGTTTTGAGTGTCCTGCATAGTGCAGGGGGTTGGAGTAGCTGAGCCAGGAGGTCCCTTCCAACTCTATGATTCAAAGAAAAATAATGTCATTACTGATTTTTTTTTGGAGGGGGGACTTTAGAGAGGCATGCTTCGTATGACAACTTTGGGAAAAAATATTTTTGGCTTTGCCTGCATGTTTGTACATTGCTCTGGCAGTTTGCTTTAAAAAAACCCATCCCCGAGGGGAAGGAAAGGGGTACGAAGGCAGGACATCAGAGGCAGAGATAGCACTTCTTCACCTCCATACATTTCTTTAGCTGGTAGTCTGCTGGTTGCTCTCCTGTAGCTCGTCCTACATAGGTTGGGGAATCTACTTTATGTGATTCCTCAACTAGAGCTTTAAAATTCTTTAGGTTTGCTGGCAAGACATGGGAGGTTGGTGACATCATGCAAAATGCCAAAATATAGCATCTTCATAAGGTAGGTACGATGCTACATTAATGGCATGCGGAAAGGCCCTTGGTTTTCCCGTGCCTTGGGGCTTTCCCTTGTTTTATATCCAATGACAACTGAGACAACCCCTAGTTGATTTTCTGCAAGGAGTGGTTGTGACTTGTAATAGGCACCCTGCTGTTATTCCTTCCCTAATTTATAGGTCTCACACCTACTCTGACTTATCTGCCAAGCCTAAATTTGAGTTTGAGAATGACTACTCTCCCATAGATCAAACTCCTTTCCCATTTCCCCCAACAAGATGAGTGGTAGAGTGCAAATGTGTGGTTGCGATTGAGTGAGGGTTAGGGTGCAAACTAGGGCCATGCATTGTGGACTGGGGAGGCCCACTCCTCTTACGAGGCAGGGACCTTTCCCAGTGGAGGCTCACCCAGTGCCAATAAAGGAGAAGCCCCCCACAGTTGACTATTCCCTCCCCTGTCAGTCCCACGAGTTCTACTTTTGGTAGTGTGGCAAACAAGGATGCAGAGGAGTGCTCCTCATCACAGATATCTAGTTTTTTTCCAGACTCCAAAAAGGAGCTATTCCTTGAGCAGCCCAAGGAGCAGCAGTTGCTCATGCTGTTTCTGAGGGAGGAACCTGACTCTGCAGAGCTGAGGGGATGGGGACTGGAGAACCTCTAGCTCTTCCATGTCAAAAGCCACAATATATATATATCTGCCTCAAACATACCCCTGGGCCCATCCTCAAGGACTAGCCTCTTAGACTGGCTTGCAGTCCCAGACTGGGTCCCAGGTTTCAGCCAGAGCTTTGAGACCAGTTACAAACAATTCCCAGTGATCCATGTGTTGTGAAGTGCAGGATTTGCAAGGCTCACGTGTGCTGTGGGAGAGACCAAAGTCACTTTCCCTCTTTCACTCTCTGCCAGCACCTGCAGCGAATCCTACTGTAATGGCAACTGGCCCAAAGTTGCCCAACGAGTCAGATGGTCCACCAACAACTCCTGCACCAAGGGCCAAGTTTACATTTTTTCCCCAGGCATACGTCCCCAATCTTCAGGGACCCGTGCCAAATACTTCTGAATTTCTGTCTTTCTCCATGCCAATCTATGTTGAAGTCCAATGCCTTCCTCTACATAAATTCCTTAAAAATACATCTTCTGTTGTCATCTGCCAAGGGTGTCCTTTCAGATCTCTTCTCACACTACCCCATGATCAACCAATTCCTGTCGACTGCCTCTCATGTTCTGTGGCCTTCAGGGCACCTTGGTCTTCTGTTTTTGCATGGAGTGGGCAAAGGGTGAGGAGGCTTTGTCACCATTTTGAGACATAGGATGGAAACAGTTCTGTTAAGCCATCAGAATTTAAGTACTCACCATGGATGGAGCCTCCACTAGAGGTGCCAAATATTCTGGCAGATGCCCACCCATTTGGGTGGGCAGGTGCGGATAGCACTGGCAAGTGGCTGTAGTGATCCAGACAGAGACTAATGCTCAGTGATCTGCCCATGTGGCCACAATCCAGATGGGATTAACAGTAGAACCATGGCCCTGGTAAGGGCAGTGCTCTCTCCCATGGCATCCAAGGTGCCCCACAGAAGGCTTTTGATTGAAAGAGTATCCTTCCTTACCCAACACTTCAAATGGAGAAATAAGTCTACAGTGGTCATGTTCAAAGTAGAGTGTCAGTATGGGAGAATGAAGCTGTAGGCCGCAATGGGAAGTTTGGCCACAAACATTCATAGTTTGCATCCTCTGATACCAGGGATTAAACTTCTGGAGATGCTGCATGGAGGGGCGGTGGAAGTGGTGGGGTGGTGTTAGGGTTGAGAAGTGGCTGCCCCCTCCCACAGAAGGGAAAGGTCAAAAATATACCCAACAATGCCTTGGCACCCAGAAATGGTCAGGCATCCCTGCCTTTGCTTGGCTACCCAGCTGCCAGTCATGGCCCAGTTCATTGCGACAACTCCTGGGAAGAGGGGGGGGGGGACTGTGTCCTCTGCACAATGGATCTGGGTGACCAGGAGGATCCACAAGCTTGGAGGGGCCAGGATGGGCTGTACCTGTCATCACACTCCCTGGACCCTGGGTCCGGTGCTCATAGGTAGTTGTACTTAGCAGGTGTTATTTAGGTAGATAGATGGTAGTGTAGGTGGGCAGGTCAATAGGTAGGTAGGCAGGCAGGTAGACAGTTGGTTAAGTTGGCAGGTGGGAAGTCAGAGCACCTGACCCAGGACCCAGGGAGCATATTGGGAGCTATCCCCCATTCAGGCCCTTCCAAGCTTGTGGAACCCCATGATTATATGTGCGGTCACCACTTGATGCCTGAGGGGGCTCCCAATGCCCATTTCAGTCATCATCTGTTAAGTCCATAGTATACCTTTCTCCTCTCTAAAAATATGACATGGGAAGGTAGGCAGGTGGATGACTACCTCCCAGGGTCAAAGGGGAAAAGCCTGGACACTGGACAAGACCCAGAAACCATGTTCACAATGGGGCAATGCAGGGGGCTCCCCAATGAATTTCACATGTATAGCACCCCAGGAAACAGCTAAACAGTTAACGAACTCAAGTGAACTCAAAGGTTTGTGAACATGGAGGGGGGAGGGGTCCATGCAAGCTTGGGATATGGGGTTTGTGACTTCCGCCCGACCCACAACCACTCACAATCCCAATAAACTTCCATTTTCCAGGTTCGTGCCCACCTCTACAAGGGACTATTACTCAGTTGGGCACTGCTTCTTTTCTTTAGATACTACAAAGAAATTCCTATATGGGAAATCATAAGGATTTGCACAATCTTTGCCTTTTCTTCTATGCATACATGCTAGGATGATGTACATGAATTGAAGCAGGATGCTACTTGAAATTTGGGATGCTAGGTGTAGGATGCTATGTGAGATTAATGCTGATTCCAGCTGGCCCATCCAGCCCAGTACCACCACTGAGCAGGGCAAGTTCCTCTTGCCTGCCTGGTGGTAGCCCACAGAAGCCCAGTCAACTCGGTGCTTCTAGTAAGGGGATTGTGTCACCTGGGACTGGGTTGGGAAGAAGTACGACCATTGTGAATGTGAATATTGCAGTGGGGCTCCACTTTCTCCTCATGCACAGGCACAGTGTTGTCGCATCGGCCTTGTATTCAGGTGGCAGCCACTCTTCTGCAAGCTCCTGGCTCCAGGCCAACTGTAGTGCGCCTCCCACACTGGAGCTAAGGGCAACTCGGGCAGAAGGGCTGGGGACAACAGTGGGTTCCTCCACTGGCCTGTCATTGTGGTGGGTGCTGCCTGCCAAGAGATATAAATATGGGGGCCTGATGAATGGCTTAGGGGAACCAGCAGCTCTGAAGATGAGTCTTGGCTGAAGGTCTCCAGAGGTGGGCCATTCCTCTGGAAACAAGGGGAAATCCTGCCAAGATTTTTCTGCACAGCTTATCTGCATCTGGTTCCCTCAGAGACTATTGGGGGGGGGGGTACACTAATGAAGGTATGCTAGATCAATAGTTTTCACAGAGTTTGTATTTTTTTTAAGGAAACTTTAAATACCTAGCAATACTTATGGAAGGAGAAGCAGTAGACTTCAAGTAAGATGACTATAAGTCACTTAATGTATCTAGGAGTATTTCTCCAGACAATTTGGAAAAAAAAACAGGTCATGCCCAAAACCCCATGGCACACACAAAAACTCAGTGATGCAACGAAGCCTGGCAGCTTCATGGCTAAAAGAAAGAACATCCACCTATCTAGAAGACAGATCCAATTTAGTTAGTTGCTTTTCTGTAATAACATACTGATTATATGATCACTATGTTTTTCAGTATGTCTTAAATTGCATATCATGCAGTGTCAGATATATATTTATTTTTATTCAGCAAAAAGTATATTTTGTATTAACCTTTTATTGGATGAACACAGAAGAATTTAATTTTTGTGACTGTTGTGCTAAAGCCCTTTATGTCATGCTAAAGCCCATAAGGGAAAAATTACTGTACCTTATTGCTGGAAACTAGTGTAAGGAATTAATGTATTATTTTCTAATACATTTAATGTATTAGTTCTTAAAATGTATGTTATCATTAACATTCTTTGGCTCCTGAGTATCTCCATCATTACAATATGACTATAAAGTGTTTTTAAAGGTTTCACACTGCAGAAATACCTATAGAATTACAAGCATGCTTTCATAGTTTTGCCAGAAACATATAATTTGTTTTAATATGGCCTGATCTGACATTTGTACCTTTTCTGCATTTTATTTAACAAAAACCACACTTCTGCAGGCAAATTTCAGTGGTGTATGTTGCGTGTGTGTATTTGCAAATACAGGACTACCAGAGCACAGACTAGCATGGTCTTAAATTATTATGAAAGGCATAATTTTTCTGAAAAGGAGGCCTGTGGACTGATCCAGGAATGTCCCCACAGCTCCTTGGAATGAACATCCAAAACACATCTGAACCCTACAGTCCAGATACATGGAGACTTCAGTATGAACCAAGGGGTGGCACTGCCACACTTCTCCTTAGAAAGCTATTTTCTCTTGAGCAAAACGTAAAGGATGAAATCAATTCATTAACATTGACTGAATTGGAAGAAAAAAATGCGATGAAATTGTGGCTGTGCAGAGGCTTTGAACTGGAAATAAATAATGAAAGACATGGCAAAATGCATAAATCCATCTCAAGAAATTAATGTTCATTCTGCTGAGACTGCATTATATAAATAAAGTTTCTGAGATAGTACTTCTGAATCCTTCATCCCATCAACTGACCCTAAAACGAGTGGTATTAAAAACAGAGTAAAGATGAGCAATCTCTTTTTCTACAAGAAAATAGAAGTCAAATTCCAGACTTCAAGGTCAAGAAAAGGGTATTTTCCAAAACTAGATGAGTCTGGGGAGTTGTCTATCAAGCACTTAAAATTAGTCTTCTACGACCTTTCAGGAACCGTGCTTAGGCTTTGAACTTTGAAACCCATTCTTGACGTTATGTTCCACAGTGTAGTGAGACATAAGTGGAGCTAACCTTCTAAGCTATCAGTGTACTAACACAGCAAATTGTGGTTGGTCTCAAATTTTGAACATAAAGGCCATGTGTTCAAACACGAACCTTAATGTCACAATTGCAGAAGATTCCGACGCATCTAAGCCACAGAAACCAGACAACTACAGTATCATTTGACAACTCTCCCCTAAGCCCTAAGACAATGATTGAATGAATGCTTCCCTTTACTAATACAGGTTACATAATTTGGGATTTACCATATAGCTGGTTTGTCCACTCTTTGCTAGAAAGGAGATGAGAGATGTGTCTTTAAATATTAATTTTTAATTTTAACTGTATATTCTATATTAAGGATTTTTATAGATTTGATTGGAAACAACTATTTTATTTAATCTTTATTTATACTCATACCTGCCCTTAACCTACATGGATTATAATTAGATAAGCTGTCAGAGGGTGGATTTGGCCAAAAAAACTCTACCCTTTCTTATTTTGGTTCCAGTGGTATATGTCTTTTATATCTCATATATTCTGGCTAAACCAATAATAGGGTTTTATTGGGGACAATTCATAACCCACCACAAGCCATTCTTGGGAGTCATGGGAAATCAATTTTAACAACAACAACAAGTGTTTGCATTTTATGTTATAACACTGGTTGGTTGGTTTTAAACAAAGAACAATAAGGGGAATAATGTTACAGAGAACAAAGAACAAAAACCCTAACTGGTATAGTTAGGACCAAAAAAGTTGAATGTCGTTGTACAATTTTTTAAAAACGCTTCATGATTAAAAACATGTACAAAGCCCATAGGCTATTAACTGATAAATGGACATTTGCCATCAGATCCATTGATTTTGTCACCCTAAAATATAAGTTCTCATGATTTATTGATTTTACTGGCTGCTTTATGTATTTTATATTTTATCATTGTACTAGGGACAAAGTCTCTTGTGCTTGTAGATACAACAGGCACTAGGTGTGCTTTTGGGGCAGGGGGGAAGGCTTCCCCCCCCCAGCAGCGGCACAGCCTTCCCCCCGGGCCCAGAAGCAAACCCACGGCCTCCTCAAAGGCTGGACTCTGAGGCATTGTACGATTTTGAAGTCCAACCTCCAAAACTCCAGGAATTTTTCCAACCCAGGGGTAGCCAACCTCCAGGTGGGGCCTGGAGAGCTCCTGAAATTGATGAAATGCAAATTAAAAGACAGCCTGAGGAAAATGGTGCCTGCTTCCACTTTTGTTTTAAGTGCGCCACTTTAGGCCACCATCTTGTGTCGTCATTTCCTCCCCCCTTCCCTCCCACATAGTTCATGTTATTAAAAAAAAACAGTCATTACATTAGGCTGCTCCTTTGTTGTAAAACAGAGAGCCCTTGGGAGGCTGCTGGATGAAATTAACAACATTTGTAGCTTCCCTGCTTGAAACTGATCATGGCTCGATTTCTCTTCATGAAATTCACAAAGAACATTCAGTCTTGCTGGAAGGGGAGACGGGAAGGCAGTGTGTGTGTGTTGTGATGGTGCTACTTTGGGACTACATTGTAAGGTAATTCTGTTCATTAAAAAAAATATATGACAGGTAGTGGAGGAGGGCAGGCAAAGACACATCACTGGTTGGATCTCAAACATCATCATTTTGAGGTGGGAAACAGTGGAGGAAGCCAATGTGACTTTTGAGCTTCCACTTCAGGCTACTGTGAATTCCCTCACAGGGGAAGGAGGGAACACACGTTTTCTCAGGATTCACAAATCTTGCAGCAAACAGGGAGCGCAGTTGGGGCTGTGTCTGCATCAGATTTTATTGTGAAAGTAAGGAAATTCTGCAGAGCTTTATGGGTGCTGCCATGAAGTTTTTAGTCACTGAGGAAACAGCCTATGTTTTTCTGTAGCTAAGCTCCAGTACTAGAAAGGGACTTGGTGAGCAGAAAGTCCCTATGAGGAATCTGTTCCACCAAAATAAAACAAGGGAAGGGTCTATTCTGGTGTGTTCCTGCTGCTCTTAAAAGAGAATAGATACTTGAACCTAAATGTCAGAAGGCACTATTAAGTATTTGTGTCCACTAGTAGAGCTAATGATGCCATTTCTTTTTGTCAACAATAGATATTTACTTCTGAAATATCTGAAAGTCATATCTAAATAAATTAAGATGGGGTAAATTGGGGGAGGGATGTGGATGTGCACACAAGATCCAGTTTGCTCGTGGAATCTACAGAGAATATTGGGTTTAATATCCAAACAATTGATTAAAGCAAATGTTGTTATACGTAAATTAATATATACATCTTTAGTTGCATAGTTATGATATATTGCATGGAAAACCAGACTCAAAATGATCAGCTCCTAAATCTCCTCACATAGGTACAGGATTCAGTCCATCAAAAATGCACAATTAGGAGTAAAGCTGGATTGGCACAATGGTTCACTCCTGACTACCACCAAAATAAAATTAAATGGTTCTAGCAACTCTACAAGATACCATTTATCCTGTGTTTTCAATAGGCAGTTTCTTATCCATATTCTGTTCTTTTGTTCTCAAGTGTACAAAAAGGATTTTAACATAAACTGGATTGAATACAAAATGTGTAGTAAGGTAATATGGATGAAAATAAAGATGCCATCCCCTCCCCATGGTTTTACATGATTCCCATGAATTCATATTAGTCCTCCACTCTCTACTCCATTTTAGAAACACTTGATAAAAATACATGATTCTCATGAACTGGAACTGAAAGCAAAAGAGTGTTATTTTGTACATCAAACACCAGCAACTCATAATGTGTTACACAATGGAGGCTATGCAGCCCTACAATATACTGCAGCATCTCATAAAAACTATAGTGCTCCACATAACATGCTGCTCTCAGGAGTCTCCACCACTGAGTATTTGCTCACTTAAACCCCAGGGTAGTTGAGAAATTTTCATGGAGCTTATAGTGATTTATAATGGGAAGCATAGGCTTTTTCAGCTACATTGTTCTCACTGACAGTGTAAAGAAAGAGACCACTAAATCTCTTCTCATCATAACTAATGATTAAGTCAGCAGCTTTTGGGCGAATACAGAATGCCCCTCTGCAAAAACAAAGTATTCTATTGTAATGCATTACATTAAAAAAAAAACAAAAATCTTTTAAGTATCCCATAAGGCTTTTGCAATATCTTTAACTAGATCTTCTCTCATTGTCACCATATTGAAATAAATGGAATGTGTCAGGCTGGGTAATGCCCTTTCAATAACTTTTTCTGAGCTCGCTCAACACTTTGGAAAGAAAAAAAAATAAAGAAACGCAGCAAACTTTCTCAGGATCTTCTATGGCTTGAATGAAAGATTGGCCCACTAAGGGTAAAAGGCTTAAGCTGACATCAGTGCTAATAGGTGGAACAAGAATGGATAATTCTGCTAAATCAGTGTTGCTTTACACTGTCTTCTATGTGTCCCAATAGCTTGAGAAGTAAATTACCCAATTAAAGAATAGGATTTGATGGCAATTCACTGTGATATAAAGATCTCATTTAAATGACTGTAAATAGATCATAGTCTAATCGCAGGACTGATTCTACATGCAGGTATGAAGAATTCGACATGCATTCTCCAGGCTATTGTAAAGGCTCTTACAATGTCATGCCATTGGAAACTAATTGTCCTGGGATCTTAGGTAAAGGTCACAGTTCAAATTCAAGAGTTATGATCAGTGGGCCAATTTTAAAAGACCTCTGTTATTTTTATCCCTTCAAACCCCCTCCTTAATGCTATTTGACACAGGATGGCATCTATGTTCCTTCTTATTGATGATAGCCTGTGTGTATTTTAGCACAAATAGGAAGGATTCAGTCTGAAGACATGGTTATTTTATCTCTTTATCTCACTTTATACCCTCTTTCTTTACCAAAGGTACAAGAACAAAACAAGATGAATACAAATTTCTTTCTTTCTTAATTGTATTGTAGTGAGGCACTAAAGTCTTTGGATTAGTCAGGCGGTCAACAGAGGATACTGATGTACTAAATAATTTAGAAGAAAGACTTATAAACAAAGCTGGGACGCAGTGGGCATTCTTAAGCTACAGAAAACAACTGCCCAGTCCTCAATTGGAATGGGGCATAGGCCAGCGTACCATATTGGCTGAGATGGAAACGTTCTGTTTTAAAAGTGAAACATACATAAAGAAAATTACATGACACAGTTCAAATGAATTCAAGCTGACTTAGAGCTCGTTTAAATGAATAGGATAGTCAATTCTCCCAGCAATGCAAGACACCCTTCAACGGGGGAACATTGTTCTGAAATGGCAGCCCTCTCTATGTTTTCAGCATTGGCCAATCTTTTCAGGTAGATTGCCATGTTGGTCTGCAGTAGAAGATCTAGATTTGAGTCCAGTAGCATCTTAAAGAGCAACTAGTTTGCATAGGTTGCTTTGTGTACTCTGATAGGTTGAAAGTGGATTAAAATGTTTTAAATAGATACATTTTCTCAGTGAAACCACTTTCTGTGGTAATTCATCAAGGTAAATCCAGAACCAAAGCAAGTCCCTTTTATTCAAATTGGCTACGAAGTGGGTTTGATGAAGCAGCATTAACTGTACTCAGCTAATTACAAGGAATCATTATTCCTGCTATGCTTTGGGGAATCAAGCAGGCTATGAATGTCAAAGACCATGACAAAGGTTCAAGATACAGCCACCATGGTTATCCTTTGCACAAAATAGAAAAAAACAGTAAAATACTAGCTGTCCTATAATGAATACAGTATAAGCCCTTTTAAAAAAAATGTACGTCACAGTTCCTACAGACAGATATACAAGTATAGGAGTACTCCGTTGACTGTAGCTCACTTTAAACTTCAAACAGCTTTACTGAGCTCTTGAGCATGAATACTCATTCCCTGACCAGGTTGACTATTATTGAGGGCATTTCTGCATTCGTTAAATGTATTGAAATGCTTACCTAATGTAGTCATTATATTCTGGCCATTCCATATGATGTTGTCAACATCCAGCATTTGGGCAGTACCCGACTCACTACATCCTCCATTTTAAAGCATAAGTTGGGGAATCACATAAAGTGGATTCACCAACCTATTTAGCACTAGCTACTGTAGAGCAACCAGCAGGCAGCCAGCAGAGGGATGGTATGGAGGCTCAAATGCGCTAAAGGCACCTGCCTTGTCCCACCCTCACACCTGGCTCCCTCTCCCTTGTTCCCGGGGATGGGAATTTCTTTTTTAAATGGCTAACTTCCTGGGGCAATGAATAGGTGGATAAGCATGCAGGTGATGCCAGAAATAAAATATTTTTTTTCAAAGTTGTAACATAAAGCACACCTCTCTAAAGTTTTCTCTCCCCCCCAAAAAAAAAAATCAGAACAAGATTAATTCTTAAAAGTATCAAAGGACTCATGATCCCATAAAGGGTGGCATTCAGAAAGTACTATGCATCTATGATTCTATGCATAGGTGTTTCAATTGAGAAGTATGATTTTTTTTTAATTAGCAGGCATTGCAGGACCTTTAAAACATGGAGGAAGGGAATTGGTTGCCTGGATTGATTGACAGGCAGAAGGGAGTTGCATATAAGGTGATTCAGATTCAGGTGTGTTGCTCTCTTCCACCATTTCCAGAAGCAGATATGGAGGGTAAGAAACATGAAAAGCAGGCAGACAAAGGCAAGAAAGCAAAAGGGTGAGGAGGGGCTGGGAAGCATAATATGATTTAGCACAACGCTATTCAGCTGGCATAACGCTATTTTTACTGATGTGCGGAAATTGCCTGACTGATATATCCACTATATAACTGACTACCCTAAATGGTCCAGTACTATTGTTCCTGCAAGACTACCACTCTCTGTATGTCCCTTGGAGAGTTTTTAAGATGTAGTGAGCAGAACTTGATTAGGATCCCTGGCCCCAAAGACATTAGATTGGCCTCAACCAGAGCCAGGGGCTTTTTGACCCTGGTCCTGGCCTGGCAGAATGCTCTTCCAAGGGAGATCAGAACCCTGTGGGGCCTTGAACTGTTCAGTGGGGCTTGTAAAACAGAGCTGTTCCTCCAGGTCTATAGCTGAGGACCAAAGTAACATCTGAATTATACTGGCCTCCCCACCAAAACCTTATTCTTATGCCATCTACAGCCAAGAATATCCTCCAACCTCCAATTTCCGTTCTCTTTTTTTTAGTATGAGAATGACACAAGTTTAGATTTTAATGTTAACAATTGTATGTTTTCATTGCTATATTTTATCTAGATGTGATTTTTTGTTGTAATTTGCCCTGAGTCACATGAGATAGAGCAGAAAATAATTTGAATAAATAATAATAATAGTAATTTTTCATCCTACAGTATACTCTTGGTGAAAGTTGCAGTGACAAAGTATGTTCTTAATAGTCATATGCTGACTATTCTTAGGGCCTTTTCGCACAGGGATCTTTGTTGCAAATTGTTTGCGGAATGAAAAATCGCCATTTAAAATAGTGGAATTCGTCGTTATGCATACCTGCCTTTGTAGTGGAATCAGTTGCGTTTTTTAGCGTTTCCCACAGGCTTCCGGTCTCGGCAGAAATCGCTAGAAAGGAAGCGCTATGGCCAAGCTCGTCCCGCCCCTGGCCGTCAAGCAGCCAATGGGCAGCCGTTAGCATGCTCCCAAACAGCCCCTTTCCCTTTAAGAAAGGTTTTTAAAAAAAAAAAAACAGACCCATAGCAACGAATCTAGGTAGATTCGTTGCTATGGAGAGACCCATCCAGCTGCCTAATGTGAGCTGTCGTTTGATTGTATGATCGTTGGCACGCTGCCTCGAGTGATTAAAAAAAAATCCCCCCCCCTCTCACGGGCCCGATTTTCGGCTGAATTTATGTGTAAAAAATAAAGGGACTTTATTTCAGCAAACAGGCTTTTATGTGGTTTGTGCTTAGTGACTAAAGGTGAAGGACTGAAGCCAGGGAAGCCTCTAAACAGAAAGAGGCTCGCTGGTGCGTTTATCCCCGCTCGCTCAGAGAAAAAAAAATGGCGATCGCTTCGCCGGAAGTTTGGAGGAGAGAGCCAGGGGGAGGGACTTTGAAGAACCAGCAACAATGGTAACGCACAGGTCTTTAGCGCTACTGTTGCAGATTGGTTGCAGGAGTGTATCGCTATCCGGAGGGTGAATCCACTTTTCTGGATTCCCCTGAAAGCGCTACAACGAAGCGCTTTTTGCGGGTCGGTTTCAGGATTGTTGCAGATTGTCTACGACGTCGTGGGTTATGGCAAATTAGTAGCATTTCCAATTAGCAACCATTGTGCTATTTTGAAGCCGTGCGAAATGGCCCTTACTATTTTCCTAGATGCTGTTGCCCCCGCTGAAAAATCTAGTTCTGTTTCTGTATAGACATACACCTCAGTAAACTAAAGAACTATATCCGCTGCAGGACTAATGAAATCACTAAGAATTCATATGGAATGGGTGGAGTGAATGGTTATAAACAGGAGCCTGTAAGTTTGCAGCTAAAGAAGGCCTTTCTGTATTAGAAGCACAAACTGGAGAAATTCAAAGCATGTGCAATTACTGACTCTATGCATGCAGTGCTGAATGTGTATGAACAAAATTGTACATGAATCTAATCAATACATTCATTCCTTATTAGAACATAATTACACATCCCAGGAGGCTGGAGTAGAAGAGTCCCATTAACCCCTCATGCCCTTTTCAATTTTCCCCTGCTTTTCCATCTAACAGACCTCTATGTCACTCCATCAATTAGTAGCTACTGTCTATGACATTGTTACATAAATAAGGATGTCGATCTGTCAGAATGGGTCTCCCAGTTCCAGGGTGATGATAAATATCTGTCGTACTGAATTAGGCTAAAGACATTGGAGTACAGAACAGCTACTGTTGATTATTGGATAGTTAATGTGCGGGGAACAAAAGGTGGTGAGGCCCGGTCACTTTCAGAAATCATTAATATGGATTTAGGCCTATTGTTTAAGAAAACTAGGTTAACAATGGCATGCTTAATTTTTATTTTATGTACTATCTATATGGGTCCATAATTTCAAGGGTAGGCTCTTGAGTTGAGATCCAACAAATATATTACTCCAGTAAATATACTGCTATTTGAACAGATTGGAACAAAGTTAAAGACATATTTTCCCCACTTTTTAGAGTACAGTTGTCAATTTAGCTGTTCTAAGAAACACACTGTGTACTACAGAAAAATAGTTACAGGAAATCACATATACAGCAGTACACTATTCGCATTAGGAACAGCAAAGGAGTCGTCTCTGAGGACTATCACATGACTTACACCGTGAAAGGCCAGTTTATTAACAAAACTGTCTGAGAGTTCACTCTGTTTCCAAATTATTTCTGTAATTTCAAAGAAGAAAGAGAAATCTTGTAATCACAAAACAAATGATTCAGTAAGCAGTTTGGTTTGATTTTACTCATTCGCTGCAGGCAAAATTTGACTTCATTGACAGTTAATGTAATATGAAATGCCATGAGAAAAAGAGCTGAGATAGATATGCAGCAACCAGTACTTTCTGCCATCCCAAAGATAACGCAGTAAGGAAAGAACCTTCTTTACAAATGGGCTCCAGTCTGTGGTCTACTGAACTTCAGAGATAATAGGTAGGCAACCCCATATAAAACACATCACAATAGTCCAAAGAGGAATTACTGAAGATGTGAGCAGTGACTCATAAAAGCTCATCTCCTGCCACGAATTCTGCTAGTCCTTAAGACATTAGTGGACTCTTGCTCCTTTCTACTACCGAAACATAGTTTTTTTAAAAAAACTCATTTATACCCTACTTTTTGTCTCTCTACCTGGGAGCCAAAGTAGCTTTCAACACTCCTCCCCTTTTCCATTTGTTCCTCACAACAGCCACATGAAGAAAATTAGGCTGGGAGTGGGTAGCTGGTCCAAGATCATTCAGCCAGCTTCTAAGGCAGGTGAGGAAGCAAACCTGGTTCAACTATTATACCTCACTGGACACATCTGACCATTATACCATGCTCAAAATTGCCAGGTTTGAGTCCGAAGGAAGGGGGCACACAATGCACCACTGCTAGCATCTGAGGATAAAGGAGCAAAGCAGGGTCCAGAAGAACAAGCAGGTTATAAAACTTATCTTTTGAGAGAAGCACAATGTTGTTCAAAACAACATTTTCAGCCCTGTCCCCAACCTGGTAGAATGAGCTCTTGGGAAAGCTGTGGGCCCTGATGGAACTATCAACATTCCGCAGGGCCTGTAAGATAGAGCTCTTCCACCAGGCTTTTGGTTGAGGCTGGAGAGGAAGAGTTGTCCTAGGATTTACAAATGGGAGGTCCCGCCTAGTAGAAGGTGTTGTGTGAGATTCACCTGGCTGTGCCAGAGTATAGATGCAGTTGAGGTAGGTGATCTACCGACTGGGATAGGGGAGGGATGTTGTTTCCGCCACCTGTTGGAGTTTTTAGATTGTACTATTATTTTATTGGGGATTAATTGAGAGGTTTTTATGGAAATTGTTCATATTTTATCTTTTACCCTTTTGTAAGCTGCCTCAAGGTGACTTTGTTGGGAGGAGCAGGGTATAAATTAAATTATAAATAAATAGTTTTGGTACCAAAGCTGGCATCTCTGTGCTGAGTCACACAAGCATAGGTTGCTTCCACAGAGACCAATTATGCACGGGAGCGGCTGTGCCAGGCCGCTACCGAGTCCTTGTGGCGGGTTGGCATGCTCTGCCACATTCTGAGAATGCATGGGGGGATCCCCTGGTGCATGAGGACTGCCCCAATGTAGCACATGCGCACAATGTGAGCTTGGATAGCCCAGTGCGCTGCATGATGGCAGTGGTGTGGGGGAGCAGGAGGCATGGGGGCCCCACTGCACTCTGGCAGGAAATTGGCATGAGATTCTCCCATCAGCATGGGAGTGGGAGAATGCCCCATTTAGCTCCTTGGCTCTGTGAAGCTGACAGGGCATTTGGTGTCCCTGCTGGGATGTCCCGGCAGGGCCGTGGATGGCACCCGCAGCATCAAACGAAATGCTGAAGTATCTGCAGTTGCTTACTGCCGGTCATCCAAAGCACTGGGTCAGGCCAGGACTGGGTGGCAGCCAGGATAGCATTGGCATTGTGCACAATCAGGGATTAGCCCTGCTGCACTGCCACTGCCAGCATGGCCTTTTCACCCCATGCATAATTGGTCAGAGAGAAGATTCTCCATGCAGTTTTAGGAAGCAAATGTGTATGAAGAAGAGCTGGTTTGGGGCATCCTGCTTTTTACTACCCCAAAGAGTCTCAAAGCGGCTTACAATTGCCTTTTCTTCCTCTCCCCACAGCAGACAGAGAGCTCTGAGAGAACTGTGACTGGCCCAAGCTCACCCACCTGACTGCATGTGGAATGCAGAAGCATTTGCTGTGGCAATGGCTTGCGTTAAAACATGAAATGCAATCACACAAATACGTCATCTACCTGAGCAAATAATCAATGTGCAAATTAAAAACCCACCCCCAAACAATACTACACCAAGCCAAATGCCAAACGTTATCTCAAGAATATTCTCTTTAAATTTACATCAGAAATTAACCGTGCCATCCTAAGCAGAGTTAGACACTTGTAAGTCCATTTGAAGTCAATAAGGTAAATCTGTTTAGGATTACAGTGCAAAATAGAGTTAGAAGGCCTATGTTGATAAGCATTTAGCCACATGCTGTAAGTCATCATGGATTGGGTCAGAAGTGTGTCTGTTCCACACTGAGAAAAGCATGAGATTTGGATGTCATAATAATATGCCACACTGGGCTCTTATAAAATAAATGGAAGCATTTTAAGCATACTTAGGAAGACATTTATTCCAACCTAAGTGCCATTTTATACAGCATGGCTTACTCCCAGGAAAGTGTTCTTAGGACTGTGGTTGTAGACTGCCAGTATGTCTCTGATGATCTTGGTGTGAATGTGTGGAGGGGGGAAGCCACATAGCCCCTTGAAAGCAAGCCAACTGTCTAGGCATAGTGAGTTGCTCAAGGCCAATTTGCAATAGATTCCCCATTCCCACACTCAGTGTGTGGCTGCTAAAAAGGCTCTGAAGGTTAAAAAAAAAAAAAAAAACCAAGCTCAATTTATAATGCTTCTATCAGCATACTTTTCTGACCCTTTTTTGTGCAACGGTATGCCTTAAAAAATACAATCCTGTTTCTCTAAAAGCTGGAGTTGCTTCAGAACGCTTAAGGACCAATGTTCTGTCAGCCAATAATATCACCACCCGTGCCAATGCAGTAGTGTATGGTAGCTGTAATTCTCTCCATCTTCCCCTCCTTCTTATTTCCTCCACCCTCAGGGAGCAACTGTTGCAAGGAGCATCCCCCTTTTCCTGGCACAGGGACAGGTGGAAAGTTTCTACTAAGTTATTGTAGTCAGACTTCTCTCAATCGCACCAGGGACGCCAGGAACCAAACAGCAATCTTTTCAGTCCAGCAGGATTGGCCAGTCAGTTTGTGAAGCTGCTGTGCCAGTTTGAAAAAGCAGGTTTAAAGTAGAGCTTTGTGGGCAGTCTGCAGTTCATTCACATCTTTATCCAGACTCAGTGGCAGAAATCTAGCAAAAAAAATGAAGACTGATGAAAACCAGGGATGTGTGCAACTTCAGGATTTAATTTGGCTGGGAAATACTAAAAGGGATCTTTGCTGACATGGTGGAAAAGCATAAGCGTATGTGCTTGCCAAGAGCAAAGTTCAGGTTAGGAACAGGTTAGAAATTGACGTCTGGGACGTGGATCAATAGTGCCCTGCAAGAAATCCTCTGATCTTCCGATATTTAGTTTTCCAGAAACATATAAGGAGTGAAGGCTACAAAATGCAGGTAACTTATCCCTCCTGCTTGTTGGCAGAGTGCCTATGCGTCGGGACACTGAACTGATGAAAGAGTGACAAAAACACTTTTAATATGAGTAAAAAAGAGAAGCTTATGCCTAGCTGCCTTGCTAGCAGAGGGGGGATTCTAGATTGTTCTAGAAGAAAAACCTCTAGCTAGTAGTAATCCTAAAAGGGCTCAGTTGTGGGGCAAATTGAGAAGTTGAAATGGTTCGGGAAGAAGACAAGCCCAGGTGCCCTTCATGCCTCAAGCCAGCATTGCAAGGACCACTCAGCTCGCGACACTTTGGGTATCAGCTCACTCTTTGCCCTGGTGGTTAATTAGGAGAAGGCAGCTGATTCCTATCACAGTTGCTGATGGGCCTGAGCTCAGCAACTGCAGTAACATTGGTGGAGCACTTCTGCAGCATTTTGTGTGGACTTTCCTCTTTCAACCACCATTTCCCAGCATTTTCCTCTGTCATGCCACCACAGGGTCCGGGGGAGTGGGAGCTTCTATAAAAATCAATAATTGCTGTACTGATATAAGTCTATTGCTTTAGAACAATGTAGTGCCACAATGTACTATTGCTTCTAAATTTCCAGGTGTCGTGTTTGTTTTTTTAAGTCTGCAGCTCATTTCATTTTTTAAAGCTGCAAAACCCCACTGGTGGTGTGGTAGGCCAAAGAGGGCAGTGGGAAGAGGGGGCTGAGTCATATTATGCACTGAAGGCCACTGGTTTGAGCAGAATTTATCTCTCTTCACATTGCTATACTACCAAATGCTTTTGATTAATTTGTAGTCAAGTTTTATGTGTCCATATGTGAACCACTTATTTTGTCTCCATCCAATGGGAAGGTTTAAAATAAACTAAAGAAGGCTACTTTTTGATGTGCGTAATATCCAGAAGTTCATCTTTTGCAACTTATGCAACCTTTATCTTCATGTAACCTTCAAGTATGAGCCTCTTGTGGCGCAGAGTGGTAAGGCAGCAGACATGCAGTCTGAAAGCTCTGCCCATGAGGCTGGGAGTTCGATCCCAGCAGCCACCTCAAGGTTGACTCAGCCTTCCATCCTTCCGAGGTCGGTAAAATGAGTACCCAGCTTGCTGGGGGGTAAATGGTAATGACTGGGGAAGGCACTGGCAAACCACCCCGTATTGAGTCTGCCAAGAAAACGCTAGAGGGCGTCACCCCAAGGGTCAGACATGACCCGGTGCTTGCACAGGGGATACCTTTACCTTTAACCTTCAAGTGTGTATTTAAGTGTCATGTTGGTACTGTCAGATACTACACACAGCATTTCTATTAAATAGTCATTGATTACATTTTTGAAGTGTCGACTTCAAACCCCAATCTGGATTGCCTGGACAGGTCCGATCTTGTAAGCCAAGCAGGGTTGATCCAGGACAGAATTTGAAGGGGAGGCCGCCAAGAAACACAGGGTCATGACATAGAGGCAGCAAAGGCTTCCCAATATCTCAATCCTAGGATCTCCTGGCTACACTACTTGTGCTTTACAGGGGGAAAAATAATATAAATATACCGATTATATTTATCAGTTGTCATTACCTTTTAGTTTCATTGTAGTGGAGGTCTTTGCTGATTCTTTCTGTTTTTGCAAGGAAAATGTATCAGCATGGGGGGGGGGGACTTTCCTTCAAAAAAGTATATCTTCCCATCCACATACAAATACATTTTGACTGCAATTATTCCAAAAGGATTCCATCATACATGGTTTGGGAAAGATCAGAGCAAAGCAGAGGAAAAGCCTGAAGATGGACCAATAGAAGACATTGTTGTGTGGATGCTCCAAAAAACCCAACTCCAGTTTGGATGCCAAATCAGACAAAACCATGGTAAGCAACCCTTGTTGCTGGGTTCTACCAGCTCTCCGAGGCAGTGGCCTGCTGGGAATTCTCGAAAAGCTCAACCATCTAGGGTAATTTTTGTTTTCTTTAACAAAATGTTCCTTTATAACCTTCATGTCATTTCTTCCTTATGAGCCAACTGTAACTTTATAAAATTGGCTGACCAATCACTGTGGTTTTGCTTGACAAATTTGAATACATTCCCCAGAGAACACTTCTCTAAATACACTTCCTAGCTGCTGTTTCTGTCCTGCACTGTTTTCAGATTCACAAGATACCATTTAAAGGGGGGGGGGGAGGCAAGAACACAGGCTAGGTGATGACCGGACCAGCTGAGATCCTATAAACCCATGATGAGATTCCCCCCCCCACCCTAAATGCAACTACTGGGAAGGGGGATTCAACATTTCATTCCCAGATACTCTTAATGCATTTTAAGGCCTTCCATCCATAGACACACAATCCCCCATTATAGGGCTTCAGCAGTGATCTTATCCAGATTTCTGAGTCTACCACACATGTCGCCTCTGCAAGGGTTGCTGGAATTCCCAGTGAAAAACCTCCAAATGCACTCCAGGAAAAAAATATACCAAGGTTCAAAGAGAATGTCTTATAGGCTTTAACTGAAACTGGAGCAATTACAAAATTGCTACGGAATTATTTTAAAGGAGCAGAGGTTTGGTGATAATACAATATCATGCCATTATATAAGTTACCATTATCAAGGGTACTTTGTACCAAAAGTACTTTGGTATTTTACAGTGTCTTCCTAACAGGTCAGTCCTATAGCAAATATGCACTTTCCTCTAAGGCAATGATTTGTTTATTACACTGAAAGCTGAAAAATGTGCTCTAACAGCAACCAGAGTTAAACCAGGTGTAAATGAACATGGAAAGTATTGGGTTTTTGAACACTTTGATATTTACTATTGGTACAGTAAAGATATTCCTTTTTGTGTTAGTTGGTTGCAGCAAAGAAACAAAAAAGCAATTTTTGTTCTACCTTAAAAACAGATTGATAGTAGAATATGCATTTCTATTATTATCTCATTTTTTAAAACTCTAGGGAGGTATTGCAATGAATGTTATAGTGCAATGATCTATTCATGTATCCATCTGGATCTTGTATTATATTGTATAACATTTTGTGAAATGTGGCAGACTTTGGAAAGCCTGTATGCACATTATGTCATAGAAATGATTCAATGATGTAATGCTGAACAAAATTATTCTTTTTTAAGCCCATTGAAGTCAGTAGGTTTAGAAGGATATAACTCTGCTTAGGTCTCTCTACCCATATTAACAGCTGTCTTAATTTGATACCAAACAGGATGTCAGATATTAAGTAGCCCAGGATGACCTTGAACTTTATACTGAAGTGAGAAAGGATTGGTTATCTTCTCAAAACATTAATTTGTAAAACGTTGTGGGAACATACACATACCATAATGATCAAAATCCTGGTGTTTTCTAATGTTAATACTGCAAAGATGCCAGCAGATGGTCAGGTCTACATGGTGAGTGAGAGAGAGAAAGAGAGAGAGAGTGTGTGTAATAGCAGTTGGTCAGACCAGTCACTGGCACAGATCTGTGGGTTGTTGAAATAAATTCACAGAAACCTTGCTTGTGAATGTAGGAAACAGTGGCAGCTGCTGCAGCTGCTGAACTACAAGAAAGTAGCAGCCAAGATTAATACTCCCCAGTAAGATTTTTAAAAGCACAACTCGTCTTACAAAGATCATGTAAAATGCTCAGTATTAAGTTAAATAGGAGGGGAGGGATTCAACAGGCAAAGCCAGTGAGGTGTATCTATAAATTAATAAGTAGTTCCCAATATGTCTTGAATATGCTGACTGTTTAAGTAGATATAATAGTTACATTGTCACTGTAGGCTTCCATGAACAGAGGAACAGTTTCTCCAGGACTGAGTCACAGATACTGGGCATAACTAATGAAAGGTCTGGTTTATCTCATTGGCCTTGCCCACATTATTTATTGGGGGGGGGGGTGCTATATCCATTATTAGTTTGTTTAGTTAAATAGGGTTGTGGAAGGAAATGCTGAACTAAGACATGAGTTCAAATTCTTACTCAGTAAATTTACTGGGCAAGTCTCTCAGCTTCTATTTCCCATCTGTCACACTGGGCATATCCATACCCATGCTAACCTGTTGCAGAAAAAGGAAGGAAGGAAGGAAGGAAGGAAGGAAGGAAGGAAGGAAGGAAGGAAGGAAGGAAGGAAGGGAGGAAGGAAGGAAGGAAGGAAGGAAGGAAGGAAGGAAGGAAGGAAGGAAGGAAGGAAGGAAGGAAGGAAGGAATCTTGTTTGACTAGCAACTTATAATTGTCTTTTAAATCATTTACATTACTAGTGAATAAGCCCGCTGCAAGCTGGAAGAAGAAGAAGAAGAGTTGGTTCTTATATGCTGCTTTTCTCTACCCGAAGGAGTCAAAGAGGGGCTTACAGTCGCCTTACCTTACCTTTCCACACAACAGACACCCTGTGGGGTGGGTGAGGCTGAGAGAGCCCTGATATCACTGCCCGGTTAGAACAGCTTTATCAGTGCCGTGGCGAGCCCAAGGTCACCCAGCTGGCTGCATGTGGGGGGGGGGGGTGCAGAATCCGGCTCGCCAGATTAGAAGTCCGTGCTCCTAACCTCTACACCAAGCTGGAAAACCAGTACATAAACATAAATACATCTCATTTTAATGATGTGTGTCCTGCCCTGGACTTTCAGAGCATACATGCATTTGCCAACAATCCAGTAAATTCTGAACCGTGCACCACCTGCGGCTACCAGCCTACTGACCAGCATATAAAACAGACAGGCTTGTGTTTCCCTCTTGCTGGTATGGCTGGCAATACACCCCTGTAGCAACTGGGCTTTCCTATGACAGCTTTCCTCACAGTTTTCCTCCTCCAGTCCTCCACCTATGGCCATTCACCTTCCCCAGGTCACTGGAGCTTCTGTTTTTCTTTTTTGAATTAGCAATTAAAGAGTACCACATGGATGCTCTGAGGAAGCAGGAGAAAAACCTCCTCAGCAGCACTGAACCCAGCCCAAATGATCTGTGTGAAAATAGCCAACCTTCAAATATAAGTCGCTTAAAATTGTGAACATATTATCAATTTGAAAGTATGAAAGATTGATTGATTTTTGAGTGCATTAATTGCATGAAAGTACACCTGCACAAAGTTGTTCACCCATTAAGTCATACTCATAGATGAAGCTCAGTTGTACATTTTTCCTGAGGAATTTTAATTTTAGCCCTTGCATAAGACTCAAACACAATCAAACATGCTGTCTAATTTCTCTTTGATCCAACGAGGGACACTCATGTACTTTCTGTACTTAATATGTACTAAGTTTTCTCTCTTGCCTTCCCTCAGGGTACACAGTTCTTTCAAGAGCCAGTTTGGTGTAGTGGTTAGGAGTGCGGACTTCTAATATGGCATGCCAGGTTCGATTCTGCGCTCTCCCACATGCATCCAGCTGGGTGACCTTGGGCTTGCCACGGCACTGAAAACTGCTCTGACCGGGCAGTGATATCAGCGCTCTCTCAGCCTCACCCACCCCACAGGGTGTCTGTTGTGGGGAGAGGAATGGGAAGGCGACTGTAAGCCACTTTGAGCCTCCTTTGGATAGGGAAAAGCGGCATATAAGAACCAACTCTTCTTCTTCTTCTTCTTCTTCTTCTTCTTCTTCTTCTTCAACAGGTCCTGGAAAACTAGGGGACAGGCTGCCTCAGCTGAATTCTCTCATGCTTTCAGGAGCTGAACTCCTGGATCTGTACTGGTTTCTGCCAAGCAGGCATGACAATAAGTGGCCAAAATTATTCTGAATTCATGAAATCTTTAAAGAGGCAGACCAAAATCACCAAAACAGGAAGAAGGTTGTTACAATTTACCAGAGGATTCACCTCGGGAAATGGTGACAATTAGTGTGTTTGGCAGCATTTGAAAATATCTTACATTTGAGTGGTTACCTCAAACAAAACTTCACCATTACTCCATTTTACATAGATCATGCAATTGCTGGTTTTTTATTCAGTTTATTCTAGATTTCAAATAGTGTGTTTTTTCCACATAAGAAACTACTTTTGTGAAATAATAGGTTCTTATGCCCTGCTTTTCTCTGTTTTAAGAAGTCTCAAAGCAGCTTACAATCAATTTCACTTCCTCTTCCCACAACAGGCATCTTTTGAGGTAGGTGTGGCTGAGGGAGTTCTGAGAGAACTATGATTGGCCCAAAGTCACCAAGCAGGCATCATGTGGAGGAGTGCCGGCATAACTTCTTTGACATTGAAAATCAGTTCTTATCCAAGCTACTGTGTTTCTTGAGTGTTTTGGACATGTGACTACATTATCCTTGAATGATTACAAGCATTCAGACACCTTTCTTGTCATAATTTGTTTTCCCTTCATTATATTTATAGTATAATGTTCTGTTCTTGGTGACCTGAGGGCAGCTGAGATCATCAGGCTATGCTATTTACTGCACAAGATTGTAGTGACATGGAGAGCTGCAGTTAGTTTGAATAACAAGGAGTTTCAGATAAGACATTGCATCACAGGGAACACATTTCAGCAGGGGGTGGGGGGAATCCAATCACCTGAGTCTTAAAGAACCTCTGGCTTTCTGACCAAGGCTTTATGATAAGGATGGGTTGACCATAGCTGGAAGAAAGGGCACTTCATCCTATGTTGTATCTATAATGCAGTAGTCAGGGTAATTGTGGTTCTGTGGCACACTGCGATTAATGCATTTTTTGCACATTTACTTAAGATTATCCTATTGGTCTCAGAGGCACTTACTTCAAAGTAACTTAGAGTAGGCTGGAAATCCAAAGGCTACCCGGTGGTTTACATTTGGTAAATGCTTGCAGCACAAATTGGAATTGACAATCCTAATCAAACATGCCATTGAACATTGTCCCCAAATGCAGGAAAACTGTTTGTGAGCCATGCTGACCTGAGTCTATCAACTCCCAAAGTGGTGTCTCTGACCTATGAGTCAGTAAATTGAAATATTTGCAACCACAGATTGTGAACATAGCTTTTACATATGAGGTTTGCCAACTGGAAATTTCCCTTTTGTTAAAAAAAAAAGCAAATAAACTTCTAGGGCATTCTTGGTATCTGCAGTCATATCCATATCAGATGATGGAATTGTATTATGCAAAGCAGAGGTCAGTAATTGCATGTCAATCAATATGAATGTTTCAGAACCTTCCTCTATCTTCTCCTCTATTGGCTGTAGCAAATCTTATATTTTTAACTCACAAGGACAGGGACCTAGATTTTCCTTATTATCTGTAATACCCCATGCACACTGTTGACAGTACATAAGTAATAAGTAGAGCCTCTTGTGGCGCAGAGTGGTAAGGCAGCCGCCTGAAAGCTTTGCCCATGAGGTTGGGAGTTCAATCCCAGCAGCCGGCTCAAGGTTGACTCAGCCTTCCATCCTTCCGAGGTCGGTAAAATGAGTACCCAGCTTGCTGGGGGGTAAATGGTAATGACTGGGGAAGGCACTTGCAAACCACCCCGTATTGAGTCTGCCATGAAAACGCTAGAGGGCGTCACCCCAAGGGTCAGACATGACTTGGTGCTTGCACAGGGGATACCTTCACCTTCACCTTCAAGTAATAAGTAATAACTTATGTTTGTCAGAATCAGGCTTAAGCCATAAATTAGTTATATCCATGGCTTCAGAGACCCGGGAGTTCATTTCAGTGCTATATTGTGACCCCAATTAGATGGTACGAGAGGCAAACTGAGAGAGACTCATCAACAACCCCAACTAATATAGGCTGCAGCAGGAGGAGGCTGGAAGGGAGGGAGGTGAGTTTGCTCTTCCCAGCCTCCTCTGCTTCGCCCTTATTTGGAAAGGGGCCAAGAAGCTTCGACCTCTTTCCCGCCTCGCCGGCAACACAGTTGCCCACCCTCCTGCCCTGTTTTTATGGTTTGTGTGTGTGTGGGGGGGAGTGTTTATGAACCCAGTCACTACTGGAGTGTAAGTTAAAATATATTTTATGTGAGTATATGTACACATCTATGTATTAAAAAAAAAAGTTGTTGCAATGTTTGAAAAACTGGTTGGAATTTACTTGAATTTATTGTCACAACTTGCGGTTTTTGGGGCATGGGGAAGAACCATTTGTGAGCAATCCCAGCCTGCGTGCTGGCATGCTATAGAAAAGGGGGCCTCCGTAAGAGGCTCTGGGTAAGCGGACTCGGGCAGTCATCTCATGGACAATTCACCTTTGAGGTTAGATCCTCATTTCCGGGTGGCTAGGGACCCGGCAGAGGTTCACGACTCAACGGGTTCCCAAAAGTTGGTCACCACAGGTCATTGGGGGCATAGGGGGCCCGGTGTAGGCCGGATGGTCCTGTGCATACCTGTTGGTTTAAAGTTGGCTTCCTTGTGGCTGGAGGGCCACAAGATGGCTGGTTCCGGTATCCCCATGCTGGTTCAACGCTCAATTGTTCATTAAAGTTGTGGCCTGTTTAATGCCAAAAAAGTGTGCTTTGTGTTTTTGTGGCGAGAGTATTCACCTGCACAGCAAATTGTGACCCCAATTAGATGGTACAAGAGGCAAAACTGAACTGAGAGAGACCCATCAACAACCCCAACTAATATACAAACACAGAACAAAATATCTTTCCACTATAGGTCAGTTTCACTTTGAACTGACAGGATCCAGCAGATGGGATCCAACCACGAGCTAGCCAATCACATTATCAGGATTATGATCTTGCCTTAGACCTCAAGCTCAGTCCTCAGAATGACAACAGGCACAACAATTCTGATTCAGGTAAAACCACCAACTAGTTGTCTGTGAAAGAAAAACTGAATAATGACTGAGCTGCCCATGAGGGCGTTGTTATGTATACAAGCAGCCTCAAGGGGGCAAGTTTCTGTTTTGCATGTCTTTTTGTTTCGGCTCTGCAGGACTCCTGTATGTAGCTGAGCAAATTGAATGAGAGGCCAACTAAAAGAAGGCCCAGCCATAGAGAGAATGGGTCAGAGAGCTAAATAAAAATTCTTCTGAGTTCAAGCAAAGCTGACATATCCTGTTCACAGTACTTCAAAAGGGAACAGAAAGAGGGAGGGAAAGAGCAAGTTCAAGTGTTTGGTTTGTCATTAAGGTAAGAAGCACTGGAAATACTTGAACTTATTTTTTACCTCCTTTCTTTTCCTCTCTGTAGTAGCTCGTTCTCATTGTACAAGACTTTCAAACCTTTTATTCAGGACAAGGCTAAATATATTTACATGCAAGGAAGCATCATGGGATTCAGTTAGGATCGCCAGTTCCCTTTTGGGACAGACAAGTGAAAAAAAATATCAATTCTTAATCATACAGAACAAGGTCTGGTATACTTCATTTTCGGATACAAGAGTCTTCCTCAATGGCTATTAATAAACAAAAATCCAAACTAACAATACTTTCTCATGTCTTTATTATTACAATTCATAATAATTGGTTTACAGTATTAACTCATTGCCTTATTGATGTTTGGTAGCCTCTATTGGTAGTATAACAATTCCATCTACAAAAATAAATAATAACATAAATTTCTATTCTGTTCCTTTTTATATATTACTTACATAGCTGATACAATTATTACATATTAATACTTACTTATAATTATCATCTTGCCTAAAAGATCTTTACTCTATTGATAGCATTGGAGGGGACTGTGGTCTCTGCCTACTCCTTCACCCTCATTATTAGCCTGATCTGGCTATATATTAGATCCACCATCTCTTTCTTTCACACGGCTCTAAAAACGATAGTTCTCAGTTCTGGTGAATCATAGAAGAATCATAGAATCATAGAGTTGGAAGGGGCCATACAGGCCATCTAGTCCAACCCCCTGCCCTACGCAGGATCAGCCCAAAGCATCCTAAAGCATCCAAGAAAAATGTGTATCCAACCTTTGCGTGAAGACTTCCAGTGAGGGGGAGCTCACCACCTCCTTAGGCAGCCTATTCCACTGCTGAACTACTCTGACTGTGAACATTTTCCCCCCTCATATCTAGTGATATACTGCCTATTCTCCCAGCTCCTGAAGCCCCAATATCTTATTTCAACAATATCAAAACTAGGTTCCTAATGTCTTTGTATTCACTCCTCCCTCATTCAAAAAATGAATAATAATAAATAATATACCGTATTGTTCCATTTCATTTCATCTTATACATTTTATACCATATGCCTTTATGTTCCCAGTTGGGGCCTGGGGATCCCCCAGTATGGTGCCTCCTCTCCCCCTGCACCAGATAGTTAAGAAACGGGGGGGGGGATCCCCCCTTCAAACAAGCAAGAAGCCTGAACAAAAATCAACATTTTTACATCACTCAGAAGTAACATGGGGATGTCAAGGGCATGACACTCTGGTTTGGGAGCAGAATTCTGTGGTAAGAAGTTAATTCTAATTCTACCATAGAGTTTTGCTCGCAACCAAGAGCATTGTCCTCAACATTATTGATGTCCCTATATTCAGTGGGGTTGAATTCCAGTTAACTTTAGCTGGAGTGTATCAGCAATATATTGAAAATAACATCCCATCAACACAGAGTTGGTACAAGAGCTCGGAGCCAGAAAATTTCTTGTTCATATATTACCGTAGCTATAACCCATACTTCAGTTCCCTACTAGCAATTCTACTTTTCCTTCTTGTTTCATTTCATACTGTAGATGTAAATGATCTAGATGAGGGGGTGGAGGGACTACTCATCAAGTTTGCAGATGACACCAAATTGGGAGGACTGGCAAATACTTCGGAAGATAGAGACAGAGTTCAACGAGATCTGAACACAATGGAAAAATGGGCAAATGAGAACAAGATACAATTTAATAAAGATAAGTGTAAAGTTCTGCATCTGGGTCAGAAAAATGAAAAGCATGCCTACTGGATGGGGGATATGCTTCTAGGTAGCACTGTGTGTGAACGAGACCTTGGGGTACTTGTGGACTGTAAACTAAACATGAGCAGGCAGTGTGATGCAGCGGTAAAAAAGGCAAATGCCATTTTGGGCTGTATCAGCAGGGGCATCACATCAAAATCACAAGATGTCATAGTCCCATTGTATACGGCACTGGTCAGACCTCACCTGGAGTACTGTGTGCAGTTCTGGAGGCCTCACTTCAAGAAGGACGTCGATAAAATTGAAAGGGTACAGAGGAGAGTGGCGAAGATGATCTGGGGCCAAGGGACCAAGCCCTATGAAGATAGGTTGAGGGACTTGGGAATGTTCAGCCTGGAGAAAAGTAGGTTGAGAGGGGACATGATAGCCCACTTTAAGTATTTGAATGGTTGTCACTTGGAGGAGGGCAGGTTGCTGTTTCTGCTGGCTGCAGAGGAGAGGACACGCAGTAATGGGTTTAAACTTCAAGTACAACGATATAGGCTAGATATCAGGAAAAAGTTTTTCACAGTCAGAGTAGTTCAGCAGTGGAATAGGCTGCCTAAGGAGGTGGTGAGCTCCCCCTCACTGGCAGTCTTCAAGCAAAGGTTGGATACACACTTTTCTTGGATGCTTTAGGATGCTTAGGGCTAATCCTGCGTTGAGCAGGGGGTTGGACTAGATGGCCTGTATGGCCCCTTCCAACTCTATGATTCTATGTATCTTCAGCCCACAGACATATAAACCTACTGCCTTCACGTAAGTGATGAAATTATTGGCCTGGTGTCTAAAAGGTACCTAAATACCAGACAAGCATCAAGAAGAAGGGTAAGACAGTGCCCTGACTCTAGTTATGACCCACTTCACTTCTGCAGGTGTGTGTGGTGGGGGGGGGGGCGGACCGGCTTGGAATAAAGATCTTAGCTGGTGGCCTGGACAGCTGACAAGCCTTGCTGGCTCTGCAAGTCCAAAAGGAAAAAGACCAAGTCTCTCTTGAACTGCCATATGTGGCTAGACTGATGTACTTGGTTCAGTGGGTCATTATTTGCCTGCCTTAAGATGTTGATGTATGAAAGGAGAAAAGTGACAGAGAATGAATTTTTATCCAAACTACTATGTTGAATGAGTATTTTGATGGCGGCTGCATTTGTTTTCACCTTGTAAAGCTCTTCTTTTATCCCAAATTGGCTTCCAAAGCTTCTTTCTACTTGCCTTTCAACCTTTTCCATCTTGCAGTGTTAGAAAGGCATTGGAGATAGATATTATCCAATGTACAATAGATGAGATTTATTGTAGTACTCCAACTATGAATAATCTTTAGCCAAACTTTTCATCAACTAGTGCTGACATAAGACAACAGGGCTCACATGATCTACATTGATGTGAATTTGCTCTAAAAGAACTACACTCATTTAGATATATAAAAAATGATATGGCCAGAATAAAGATGCCTGGGTTGCCAGAAAATAAAGGCAATGAGCATGCAACAAAATAGGAATATGAAAATTTGGCAACACAACTCTAAATAAAACAAATGCGTGTAGGAGAAATTCTGGTTGTTATGTTTGTCATATAAATGACATACAACATTGAAATAAAATTCTCAGGGTACATGTGTCACAAAATTATATTTTTGATCTTTCATAGATATTGTTTCATGAATGCATGAGGACATTCAGCTTGCGTCTAAAACATTGGTTCCCCTGCCTAGGAGATGCATTAGACCACCTCACTGTGCTGATCCATGTTTCTGTAGCTCTGCTCTTGAGGATGACATAGATGCATCAACTAGTGCAGCTGCCCATCTTCTATCTAGGACCAGGCAAAGTGTTCATGTCTAACCTATGTATTGCCACTTACACTGGTAAAATTTGCTGGCTGTATCTAAGTTAAGTCGCTGGTTTTAAACTCAATGGTCTGGCACTCACATACATGAGTGTGCCTAGCAATTAAGAAATGAACAACAGGTGATTCCTCCTATCTGTCAAGTGAAAATAGGAATGGCCATAACAGGGGTTTCTACCGTACAATCTGGAACCAAATCCGCAAAGATGAAAATGTAGTCTGGCTTTTCACAAAGATTTCTTTGTAATTGTAGTACTAGCAGCTAGAGTAAGAACCTATGAGAAGAAATATACAAATTTCACAAAACATTAGCATTTACTTGATTAAAAAAACAATAATCTTTGGCCAATGTGGAAAAGTAAGAACACCAGATAGTGTTCCTTATACTTTCTAGGCAGTCATCCCAGACATTCCAAAGAGGAATAAGGAAGGAGAATGTGCAATAGAAGAGAACAGAATGCTTCCCAACTGAGCTCTTTGCACTTTCTCCTTCCTGGCTGAGCATCTACTAAAGAGAGACAGCAGATATCTGCCAAATCCCTCTCCTGAAAATTGTCATTTAATAAAAAACAGCTAACCTAAGTGGGGTTAATATAAATAAGCAGGTTTGGGCTTGCTTGGATATCCCCTCATTGGCTCAGAGAAGCTGGAAACCTTTTCAGGATAACTCATATTTGTTTCTGCTTCTGACCCTAAAAGCTACAAAGCTTAAGGCAGCTTTGCAAGTTCAAAGGCATGAAATGGTTCCTAGAATTGTGCCCCACAAGGGACCACAGACAGAGAAGGAACCAAGTGGTGCGCTGCTGAAGTGGTGAGTGCTGCTTCTTTCTGTTCTTACAGTGTAGGAGGCTGCATGCGAGGGTATATAACTTGCAGGAGAGTGGGGGCTGTTTGAATAAGTGTTGTTTTTGTCTGTTCATTGCCTGGATGGTAAGTGACTACAGCTGATTGGATTAAGTGGTTTACTGTTGTGCAAAGCGGAAGGGAGTGTTTGCTTGGGGCTGACTGCTGATTCAGCCCTCTGCTGGGTGGGCCTTTGCATTATAAAAGGTCCTACTCAAGAGCTAAAGGGCTCTTGGACCATGGCTCTTTGCCAGTAGGTCAAGCCAGAAGTTTCTGTAAGTATTCAGGGGAATGCAGGAACATACAAACATCCTCTGCAATGGACCAAAGCAGCATAGCTGGTGATGGGGCCGAGGCAGTGACATGCATTGTCTGTGGCATGTTTATGTTCTTACCTCGGGGTAACTGCAATTACACATACAGCAAGTATTCAGGAAGGAAGGAAGGAAGAAGGAAGGAAGGAAGGAAGGAAGGAAGGAAGGAAGGAAGGAAGGAAGGAAGGAAGGAAGGAGAGTTTTTGAACAGAACTAATGAAGCACCCAAAACAGAAGGACAACACATGGAGGAATGTTACAGATAGATGTAGAAAAATAAGGAGATGTTCTGCCCCTTTGAATTTCAGTAATGGATTCCAGGATCTACCTGTAGATATTGATATAAGACCACAGGAGCAAGGACTATTCTCCAAGTCTCCCCAAAGCTCAAAAGATTTTTCACTGGCCCCTGTGGATGAGAAGACTAACTCTTCTGCTCCCTGATGTAGAAAGAGGGGGCTGCTGGTAACTGGAGATTCCCTCCTGAGAGGGGTGGAGAGCAAAGTATAGCTTGTTGTATCGAGAGGCATACTGTCTACCTGTTACATGGATCAAGGATGTCACAGAAAGGCTGGAAAGGCTTGTAAAGTCCAAAGATCACTATCCCTTCCACTTCGGGAACAAGGGATGCTGCCTGGTGTAGTGTGGAGCATATTAAAAGAGACTCTGAGGCTCTGGGTTTGGATTTTTGGACCATGGCTTATGTTATCGTGATGAGGCTCTTCTCTTGGGAGATGGTTTGCACCTCACAAGGGTAGGAAAATGTGTTTGTAAGGAGCCTTGCAGACCTTGTGAGGAGGGCTTTAAACTAAATCCAAAGGGGGAATGAGACATAAATTAAAACCCTAGTTTGATAACAGTAACTGTTGATGGGAACCCTGCTGATTTACAGGGCATTGCACACATGTAGGGAACCATTAACTTACAGGTAAATTCAAAAACTAAAGCCTAGGACACACGAATGAAGGATTATGATGTCCCTACACTAATGCACAGAAGATGGGGGAAAGCAGGAAGAACTAGAAGTCCTAATAGAGAAAGGGCACTATGATCTAATAGACATTATAGAAACTTGGTGGAATAAAACTCATGATTGGAATGTTAGGATTGAGGGGTATAATTTATTTAAAAGAGACAAAAAAAGGGGAACATTATATATTAAAATGTATATACTTGTGAGGAAGTACATGTATCTGAGCATGGAAGGTCAGTTGAGACTCTTTGGGTATAAATAAAAGGAGTAGGAAATAATTGTGGTATTATTGTGGGGGTCTGCTACAGACCATCAGACCAGACAGAGGACTTGGATGTGATATTCCTAGACCAGACTTCAAAGTTCTCAAAGAGGCAGGACACAGTTGTCATGGGTGATTTCAATTACCCAGATATCTGTTGAAGGATCAACTCTGCTAAAAATAAAAAGTCCAATAAATTCTTGACTTGTCTTGCTGTCAACTTCATTTCCCAGAGGGTAGACTGGGCACCTAGGTGGTTCATCATCCTCTTGGAGAGGAGTAATGAGTGGAATGCCTCAGGGATCTGTCCTGGGGCCTGTGTTGTTCAACATATTCATAAATTATTTGGATGAAGGCATAGATGGGGTGCTTATTAAATTTGCAGATCATACTAAATTGGGAGGGGTAGCAAACACACCAGAAGACAGAATCAGGATACAGGATGATCTTGACAGGCTGGAAACTGGGCTAAAATGGATTTTAATAGAGATAAAGGTAAAGTTATGCATTTAGGCAGGAAAAATCAAATGCATCATTATAGAATGGGGGGGGGGACCTGTCTTGGCAGTAGCATATGTGAAAAAGATACACTAAAAATGAGTTAGAAATGTGAGTCGGTGGCTAAAATGGCAAATGGGATTTGGGGCTGCATCAAAAGTATAGTGTCCTGATCACGCAAGGTGATGTTACCACTTTACACTGCTCTAGTTAGACTTCAGAATAGTGTGATCAGTTTTGGATACCACAATTGAAGAAGGATATAGACAAACTGGAGTGTGTCCAGAGGAGGGCAATTAAAATGATAAGGAGTTTGGAGACCAAGATTTATGAGGAAAGGTTGAGATAGCTTGGTCTGTTTAGCCTGGAGAGAAGACAACTAAGAGGTGATATGATAGCCATCTTCAAGTACTTGAAGGGCTATCACAGAGAATGCAGCAAAGTTGTTTTTTGTTGCCCCAGAGGGTCGGACCAGAACCAGTGGGATGAAATTAATTCAAAAGAAATTTCAGCTAAACATCCAGAAGAAGTTCCTGACAGTTAGAGCGGTTCCTTAGTGGAACAGGCTTCCTTGGGATGTGGGGGGTTCTCCTTCCTTGGAAGTTTTTAAGCAGAAGCTAGATAGCCACCTCACAGAAATGTTGATTCTGTAAGTTTGGGCAGCTTGTTAGTGGCTGGGCAGAAGGGATTGTGTCCATGCTTGGCTCTTGTGTCTCTTTCTTGCATGCACAGGGAAATGCTGATCACCATACCGTTACTTTTTGAGTTTCACCACCCGTGGTCTACCCTGACTTGAATGGCCTAAAGTAGCCTGATTTCAGATTTCTGATTCTAAGCAGGGTCACCCCTGGTTAGAGCTTGTAAGGAAGACCACCAGGGAACTCCAGCAAAGTTACCAACAAAGTCCACTTAATCAAATAAGTGAAGAAAGATGCGAGGAAGAAATCACCTAGAACAAGGCAGACACTCCATGTGATTGTACCATAAAAGCTTCCCAAGGGCTCCTCCTGTAACATGCACTGGGCAAAAATGGGAAATGTGTTTGGAGGATGAGACTCAAATCCACAAGGGCAGAAGTTTATAGTGTATTTTGCTTCACAACCTGTCCAGTTAATCCATTGTGTTCCTCTTAACGGAAGGTATTTTGTTTCCTTTATTCTTTTCCTCAGTGTGCTCTGTGTATGGGGTATGGGTGGCAGCCTCTTCTCATCAGAGTGGCACAACTATATCTCCCTCTTATGGGGGCAGTGCCACACCACTTCCTGATTAGTGGCTTGTGGTAGGGCTATTTTGGACTTTGGTGCCACTGCTGCTTTCTGAAACTTGTGAGGTATGTTTCCATCACACCTTTCCCCTCTGCAGAGTGTCCGTAGAATACCTGGGGCAGCTAGTACCTCACTTGCACCAGTGCCAAGGATTTAGGATTGGGCTGCCAGTCACCAATGGTGGTCTAATGACTACTGCATCAGCATGATTCTTTCCTCTTTCATGAAGTTTGGCTTGATGTTTGCTGCTGGAGGGAACAATCTGGAAGTCAAAATTTTAAAAGTCATCATCTAAACCACTGCAGTTCTACTTATTTACTTTATCACCTGCCTTTCTCACTGAGACTGAAGGTGGGTTAGTGCTCATTATGCACAATAGGATACAGCCATTCCTGTCTTTTTGGTGAGAGCTCCATGGCCAAGGCAAACACTCTGTTGTAGCATTTGCTCTCATAATCTACTGCCTCCCAGAAATCCGTACCCCTTAATCCTTAATAAAGTTGTTGCTATGTCACCCTGATTCATTTTAAAATACCACCCCAGTGTACTAATCTTAGATCTAATCATACACATTAATATAAGCACTAGGGTGAATTAGGGAGCTACTTCCCCAGTCTGTGCCATATGTGGCACTTAAGTCCTTGTAATTGCAGCGAGAGAAGAAAGACTTAAGAGGCGAGGGGTATAGAAACTGTGTCAGACTCCACTGTTCAACTTTAATGGAAAATAGCTGCAGTATAACTTTCCCACAAGCAATTGGACACTAGTATTTTTAGCCAGTTGAGGCCAATGTATGTTAAGAATAGCAATTGCTACAGTGGGAAAATACACAGTTTCTATTATGAGGGAAGCCAGAATAACAGCTGGCTACTGATACATTCATATGAACTATGCAATTATAGAACATGCATAAGAATAAATTTTATAAATTGTTTACAGTGGGAATGGGGGACAGACAATGGCATATTGTTGACTTCTTTCTGCAGTGGGAATAATGCTTGGCCTTAACAAACTGCAATACTCCTCCTTCCTTCTGTTTATCTGGTACTTCCTGCATAGGGGCCTTCATAAGCACAACATAGGTATTTTTCATCGGGGAGAAATTAAGACAGATACCATCTGTGCATCTGGACACACAGTACAATATTTAGAAATATAAAGAAGTCAGAAGCAAGGCAGGGAGTCACTGTTGGGCACAGATGATCTCTCCTTCATTTAGTTTTGTACTCCAGACTAAAATATAATGGGAAAGTTATCCTTTCCCATGTGGAGGAAACTAAAACAGGATCTTGTTTCTAGAATCATACCATAATTCAAAATGATAGCAAGTATGTTGTTAGCCATTTTCAAAACACTTGGATTTGTTGGGAGAGAACCACATGCCACTGCTTTCCTTAAAAAATAATAACGGTGGTCAGGAAATGCAGATGGATAAAGTTATGAAACTGTAAAACTCTTCTTCAAACTTTAAAAGACAACTGTTAAGGAAACATGGAATGTGGAAAGTCTAGAGAATGAGACAGTCATCCCCCACAGTATACATAGAATACATTTTAATTGATAAGCCCCTTCTGTCCTCCATGCCCTTATAGTGCTACTGTTTATTTTAGAAACAGGGCAGGATCAATATTTTGCGTGTGTTTCTCTTCTGCTCAGTAGAGAAAATAGATCTGAGCATCAGGATTAATGAGCACAGTGCAGGAGGATTTCTTTCTTTGTGAAATAAATCTGTATCAATTGATTTTTTGGGCTTGATGTGGATTAATTGCATCTCTTTATTAGGAATATTATCAGAAAAAATATAGACCAGTATAGATTGTTAAGCCTAGATTTGAGCTGAATGGTACTAATCAATATCTAAGGTCTGTGCTTAATTCATTAGCTTAAAAAATGCTAAATGGTATATGTGAGAATTGTCTTAGCTGGAATATCAAAGGAAGCTCATTCTATAAAAGGGGACAAATGGACTTGTAACATGCAATTATCATTTCAAATCAACCTTGTTGTGTCTTCCTTCATTATGAAGAATTAGGAGGGAATAGCATCAGTCTCTGATATGAACATGATGAATCAAGTTTCTTTCAGAAGGTCACTTGGCTTCATATTGGACCAGTAGACAGCTATCGTACCATGCAACAGGCTAATAAAAGACATATAGCTTGGATCCTAGGAACCTCAAGGCAGGGATATGTGGGACATCCTTTCAATGGTTGATCTCCTTTCTTTGGGGTCATGGATCATGGTGGTTTGGCCATCCTTGTACTTTTAGACCTGTCGGCCACTTTTGATGTGGTTGACCACGAGCTGTTGTCCCATCACCTTGCTGGGACCAGAATTAGGGGGACTATGCTGAAATAGCTGGTCTCCTTTTTCCAGACCCAGACGGCGGCAGTAGAAGAGGAGTTATCTGACCACTTTGTGCTCCCTTGTGGAGTGCCTCAGGCGGCGATACTCTCCCCTACACTTTTTAACATCTATATGCACCCTCTGGCCCAGCTGGTTCAGGGTTTGAAGCTGGGGTTTTACCAATATGCAGATGACACCCAGTGCTATCTCCTGATGGATGGCCGGGTGGACTCCCCCACCAGATACATTTGCCAGTTGTTTGGAAGTGGTGGCCGGATGGCTCAGGCAGAGCCATCTGAAACTCAACCCCTCTAAGACGGACGTCCTGTGGCTGGGTAGAAGGGGGCGGGATCAAGAAGTATATCTCCCAGGCCTGGATGGGGTACAACTGTCAGCTGCACCAGTCACCAGGAACTTGGGAATAATCTTTGATGCCTCTCTTTCAGTGGAGGCTCAAATCATGAAAGTAGCCGAAATGGCGATTTCCCATTTTCGCCAAGCACGGTTACTAGTACCCTACCTGCTTTTGGAACACATGGCTCCTGTGATCCATGCAATGGTCACTCCCAGATTAGATTTCTGTAACTCACTCTACATGGGGTCTTTTCTTGTCTTTGACCCAGAAATTGCAGCTGGTGCAAAATACAGCTGCGAGGGTCCTCACTACGACACCTTGGAGGACCCATATCCAGCTAGTACTGCAGAAGCTACATTGGTTACCTATCTGCTTCCAGATCAAGTTCAAGGTTTTGGTTTTGACCTTTAAGGCTATACGTGGCCTGGGTCCCACTTACCTGAGGGACCGCTTATCTGCTTGTGCCCCCCCTCAGAGCACTTTGCTCTGCAGACATGAATTTTCTGGTAGTCCTGGGTCCCCAGGACATTCATCCTGGCCCCAACCTGGTGAAATGAGCTCCAGGAAGAGTTAAGGGCCCTGATGGAGCTCGCTGGGTTCTGCAGGGCCTGCAAGATGGAGCTTTTCCACCAGGCATTTGGTTGAGGCCAGGGTGGTGACTGGAAATGGCATCTGTGGGTTCCTCCCCATATGAATGACCCACCCCAGATGGACAGGATTAAAGGACATCTACGCTGATCTGGCTGGAATAGTTACTGGGCTGAAGAAATTATGCCATTATCTTTCTCTTGGTGTTATTCTTAATTAAGGTTTTTAATGGCCTTTTATGCTGTATTTTTATTGGTTTTATGTGTAAACCGTCCTGAGATGACCTGTTGTGAGGGTCAGTACAGAAGTATGAATATAAATAAATAAACAACCACCCAACAAAGAACAACATAGGTAACTCCAGACCTGTGCATCCACTAAACAAATATAAGGCTAAGTGGATAACAGTTGAATCACACAGTTACGACTGTTAAAATGTTATTATGTTCAAAATATTATAAGACCAAAACTGTTGATATATTCCCATAATGTTGTGTTCAAATGTTTTTCAAATATTATAAGTCCAAAACTGTTATTGTATTATCTGCACTATGCCAGCATTACAACTGTGAGCTATACATTTTCACTGAAAATCACCCTGAGCCACAAGGGAAAGTGGCATAGAAATGTAATAAATAAACAAAAAATAAATGTAGAACTGTCCCTCTGGCCCCCTCCTCAGCAGCCACCCGAGCCTTCTGTAAAATTGATGTTCCGAGGCATAGGAACCCTATGAGCAAATGTTGTGGGGATGGGAGCAAGCAGCCACTGTGAAAAGAATCTGCTGGCAGAATTTCCACAGATGCAAAACATGCCATCAGTCCAAAAGGAAAGATTCTAGTCCAGTACCATCTTGAAAACTAAGATTTCCACGGGATAGGCTTCTGAGAGTCAAAGCTTCTTCTGGAAAGTAGATAAAGGTGCCTGATTTTCTTCCTTCCCACATCCTCTTAACCCTGTGTCATTTTGTCCATGGAACTACTGTGATTGCTAGTATTAGGTCTCCAGAGAATTTTAGCACATGAGGGAGGTGGGAAAGAACAATCACAAATACCTTCTGTTGTCTCTTAGTAGGACCCTACTCAATGTCTTCCATTACCACTATTTATTTATCATACTTCTATCATACTTCTATACCGCCCTCCCCGGAGGCTCAGGGCGGTTTACATTATAACAGAAAACAATACATAAAACAGTCTGTAGAACATGTATAACTGATAACTAATAATTGTAACCAAATAACAACACAGTATAACAGTAAACAATATAGTAATACAAACAGGTCCAGGGCTTATTGATGGGATTCTGAGGGGGGGGAGCAGGGGCCCTTGGTCGCTGATTGATTACGTCTGGTCTCAACCAAATGCCTCGTGGAGGAGCTCCTTTTTGCAGGCCCTGCGGAACTGTTTAAGCTCCGTCAGGGCACTGATCTCCTCTGGGAGCTCATTCCACCAGGTGGGGGCCAGAACAGAGAATGCTCTGGCCCTGGTCGAGACCAGGCGGACTTCTTTAGGGCCAGGGATCCTTAGCTGATTGGAGGCAGTAGAGCGCAGAGCTCTTTTGGGGGCATAGGCGGGGAGGCGGTCCCTCAGGTACACTGGGCCCTGACCGCGTATGGCCTTGAAGGTAATTACCAGAACCTTTAGTCTGATCTGGAATTCAACTGGTAACCATTGCAGCTGATGGAGAATAGGCCGGATATGAGACCTCCACGGTGTTGCTGTGAGGATCCTGGCTGCTGCATTTTGAACTAGTTGTAGTTTCCGGGTCAGGGCTAAGGGCAGGCCTGCGTAGAGCAAGTTACAAAAGTCCAGTCTAGAGGTGACCGTCGCATGGATCACTGTGGCTAGGTGTTCGGGGGCCAGGTAGGGCGCTAGTAGTTTGGCTTGGCGGAGATGGTAGAATGCCAGCCATGCTACCTTTGTGATCTGGGCCTCCATTGTGAGGGAGGCGTCCAGAATCACGCCTAGGTTCCTGGCGGAGTGAGCCGTAGAGAGCTGCACGCCATCCAGGGTGGGCAGGCGCGCTTCCTCGCATGGGCCCTTCCTACCTAGCCACAGGACCTCCGTCTTTGAAGGATTGAGCTTCAGGCGACTCTGCTTGAGCCATCTCGTCACTGCTTCCAGGCAGCTGACTAATGCTTCTGGGGGAGAGTCAGGGCGGCCATCCATCAGGAGGAAGAGCTGGGTGTCATCTGCATATTGATGGCAACCCAGCCCAAACTTCCGTACCAGTTGTGCGAGAGGGCGCATGAAGATGTTGAATAGGATAGGGGAGAGGACCGCTCCTTGTGGGACTCCACAAGTAAGTTGCTGGCGGTTTGATGTTTTCTCTCCTATTGCAACCCTCTGTCCACGATCCTGGAGGAAGGAGATCAGCCATTGAAGGGCTGTCCCTCGTATTCCAGCATCGATGAGGCGGCGAGCTAAAAGCTCATGATCGACTGTGTCGAACGCTGCTGAGAGGTCTAATAATATCAGCAGTGCTGACCCGCCTCGATCCAACTGGCGATGGAGGTCGTCCGTCAGGGCGACTAGTGCTGTCTCTACCCCATGGCCAGGCCGGAAGCCTGACTGGGATGGGTCTAGGACCGAAGCTTCTTCCAGGTATTCCGTCAGTTGGTTTGCGACTGCCCTTTCTATCATCTTGCCCAGAAACGCTAAGTGCGAAACGGGCCTGTAGTTGTTAGGCTCTTGTGGGTTTAGAGATGTTTTTTTCAACAGTGGACGTACCACAGCCTCTTTCAAACCCTCCGGGAATTCTCCTGTTGTGAGAGATAGGTTGATTATCTCCCGGAGGGGGCCCTTTATCTTTATGCCAGCTGTTTTTAGGAGCCAGGATGGGCAAGGATCTAGTGGGCATGTAGTTGGTCTTGTTGTCGCTAGAATCCTGTCCACTTCGGTCAACTATACTCCAAGGGAATAATTTATTTCTCTTAAATTGGCTTCACATACCATACTTGCTACAGCTTGATCATGTAACAAGGCCACATGAAACAAATGCATGAGTTTTGAGAGTCAATATGGTTAGATGGAGTGCAGAACAACCTACCCAGTTTCAGGTGGGTAGCCGTGTTGGTCTGAAGCAACAGAACAATTTAGAGTCCAGTGGCACCTTTAAGACCAACAGAGTTTTATTCAAGGTGTGAGCTTTCACGTGCATGCACACTTCCTCAGATACAATATAGGTAGAGTGTGAGAACAAATTACAGCATAATGAAAATGGTTAACAGATTCCAGTGATAAATAGGAAAAAAACAGCAATTTGGATTTGTTTGCATTCACTTGAGATTGGATTGCATGGGAAACATTTGGCGTACAATAAATATGTTCACATATTTGCCAAATAATTGCCAAACAGATAATCAGTTGCAGACAGCAGCCAGCTGAGAACTTGCCCTTCTGCCCCTGCCTGTCCTCTCAAGCAATGAAGCATCTTGAGGCATCATGTTCTTTGAACCAGAGCATTTGGCTGTCCCTGTTCAGAGACCAAAGAAAAGCATATATATATGTGTGTGTGTGTGTTTGTGTGTGTGTGTGTATATATATGTGTATGTGTATGTGTATGTATGTATGTATGTGTGTATGTATGTATGTATGTATGTATTCTACAAGCAGTTTCTAACCACATCAGACTGTATATCTCTACACTCTTCAGCGCTATCATCCAGTTTACAGTGGGTGGGGATATTCCTTCTGTCCCCTTTTCTTGGTCCAATAGGAGGGCCTTTATGCACACCATAAATATAGTGAAATGCTTACCTGGTGAAGGTGCTAAATTGCTGGCATTTCGTATGACATTGCCAACTTCCAGCATCCAAGCAGCAAACCGCTAGCTACATCCTCAATTTTAAAGTGCTAGCTGGGGAATCACATAAAGTGGATTCCCCAATCTAAAAAGTGTGAGCTACAGGAGAGCAACCATCAGGCTACACGCTGAATAAATGTATGGAGGTGAAGAAGTACTAGCTTCACTTCCTATTCCTGCCCTCACACCGACCTCCCTTTCCCTTATCCTGGGGACTTTTTTTTTAAGCAAACTGCCTGGAGCAACAAACAGGTGTACAAGCATGCAGGCAAAGCAAAAAAAAAAAAATCTTCCCCAAGTTGTCACACAAAGCATGCCTCTCCAAAGTCCCCCCCCCCAAAAAAACCAGGAAAGAGATAATTTTTGTTTCAGTACCAAGAATCATGAGTCCATAATGAGTCCATATGATTAGATGCATAGGCGTTTCAACAAAGAAGGATTGAATTATTTTTTTTTTAATTAGCAGGCATTGCAGGCTCTTTAAATGTTTGGGAAAGGAGATTGGTTGCCTGGCTTGATCGACAGGTGGAAGAGGGTCGCATGTAAAGTTCATTTCAAGCAGGCATGTGGGGTGTAAGGAGTGCGAAAAGGTGGCAGATGGAAGCGAAACATGCGAAAGGTGAAGAATGGCCGGAGATGCGATTATTTTTAGCCCTGTGCCATTATACTGGCGTAACACTATTTTTTTAGATGTGCGGAAATGCCTGGAGTCTCCATCTAACTTCCCATTCGTTACTGACAACTTTCCCCAGATCTCCTGTCTGTGTTAAACTGCTCTTAATCAGGGCTGAATTACGGATGAATTCTCTTCCTCAGCATTCATCTCTAAAGTTTCTTTCTGTTCAGCTGATGCTAACCAATAACATTGCCTGGAGCACCAATCACTCAAGTCTCTCTTTTTCTGTGAAGAATGAATCCTTTACAGTCCTTTAGCAGTTTATACAACACTTCTCGGCTTTTAAAAGGTACAGTCCATCACTACTCCCAACATTAGACCCACACTCTCAGAGTTGGACAGGGCATTGATCTGGGAGAATAAAATCCCAATATGCTACAACGATACTACTTCCTCACCTGCCAGGCCTATGTAATGCATCACTGAGTACCCCAGAGAGCATAGCTGTGGGAGGTTAAAGCTCTTCCTCATTCCCCCAGCCATGTCTCAGTGATACATGCCAGGCCAGCCCTCTCATCCAAAATTAAATCCTGAGTGACTACTGTTTCATCCATAGCTGACATGGCATTTAAAAGAAAAATATTACAGTCCAGCGGGATGTTGATATGGTTACCAGCAATTCCCTGTCAGGAAAAGGAACCAGAAGGGGCAACAGCATACAAATATCTTCTGTCCTTGTACTTACCTGAAGGGAGACCATTAGTCCAAAGAAGATGCAAGCCAAGACTTGCTTTATTGAACACCCGTTGTCGGTTCTTCCCTTGGCTTGCTTCTATTTACTTGGCCTGTCTTTCTCCACCATGGTATTTCCTCCCTTTCCCATACCCTATTGGTTGTGGCACCAACCACACCCTGTTTGGCTTACATATTTCCTAGCCAGCAGATTACACAAGGAGAAACAACCACATGTGAACATGACAGTCCAGATGCCAACTCTCACAGATGAAACAAGTCCATGGACTGGCTTCCACCTGGTCTGGACAAGATAGTAACACAAAGTTCTCACTTGGCAGAACACAGACAGTAGAATGGAAATACCCCACCCACCACAAAAAAATGACAGTTCAGCTTCAGTTGTCTTCAGCCAACTTAGCTCAACATGCAGGCAGTAGAATCATTTACCAGATCAGGACTCATCCAGAGTTTAGAAACCTGTGGTTTCTTAGGTCCCCGGGCTGTCAATTTCCACTGGGCAAGAGCCTATTTATGGCCTATAGTCCTGTACTTTATTGGGTTCCTAGGTAGTAATCCTAACAGAGAGTGAAGAAGAGCTGTTTTTTTAATACCCTGCTTTTCACTACTCAAAGGAGTCTCAAAGTGATATAGTAGCTCAGAAAGGGGAGGGAGAGAGGATATTTACTGAATTGTTTACCACCTATGATAAGGCAGCTTTCAGGTTTGGGGCAGGCTCTGGATGTAGGGTATGACTGGACTTAGAAACAGAAATACTAAGGTACCACATGCCCCTGATTTCCATTAATGGAAAATCCATCATTCTGATCTAGCTGCTGGGCAGAGTTGGTCCTGCTCCCAACAGCAAAAAAGTGAGGCTCAATATGGTGGACGGGGCAAGCCATGACGTGGTATAAGGTTCACTTGTATGGGCAGGCCCTGGGAAGGTAAATGACTTCAGTATCTGTCTCACCAAAAGACTATCAGAAAAATCCAGCAGATTGACATAATCATAATACAACAAAGCCCTCTGGAAATTGAAAACAGGCTTCAGAATGTATCCTTTAAAACAAACTCCCCTCTATGAAACCAGAGGCTATAATATGCTGCTTTATTAATATAATACAGTCATCTTAATCATATTAATGCTAATTGTTTGATAGGTTCTTTTCAACAAATCTGCCACTCATTTTAAATGGATGGAGAAATAAAATAAGAATTTAAATACACACACACACACACATATATATCATTACCAAAGGTTCTGAAGAAGAATCTTTGCTTAAGGATGGAATGTGCTATGTATCATTAAGGGAAGAGATTAAGAAAGAGAAAGTCAAATTAATTTCTCATGTGCCCACTGCTTCTTTGGGAACATTCCCATCACCTCCTGGGAGCTGACATTATTAGGAGAAAACTCAAAAGAATCTCAACAGAGAGAGACAGGAGTGTTGCAGTGCATTGTTACTCCACACTAAGCCCATGAAAATCAATGGATAGAGCCTAGGTTAACTACCACTCACTTGATCATACTGCCTCCAAATCCATAGCTACTTAAGGAGTTAAGCATGTACTGTAAATTCTTTCCAAAACATAAAAGCAAGGGTGTGGGCTTGTTGACAAAACCCAGAAGATAAACACATTATCTTGCTACATGTGTTATCTTCCCAGTATAGATGATCTGTCACCTTTTTGCATAAACCATCCAACTGAAAAAAGGAAGCCCTGTGCCAAGATCTTTCACCTTCCTTTCATTGTCATTTTCCAATTGTTTTCTTTTTAAGATTACATCAGCTCTTCATTGATGTTGCCCAGTTTGTGCTGGAACCACCCAAAGAAGTTAAAAGCCAAGAAAAAAGTTAAGGGTAAACACAGAGAAAACATTAATTGTATATATTCTAGCCACAGCTTGCTACATGCTAGTTTTGAAAATCACTGTTCACAGGCATCTTAAGAAAGTCAAAGGGCCTGTCTCTACACTTACACCATTGTGAAGTAGCAATACTCAAGTATGAAAAAGGAAAGCCCTGCCCAATTATTTATATTTTTAATTCAAACATACTATCTAAAAAACCTCAATTGCAGAATACAATACATAACCTACCTACGGGACTGCTTGTCTCCTTATGTCCCCCCCCCACACACACACACACACACACTGGATGCTCTGCTCAGTGAGTATGAAGTTGCTGATGGTCCTGGGTCCCTGGAAAGTACACCTGGCCTTGACCACGGCCAGGGCCGTTTTGGTCCTGGCCCCTACCTGGTAGAATGAGCTCCTGGAAGAGCTGCGGGCCCTCTCTGGGTTCTGCAGGGCCTGCAAAACAGAGTTCTTCTGTCAGGTGTTTGGTTGAGGCCAGGTGAAAAGAACCAGGGAAATAAGAAGGGCTAAATCTCCCCTCTAATTGATGTCCCCTCTCCTGTTCTTGACAACGTTTTGACATTCCTCTTTCATTCTATGAGTTTGATGTCGGCAGAACTGTTATTCAGCGCTCTTATGAGATCTATTTATTTATTTATTATATTTATATACCGCCCTCCCCGGGGGCTCAGTGAATGTCATTAGATAGTATTTACACCACCATCTTTGGAAACTGAAATTATCTTTTTTGATAAATTGGGTTAGAATTGTATTATTACAATGTTTTACTTGGTTTTATATGTATGGGGTTTTTAGCCTTATATGTAAACCACCACGAGCCAGTACTCCTGGGAGTATAAATACAATAATAAATAAATAAATATTAGTGAAATCCAAGAACATATCAAATCACAATTAAGGCAACAACCTGTAATTATGGAAACCTTGTCACCCTAAAATATGTCCCTTTTTATCCTGTTTCTTTGAAAAACCAACGGAAAGAGGACAAATAGCAGCTCCCTAGGGCTGCTTCTGTTGGCAGCTTGTATATGCAAAAAGGATTTGATTTTCCTTGTCTAGTATCCTTTTTAGTCAATTTTAACAATGGTTTACTGTTACATATAAATCAACGTTAAACATACAAACCTCACATTCAAACCATGGTTGTTGTTGTCAGGTGCGAAGTCGTGTCTGACCCATCACAACCTCATGGACAATGATCCTCCAGGCCTTCCTGTACCATTCCCCGGAGTCCATTTAAGCTCACAGTGATTGCTTCAGTGACTCCATCCAGCCACCTCATTCTCTGTTGTCCCCTTCTTCTTTTGCCCTCGATCGCTCCCAGCATTAGGCTCTTCTCCAGGGAGTCCTTCCTTCTCATGAGGTGGCCAAAGTAAACCGTGGTTAGAAGAGTGTAAAATATCAGTTCGTAGGGAGAATACCAGGCAGCTGGCCAAACGAACAGCTCTTTATTAATGATCTCAACAGTGAGCACATTTTCGAGCAGGAGAACAAGACTGAAAAACCCTTCAGAAACCCCCAACTTACTTACACAAAGCAGACAATAGGCCTCTCTGCCCGTCCATGCAATTGGCCAGAATAGCATTGATTGGTTTAAACTGATTGGCTAGATTGGTATTGATTGATTTAAACTGATTGGTCAGTTACATGTCTGCTTGGATCCTACCTCAGACCTCAAGCTTAGTCCTTGGCAGATTCACATACACAAGAAGGGGATTAAATGATGATGTTGACCACAGTTAATGTTGGGAGCAGATTTAATGATCAAGCATGGCTCAGTCCAATATGAAAAGAAAGGAATAGGATGTTTGGGAGAGTTGGGTTTAAATTCCCACTTAGACTTGAAACTTGCTGGGAGACCTTGGGCCAATAATTCTTACTCAATCTAATCTGTCCTGCAGGGCTGTTGTACCAATAAAACAGAGGCAGGGAGAGCCAGGTAAGTTACCATAGGTTCCTTGAAAGAAAGGCAGGATAAAATGAGAGCTAGTTTTCCATTTATCAACAATGGGTTGCAGGCTTCTAGGATGGTGGTGGTGCCTATGCCACATCCCAAACCTTTATATGCAGTTACTGTCAGATTATTTCTGATTAAATTACTTTTGACTCAGTGAATGACTACACAGAACATGTTGAACAGACAAGCTCTAACTGGTACTCCAAGGCAACCCACAGAGCAGGAAGCAAAGGCTACATGACAATAGGTTGCCCTATCAGCCCTTTAGGTGGCCTATCTCTTTACTGCTGAAGCTTGGCCTGGATTCTGCACAATCTCTTTGTAGATCTCAAGCCATGGAATTGCAAATCTGGCACTCTTCATGAGAATCCAAGTTCACCTCCCACCATATACACAGAGTGAGGGGGAAATGCATCTGTAGTAGGTGAAAGAGAGTGAGCCGGTCTTGCATAGTTGCATTTTATTGCTGTCATTAATGGTGTCATGTCAAGAACGGCTCTCTCTGGTGTGGGATCTGATTTGTAGAGCAACTGCATTTTTTGTAGGTTTCCTCTGAAACAACGACAACAAGCACACAAAAAGAATAAGAGAGAGAAGCACCCAGTAACACTTTAAAAAACCAAATGCTTTAAGATGTCTCTTGAAAGTCACAGGCTGTCCTCAGATTGTTCAATTTTTGGAATTCTTCAGGAGTGAGAACAGACTGTGTTGTCAACACAGTCCTGTTCACAGAAACTAGGCAGGAAAATGAAAGAAGGCGCTCTATTGTTCAGCTATGTGGTGTAGGCTGCAAGAATGTGTGGGGAATGCAGTGTCTGCATATCACAGAGAGAGAGAGAGGCCTTTGTGTGAAAACACTGAAGCAGAATGTCAATCATATAAATAACTCTGACCTCATTTTTTATTCTAAGCATGGTCGTCATAATTTTCAAACTGTATATCAATGGGCATAAGGGCTGTAGGTTTCCTGGAGCATATTGCTTTCAAACCCCAAGTCTGCATGCCACATTCAAGCAAACCAATCTACCATGAAAATCCAGAGGAAAAAAAAATATATATGGACCACTTTGGAAGGAGATCACACTGAACAGACTCCTAGAGCTGATTGTGAGGCTTTCAGAAGGAATCCGTAGAGAAATACACAAGGAAAAATTACATCAGAATTGAAAAACCCATTTGGATTTTTCAGGAAGGACCTGGGAGGAAGTTACTAGAATGTTACTGGCTTTGGTTTATGGAGTTTTCCAGTAAAATTCACATGGATGTTTAGTTCCAGACCAATGTTTGCCATGTGCATTTACAAAATAATTTTAAAATAACAGTACTTGTATGGATAAGCTTCTTGTGTCAGAATTGCCCTTAGTATCACCTCTGTAGCAATCAGGAACTTCTCATTGAGGGAAAAGGCGGCTGCTTTTTTATTTGTTTTTCAGAGTCTATGGTGTGGATTATCTTTTCAGAGACAAAAAAAATCTACGGAAAACCCCAATCACAGTATTTGTTGTGAGATTTAGATGTGGGGGTGGAATTAACAGGGGTGTAGTTGAAGCGTGATGCAAATGCTGCACACCACAATGGATAACATTGTGTCAAGATGCAATGATGCAACCGCTCTGTACAGTGATACAAAATTCTTTGAAATCCTGAGCTCAGAGCAGGCAACATGCCTGTAGAAAGGAACGCTTCAGCTAATACATGTTTTTGTTCCTTCAACAAGCAAGCTCTTGAACTGCAGCCTTGCCAAGATAGGAATACCATACCTGCCAAGACAGGAATCAAAGCTAGCCTCTACTGCAGAACAGCCTCCTGCGTGTTGATTTTATTATGAGCTGCATAGGATAGATCACTCTTTGAGATACGATGTAATTGTTTTGCCTGGCAGTGATAGGAGGAGATTGCGTGCTGAAATATCACCCACGCTGGAAAAGTTGTTAGCCATTATTTAATTAGATAATGCTACATGCAGCATCACTCATCAAAAGTATGTTTGAAGAGCATGCCACGGTGCTTCACTGTGAGGTTTGTGCTGGGTGGGGGAAACACCTTCCTGCAGATATGTTTCTTCAAGGGAATGTTGCAGGAATGTAACATGGTTAGCAACTTCAGAAGACTGAACCAGTTGTCCTGTAACGGTGGTCGATCGAGGCTAATTGGAAGAGACTTAAACTGCAAGAACTAACTAGCTGGCTTATCAAGGGTGAGATAGCCTAAACCAAATATGCAGACTAGCTGAGACTCATCCATGCAACTCACACTGTGACTTTCTTAAATTAGTCTTCCCTGGCTTTGAAGCTGTTGACAAGGCAACTTCCACCATCATGAACAAGGTATCTATAGCCTCCTGGAGGCTTGGAGTTCAAAAGGCAGAAATGGAGCTTTGTAAGTAGCAGGCCCTTTTCTGTCATGCCTTGATCCCAGAAGTGTGTTTTCCTGCACAGGTACAAGGTATTCCGGCATAACCACTGACATCCCACAGATCAAAGAGGGTCAGTCCAGTACTTGAGTGGCTGGGACTGTGTGCAGGGACTGTACACCACAAAAGCATGGTCTGGTGTTAGGGCTGACAGCTCTGGATTGGGAAATACCTGGAGACTTTGGGAGTGGTGGGACCTCAGTGGAGTATAACACAGCTATTTTCTCCAGGGGAACTGATCCCTAGCTCCCACCTGAGAACTGGCATCCCTATTTGGTGTACAACAGCATGGCCAAAATAATCCTGATTTAAGTGTCCCACAAGGTACAGGCCTCTCTGGATGACAAAAGAAGGGAGAGAACTGGGAACATCAAGATCAACTTGGGCTGAGCATTTGTATAATTTCATATGGAAGGGTGTCTCCCGGGATTTACAAACTGGAGGTCCCACCAATTGCTAAGCATTATTGCTGGTGAGTGACATCGGTGGGTGGATGCAGTTGAAAATATAAAATAACTGACTGGAATGGGGAAGGATGTTTATTCCGCCACCTGTGGGATTGTTAATATAGTTGTGACTATTGGGGTTTTAATTTGAAGGGATTTTACTGGTATTGTATTGTTATATTTTATACTGCTTTATCTTGCTGTAAGCCGCCTCAAGTCGACTTTGTCGGGAGAGGCAGGGTAGAAATTAAATTATAAATATAAATAAATAAATAAATAAAATCAAACCCTGGAATTAGCCAGAGGCACAAGCCTCTGGCCCTGCATGTACCTTGCTGGCAGAATCATTAACAGCCTGGGATAAACTTGTGGCTCATTACCTGATATATTTATCAGGGTGTGATGACTATGTTTTTGTAACTTGGTTTGGGAGAAAAATGGAATAAAACATTCTAAATAAACATGTACATAAAAGCAGTGAGGTGAGTCAAATACGTGTACTTGGCTGCATGTTCACAATTTAGATGACATTTGTCAGTTCAGGAACACTGGAGCACAGCATTTAATGAGCCTACCACAGAAAAGTACTTCTGAACATGCCCCAAGTGTCTTTTCCTCACCAATGAATAGCTTCTGTATCTTGCCTTTCCACAAAAGTAAAATTTAAGGGACAGATTGCTTCTGAACAGAAGTCTATGCAGAGCTTTCACATAAATCCCTTCCTTCCACTAATAAAGGCCTCCACCATACCTAATCTTTTCAACTCATTTCTAGAAACTTTTTACAACTAGACCTTGTTTCTTTAGTCGAATTACATGAAAAATATACCACTGAAGAGATTTTTTAAAAAATCAACAATAATTTAAATAGTACATTTTTAAAAATAAAAATAATACATAATACAAAAACAATGGAAACTTTTTCTACACAACTGGAATGTTTGGAGTCCAGGGTTTCTCCAGCACAGTGTTTGAAAAGTCAGGGCTATCCTTCCTTAATTGGGACAGTGACTTTTAGCTCTCTCTTATGTCAGGATGGGATAGGATACATTTTGAGCTGGTGCAGCCTATGAGATGCATTTTACATCACCATGTGAGGATACGTCAAAGGAATGCCCTATATTCCAAAACATGATAATCCCTGTAACACTGTTTGTAAATAGGCAGCATCACAGAGAACAGAAATCACCATGCAAGGCTCTTCCTTTCATCGACATTTCACTTTAAGAAGCAATTGAAGCACCGTGTCTCCTAGTAAGAGTTTTACCTGAATTCCCCCCCCAAAAAAAAACCCTTCAGCACTCTGCTCATATCCACCTTCTCTTATCTATCCCATTAAATTGCAAGGAATTTTTAAAATGGGAATTTGAATAGTTGTAATCTTTGTTCCCACATTTCTGGCATGTACAGAACTTCCACCTCTAGTTTATGCTGTACAAGTTATTGCAGAACAAGTCCCTCTGGTAGGAAAGCAATGCAGTTGGGGAATGGGGATTGTCCTGGATTCCCTTCCTCTGGCACATTAAATTCCAGACAATTACACATGTACTAACCTAGCTTGCCCTGGAGGATCTTCATCAGAAATGAAGGTAAGATAGAACAAGTTCAGGCTGCTTTGAATGCTACTTTTTCTGACAGAGATTAAGCTCCATATCAGGAAAAGCTTGCCTCTGGTAATGTCTGGATGACCATCACCTGGCTGATGTGAAGTTTTGTTTGTAGGGATTGCTGATGAGCAGGGAATTTTGTTGATGAGGGATTGCTGATGAGCAGGCTACTTTCACTAAAACTTTGTCACTGGTATGACTGATGAACCATGTGAAGATTTTTGTTCACTGCACATCCCTGGTAGGGAAAGTTTCAGCTCTTGCATTTCTGGCTTATGAGGAGATGACTGTTGCCACCAGTCCTTAAATTGGCCCTTAAGAGTATGTGCAAAGCTTGTCCACATAGATAACAGAAGAGATTTTTTGTACATGGCTTTTTTGTGGCCCTGGAAAGAAGTGTGTTTTTCTCAGTTGTTGACATGGAAGCATGACAAGACAGAGAGCGTTTATCTCAGTGATGGGCCACTAAGCAAAATGGTATTAACATTTTGACTTTAATTGTTAGAAATCTGTGTTAATTTAGGAACCCAGGAGGAAAAGGAGAACAGCAGCATCAGAAACTCATTCTGTATTTGGTGCATAAAAGGGAGATTGCAGCCAAGGTGGGGCCCCTTTTCTGTATCATTGAATATGCATGCCAGCCTATGATTTGATTCTGCCCTGTGTATGATCCCCTCTTGTAAAATCCCCAAAAACTGAATCGCAGAAACCTTGGAAGAATTGTATAAATTGGCATGCATATTCAAGGCAATGTATAAACAAACAACTTCCCCTCTCCATTCAACCATTGTTTTCAGTTATAGACTCCTGTACAGCAGGGGTAGTCAACCTGTGGTCCTCCAGATGTCCATGGACTACTATTCCCATGAGCCCCTGCCAGCATTTGCTGGCAGGGGCTCATGGGAATTGTAGTCCATGAACATCTGGAGGATCACAGGTTGACTACCCCTGCTGTACATAGATAGTCAATATGAATAAGTAAGTAAGTAAGTAAGCAAGTAAGTAAGTAGGGATCCAGAGATTATTGCCTCAATCGCCACCTTTCTTTGCTAGGGTAGCTATATTGGCTGGTTGTCTGGGTTGTATTCAAAATCTGGATATGCCATATGCTTCATTTATACAGTATGAATAAGCATGCCCCATACTCCCCTTTTTTCCCTAACCAATTAGGAAGTCGTGGCTGGGATTGACAGAATGTGGTTCTTCCTTCCTTGCCCCACCCCGAGTACAACAAGAAAAGATCCAGGTGTGATTGACAGGATCTGCTTGAGCAACTGGTAGCTCTGACTGTGTTTTTTGCTTCTTGGGTTTTAAGTGGCTTCTAAAAGTAAATAATTTTAAGGAAAAATAAATAAATAAAGAGCAGTAATATAATAAAAATTGAATGTCCTTATTTTAAAAAAACAGAAAAGGGCAGTTTATCAGTCCAGCTCTGTCTGGAAGTCTGAGGGCGGCAGAAAAACAAAGTAGGCTTTATTTTTCTTCAAAAATGGAAAATAATATTAAATGGTGTGCCAGCAAGTCAAAGGGAACCAAACTGGGTGGCATTACTTAATGGATGGAGGATATATAATTAGTCCCAGATTTGTAGGGTCAGCATAAACATGAAGTATCCATTTCCTTTAATACTAATTCACATATTGCAAGTCAGATATTTATATTTGGAAGTTGTGAAGATGGAAAGAATTTGACTTACTTAAAAATTTAATTTAAAGTGACTAGCTTGCAATTATCTACTTTTTAAATAGCCTGATTTCAAACAGGTATTATTCTTATTATTCCATGATCTTCCATATACTGGTTTGGATCCAGGAGTAATTTCCACTGACAGAAGGGTTTTCTGCTAGCACGGTCTTCCTCTTTTTGTCATATGCTAAAATAGCCTTTGAAATGCTACTCCTGTCAAATAGGGGACACTCCTCTCCAGGAACAGGCGGGGAGTTGGAAGTCTGCAGCAGGTAGGGAGCTAACAACTCCCCCCCCCCCCCAGGACTCACTGAAATTCAGCCTACGTTTCATTGGATATGCCTACAAAATGCTTGTTCTGCTGCTGAAAACTATAGAGGTAGAATAGCACCTTGGGGTTCAGTTAACTGGTCATGGTTATGGATTGATATATTAATCCTGAGTTAAATTATTCATTCACAGAAACTATTAGACTTGGTACTTTTGCATGTTGTTGAGATATATTTAGGATTAAACCTGTAATACTATGGAATTAGTCCAATTTCCATTGTTAGTATTTGTGTTTCAGTTAATTAGAATGTGATTTTAAGTGTGTGGTCTTATTCACATATAATGTACAGTAAGTTTCATGGAAATCAATGAAAGCCCTAATTAAATGAATTGGACCTAGCTGTGTACAAGCAACGACAAGGACTACCAAGGGCTTTCCATTTCACACTACTTTGGCTGATGCAGTTTCAGAGGCATCAAGTCATGCAAATTTACATTTCAGCAAATGTTCTTGCGTTTCTGATTGTAATTAAAAGTTTCACTTTTGTTTCTGGGTAATTTCATCTTCCTGGTGCCATGCTCTTGTACAATATTTGCATTCCAAACACTAGTCAGGAAATGTTGAAACTTTCACTTCAATGCTATTTCTTAAAGAATTCATTTTTATCAGCCATTCATGCTTTTCCTATTAATTCTTTTGTTTTTTAGAGATGCTTATTACTTTGCTAACTTTAACCCCCAAATCATTTACCCTTTTATAGATCCCATGTATATATCCCATGTATAGTTTCAGAAGTTTTATTGGATAACTTGGGCAGACTGTAGTCATAAAGATCCAAATAAAATTTCCACAGGCAGCAATCTTCAGCATGGACCATTCTAGTTATTCTATACCTTTATTCCTTAGCAGCATGACACATTAACTCATAGTTCACTATTACTTTCAGCTTTTTGCAACTTGTGCCCTAGCAGTGTAAACTAGGAAAGAACAATTTATTTTATTTCACTTCTGTTCCAATTATTGCTCAGCTCATATCCTTAGCTATCTGTTTGCTTGCTTTGCAGCATCATACCTCTGTTCTTTGAGTTCTCCAAAATATTAGCAACTGTGTAATGTCACTTCAGGGAAAACTCATAATGTCTCCAGGAGTTCCTAGAGAGGACTGGTGTCACTTGCTGGTTTTCCCAGGAAATGATGTCACATTGATGGCTTTCTTTGCCCCCCCCCCCCGCTCCCATTATTTTTCTCCCATCAGCCACAATGGTGGCAGCAAGAAGTGTGAGCCAGGCATGAGCAGTCCCCTACCCCTGTCAGGAAAGTGACAGCCTTGCAGAAAGTAGATAAGGCTAGAAGAAAGCACAACAGAGATTTGAAGAGAGCAGCAGCTGGGACAAAAAAAGATTCCTTATCCTGCCATCAATTCCACTCTAAAGCAGCTGTATGAAGAATTAGGGGTACATTCATCCAATCAGGCAATAACCTGTGTATTGATGAGTAGCATTTCTTGGTAACTTTTAAAGTGCAGTCAAAGAAAAGTGAGGCATGGCTTTTAGCATTGCTGCAAGCTCTTAGCCAGAGTGCTGATGAGCTTGTTGGGAACCTGGACTGATAAAAATGAAAGAGCTGAAGTTCAACAGTTTAATAATTTTAATATACCTTAAATTAACCAACATTGTTATCTGGCACTTGGTTTGGGAAACAATTGTTTATTTTAATCATAAATATATTAAACAGATAAATTTTGTTGAATCATCCTTATCCATGGTTCCTCTATATATTTGTGAAACAGCCTGGGGAGTGGAACGTGTCCAGCTGTCCAAGTTGGAATAGGGGTTGGCCCTGCCCCTACAGCTCCCGCCTTCCCTCCCTGGATGCAGCCACATTCCTCTCAGACAGCGAGAGACACACAGAGCCCTGCCACACCGAACACATGCCCTCATTCCCTCATATCGCTCTTGCTGTGAGGGAGGCAGAGAGAGACAGCCTACCCATGGTGACCCCAGTTTCATGTCCAGGTCATCCCTCCATCAAAAATCTTCAGAATCCAACCTGGCCTAGAGGAAATTCACCTACCATTCCACAGCAGCAATTAGCAATTCCCTGAGTATGCAAGGAAGGGCCACATGAGACAAACACTGGCACATCCTTCCTGCCCACCCATTCACAATCTGCCTAAGTTCATAAAAGCAGCACTTCTGTGAGATGACTATCTAGCCTCTGCTTAAAAACTACTAAAGAAGGAGAACTCACCACCCCCAGAAGCCTGTTCCACTGAAAAACTGCTCTATCAGGAATTTCTTGATGTTTAGCCAAAAAATGTTTTCTTCAGTTGTGGTGTCCAAAGTGGTATAAAGTGGTACCATCCACCTCACGTGATCTGGACACTATACTTTTAATACAGCCTTTCTAGCTACCAAGTCACACTGCTGACTCATGTTCAGTGTATGGTCTACTAAGACCCTTGGATCCTTTTCACACATACTACTGCCAAGACAAGTCTCACCCATTTTATAGTGATGCATTTAATTTTTCCTACCTAAATGCAGAACTTTATATTTTTCACTATTAACATTCATTTTAGCCCAGTTTTCCAGCCTATCAAGATCATCCTGTATCCTGATTTTGTCTTCTGGTGTGTTTGCTGTCCCTCCCAGTTTAATATCACCTGCAAACTTAATAAGCACCCCCTCTTTTCCATCTTCCAAATCATTTATAAATATGTTGAACACAGGGCCCAAGACAGATCCCTGAGGCATTCCACTCATCATTCCCCTCCAAGAAGATGATGAACCATTAGGTGCAATCTGTCAACCAATTCTCAATCCACCTAACAGGAATAGGATACATACCACATTTTACCAATTTAACAATAAGAATATCATGGGGAACCTTACTGAAATCAACGTAAAAAATCTCCACAGCATTCCCCTGATCTAGCAAGGTAGTAACTTCTCAAAAAAAAAAGATATAAGCTTAGTCTGACATGACTTATTCTTCAGAAAGCCATGCTGACTCTTAGTAATTACAGCCATCCACTCTAGCTGGTCAAGGACTGGCTGTTTGATGATTTGTTCTAAAATTTTGCCAACTATAGATGTCAAGCTGACTGGTCGGTAGTTACCCAGATTCTCCTTCTTGAAGATGGGCACAACATTTGCCTGCCTCCAATCTTCTGGCACTTCAACTTCTGGCACTCCATAATCTGGCACTTCAAAAAATAATGAACAGAGGCTCAGAAATTACATCCGCAAGTTCTTTCAGTAACCTTGGATGCAATTCAATCTGGCCCAGATTGGTTTTATTTAAAGGAACTAGGTGTTTATGGACTACCCCTACAGTGATCCTAGGCCACAACTCCTATCTCTTATCACATGAAATGATTTTGCCATGTTGAATACAATTCCCCTCACAAGAGAAGACTGAGGAGAAATAGGAATTGAACAGTTCAGCCCTCTCTTCATCACCTGCTACAATGGCATTTTCTTGTCCTTGCAATGGTTCTACCGTGTCCATATTCTTTTTCTTACTTTGAATATAACTAAAGAACACTTTCTTGTTGTTTTTAGTATTTCTTGCTAGGCTAAGCTCATACTGAGCTTAAGCTTTTCTAACACTCTTCCTACAAGCATTGGTTATTTGTTTATATTCCTCCTTGGTTATAAGATCCTCCTTCCATTTCCTAAATGAGTCTTTTTTATTATCCAGTTGTTTTGAAAGCCATTTATGGAACCTGGGTTTCTTCAGGTTTTCCTTCTCAGGGGAATCACCTGCAATTGTATTTCACTTTTGAGAAACTCCCAACCTTCTTGGACTTTCATCTCAAGTTTTTCTGGCAATGGCATTCTACCCATCATAAAGTTTGTTAAGATTTGCTCTCCTGAAGTCCATCCTGTGTGTGTGACTACATACAGCTTTTCTCTTCCCCAAGATCATAAAGTTCAAAAATCACATGGTAACTACTACCAAGCATGCCCACAACTTTTACCTCATCAACCAGTTCTTCCCTATTGGTAAGAATCAAGTCTAAAATAGCAGACTCCCTGGTTGCCCCTTCCACTTTCTAGGAAATGAAGTCAGCAAGACAAGTGAAAATTTTTTAGCAGAGCTGGCCTTCCTGCAGATATCTGGGTAATTGAAATCTCCCATGAACACTATGTCCTGTCTCTCTGAGATTTCATAATGAGTGGTGGTAGCGATTTACATCAGCACCCTCGGTTCACCCTCTTAGGATGTTTTTATGGGAGTGTTAGACCTGGTATGAGTTTTTTTTTTTTTGCCACAGCATCTTATCTGGTTCTTTTATGGGCTTCTTTATTGTATTTAATATGGTTTGATTTTTATGCCTGATTTAAGGGGTTTTATGGGGGCTTTAAGTCTTATATTGTAACCCACCTCGAGCCCTCAGGGAGAGGCAGGAAATAAATTTAAATAATAATAATAATCTGGTCTAGGAGCATCTTATCCAAGTCCTCTGCCTAGCCTGGCAGTCTATAGCAGACCCCCACCGTAATACCACTGTTATTTCATATTCCTTTTATTTTTACCCAAAGACTCTCAGCTGAACTCTCATGCTCAGACACATGTATCTCCTCACAAGTTTATATATCCTTACCATATAGTGCTACTCCTCACCCCTTCTTTATTTATCTGTCCCTTTTAAATAACCTGTATCCCTCAATCCTATTATTCTAGTTGTGAGAGTTATCCATATTTCTGTAATGCCTATTAGATCATAGTCCCCTTCCTTTATTAAGACCTAGTTTCTTCTGCTTTTCCCCCAATACTCTGTGCATTAATGTAGAGACATCATAATCCTTCATAAAAGTACCCCAGGCTTTTAATTTTTGAACTTTCCTATAAATTAATAGTTCCCTGGAAATGTGCAATTCCCTTTAAATCTGCCATGTTCCCATCTACATCGAACTAGACTTTGAATGTACATATCACTCCCCCACTGGATTTAGTTTAAAGCCCTCCTTACCAGGTCTGCAAGACTCTTCACAATGACATTTTTTCCCACCTTTGTGAGGTGCAAACTATCTCCCGATAGAAGAGCCTCATCACGGTAGCGTGATACATGGTCCAAAACCCCAAAACTTTTCCAATGACGACAATGACGTAGCCAGTCATTTACATGCATTATTTTCCTTTCCCTTCCTATGCCTCTCCATTAACAGGAAGAACTGATGAAAATACTACCTGTGCTCCCAAGTCCTTCACTTTTTTCCCCAAGGCCATGTAGTCTCACTTCATATGCTCCACACTGCACTGGGCAGTATCATTTTTTCCCACATGAATGAGCAGGAAGGGATATCTGTCCATGGGCTTTACAGGGCTTTCCACCCTTTCCTTGTCATCCTTAGATCTCATGCCAGATAGACAGCATACCTCTCAAGACAACATGTCGGTCAATACACTTTGGCTTTTACTCATCTCAGTAGGGAATCTCCAATTGCCATCACACATCTCCTAGTCCTAACACATTGGGAAATAGAAGATAAAGGCCTGCAAAAGATCTACTGAGCTTCAGGGGATTTGGGACAATAGCCCAATGGAAGTATAAATTGTGCGCCTTTGCAAAATTCCTAGTGCAGAACCAGAAATGAGAAGCAACTGCAGTAGCAATGCATATAACGTAGAAATGGAGCAATTTGTTTCTGAAGAAAATAATAATGCTATGAACCTGCTACCATTTTTGTAAAAATTTGATGTGGAATATTGTTCTGTAAGTACAGCAATAGTTCTAGTCAGGTAGGGGAAGGATATGTGGTCATGAAATTCTTTATAATGAAGTTCCTGGTAAATAACAGGAGTGAGAGTGGCATAGAAAAAATGAAGAGGGAGGGCTGGCATCCAATAATGGGAGTAAGCAAATGAGGGGAACAACTCAACTTACATCAGGTTCAAACATAGAATAATAATTCTCATGTAAAAGCAGCAGCACCTGGAAATACTTAACGATAGTGTACCCTTGTGTAATTAGTATTCGACACTTCAACAAGGAAGAATGGCCAGCATGGTTGCTTTACCCCTGCACTGTAACATGAGGTAATAAAAAGAGCAGAGACTACTAAAAATTCAGTGTGGGTACATGTCTAACAATAATGGAAATAAAGAAATAAGGCATCTGTAATCCAGATGAAGTCCACAGGATTATTATTGTGAGAAATGTGAGAAATAAGGAAAGGTATACTGTTGTACTGTGATCGTTTCCAAACTGGAAATTTAATGTCCAAGTGTGTGATCCACAGAAAAGATCTTACAGAGATGTAAAGGAATTTAATTTTTTGTCCATATGGTTTTCTGGTTTTTAGACATCCATGCCAAGCAAACAAGAGCAACCATTTTAGTAAATACAAAATGAAACTAAGATGAAGGAGCCATTTTTCTTCCAACTGTACACTGCATATAACTGCATCCTGAGAATGAGAGGGTGGAAAGGGCGGATTCAGTGTGATGATACGTGTTTGGCAACATCTGTGCAGAAGAAGCAAGATCATTTGGAGTTGTGAAGACAATTTAAATATTTAAGCCATATATAATGTTGTTGTTGTTAGTCTTTAGATTTTTATTCCCCACCATTCCCAGAGTAAATTGTAACTCTAAAATAAAAATAAAAGTACCTTTAACTTTTATCAATCAATCCTCTTTCAATGAATTCTTATAAACTTAATCCTAGGGTGATATGTATATAGTTCACTCTCCAAATATGTTAACATATTATATATATTGTATTTAGAGTATCTTATCTCACTGATGAAAGCAAGAAAATACCTAAGAGTTTGTTTTGCTGAGTTGGAAGTTTGAGAAATTGTTTTACAGTGGAATAAACCGTTATTTTCATGATTATTTGCCATTGCCAAATTGAAATTCATTATTTTGCTTGTCTTCAGCTGTTGATGGCTGATGGGTCTTCAGCTGTTGATTGAGTCACTGGAAGACATCAGATCTCGGAGAGCATTCAGGAAATCTATAGGATCCATAAGTCAATGTGGGTGGGCTAAAATGTGCCCATTGCCCATACAGGGAAGGGTTGGTACCTTAACCGGCCTTCAGGGCATAGTGATCAGACCATGGGACAGGATCAACTGTCATCCCAGCACTGGAGATCAAATTAAGCATGTGACCAGCCTGATGGGTGGGGCCAGTAACTAGCTGGGAGAATCCCAATGTTGCCATGGGGGTCACTTGGTCCAAACCTAACCCAGAAGTAGGCAAATCAGCATGGATGTTGAAATCACCCAGCATTAAAAGTCTGGGGTTCTGCAGCACTCAAGCAGTCACTACTGCCAGGAGGTTGAGCAGGCTTTCTGGTAGAATCATAGAATCAGAGAGTTGGAAGGGACCTCCTGGGTTATTTAATCCAACCTCATGCACTATGCAGTACACTCACAACCCTATTGTTCAGTTTCCTACACCTGCAGTTTCTCACCCCTGCAGAGCGTTGGGCAGTCGGTAAACTAACCAGATAGCCAAACTCTCCACTGATCCCCCTTCCACATTAACACACTCCAAACTGATGATTGACAATGCAGGGAGAGCCCTGTAGGAGAAAGCCTCCTGGACCATAATTGGCACCCCACCCCCCACACCTGCCATGGAGCTGAGACTGATGAAGGACCTCAAACCCTGGTGGGGCCAGATCTTTAAGGGTAACCATCTCACCCTCCCTTACCCAGGTCTCAATAACGCATATCAGGTCTACCTCCTGCCCTGCAAAATAATCTCGCAGGGTAGAGGATTTGTTATTTATTGACTTGGCATTAGACAACAACAGTGTTGGCCCTTGTCTGGGGATGGGACAAAGATTAGAAGGGCAGTGAACGGATCCACCCCCTGTCTGGGAATTAGAAGGGTAATGCGTGGATCCAGGCCCAATGTTTTGATGGCCATGAGAACCCCATGGCCGTGGGCCTATTGGACTGTAATCGCTCCCTGCCCTTCTCTTGTCCAATCTCCTCACACTGCTATATCTCACTTGGCCCATAATCCTTGGTATCCCTGACCCTGTTTGCTAACCTTTTGGAGGCCTCTGGCCCCAAGGAGGTACCCCTGGCCCAGAGCCCTTTTTGGTCCTGACCCCAAACTGGTGGAATGTGCTCCTGGGAGAGCTGAGGGCCCTGACAGACCTTGTACAGTTCCACTGGGCCTGCATGACAGAGCTCTTCCACCAGGTCTTTGGTTGAAGCCAGGACTAAGATCTACCAGGCTTCTCCTCAGGTTAGGTATTACAACGAACAATCCCTGGGAAGGGAGTGGCTGCCAGGCAGGGAGAGAACATCACTAATCTTGTTAGGTTTTTATACTGGTTTTATGGGGTAGGGGTTTTAATGGGGTTTTATACATGTTGTAAACCCGCCTTGAGTCTACAGAGAGTGGTAGGCTATATAAAGGTAACAAATAAATAACTATATCAAAATCCTGGGCCTCCCTCTTGTCCCCTCTTCCCTCCCCCTTTTCCCTCTGACTTCCCCTAACATTAACATCTTGTTAGTTGAAATTACTATCTGTCTCTGTAATTATAGTTGATGCCGATATGTGATATATGTGATTTCAAAATCTTTTGATTTGATTTTAGTACATGTAAATTTTATTGGTTTTACTGATCTACCTAAATTGTGTAAACTGTCCCAAGACAGTATATAAATTGCTAAACAAACAAAGAAAAAACTAACAAAAATTAAAACAAAAGAAAACAACAGACTAGGGAAGGAACAATTGGCAATTGCATGCTAAGGTTGCCAGTCCCCATGTGAGGGTGGGGGGATCCCCCAACTTGAAAACCCTCCTCTGCTTCAAGGCTATCAGGCAGTGGGGGGAATTACTCCCATCAAAAATAAACAGTCAACAAGCTAGAAATAAACCCGACATGCCTACAGCACCCAGAACTTAAGTAGAGACATCACTGACATCAACTGGGGATGGTCTGATTTTGGGACATAACTCTATAGTTAGAATCTAATTCTACCATAGAAGTTTTTCCTACAAACCAGAATGTTGTCCCTGAGATGCGTACATCACCTCCAAGTGACATAGGCACATCACATTTATTTTCAGCTTCTTCCATTCCCTACCCTGAGTAAGTTAACCCCCATCTCCCACCAGCTGGTCTGACATCAGCTTAGTGTCGTGGTTAAGATTGGTGGTCTCTAATCTGGCAAACTGGGTTTGATTCACCACTTATCCACATGCAACCAGTTGGGTGACCTTCGGCTAATCACAATTCTCTTAGAGCTGAAATTGAAGAGCAATTCTCTTCAATCTGTTCTTGAAAAGCAGTTCTCTTAGTGCTCTCTTAGCCCTACCTACTTCACAGGTAAGGACAGTAAGGGAAGAAAATTATAAGCCTATTCGAGACACCTTTGGGCAGTGAAAAGCAGGATATAAAACCCAAGTCTTCTCCTTGGAAGACCTATTGCATGCTGTTGCCCTTTCTGGCTCTTCTTGAAGCTGATGTTAGTAACTGTATCAACAACCCACCATGCTAAAAATCCTGCAACTGATTCTCTTTTCTTTTGTATTTACCTCTGTTCATTTCATTGAACAGACCTTCCACAGACCTTTTACAAAGCCTTTTTGCCTTTTATGACTTCCTTGACTTGGCTTCTTAACCATGCAGGTCCCTTTTAGACTTTGCAGTATCTTTCTTAACCTGAGGAATACATTCTATCTGGTGAGCCAGTTTGGTGTCACGGTTAAGAGTACTGGCCTCTAATCTAGAGAGTTGGGTTTGATTCCCTGCTCCTCCATATTCAGCCAGCTGGGTGACCTTGGGCTAGTCACTACTGATAGTGCTGTTTTCACAGAACAGACCTGCCAGAGCTCTCTCAGCCTCACCTACCTCACAGGAATTCTGCTGTAGGAAGGGAAGGCAATTGTAAGTTGCTTTGAGACTCCTTCAAGTAGTGAAAAGCTGGGTATAAAACCAACTCTCCTTCTTTAATTAGTTTAGTTTTAAGTGGCTTCCAAGCTTCCTCTTGGGAACTTGTCCTTCCTTTTTAGTTCTTTCTAAGTAGTCCCTTCATTTTGGTACCCAATTTTGAAATCAAATTGGACTGTTTTTAACTTTACAGGTAACTTTCCATTGACATAAATTTTAACTTAACAGCACTGTGGTTGCTGCTCCCAAATGGTGCAACAGCATCTATGTCCCGAGCTGCTCACAGATATCTGAAATCTATATGGGCTTCTCCAATTCCCACACAAATATTTGTTCCAAATCATGCCTGCTATAAGAGATTGCATCTCTACCAACTTTCATGCTGATTTCAAAAACATCCCAGGAGGAAGATTTCGAATTCCAGGACCATTTTTTAATTCCTGTATCCCAAACAGATGAGTAAATGTCTTCCATCTGTGTTTTCTATCCATCTGTAAAGAAATACATTCTTTCACAAATTACCATGTAAATAGCTCCTCCAGAGTGAATGAGCAGTCCAGACTCTCCAAGGAGAAAGCTGAAATAATAGATGGGTGGGCAACCGGATCTTCTAGAAGATCCAGGTGCTACCCTGCCTCCTCTACCTACAGAACAGCTAACACCATAAATAGCTTTATCTGTGTAATGTAGTTTGGGGACCTTGAACTGGAAATGAACACATCCTGAAAGCAAGTCTGACTTGAGCTAAGCAAAGATGAAAGGCGGACAGACCAATCAGGGATGACTTACGATCGCCAAGGGAGGAAGTCAGTCAGCCATGAGCAAAACTTTTGCTGTCTAGAGGTTACTAATGAAACGCTATAAAAATAGAAACAAAAGCAGGAGAACTGAAAGCTGTGTCTTGGGCTTTAAAAAAGTTTATTGTATTTCAGTTCTATATTAAACGCTCAAAACTTGTTTTACACATGAAAGAAAAAGGAATTTCTTTTTACAGCCCAGCTCCATTTCAGCAAAACATGTGGACTTCAGAAGATCATGCTTCATATCTGTAGGCTGTTTTTTAAGAGAAAAGCACATCAGAGTGGGTTGCAATACGGCACTGATGCTACATTGTTCAAATTGCTGCAGCCTTGGACAGGAGCTCAGTGGTAGGGGAGTAACTTTTTTACCTGCACATGGTCCCAATTCTGACCTCTATGGTGTAGGGAAGAAAAAGCTCTGTGGAGACTAGAGAAAACATGTATTTAGCTAGCTGGACCAATTATAAGCCTTGTAATAGAAGAAGAGTTGGTTCTTATATGCTGCTTTTCTATACTCAAAGGAGTCTCATTTGCCTTCCTTTTCCTCTCCCCACAACAGACAGCCTGTGAGGTAGGTGAGGCTGAGAGAGCCTTGATATTACTGCTCAGTCAGAACACCTTTATAAGTGCTGTGGTGAGCCCAAGATCACCCAGCTAGCTGCATGTGGAAGAGAAGTGGTCCCCAACCTTTTTATCACCGGGGACCACTCAACGCTTTACAATTTTACTGAGGCCCGGTGTGGGGGGGAGGGATTGCTGTTGGCAATCAGGTGAGCGCTCTTAAGTGCTGGGACTCCGGGGGGGCGGGGAAGCCGAGGTGGCGCTTCTAGTCAGGGAGGCAGGGGGGGCTGGGGCTGGGGCGGGGGAGGGAGGCACAGCCTTCGGCAATCAAGTGAGCACTCGTAACCGCTGGGACTCCGGGGGGCGGGGAAGCCGAGGTGGCGCTTCTGCTCAGGGAGGCAGGGTGGCTGGGGCGGGAGAGGGAGGCACAGCTGTCGGCATGCCAGCAAGCGCAGGTGTGGAGCTTTGAGCCTGCACATGTGCACCTGCCGGATTGTTGATGAAGTAAAGGACTGGGGTGGGGGGAGAAGGCATTCTTCACGGCCCACCTCCAATTAGTCGACGGACCACATGTGGTCCGCAGCCCACAGGTTGGGGATCGCTAAAGTAGAGAATCAAACCTGGCTCACCAGATTAGAAGTCCGCACTCCTGACCACTACACCAAGCTGGTTCATACAAGGGTCATTCAGATCCATGGAATGCTGCACTTGTGTATCTGTGCCAACTTTAACAATTCTGATATGGGTTTAGAGATGAACATGTGGTAAGGGGTAGGATTTGATGAATTTTTTTCTTAACTCTAATACAAGGTCCATATACTGCCCCAAGTACATGTGCAATTTGTACACCCTTCCACAAATATATTTTCCTCATTCTTTACAATGGAAGTATAAATGGTGCAACTTTGTAAAGTTACAGATAAATATTGGCATTACAGTAAGAGTATTATTACAGCAAAACCTGTTTTTTATCATCATGAAAAAGACTTTTGTCATTAGCAAACATTTAAGTTAAGAGGAAGGAAGACCAACATCAACAAAATGTCAAGAAACTTATTGTTAGAAAGGCAGTTTTCCAATTTTTTCCTGGATTTTTTGTGGTGGGTGGGGGGAATTACCTAAAATTATAATTCAGTTCAGTATAATCCAACATGCTAAGAAATGCAGTCCAAACCCCACCACCCGCTTTTTCAAACTCTGCGTATTATGGAAACCCACAAAGCTAACCTAACATAGAGCAGCCCTTCCAGCAGACAGCACTGATATAATTACAGTAGTCTTTGCTGCAATAAACCAGATGTTCTTGTATTGGAATGTAAGAATTTTTTTCTCTTCAAGCATCATTTAATATGTTGCCTCTTTTCAAGCTTCACATCAGCTGTTCATAAAAGTCTTTCCCAAGTGAGTATAGTTTACTGAGATAATTTACAGACGTGAGCTGTACATGGTCAAAAAGCATGAAAAGACTGACATTTTTTGAATTTTTATTGATTTTGAGAAAGGAAGTATGAAAACTCTTTTTCCCATCATTTTCACTGTTTGATGTAGGGACAAAAACCAGGCATGCATACAAATATAAACTATCTCTATGAATGGTGAAGAAGATTTAATTGTCATTGTTATACACAACATATTTGCCATCTATACACTTAAATCCCTATGGACTGGAGCTTTCAGAAGGTAACCCTGCCTGGTCCATCATTTCATAGGATAAAATAAGTAAAGAAACCCAACAAGTTTTTGCCAGCTGTGGCCCCAATATTGCAGCGATTCCTCAACACCAATGTACAAGTGTAAGGTTATTTAGACTTTACCATATGGTCTTTTTCAAACTTCCTTTGTATTCCATTTTAGTAACTGATTGCTAATGTGTTTTTTTTCTGTCATTTCAGACAGACCATTTTTAGTAATCAGCTGCTAAAGGAATTTCTTTACCTGTTCATACAAACCCGCTTGCATTGAGTTAGCAAAGTGTGGTTGAGATACTTTTGAGGGAAACTGCTTTATTCTGTTTTCTACCCCTCCATTGTACTTCTGAAGAGCTGTGATGTGTTGTTTAAAATGTCTGTGATTATTATAATGCTGGTTTATTTCTAACCTTTTTTGCTGCATGATCTTCCATGGAAAAAAATTTCTAAGTTGAGCGCTATAGCATTTCAGTGCCACTACAGCAGCATAATGAAATAAAACACTCAACATGAAGGAACAAAAACTTCTGAGGAAGCTCTTGCAAGAAAATGGTGGGGGGGGGGGAAGTAGCACAGTTTGAAAAGACAATAACACACCATTAATGAAAGGGAATTCACTGTATGAAACCTCTATCCCTGTATCAAAATTTGGTGAACAGTGAATGACTTCCAGTTTAGAAAAGTAAAGTGAAAATCTTCATATATCATATCCACACTATCTGTAACAGCAGGAGCTGTTATTAATAAAACACTAAGGGCTAAATGGGCAGAGAGTGGGCCTCAGACAAGTCACGCCCACTCAAGCCTTTGGCCCAATCATCATTGCCAGTCTGCTCCTGACCACCACAGTCAGTAGGGCTGCCAAGTGGAATGAGAATAGAGGCTTAGACAGGCTGCACCCTTTTCACCCCAAGGCTGTCCTAACTCTCATGTCCAACTGTAACTTGCCTCAGAACACTGACAGAGCTGGCAAGAGGCTGGTGAGTACCCTCCCTCCCCCTCCCTTCAGGCCTGCTGAAAAGAAGCCTCTGACAGGCCCTGACTGAGGGGAGGGAAGTATTTCCAAGAGCAAGGCAGTGGAGCCTGAGGGCATGGGTGAGGGCATTCCTTTTGAGGGCGGGAAACTTTCGCCTTCTGCCAAAACGTTGACTGACAAGGAGGCCACAGAAAAGCCCCTTCTCACTTAAAATACTGTATTTCTTCTTCCCAACTCTCTGCAGATTTGAGGCCTACTGCACAGTGTTATTCTGCAGACGAAACTGGATGCTGTTGTGGAGGTTCTTTTGTCTCCTGTTTCATCTGCACAACAACCCTGTGCAGTGGGTCTCAAGTATTTCAGTTCAACAACAACCTGTGTGTGAGGCCTTAAATGTTTCTTCTCCACCACAACCCTGTCCAAAGTAACCCTTTCTGCCTGGGAGCTGATCTTTATACTCTGTAGATGAGCTGTAATTCCAGGAGCTCTCCGGGCCCCATATTCCTGGAGGTTTAGAGGTGGGACTTCAAAATTGTACAATGCCTCAAAGTCCAGCCTTCAAAGGAGCTATTTTTGCCTGCAGAGCTGATCATTATACGCTAGATACTATGGTAGGGGCTTGCAGGGTGCAGTTGGTAGTGAGTGGTGCAGTTGTGTCCCTCCGGCACTATGGGCTATGGCCAGCCCTTACCAGCAACTGTTTGTATTTTGGGGCACAGACAGACAGACTATCAGTCCTGTGAGTCTAGAAAGTGCAGGAAGATCTAAATAAATAATATTTACAGCCTGAAACAGTAAATAGGGAACAAGTAAATGGCTGGAGAGACATGGGAACTGAATGACTTTTTTTCAATCTTGGCCTCGCAAATAAAAAACAGTATAAAAACCTTACTAAAGTCAAGACTGCTGTGCAAACTGAAACTACCTCTTATGGTTGCCAGCTTCCATGTGAGGCTCTCTACCCCCTCCCCCTCATGGGGAGTCTGCCATTCCCAGTTCTCTCAGATCCCTCACAGCCCCACATCCCTCACCAGTTGTCTGTTGTGGGAAGACGAAGGGAAAAGGTGTTTGTAAACAGCTTTGAGACACCTTTGGGTAGTAAACAACAGGGTACAAAAATCCATTCTTCTTCTAAGGAGCAACCATGATGCAGAACAGGGAGGAATTGGTTGCCATGTAATCTCCCCCTAAGAAGAGTCTCCAGTCCGATTTTCCCTTCACATATCTGAGGACATGGCTCTGGAAAGCTCATCTGTAACCACTATGCCACAATTCCCAAAGGTCAGTCCTGTCCCACATTCAACGAACATTCCAAACCACAGGTTCTTGACACCCATCTCTCCACATTCATGCCCTCATTTGCTACCACGTCACCTCAGCCTCCCATACAACACACACATTCAACTCCATGCCTTTACAGACTGGACAACTCCTCCCCTTCCTCTTCTCACTGCCAAGCTCTAGCGCCCGTTGTATTCCTGGATACCATGGGCTTTGCCCTTAGTTATTATATAAACAGGCTTGTTAATCTTATACAAAATTTTTCTGGTTTAAATTCTGATATTTATTGTATAATATTTTCTGGTAAGTTTATTGCATATTTTTTGCTTTGGGCTTTGTTAGCAACTTTGGACTTTTTAGCAGGATGTGGAGGTATTCTACTTCAATGATGCCTATTTAGGGGTCTTCTATCTACCAGTAATGTTAGGGGTTCCATCCCCTTCTGAATTTAAAATGTCCTTGGAAAGCATGTGTTTGGTCCTCCCCTGATCCTAATTAATCACTCTAATTAAGTGGTCAGAGCTCTTAAAAGGATATAGCATCCTAGATGTGTGAATCCCTTCGTTCTTTAAGAAATTTTAGAACTAAGCAAATTTATGTATTTATGCATTAAATCATTAATTCATTAATTCATTTACCATCACTCCCAGGCCAGCCAGCTCATGGCAGTTTACAACAATAAAATTAAACACTATAAAACTATAAAACCCAATCTCCCAGTCGTTTCTTAACCTAATGGTCCCTAAAAACTCAATAGCTCCCCTTTGACCCAACGCCTGAGGGCAGGTGCTGGGGGTGGGGGGAGGTTGTAGATTTTCCTTGCTCTGGTCTCAGCCAAACTTTTGGTGGAAAAGCTCCATCTTGCAGGTCCTGCAGTACAAAGACAGCATAATCAGAGCCTTCAGCTCTTCCAGGAGCTCATTCCACCGGATAGGAGCCAGGACCAAAAAGGCCCTGGTCCTAGTCAAGCCCAGGAAAACCTCATGTGGGCCAGGAATCGCCAACTTGTTTAACCTCGCAGAGCAAAGGGCTCTGCGAGGGGCATAGGGGGTTAGATGGTCTTTTAGGTATACCGGGCCCATCCTGCATATGGCCTTAAATAACAAGGTATTAGGGTTGTCAGGTCTCCCCAGCCACCACTCTGTGTGTGGGAGGGGGAGTAGGGTTGACAGATCCAGGGTTGGATGATTCTGAAGCCAAGTGTAGTGGTATAATCTGAGGAGAACAGAGTCCCCAGTGGAGTATAAAGCATCTCTGTAGTCTGATCTTTGTAGTATGGAGATGAGCTGTAATTCCAGGAGATCCCCAGGCCTCATCTGGAGGCTGGCATCCCTACATGGAATATTATCTTGGATGTCATCATACCTAACAGACACTGGTGTGACAACATTCCATGTTAATTATCTATTTTCATAGAGAAACAGTCATCAGATTCAGATTCAGAGTACCTTTATTGGCATAAAATTGCAAATCATAAAATGAAAATTTCAAACAGTTTCAGAAGTAAAATCTATCGTAAAAGATTTTCATTTAAAATTGCCAGTAAAAACTTTGCTACTTTTATAATAGTTGCTGTGTCCCTCACATTTAGTATCATTTTAATCCAGTGTTTCTCATTAACACAGCTGAATTTCAATTTCTTCAGATAATTAGCTAACGGGCAATGAAATACATCAAGCTTAGGACACACCAGAAGTATATGGTACAACGTGTCAGGGACACTACTTCCATGTAAACAGTATCTCTCCTGAGGAGGGATCTTCAAAAATCTACCTTGGGTGACATTTGAGGGAAAGATGTTTAAGGGAGCTACTAGAAATGCTCTTCTTAACTGGTGTGTCTCCAAAATTTGGAGATACATGGGCATGGATTTGTAAGATAAGGGAATATCCCAGAAGCGGGGAGAACATACACTTTTGTTAGAGGAGCCCAGAATCTGTGTATCCTGATCTTCTAGTCTCTGTGATATTAGCTTTAGTATCGTCCTTTCGTCTTGCATGCTAAGGGATGAGATGTCCAGACCCATAATTAGAAGTTTTTTTGACATTTTGCCCAGCCAGCTGAAAGAATAAGGGTCACTCAAAAGGTTAATTAACAAACTACCCGTTTGAGCATGGAAATGAATTTTTAACCAGTATTTAAACGACTGAAACCAAACCCGGGCTTCTAGACTCTGTTGGCCAAGTTCTGCGACAAGTGTATGATTGGCCACACAGTTTGGGACTCCTAGCAGATTTCTGAAAAAGAAAGATTGGATGTTCTCTAATTTATTATTAAATGCATCCATCCATATTGGGATTCCATAAAGTATCTGAGGAATTATTTTGGCATTGTAGATTTTAATGGCTGCTTGAAGGTTTTTGTTGCCTTTTTGATGATAAAACTTGGCTAAAAGGGACAACTGGCCTTTTGCAGATTTGATTGTTTTTTTCTCTATGGTTGGCCCAACTGTTATTATAAGTAAAGTTTATGCCTAAATACTTGTAGCGATTGACCTGTTCTATATGTTTATCATTTATTATCCAGGGAAACTTATATCGGGTCTTTGCAAATACCATGATCTTTGTTTTTTCAAAATTTATTTGTAGTTGATTGTCACTAAAATAATCTCCGAATGACCGGAGATAGCATATAAGGCCAACTCGAGTTCTAGATAAGATAATTGTGTCATCTGCGTATAAAGGAAATGGAGTGGGTCTTTTGCCAAGAATGGGGGGATGACCATTAACTTTGTCAAAATAGAAGGGTAAGTCAAGAAAAGGTTATATAACTGAGGGGCAAGGATGCAACCTTGTTTCACTCCTATGTTTATTTGGATTTTTGGTGTTAAATTTCCCTCAGCAGAATATTTGACTTGGCAGTGGTTGTTATGATGGAGCTGTTTTAATAGAAAGAGTAGACGCTGGTCTATGTCTAGATTGTTTAATTTTATCCAGAGTTTCTCTCTGGAAAGTGAGTCAAAGGCTGCTTTTAAATCAATAAAGGCAACAAATAATTTGCCCCTCTTAGGTTTGGTGTATTTCTGGCTTTAAAAAGCTAAAACAGTACAATGATCTAAGGTAGTGTATCCCTTCCTAAACCCTATTTGCTCTGGCCCTGTGATGTGTGTTGGATGAATTTCAATTTCTTCCAGTTTATAAGTTTAGTGGCCAGATATTTTGCAAAGAGCTTACCTATGGCTGACAATAAACTGATGGGGCGGTAGTTATTTGGAAGGTCAATTTTTCCTTTTTTTATATATTGGGGTTATGATGGAATTTAGTCATGAGTCATCAATAGTCTCCATCAACAAAGCAAGTCAAATGATATCATATATGCATTTCCTAGGTTTCTAAGCTCTCTTATTTTCTCTGCATGGTAGCCACTTTTCCATAGAGTTCTTCCACAGTGCTGTAGGTATGTATGTAAGTAAAGTGGCACATTGATCAGCAGCCCCCTCTCCCCAAAAAAGAGGGGGCGTTAAAAACTAACAAATAGGCCATGTCCATGTCATGTCCACAGCTTTATGTTTGATATTAGGAGAGAAGCTGGAAAAGATCTCATTCACACATACTGCAGCCTCATGGAAGATAACCATAGGGCAGTACTATGCACCTTATGGTTTGGTTGTTTGTGTAAGTATGAGAACAGGGCTTGTGCAGCTTTGGAAGAATTGGACTTCTCCATTCACTATGTAGATGGAGTTTATCTCTCTTCCCCTGCAACTGAATCTGCCGTATGGGATAATTCAGTAACTATTTTACAGCATCTGTCTTTATATACAGATCTGGCCTAACAATCATATGAAACTGCCTCATATTGATTCACACCATTCACTCATCTAGCCCTGCACTGTCTCCCGCTCTTTCCCTAAGCTTTCCAAGGTCTTATGCAGGCAAGATTACATCCTCTATGATTCAGTATGCTATCTGTGATGTCAGAGATGGAACGTAGGATTGATCTTTGACCTGTGCTGTATAGGCAGTGGTACTCATATAAAGATGGATTGCCCAATGGGACGCATTGTTTCCAAAGGCATCATCAGGTAAAAAGGTTGCTCCTTGTCATGTGGTTGCAGCTCAATTAACCCATATTGAGCAACCAGGATTCTATGTTGATTTTGACACCCGATAACTGCAGATGTTACCATGAATAGGAAATAAATAGTCATTTTAATCTATTCTTTGTTTCTCCTGCATTTGAAGGTAGCATCAGCCAAGTCCTCTTTAGCTTGCCAGCCACTAGGACAAATGAATGCCTGGTGTAATCTAATGACATTTGTGGAGTTTCACCACCAGTATGTTTTACCTCAGGGAAATGGTCTGCTAAATTTATACTTTGTCAAATATAAATGCTTCCCATAAAGAGGATTTTACATGACTTTGAAACATGGTGCAGTTCTTCACTGATGTGGTAGAGGATGCAGACATTGTTGGCTTGATTTTATAGGAATCTTTGAAAACATTCCATAAAATATTTGAGGAAACCTAAGAGGCACCCACACATTTGGAATAAGATTATAGGGCAGTGCTATTATGCAACCACAGCCAGCCTCCCCCCTCCCAAAAAGAAACAGTATCAATTTCAATATTTTTTTGCCTTCCTAATGAGCATGAGAGTTAGGATAGATAAATAAATAGCTTTTTTTTTTTGCTGCAAGCTTTAGAACCTTTCCTTCACGGAACTTGCAGCTAAGGCCCTTCCATTTCTTCATACATCCATGCTGTGACTTTTAAATATTTCTATTGCCCACTCTTTCTCCCCCCCCCCCGACTTTTCCTGTTCAGCCATAGTGGCATTTGCGTAAAACCTCTGCTAGAAATTGCACCTAGTTTTGGATATTGTGTAAAACTCTAAATGCAAAACACTGAGGCAGCCCTGACACTATTTTTAACCAAATTTGAGCTCCATGCAAACTTTCAAGCTGATTTATAGCTAGGCTAGAGAAACCCTTTAAAGCTCAATGTCTAAAGTCTAGTTCATACGAAATAGTAACCCCAGGATAACCTTTCTCTAGAGGTTATCCTGCAACTGACCCTAAACTATTCATCTCTGGGGTCTGTCTTTTTAAAAGTACCCCTTATCCTAACTGACCCTCCTTTGAAGCAGAGGTAAGAAAAGGGTCAGTTACATTACATTATGCAAGTTCATCCAGAAAACTAGCACTGGGACAAAATGTGACAAACAGCTTAACTAAAACTGGGTGAATTACTGGGTGGTCTGGGAGGTGGGTCTACTTAATATTTTAGGGCTATCTCCTCACTTGCTTTCACTCCTAGGCTCTTGGACTGACAAAGGTCTTACATATATACACACTTGGTCTTCTCTTCTCCCACTCCATCCCCTCCTCAATGGTATAAGGGGATCCTGGCAACTTCTGTGGCAAGCAAACGATATCTATGTTCCTTCCTCCAAGAAAATTACCTCCTATGTTGCTTAAATTTTATTGTATAGACTTATAAAATAGGAACGTTCAGAAGCTCTTCTAGTCCAGCTCCCTAATACAATTAAAAATCTTCTACACAGTCTACCACATATTCCACAATGTGCTAATAAAAGCTATATTTATGTACCACCTTTCCTCCTTATAGATGTTCAAGTCAGTTATTTTTTTAATTATACAGTTCATTCAGCTAAAACCTAGCAGACAAGCCCTGCAAGACAATAATATCAGTATGTTTCATTTGAAGGCCATCTGGAAACAGGAAAGTCTTGAAGCTTCTCCAGATGCCTTGACCCAGAGCCCAATCTCACTTCTAAGAGGTGGACACCTCCAGTTGAGGTTAATTCCTGATTTTGGGGTACAGCAAGGGAGCTGCTGTGCTGGGCTAAGTGATTTGGCATATGTGTGGTTACCTCTCCTGCTCTGAACCAAAACTAAAAGCAACAACAGGAACTTCTAGCTAAATATTTTATCAGACATCATAAAAGCTCAATAACACTTCATACTTTATATCTAAAAAAAATATATTTTATAATTTATAAATGACTTTTCTGAATCTTTACAATCAGATAAGGAGAATGAAGAAAACTGGTGTAGTTCTTTCATATGCCTCTTCAGAGTGTATACAGGGATCCCAGTATCAAGAAAGGGAATTGGCAGGCAGGCAGGCAATCCTGGCCCCAAGGAAGACACTGACACCTTCTTTGTTTCATTGGCATAACCTGGTCACAGCTTTATTTAAGCAACCTAGGACTGTTGGTCTGGCATAGGTTGAAGACCTGTAGCCATGGTCAGCCTACCATGCCACCCCCTTTTAATGATCCTAGACGCTCCAAGGAATCCCATCTCATCACACAGCCAGTTGCCCCTCAGGATCCTTCCCCAGGGAAGTGTACAACTCAAAATGCCTCTGGGGGTGCACACCACCATCGGTCCATCTTGAGCCACCTGGCTGTGTGAGTTCCGTGCCCATCCCCTGGACAGGCCAACTCACACCCAGCTCTTGGGGAGGAAAGCTATGGCAAATCTAGACAGCATCCTAGAAAGCAGAGACATCACCCTGCCAATGAAAGTGCGTCTAGTCAAGGCTATGGTCTTTCCAGTTGCAATGTATGGCTGTGAAAATTGGATCATAAGGAAGGCCGAGCGTCAAAGAATTGAGGCTTTTGAACTCTGGTGCTGGAGAAGACTCTTGCGAGTCCCTTGGACTGCAAGGCGAACAAACCGGTCAGTCCTAGAGGAGATCAGCCCTGACTGCTCCTTAGAAGGCCAGATCCTGAAGATGAAACTCAAATACTTTGTCTACCTCATGAGAAGGAAGGACTCCCTGGAGAAGAGCCTAATGCTGGGAGCGATCGAGGGCAAAAGAAGAGGGGGACGACAGAGAATGAGGTGGCTGGATGGAGTCACTGAAGCAGTTGGCGCAAACTTAAATGGACTTTGAGGAATGGTAGAGGACAGGAAGACCTGGAGGATCATTGTCCATGGGGTCGCGATGGGTTGGACATGACTTCGCGCCTAAAAACAACAATCTATTCAAGTACTAACTGTGGCTGACCCTTCTCAGCTTACAAAGAAGCACTACCCATGCAGAGATGGCAGAATTGCAGAATGCTTTATTTAAAAGGGGAAAACTCCATTAGTCAATGTTTTTTACCTAAAATACTGGGAGATGTTTTAAAAATTGTCTATGAATTGGGAGGTGGAAAGTGGCCCGTTTTTTTTGTTTATATTTATACCAAACTGCTTTTCAACACTAAATACAATTTTATAAGAATATTTTTATTTTCAAATGTTCATTGTCATTGTTCATTAAAAAATCCCCAAATTAAAGGATAATTTTCCCAAAAGAAGAGAAATACAGTTATTAGCAAACAGTATAGCAATTTGTTCCTACTCATGTAATTCTCATAAATAAAAAAATCTCTTTGACAATAACTAGTTCCTGTTGATCCCCCCTCTGCTTCCTTTATAACAATGTCCTTTTCTGTGTTAGAATGCTATTACTTTTAATTCCTCTGCGAAATCTAAGTGTTACCTGAATGAAAGTAAAGGGGGTCCTTAAAGTGTCTTCACCTCACAGCTGAATATGAGTAGTTAAACACTCAGAGAAGTTCACGAAGATATAGTGTATTGGTTAAGAAGTAACCTAATACATGTTACCCTGATATAATAAATTTCATAACAACACTAAAAGAAGGGATCAGATTAAAAAGCTTGGCTGGCAATTACCCCAAACCACAAGCCCAGATGTTTAGTTTAACAACATCAGGGACAGGAAAGACGTTCCTGATGTCCCAGTTACCAGTGTGGGTCCACCTACCTAAATGGCATCCCAAAATGGATATTGGTTTTCTTCTTTTGATATATGGAATGTGTGCTTTTTATTTATCTTTCAAAAATGATAGGAGGAGGAGTCTCATTTTATTCAATGGGGAAAGGGTTCTAAGGATTGCAGTTCTGTGCAATTAGTCTCTGTTCTTTCCAAAAATAGCAAAGTGAACAAAAATGTAGTTCAGGCCATTTATAAAGACTAGGTGAATTTTCAGAACATGTAAGTCAATTCTCCAGCTAGAAAGCAGTATCCAGCCAGCATTACTCAGAAACAATACAAAAATATGCAACATCTGTGTACCAGAAGAGATGGGAAATTGGTCTGTACAATTCACTGTATTAAAGGGGATTTATAAATCTGGTTATTATCTGGAAACAGGATATATGAGTTGTGTTTATCCAGTACACTAGATTTTATGATAATTACATAAGAATTAGCATTTTTGAAGGAGCAAATGGTAGAGTTGTCAACCTCGCAGTACTGGAGTTTCCCCAGAATACAACTTATCTCCAGAAATGCAGCTTGGGAAGCCAGACTCTATGGAATCACATACCTACTGATCTCTGTTCCCTTCACAAACACTACTCTCCCCAGGAGTGTACTTCTCCCCAAATTTTCAAGTAATCCTCAAACTGGAGTTGAACCCCTAAAGGATGCTAAAAACAATATTTTAAAGTCTTTACAAATATATAGCAAATAATTTTAATACAGGATTTTTAAAAATTGAAATAATTTTCCATTGGAAATACTGAAAAGATCCTTTAAAAAAACCCTTCCTGGTTTCCACCTTTCAATTTTTACAGATCTTTGCTTCTCTAATTACTGAATAATTTCCCAAAATACAGTTACAATTGATGGTAATATCTAGTAATGTACAAACAGTGTAACTGAATTTATATCTAGTTCAATTTTCTAATTTATGCACATTCACTTTTGAACCTTGTATGTTTGTTACACTTAAAATTAATATAATTAGTATATAGATACACATAAAATTAGAATTCTTAATTTGAATCCATAGTATACATTTACTATTTCAAACATCATCTACTTAACGATAAAATACAATCACTTTTATTTAAATGACAATGTTTCTTCTAGTGACTCTTGTCTTCTTATAATCTGACCAAAGTATAATAGCCTCAGTTAAGAATTTGTTCTAGTTATTAGCTGAAACTTGTCTTTCAATACAGCAAATATTGTCAGTATCAGTACTACTGGATTCCAGCCACTTGTAACTATTTGTATTGACTTCCATTACAATAATCCTTCCTATATACAAAGTGTCATTAATTTGAATTAAGCACTTTATGCTAAAACTAGGGGCAAAGCACGTTGTATTCCTGGGAGCTAGAGCTTGGCGGTGGGAAGAGGAAGGGGAGGAGTTGTCCAGTCTGTAAGGGCAGGGGGTTGAATGTGTGTGTTGTGTGGGAGGTTGTGGTGGCATGGTGGCAAATGAGGGCATGGGTGTGGAGAGATGGGTGTCAAGAACCTGTGGTTTGGAATGTTCATTGAGTATGGGAGAGGACTGACCTTTGGAACTGTGGCATAGTGGTTACAGATGAGCTTTCCAGAGCCATGTCTTCAGATATGTGAAGGGAAAATCAGACTTCTTAGGGGGAGATTACATGCCCACTTAGCCCTTAGTGAAATATTATATAACAGCTCCCACTGTTACAGACTAGCAGCAAAGCCCGATGCACCCAGGAACGCACTGGTCATTAGAACTGGGGAGGATGCCCTGACTGCACTGGACTGGGAGCCAACAGCATCCCCAACGCAGCACCAGTACTACTCCAGGCCGGCAGGTGGTGGGGAGGATTCCAGCCATACAGGACCGGGCTGGGGGGTGGCAGTACCCCTGGCATGGTTCCAGCCCTGCTTCTGGAGCAATGGGGAGATGGCATAGAGACCTCTGGCAGCCCTGGCTCCATGTGGGACTGGAGAGGCTGGCAAGCCCCAGTGCCACACCAGTCCTGCTCTTGGGGCTCTCCTCCTGGCCCTCCCTCCCAGGCCCTCCTCCCCACCATGCCCGGGCCCCACCCATGGGCTCAAGGCTAACTTGCTCCTCCCCCCAACTCCCACCCATCAGCAGGCCACCTGAGCACATGGTTCACAGATGGTCATGGGCCATCTGCTGACAGGTCAAGGCCTTACATTGCAGGGTCGCTTACCTCTGAGGCTGTACTCCCTGTCTCCTTGCATTTCCCCCCATGGGACAAATGCCAGGGTCACTCCCCCCTCTCTCCCTGCTCTGTCCTGCCAGCTGGTTGCTCTTCTGGCCTGGGTAGTCACCCAAGCCAGTGACTCACTGGCAGGCACAGGCCACATGCAGGTGGATGAGTAGGTGAGGGCAAGGTCTCACAACACAGGGTTCCCCTACCTCCCATGACTTCCTCCCTGCCTCTCCATGTTGCCTATCCCCTCTGAGACCCCAATGAGGGGGCTCACTGTCCCTCCCTCTGTGCTCCTGCTCACTGGCCAGTGATGCCACAGGTTGCGGCACTCCCAGCCCCCCACCAATATGGCAGTGAGGCTAGGGCTGCCCCCCCTGCCCCTGACTGTGGTCCCAGGCCCCACTCCCTCCAAGCTTGTGCTCATTGGCTGGCTTACCTGCTGCCTTCAACTCAGTAGAGCAGAACCAACTCTCCTCTTGTCCAATTTGATCTCATCAAAAACCATTCCATCTAACAGTGTGGTGAAGCACCTTGAAGCTGACCGAGGAATATTTTGCCCCCTCTGGGCCACCATAGGATGGGAAGAAACTTGTTCACACAGGCCTGCCACTGCACAGCCCCTGTTGGCCCCTGCTTTAAAGTAGGGAATGCAAATTCTTCTTCAGATGGGGCAAACGAGGGGCCGACCCAGCATCAGCATCATGTGGAAGCTGGGATTAGCCCCACTTCCTCTTGGCTCTTTCTGCCTGTGTGGAATTGGTCAAAGTCTGATCTCAGATGAAATGAAATATCATGAGGGGGGTTTCCTAGAGATCTGCAGAACAATGAAGTCATTAACAATACAATCCTAGGCAGAGCTTCTTCAGTCTAGGCCTATTGAGCTCACTCTGCTTAGAAGAGAATAACTGTGCATAGGATTGCACTAAGTACATGGCTGAGTTTGTATATATAATTCTAGCTCATCCTTAAGGTCTTCCATGTTCCCACAATATAAACTCTCCATATATGAACCACTTCATCCTTAATAAGAGCAGCAGACATGAAACGAAGAATAATTTATTGTACATCAAAGCTGTTTTTCCAATTCAGAATTTTAGTCTACTAAAGGTAAAGGTATCCCCTGTGCAAGCACCGAGTCATGTCTGACCCTTGGGGTGACGCCCTCTAGCGTTTTCATGGCAGACTCAATACGGGGTGGTTTGCCAGTGCCTTCCCCAGTCATTACCGCTTACCCCCCAGCAAGCTGGGTACTCATTTTACCGACCTCGGAAGGATGGAAGGCTGAGTCAACCTTGAGCCGGCTGCTGGGATCGAACTCCCAACCTCATGGGCAGAAAGTTCCAGACAGCATATCGCTGCCTTACCACTCTGCGCCACAAGAGGCTCATTACTTTAGTCTACTAGAACAATCAAATAGTTTAGGCAAAAAATCCATGCTTAATTTTTGTAAGATGTTACAGAACATAACAAAACACATACACTAAAAGAAAATTATATCATTACTAGTTAATTGTAACTAAGAGAACTAAAAGAGATGTTTCCTAAATCTAAATTCATCATCAGAATGTAAATAGTTTCCAAGATTCTTCCACAAGAAAATATTCTTGACCTGCTTGTTCTTCACTGTGATACCCAAACACCAATAAAGGAAATTAATATCTTTCAGAAAAATATTTAGCTCAGTAAAGAAATCAATGACTTACTTTCTGTTGGCAGAGTTCAAGTATGCAAAGAAATGTAAAGCACTAGGCTGCTTAGAAGAAAAAAATATTTTTATTTAGAAGAGAAACAACTTTATATGGAAAAAGTAGAGATAGAGAATCCTAACTGTCCAACTGTTCAGTTCTGTTCATACTGTCTGTTCTAGAGGCAAGCTCAAAGGAACAGGAAATCCCCAAATGAGCCAATCAGGAGGTGATTAAAATATCAGGAAGTTCCTCATCTGTGCTAAATACACATCTTCTCTAATGCCCCCTGTAGGATATTCTCCATATGCTATTGGATCATGCTCACTACAAACCTTGCATATTCCAACGCTTTCCTCCAACACTTTTAGTAAGACAGTATTTCAGAATGATACATCTAATAACTAAATCTGAGTATGGTGTGCAGGCTTATGTTGTAGCAATCTTGCTGAAGGTTTGTAAATATGGTCATGGACAGTGCCAAGAGACAAGACCTCCTGAGACATCTAAGCAAACTATCCAGAGTTACATGAAGAAAGATGCTGAGAAGATATGAAGTCCCATGTGTTCCATGTAATTCAGATGTAAATGAATAAGCAAAGTCCCATCAGGATATGCAGTAGTATTCCCAACATTATATACAATGTAACATGATATGAATGGTATGTTTACATATATGCTCAATTTCCACAATGAAACAGTTGTAGAAATGCAACTGTTATGCATGATGACTGGTGAATCTTGAACCTCAGTGTCAATGCAAGATCTCCTTGGCCAACAAATAAGAGCCTGTAATCAGCCATAGTGACTTGAATGGCTGCTTTCTCTGATAACAAACTGCATGCATCTCACTGAACATTACATATTATAGCTGTACAGAAGTCTTTCTAAGAGTTAAGACTTTAAGTTCTTTTAGTGAACTGTGCAAAGTAACACTCCACAACTGCCCCTTTTACTTTTTCCAAATATTTTTGGTACATTAAGCAATGAGCTTTTTATAAAATTGCCTTGGACCTACAATTGCATATAGAAAACCTAAGTAGCAAAGATAGCTCAGGGATTTCCTACAAAAGACTTAAATCTTCCATAAGGAAAAGATACTGCCTATCATTATTTTCATTCAGCTACCCAGACAGAAAGTTGTGTTTGATGGGCAAAGACATTAAGATCACAATTCTATTACAGAAGACAGTTTTAACTACAGTGGCACCAACTAGTGTGTGTTCTCCTAAAGTGAAATCTGGTTACAGTGGTAAACCTTCCAGAGAAGTCCAGTCTTTAGAAACAGAAATGAAATCAAAGAGCAGGAGATGGTGAACATTGTACGATTCTTCTGAAGCTTGTTCTCATTAAATTATATCAGTGGCCAGAGTGCTAACAGCCAACATTTTAATGTTTACAAAATTAAAAGCAATATACCATCCATACAAACTGCTTACTAACTTTCTGGTTTGAATCTGGGATAATGAAGAAAGCAAAATCATAAAATATATTACTTCAATTTAAATGCTGGTTTCCATTTGCGTTATGTACTCTAAGATAACTAAGACGGAAAGGGGGAGTCAGATGGTGTGTCAAGATATCAGCCTAAGAGAAAATTCCAGCTGTATCACTCTCAACTTCATAATATACTGATAATACAAAGTCAGGTTGTGGCGCTCTTTCCTTGCTTTTCTAGTTCCTTGAGAAAATAGTAGATTTTTCACATGACTAAATACTGTGAACTTGTTGTTTTTCTCTTTGCCCTTAAAGAGATCTCTTTCAAAAGCATCCATTAGTGGGTGATCATGGTCAATCCATATTTCACATTCCAAACTGGAGGAGAAATGCCAGATTTAAGATTAAATTAGGTCCTTAGCAGTGTGCAGCTGGACTTGAACTTTACTGATTTGTCAATTTTCTTCAGTGACTGACACAAATGATAATAGTTGCAAAAGATTTACTCCTGTTAGACCAAAAGTATGCCTGGAATTTTATAAAGCCTTTAGAAAATTATAGCAGTTTGATGTGAGTGGTATCTTGTACTTTAAGAATGCCTGAATTAAAAAAAAACTAAATAGGTGGCAAAAAATTACCAATTTGACTACATAGCAATTTTGTGGCAAAGAATTTCAGCTTCCTCCCCCTTTGAAAATTCCTCCTTCTGGTTTTGTTAATTCCATAAGAAAACCAATAACTGATATCAACCTAATTATATTTTTTATTTTCCTTATTTTTCTTTTTCCGTAACAGCATCAAAATGAGCTTTCAGTATCCCTAAGTATCATCCACTGAGAGGAACAACATTTTATCCCACTTCTGCCATTAAAATTAAAAAATGAGATGGAATTTTTACTTTAATGCGAGATGTTTCAAATAATATAAAAGTGATTGTTATGGGAGAGAAATTTCAAAAGGCCTGAGGGAATGTGGTACACAGTTTCTGCTTAACATTCCATATGACCTGCATGGCTGCATTCTTTTAAACATTTTGTAGATTTCTTCCATAGTTGGAAGGTCTACTATTTCTCTAGTTTTTAAAAGCCATTGCCATGAATTACATACAGCTGCTCTGGAGACAGAAAAAAATGGGATCTGTAGTTACTAACTTAAAAGGGGAGAGAGAGAGAGAGAGAGCTTTAGCAGATGAAGAGTAGTTAATATCCCAAGTTTTACAAGTGGTCAGTTTCCCAGAAGTTTGAAAAAAAGATGGGTATAGCCATGGTCTGGACAGAATGTTCATAGTTAATAGCATTCTTAGTAAAGTTAATAGCTGCCATGTATAGCTTATTCAACTAGCTTTACTGCAAAAACAAAGGGCCTCTATGATTTTGCAAGCAAGGTTACCACAGGCATTTACCAGACAATATGGCCAAACAAGCTAGATAAAAGCAGTAAATATCCAAAAGTCCTCAGAGCAGCCAAATATGAATCTTATGAAGTATACTAAGGGTTTCAACACTGCAAATATTATTCATAAAGTAAGAAGGTGCTGTTTGTTTCAGATCAAATGCAAAAAGTCTAACTCATGGTCCCTGAGCAATACACATAGTAAAAGTACAGGCTGAAGAAACAGATTTTATCTGACAGGCTCAAACACATAGTGTATCACTGATACTTCAGGCGTAACTTTTAATATGCTATTTTAAAGTCTGATTTGGTTTCTTGGGACTTAGATTATCCCAGATCACTTTGCAGCTGATCTTAAATGTGTGGGATTGGATCCAGCTCATGTCTCTCTTTTGTAGTCACAATACACTTCTGCTGATACAAGATATCTGTGATTTCCATAAATACCCACCCCAAGTTTCAGTTTCTCATCACACAGTATCTCCTACCATTCCTGGAGATTCCTGAACCCTGAGGAGTATCTTTTCAGGGGGATGCCTCTGGGAAGCTCTGGAAGAAAGTTGAACTTTCCAGGAGTGGGACTTCACTCATGGTTTTTAAGATCTAATCCATGGTTTTGAAGTAAACCTCATTGATTTTACTTGGGCATTTCCAAGTAGGATCAGGTATTAATCAATTCTGTCCAGAAACGATACTCAGTTTCCAGATGGAGAAACTCAGCCAACAAAATATTAACTAGATTTAAAGCAGAAAGTTCTCCTTGGTTCTTTCCCATAAAATCTTAAGAATCCTTTCTGTATTCTTTTGAAATCAGCACAAGTAGCCTACAAAGTTACGACACAAAAGCAAAAGTTATATTTATATAAATAGCTCCAGAATGCACTATAACAATTTAATTTACAGTTTAATGTAGGATTGGTCTCAACTCAAAACCTTATTACATATTAAAATGTACATATGTGGTAATATTGTTATAAATGATTGCCATATCTGAAAATCTTAGGAAAGGTAATATAAAAATGGCTGCACATGTATGTGGTTCAGAAGAAAACAGGGAGCTACATACAACACTGCTGAGTCTCTTTATTTCTGAATCTTCTATTTGGGTGAATTGTGTACTTTGTCATTTTTGTGTTATATTTGCATGTGTTTCCATATAAGGAAGGCATTTTCCAATTAGTCAGCACAATCAAACTCAATCACATAGAAGTTAGTTAAGACACAATCCTATTGGTCAATGTTTCTGAGAGACTTCCGTTGCTCCCACAACTCCCATTCCTTTACACTGCCATATAAGAAAAGCACTACATTAAATCATAGTCTGGAAATAGATTCTATAGCACCTTTAATACTTGTAGGCTCAAACAGAAAAATATAATGGTCAAGTTCTTTCACAAATTTAACTACTAGAGATGTGAAGAACCTGATGCTATCTTGACCCACATATATTTGGAACTACAAGGTCTATCCACTTGGCTTTTGGAGCCAAGTACTTTGCTTTTGGAGCCTAGTAAAACAAAAAAACAATCTAATTGTGCAGATGTTTGGAAAAATATTTTTTTAATATTTACCCTCCCCTTTTTTTGACAGTATGACACACCTCCTAAGTGGTTTAAAAACACTAAACGTTAATACAGTATAATAACTTTACTATAGCATTAAGACAACATAATGATCCATTAAAATGGCTAGTGAGGTTGTTAAAAAGAGAAAAGCACAGAACAATCCAAATACAGCAGATCAAACATAATTCAGGGGGGGAAATGTCTTGATACCTTTACAGAGGTCTCCAATGAACCTGCTAATTAAACCATTTTGGAGAAGAAATTCTAAAATCTAGATACCACCATGGAAATGGTCCTGTAACATGTTGTCACCTAATGGATGGATGGAATGCTAAGTAGAAATTTACTAGAGCAGGGTCTTCAAACTTTTTGTGCCTGCAGGGATCTTTAGACAGAAATCAAACATAGCTGTTTTAGGAGGTGGAACCACACAAAATGACTGCTGCCAAAGCCTCAATACCTGCCTCTTCACTTTCAAAAGAATTGCAGAAGGGGAATAAAAAATCTATTCTGAATCTCCACGACCTTTGTATTGCAATCCTAAGAATGACATTCTAGGAATAAACCCACCTGAATAGATCTGACCACCAGGGCAAGTTTATGTATATAGTACATGTAGCATGTACTACAGGCTCCACAGTTCCAGGGCCCCTGGAGGAGCCTTCCCTCCCAAGGATCAGGGTTGTAGTCTCTCCTCCCCGCGTTTTCCTCTTAAAGGACAGTTGGAGGCCCATTATGCACGGCCGCCGAAACACCGATTTTGGGTCACATGGAAAACGCAGAGGGGGAAGAAACAAACTGCTTATGCACGGGATGGGACGCAACGGTGGCAAAACCCAGAGTAACCGATTATGCATGCGGCGACCCCAGCGCCGCTTCTGGTTGAGCCCCAGTCACCCGGAAGCTGCGCTTTCTTCCGCGTTTCACTAACGTGGCTTTTTCAGCGGCATGCACCGAATCTGCGGCCAGTTGCAGCCGGCTCCGTGCATTGTTGTTGAGGGATTTTAATGGATTTTATTGGGGGTTTTAAAATGTTGTAACCCGCCACGAGCCATAAGGGAGTGGTGGGCAATAAATCGAATAATAATAATAATTATTATTATTATTATTATTATTATTATTATTATTATTATTATTATTATCGGTGATTTTAGTCACTGCCATTCAACCCCGAATGTGCGCTATCCCCCCCATGCATAATGGGCCAGAGTGACACTCCTTTCCATTATGGGGGACCCCTCTGCCCCTAGTCTGGTTGTTCCCACTGCAATTGTACTCTGCTAGTGCCTCAAGAATCCTTAAACTACTCCTGCTCACCACACTTCTAAGAATCCTCTGGTCTCTGGCCATTTTTTAATCTCCCTTTTCAGCCACCAAGTCTCTCAAACAGCCTCCTATGCACTTTTCTCTCCTTCCCTACTGAGATACAAGTTCTCCTTATCTTACGCATTATACAGTTTGTTTCATTTCTTTGATTAGCACATTTTTGCTTCAGTTTTCTATCTACTCTGCCCTTTTCTGCAAGCCTAATTCACCAACTCTTTTTCAGTCAATTACCTATGCTGTCTCTCTTTCAGCCTTCTTGTCTCTGGACTACCTGTCACTCCATGTCAACACCTTGTAGTTGTCTAACAATGGCTGCTGAGAACATTTGCTTCTTTTTTATAGGAAGATCTGTCTTGGTTGGTCATGGCTCCAAATTCTGCATTTAAGTATCTACATATCTGAAAGTGCTGAGAATTAGAGGGTTGGGTGCAGCTGGTCCACATATTTGTATCTGTTTAATAAAGAAGTTTACATCTCAGTGTAATCACTGTAACAATCAAACTGTTTCTTAGTAGCAATACACCTGCAAAACATTCTTTCATGAAGATATCATTACTAGTGCAAATTATTCAGATATCATCAGGAAAAATGTTCTGAAACCACAAGTGAATAAGCACATGTTTGAAAGCACCTAAGGCTTTAATCATAAATACATTTAGTAAATTCTTGGGGATTTGTTTCCAAGTAATGATGTGTAGGATGGGCTGTATATTGGTCCAACTGTTCACTGAATATATACAGGCTGTTTAACCAAAGTTTAAAATTATTTTTAAAAGTTTACAATTATTATTATAGCCTATCAATTGCTGTTCCTCTAAGATATTCTAGAAACTGCATTCATTCTTCAGTACAGGTAAATACATGGAAAAACAGGTAAATACATGGGTTTCTTTAAGTCAAAAAGTGAATGGAGAGGTAATCTTAGAGTTTTTTGGGGGGGAAACACCTCATAGGTGACAGATGTCCGTAATATTTACCCATTTAATTTCGAACTGATAAAACAAGAAAGTATAAAATGCATAAACAAACCTTCTTGGACTATGCCTTATTGGCTATGTTAGTCTTACTGATCATATTGGGTTTCATACAGTTACCAAGAAAACTTAGGCAGGAAGTGATTTCTGCTATGGAAATAGCATTTATTTATTGGAAAATTCAAGGTAGCTTGCAGCATTAAGAATGATTTTAAAAAGCAGAATAAAACTATATAAATAAAATAGTACTTACAAGAACCTATACAAAGTCACAATTTAAAAACTCCAATAAGGACTGTTAATAAATAAAAATTATACCAATCAAATACAGTTATGTCACACACACCGTGTTTTCCTCCCTCAGAGGCAAGATTTTTCCACTTTTTCCTCCATTTCTGACTGATCCACCGTAGGTATTTGATTTATTCTTTCTTGAAGAAATCTGGCTGTCCCACCCTGACACAATATGATATTTGGCTGTTGGCTCAGCCCAAGAACCTGAGGAATGAATTAGGAGGCCCCTTTAACTTAAATTTATTTATTTTATTTTTTATTTATTTTTTATATTTATATACCACCCTCCCCGGAGGCTCAGGCACTCAAGGCTTTTGAAATTCCTAAGTAACAAAACATTTTATTCAACATAGAGGGGTAAGGTCAGGTGAAATCAGAGGTAAAATTTCTGAGGTCATTCAGTGTACAACTCAGAAGTAAATCAGTACATACACAGACTTTAGTTCATATGTTTCAGATTTGAAAGTTTCATATGCTTTTCCCCATGACTTACAATCTTTAAGAGGAGAGGCTTTTGTTCCAGTGTTTCCCAAACATTCCAGTACACTTTCATTGAGTATTCACTGACTCTTGGTTTCCAGGGGGCTAGAGCACTCTTATCTCCCTTCTCTAAACACACTAATACTCTTCTTGAGTTTTAATTTATTCTTAAGCTTATACAAGACTTACCACACCAGAGCAAGAATCTCTCAATTCTTCATAACTTTCTCCCTGTTTTAACTGAATAGGGAATTTTCTTCTCTGTTTAGAAGATCTATCCCTCTTTCTGGCTGAATGAGAGTCTTGATCTAACTACCCATTGCTCTTTCCAACTTTCCCCAGTTCTCTGTCTGTGTTAAACTGCTCTCACTCTGGGCTGAATTAAAATTGAATACTCCTCCTCAGCATTCAGTTCAAAAGTCTTTCTCTGCTCAACTGATGCTAACCAGTTAGATGTCCTGTCACTCAAAGCTCTCTGGCTTTCTGAGGAATTAACCATTCACAGGAATCAACTATTCACAGGAATCAAGCATTCACAGTCATTTACCTGTTTGTACAGCATATTCAGCTTTTAAAAATGCAGTCTAAATAAAACTGTCTTCAACTGCCATATATTAAATAACATCCCTTTAAGCCTCTATTATACAACAAGGCATTTTTCTCCTAGACTGTTGGCTGTCTGTGACCGTTTATGCACTGGGCACTACCCCACCTCCCATGCAGGAGCACAGATTGGGGGTGGATGAGGTGCACTGGGCCAAATACTCCTACATATGGGTGCAGGAAGAGGTGGGGCAACCTGTCACGACTAAAACTCCAGTCTGCAGCCCTGCATGAAACCTCCAGTGCATAAATGGTCTGTCTGTCTCATTTATTAGCCAGCTTTCTACCTTGCAGAATTCAAGGTAGCATACAATACCAATACAACAACAATTATGTTTTTTTAAGATCACAATCTTAATTAGGTCTGCTAATAAACATAAACAAAATGAGTCAAATTCAGTCCTAAATAAAACTGTCTTCAACTGCCAATAAAAGTGCTTGTGTTGTTGTAACTGCGTCCTAAAGACTGACAGGGAAGAGGCCAGATATAGGTGCTCCATACTTGTGGGGCTGGCCACTGAAAAGGCCCTTTCTCATGAGCCCACCAGTCAGGAGGGCTTTTCCCTGAGATCTTAATTTCCAGGTAAGAAAATATGGGACATGGGATGAATCATTCAAGCCTTCCTTCCTGTTTTGACCCTTGACTTTTAACATTAAATTCAATTCCACATTCACAGATCTTTCAGGCAACACACCATTTGACTCTGACATGGCACACTTTCTGTTATACTTTCCTAACAAGATGAATAAACTTCATGTCATCACAATGAACTGTCCACTTGGAAACTATATTCATTTAAAATTATTCTTAATAATGAATTAATGCTATTTGGACTCTAAAAGTGCTAAAATGTACACTAGCATAATGACAATCCTGCAGATTCATGGTGTTTTTTGTTTTTTTAATCCTAAGAGAAAGTAGGGTATCCACCAGGCAAGTCTCAAGAAGAAGACTGTTACTTAGTGGTAGGATATTATTTGGCATGTAGAAAGTCCTAGTTTTAAATCCTGTTATATCTCATTAAAAGGACCAGGAATCAGATGATCTGAAAGACCTCTCCCTAAAATCCTGGAGAAACAGTCTGCATTGGCAACACTGACCTTGATGGTATGATTCAGTATAAGGCAGCTTCATGTGTTCATGCTATTCTACTGATAAAGTGCCGCCAGTGAAAGAGCCACCATCCACCTCTCCTCTTAAAGCAAACGCTTGTAAGGAAGACCTCAACTGGTAGACATGATAATATGGGTATGGGTGTTCCTTCAAGCCATAAGAATAATCAGCTGAAGATTCCAGGCTGTTACCAAAGGCAGCCCCACGAAGTTCATATTATAACGGTCTAACCTGGATGGGATCATAGTATGGATCACTATGACTAGATTTTGAAGCATGACCAAAGCTGATAAAGTACTACAAGCCAGAGAGGAGACCTGAGCCTGTAACTGTAGCCAGAATCCAGTACCCTCCAAGCTACAAACCTGATCCATCAGGAAGAGTGTAGCCCTTATAGGACAGGCTGACTATGCAGTCATGGAGCTGCTTGGTTATTGAACAATGGCATCTCAGTCTTGCCTGGACTAAGCTTCAGCCACATGAAGCCTGGCGCCTGAGGCAAATGTTTGGCTTGCTGTGTGCTGTCCTTTGTACACAGGACCCAGCTGCTAACAGAAGTGTCAGGCACTCTACTTCAGGCTGTGCAAGGCTTTTGTATGGGGAGCTTTTCCCCATCTTTTTCAGGTGTTCTTCCAGTTGTGTGCTCATCTAGATGCTCCCTGCTTTGCTGTTGTGTTCTTCTCTCCTGATATTAATGATAGTTTCTCTTTGTCAGGATTGTAGAATCTCTGTCATAAATTAGCCTGAGTTCCTCCATGTCAGTTATACTGCTTAATTGAACCTGGCGCCTGCTAGCCCCGGCCTTGTAGTTGTAGCAATAAAATAGAATAGTGATGTTATTCTAACCTTATCTTGTTATGGGCACACAGGGTTGTTGTCAATTCTCTCAAGGATGGGAGTTTGGAATCCTGTTGTTGTTTCACATATGTCTTTTCTCACTAACCCCCCTCCTTGGGAACTGTCAAGTTTTGGGCGGGAGAAATGTATTGATAAGCTGAGGCAAATCTGGCTTCGAGTCAGATTTGACTTTCAGTCCAATGCGTATAGTGCTAATCAATAAAACTATTTTCTTTTGAATAAGTTTTGTTGTGAGTTTCCTGTGCGTTTGACATCAAGTCAAATCTCACAACTCCTTTCACCTGCAAAATGCAGGGCGAGGGACATACTTTTTCTGAGCAGGGAGAGGGCCTGGATTGGGACCTCTCCCAGGGCGACGGCGCGAGTGCCGGCCCGCACAGCTCGGGCATGATGCGGGCAATCTCGGGGACAACCCCGGGGCCCGAGGAATTTTTGGAACGACACGTCACCCAGCGCAGGCGATTGTCAAAATACGACCGCCCTACTGGGGATGAGAGGTGGCCGGAGCACCTGGGACTGCCTAGCTACGCGCTGGAGCCTGTGGGTGAGACACAGGACTTGCAGTACAAGCTGGACAGGGTGACTAACTGGCTGCAGGATCTTTCGGGTCGGTTGGATCCGGAGGAGAAGCGCCGAACGCAACGCCTGCTGAAAGAAGTGCGTGGTGGTGGTGCGCACGATACCAGCCTGCGACGAGTGAGTGGTGGGCTTGCACTGCGGGAGCACGGCATGGCGGACACGCAAGCGGCAGCGGATGCTGAGGCGTTGGCCAGGGCCAGGGCGCAGCTGGAAATCGAGGCGGAGGCAGAGGCTCGAGCGAGAGAGCAACGCGAACAAGAAGGCGAGGGCGAGGAGCGAGAGGACGAAGGCGGCGCGGGCGGCGATGGAGCCGGAGGAGACGGCGCGGACGGAGGCGAGGACGCAGCGGCGGCGGCAGCAGCGGCGGCGGCGGCGGACGTTGCGGGAGCCGAGGCGGCGGCGGCAGCAGCGGCGCGCGAAGCGGCGCGAGCGGCAGCGCGAGCAGCGGAGGCAGCCCGGGTGGCGGAACGAGCAAGAGTGGCGGCGGGGAGAGGACGAGGCATCGGCCGCGGTGCAAGACCCCCAGCACCGGCCCCGGCACCGGCGGATTGGGGCCCGGGGCGCCTACCAGCCCACCTCCGGGGTGTGGAGATGCGGAGCACCTATAAATTCAAGGCTAAGTTTTCCGGAGACCCCTCCGATTTTCCTACGTTTCTGGTGCACCTCCAGGCCTACATGATGGAAATGGGGTTCACTTTCCAGGATGATGCTGAGAAAGTGCGTTTCGTGGGCCAAGCCCTAGAAGGCAAAGCAGCCAAGTGGTTTGTGGACTTGTACCGCTATCACCCCCAAGCCATTCGTGACTACAACCATTTCATGAGAGCCCTGCGCCAGATGTACGTGGAACCGTTCGAGCGCGAGACCGCGGAGAAGAAACTCAGGGCTCACCGACAAGGGAAGTTGTCAGTGGTCGAGTACGCCAGGGAGTTTAAAGAGCTGGCTTCCTCGGTGCCGGACTGGACGGAGCCCCAACGTGTGCTGTCGTTTGTGGGGGGCCTCAATCCTACTCTGGCAGACAAATGCCTCCTCCTGGAAGACCCGCTTACAGTCGAAGGTTGGGTCCAATTGGCTGGGGAGATGGAAAATCGATTGGAGCGAGCTTCGATGGTGCAAGTCCTGGCAGGCAAAACCGTGGCGAAAACTTCCACCCCGGCGAAAACCAAGCCCCGAGCCAAGTTGGAGCCGTCTGAGCGCACCCGGCGCATGGAAAAAGGGCTGTGCTTGGGTTGTGGCCAAGCGGGGCACTTTCTCGCAAACTGCCCCTCAAAAGCAACAGCGACCCCGAGGGCCGTGAGCAGCGCCCCACCGAAAGCCCAGCCTGCCAAGAAAACCACTCCCAAGAAAAGTGCCAAGTCTCTCCTGGTGCCAGTGGCTGCCGTGCCAGCAGTGGACGACTCGGAGGAGGGAAGCGGGCTGGAGGACGAGGATCAAGCCGAGGAGCAGTCGGGAAACGAGGACGGTCTGCTGTAAAGGCGCCCCGCCAGCAGGCCGCCAACAGGGGCAAACGCGTGGTGAGTGATTCCCCCTTACTACTCCTACCTGCCAAGCTCTCCAACCCCAAGTCGGGGAAAACAGTGGGAGTCCGGTGTATCGTGGACTCAGGGTGCACCCAATCCCTAGTGAGCCCGGCACTGGCCGAGACTTTGGGGGTGGGAAAGGTGCCGCTGAGGGAACCCTTGCCCATCACCCAATTGGATGGGAAATGTGCTCCCGGAGGGGAGGCCACGGCGAAAACGCGCCCAATGGACTTGGACATAAAAAAACATTGGGAGCAAATCCAGCCTTTGGTAGCCCCTCATTCTGCCTTCCCTTGTGTGTTGGGGTTGGATTGGCTGAAGGAACATGACCCCCTAGTGAAGTGGAAAGAAGGGACCGTGGACTTTACCTCTCCCGCCTGCGAGCAGCACGCTCGACCGCGGGATTCCCCACTGACGGGGGTTGTGGCCGCTTTGGGATCGGGGGGGACAGCGCTCCCTCCTGAGTATCGAGACTTTGCTGATGTGTTCGCGGAGGTAGAGTGCAACCAACTGCCCCCCCACCGTAAAACTGACTGTGCCATTGAATTAAAGAAAGGGGAACCACTCCCCAAAGCCAAACTTTATTCCATGAGCCCCCGGGAAATGGCGGAGCTTAGGGAATTTTTGGATAAGAACTTGGCGAGGGGTTTTATTAGACCGGCCACATCTTCATTGGCGGCCCCGGTCCTTTTTGTAAAAAAGAAGGACGGTTCGCTACGTTTGTGTACTGACTACCGTGGGTTGAATGCGGTCTCCACCTGCAATGCCTACCCGCTCCCCCTGATAAAAGACTTGTTGGGCCACTTGGGGAAGGCACGAATTTTTACGAAATTGGATTTGAGGGAAGCCTATTACCGAGTTCGGATCAAGAAGGGGCACGAATATCTAACGGCTTTTAACACCCCCCTGGGGCAATCTGAGTACACCGTAATGCCGTTCGGCCTCGCCGGCGCTCCGGGCGTGTTCATGAATATGATTAATGAAATTATGCATGATTTATTGTACCAAGGGGTGTTGGTTTATATTGATGATATTCTTGTGTATTCTGAGAATGTTGAGAGTCATGCTGATCTGGTACGCGAAGTGCTCAACCGCTTGCGAAAGCACCAATTGTTTGCTAAACTGTCTAAATGTGAGTTCCACCGCGATGCGGTGGAGTTTCTGGGGTTCCGTGTCTCCCAAGCGGGGATTGAGATGGACCCTGGCAAGGTGCGTGACTTGCTGGCTTGGGAACCTCCCCGCACCAGGAGGCAACTGCAAAGCTTCCTAGGGTTCGCTAATTTTTACAGGACTTTCATCCCCAATTTTGCCAAAGTGGCGCTGCCCCTCACTGACTTGTTGAAAACCAAACAAGGGGGAAAAACGGCGAGCCGCCCGGGGACGCCCCTTCTGTGGACTCCCTCCTGTCAAAACGCATTCGACAAACTAAAGTTGTTGTTTACGTCCGAACCCGTACTGGCCCATGCTGACCCTTCTAAGCAATTTACTGTACAAGTAGACTCCTCGGACGTAGCAATGGGGGCCGTGATCCTCCAAGAGGGGGAGGACGGAAAGTTGCACCCGCTGGCCTATCTGTCAAAGAAATTCTCGGGGGCAGAGCGAAATTGGGCAATTTGGGAAAAAGAGGCGGCTGCAGTAAAATTGGCCCTTTCCACCTGGAGGCATTGGCTAGAAGGATCCGCGATCCCATTTGTAGTCTGGACGGATCATAAAAACCTTCAGGCACTTAAGCAGCCCCGATCGCTTTCCGCCAAGCAAATGAGATGGGCAGAGTTTTTCGCCCGTTTCAACTTCTCCCTAAAGCATCTGCCGGGTAAAATGAACTTTTTGGCAGATGCATTATCACGCCTGCCCCAATACAACAGCAAACGAGACCCATTGGTGGACACCGTTTTCACCCCCGCCCAACTAGGGATGGCCGCCGTGACGCGCAGCCACGTAAAGACTGATACGCCCATCCCAGGGGGCTGGGTCCAGAAGGAGATGTCACAAGATCCGGAGTTTTGCTCCCTCCGCCCTGATCTGACTGAGAAGGGGGGGCTCTTTTTTAAGGGCGAGAGACTCTTTGTTCCTGTTTCGGCCAGGGGAAAAGTTTTGAAACTTTGCCACGACGCAAAAACTGCTGGACACTTTGGTTTTGTAAAAACTCTGCACCTAGTCATGAGACAATATTGGTGGCCGTCCCTGCGCAAAGATGTGGAGAAATATGTGCAGGGATGCCCTATTTGTATTGCCTCAAAATCGGTTGGAGGCAAGAAAAAGGGGCTATTGCAACCACAGCCCACCCCCTCTCGTCCATGGACAAATGTCACTATGGACTTTATTACGGACCTCCCTCCCAGCCATGGGAACACCGTTATATGGGTGGTAGTAGATGCTTTTTCCAAACAGGCTCACTTCATTCCCTGCACGGGGGTGCCTTCAGCACCAAAATTGGCTTCTCTTTTCATTGAACACGTGGTACGTCTGCACGGGATCCCGACACGTGTCCTGACGGATCGGGGCCCCCAGTTCGTTTCTAAGTTTTGGAGGGAACTCCTGAGACTTTTGGGGGTGGAGCAAGCCCTCACTTCAGGCTATCACCCTGAATCAAATGGCCAGACCGAAAGGGTAAACCAAATCCTGGAACAGTACTTACGTTGTTTCATCAATCACCAGCAGGACAATTGGGTCTCTTTATTACCGATGGCTGAATTTGCCTACAACAATGGGGTTCACGCCTCAACTGGGGTATCACCTTTCAAAGTAGTGTATGGGACTGATTTAGCAACAGCCCCCACCTGGGAGCTCCACTCCACTGAGGCTCCTGACATAAATAAATGGGCAGCCACCATCAGTACAGGTTGGCCAGAAATTGTAGCTAGCCTCAAGGAGGCAAAACAAGCCTATAAAGCTCAAGCGGATAAGAAAAGAGTACCTGCACCTGACTGGAAAGTGGGAGACCTGGCCTATTTGTCTACTAAGAACCTGAGGTGCCAACAGAAGTCAAAGAAACTTGGCCCTAAATACGTGGGGCCATTTAAAGTGATAAAACTGATTAATACTGTGACTGTTGAGCTAGCTTTACCAAAGACTTATAGGAATGTGCATCCGGTTTTTCATTCCAGCCTGCTGCGGAGAGCTCCGGTCCCTGACGAGTGGCACCCTCCTCCAGACCAGCCTGTGCCAATTTTCATCGATAAAGACACCCACTATGAAGTCAACCAAATTTTAGACTCTCGTTTGCACAAGGGTCGCCTTCAATATCTGGTCGATTGGAAAGATTTCCCCTCGGGGGACAAAGAGTGGGTGGAGGCAAGGAATGTGAAGGCACCCCGCCTCCTCCGGGCTTTCCATCGAGCATTCCCGGATTGTCCTCGCCCGGTAGATGCCGGCTAGATGGAGGAGTGAAGTTAGTTTTAATGCGGAGGGATGTCAGGATTGTAGAATCTCTGTCATAAATTAGCCTGAGTTCCTCCATGTCAGTTATACTGCTTAATTGAACCTGGCGCCTGCTAGCCCCGGCCTTGTAGTTGTAGCAATAAAATAGAATAGTGATGTTATTCTAACCTTATCTTGTTATGGGCACACAGGGTTGTTGTCAATTCTCTCAAGGATGGGAGTTTGGAATCCTGTTGTTGTTTCACATATGTCTTTTCTCACTAACCCCCCTCCTTGGGAACTGTCAAGTTTTGGGCGGGAGAAATGTATTGATAAGCTGAGGCAAATCTGGCTTCGAGTCAGATTTGACTTTCAGTCCAATGCGTATAGTGCTAATCAATAAAACTATTTTCTTTTGAATAAGTTTTGTTGTGAGTTTCCTGTGCGTTTGACACTCTTCATCACTGTTTGATGGTAAATTTTGTCTGATCCCACATCCATCATCAGCACCGTTCTTGAGCTGGAAACAATGGAGAACACACGCAGTTTCAGTTTGATCCCCTGTGTCTGTCAGTTGCTTGGCTTAGCCATTAGCAGTAGGCAGTGCAGCAGGAAGCTGCTAACAGCCTCAGTTAGAACTTGATTAGGAGATGCATAAATAAGGTGGGAGTTACTAAACACATCCAAACATGATGTTTTCATCCACACACTTTTCTCTCCCCATGCAACACCAAAGGGATATCATTATAACCCAAAAATGTACCTGAACATAATAAAAGATGACCTGCAAAATAAAAATCTGATGGACAGAGAGCTGAGTATATTATACAGATGTGCTGAATGAAAGGAAAAGATGTACTTAAATAATGTATGATGCTGGGAAAGTGTGCATCTACTTTTTAAATCTTGGGCCTTAGTCCTTGAATTGATTTTACAGTTTTTATATGAATGGCGTTTACATTCTCCAAAAGGGTTCCTGTATTATGCTCCAGTGCCTCCCATGTTATTACCCACATCTCCAGCTCTGATAGCAGTTTTGCTCCAGGCAAAATTTAGTCTCCCCTCATCTCTCAGCTTCTGTTCAACCCTTTAAGAGTGTTTAATTAATCTTCAGTTAACTGAGGCTTCGTTTGTGAATCAATGCTTTCCTATCCATCCTTCTTAAAGATTTTTATAATCTTAAGTGGTCAGCTTATTGACAAGTATCAGCCCACACTTAATTGTGAAAATAACTTGATGATCCAAAAAGATACAGGGCAGTAAAAAAATCTGTTCATTAAGTAAATCTATATTTAAAGATGCCATTTAATTTGTTGCTGACATCCATTTGCTTGAAACCTCCCAAACCAAAATGTTTCCCTTGTTGCCCATGGAAACATTTCACTTAGAATGGAAGAAGCCCCGGAGACTCACCAAAGGGGCCATTGCTGCCGCAGAGAAGAGCGGCCAGAAGAAACAGGCTGGGGGCGGGAACTACAAGCCCCAACATCCATCAGGGCAGGACTGCGCGCAGGCGCAGTTGAAGAGGAGCGGGGCCGAGCGGGTACCTTTTAAGGAGCCGTTTGTCTCGGCTCTGCCTCTTCCCGCTCACATGGCCCCAGGAGCGCGTCATGAGGCAGCGGGAGCAATTAGTGAGGCCTGCTTTCCTCACGACGTCGGGGACGCTCGGCGGCGATCAGAGGGCTAGGAAAGGGGAGCGTCTGGAGCCCCTTCCTCCCTTGGCGATCCAGAAGAGCTCAGGACTGGCCGCGGCAATTTAAAAAAAAAGAAGAAGAAAACCTTTTACATGGCCGTGGTTTTCTCTTGAAGGAAAGTATGGGGGCCCCAAAGGATTCCTGGGGGGGGGGAAGCCCATCGGAAAAGGAAAACAGCCGGCAGCCCGATCCCGTGCTGGGGGAAATCAGCCCAGACGGGCGGCTGGGCCTTGTCCCGGCAGGTCGGAAAGGGGAATAGAGGCAGCACTTCGGCGGTGCCAGGCCCTAGCATGGCCTATGGGACACATGATGCCTCTAGGCGGGAAGCTGAGGCGGCTGCTGCTATCGCGGCCACACAGGGCGAAGGCAGACAGATGGGGGGGGGAATGATTTCTCCCCTCATCTGCATGTCAGTCAGCCTGTCTTGGGAAGTGGTTTGCATCCACCCTTGAGTGGATCTGGAGGAGGGAATGGATTACCCCTCTTGCAACCACTGGATCCCTATCAGTTTAGGGATGGGGGTTTTGCCTTATGTGCTTCAGGGACAGGGCCCACAAGAGTGGGTAGCGCAAGGCTGGCGTTGGGCACACCGGTAAGGTGGCCTACGCCAGGATATGATCCCAGGTTCCCCCATGGATCTGGCATGGCAAGGGCACAAGGTCAGGATGGTACAGGGCTGGCTTGGTGGCATGAACCCCAGGTCCCGGCCAATCTGTATCCATCACAAAATGCTGTACTTCCTAGCCCTCTGGCCAGGAGGGATGTTGCATCCTGGGGGTCTGCAGCCCTTGGTGGAGATCACAATGCACCTGGATATGGTTACCTATGGCTTCTGCAAATTCAGTTTTTAATTCAGCTAGCCAACAAGGGGTACAGGCTGGACACGGTTCTCACCGTTTGTCTGACTTTCAGTCTTGGGGCAATCTCCCAGGTTCGCAAATGCACCCTGCTACGGGGACTGCTTATCCCTTACCCCAAGGACCTTCAGGTTCTTTCAGTCAGGTGTCTATTCCGGGGGATAACTGGCGACACCAAGGTATGGCGGCGTCAAGGGGATACATAAATCTTGGATCAGGGCAACAGTGGCACACACCACATTTCGTGGTACACTTTTCAGGGTACACATTTTGGGGTACACATTTCGCTAACAGTGCCCCTTTTCCACATGCTCTAACTATAGAGCATGCCTGAATGTTACCCGATGCTCGCTCCCGAGCCAACAAGTCATATGCTATGGCTGCATCATCACCTGATAGTGACTTTGCCTCCAAGACATGTGCTAAATGGCTAATCAGGTGCCAACCCCTCTCTGGGTAAGCCCCAACAACCAGGCGGATGAACTCTGTATAGCCCCTCATCCAATTGGTGAATGATCTCTCAACCTGTACAGAACTCTTTTTTTTCTTTTTCGGACTGTGGACACTTGGCAGCGAACCCTCCGGCAAATAGTGACATTGGCAACTGCTACTCAATAAGCGTATTCTAGGGCGGTGCAGGGATACATGCAATTTTCTGTGTCTTGGGGTTGCTTACACCCCCTTCCGCCGCTTGAGGAATTTGTACTTCGGTATTTGGTTCACTTACAGTCACAGGGAGCGGCACCAAAGTCTTTACAGGTTCAACTGGCAGCATTGTCAATTTTCTGTAAAGCACAGAACTGGTGGGACCCAGCTACATCATTTGCTGCCCGCCGGGCCATTGCAGGTTGGAAACATTCGGCCCCCCCTAGGGTGGATTGCAGAAGACCAATTTCTCTGCAAGTCTTAAGCGACTTGTTAAAAGAGCTTCCATCTATTTGTGAGACCAAGTTTGAGTCATTGCTCTTCTCAGAGGCTTTCACTGTAACATTTTTCGGAGCATTCCGATGCAGTGAAGTGGTACCTGCTTCCAAGGCAGAGCTGGGAGATAGAGCTTTGGCTTTACAGGACATTAAGGTCACTGACCAAGGTCTTTATATTTGTCTACGACCTTCAAAAACGGACCAATTGGGAAAAGGGGCCGCAGTATATTTGCCTGCAATGTCTGATGGAGGGCTATGCCCTGTTGTATCCGTAAAACGATTCTTAGCTGTTCGCCCACCTGTGCAAGGACCTTTGTTTTTACATGTTGATGGCATGTGCCTGTTTCGCTACCAGTTGGTTGCCATCATGCGTTTGGCCCTAGGTAGACTAGGGCTCCCGGCGGAACAATATGGAATCCACTCATTCCGTATTGGGGCCGCTACTCAAGCTGAGATGGTGGGGGTTTCCAGTGCTGACATCAAAGCACTTGGGCGGTGGAGGTCAGCTGCTTACAAGTGGTATGTTAAGAGGGATCTCCTTCTCTGAATTTTATCTTACAGATTTGCATCCTCCTAAGCCAGTTATATGGATAATCGGGCACAGCATTGTATATTGGGCTGCACAGTACGCCTCTACATCAGGCTGGGATGACTGCTTGGGTCTTGGAAGTCAGGCTCGATTCGTTGGGAAAGGCCGAGGAGAAATGCGATGGAGTTCGTTTGTGGACACGCTGTGGAAGGCCGTGCGACGTGAAGGAGTTCCGGACCTGCTCGTGATACAGCTTGGAGAAAACGACTTACCTGAAACATCGGGCCGTATTCTGAAACAAATGATTCTTCGGGACCTGGAAGATGTCTGGTTGCAATGTCCCTGGATGACACTTTGTTGGTCATCCTTGTTGGAGCGTCACACTTGGCGGGCAGTGGTTCACCCAGACAGGGTTGATCTTGCCAGACAACATGTGAACAAAGCATTTGTTCAATTCATTTCGTATTCGATTGGCTTGGTTGTACAACACCATGACATATCGTATCGGCAGGCTGCCCTTTGCAAGAGTGATGGGGTGCACCTGTCCAAGTAGGGCATGGACATTTGGCTCCATGGAATTCGTCATGGTGTTTTGGGTTGGCTACAAAGATGAGCGATGGCGGAAGCCCTTAAGGCATTGTGCCTTTACTGGCTTAGTGGCGGAATTTGAGCAAGGGGAGGGTCAATTGCAGGGCGGCCAAGCTTGCGCACTGGCCTCCCCTAGTGTTGGGGGTCCCCTTAAGGGACCGTGTGGATGTGGAGCCTGATTGAAGGCTCACATTTCCGGGGGGGCGGAGGACCCAACAGAGGCGGATGCCCAATAGGGTTACTCCACAGGCCTCCTCCCATTTTTTCCCAGCCTGCCTTTATGTCCGGGTTGATGTGGTCTGTACAGCCAGGAGGACCCGTTGAGGGGCAGGCTGCAAGCGAGCTACCTTGTGGTCGGCTGACCACAAGTGGGCAGACCCTCTCTCATGCTAGCCATGCTCAATTGTTGATTAAAGGCTGTGGCCAAAATTTATGCCAATCAGTTGTATGTGTTCTTATTAAGCGATATTATTCACTTGCAAAGCAAGTATTTCAGTGACATGCTTCCAAACAAATAGGTTTAGAATTGTAGCAACTTTTAAAAGTTTTTTTTGGTTGTTTATGCGCTGATATATAACTTGTTTAAAAATTATGGACCTGGTTTTAAACTGATTTTAGAAAACTGGGGGCCATTCCGTACCAGCATCTATGTGGCAAATTGGTTGCGGGACGAAAAAACGGCATTTTAAATAGTGGAATTCATCATTATGCATACCTGGCTTTGTAGTGGAATCCAGTTGCGTTTCTATCGTTTCCCACAGGTTTCCAGTCTCTGCAAAAGTCGCTAGCCAGGAAGCGATATTGCCGAACTCGTTCCACCCCTGGCTGTCAAGCAGCCAATGGGCGGCCGTTATCATGATCCCAAAAAGCCCCTTTCCCTTTAAGGAAGTTTAAAACACACACACACACACACACACACACACACACACACACACACACACACACACACACACACACACACACACACTGCAACAAATTTGTGTTGATTCGTTGCAACGGAGAGACCCATCTAGGTAGCAGGTGGTGTTTAAGCTGCCGTTTCATCATTGCCATGCTCCCCCTGAGTGAAAAAAATAACCCCCCCCCCCCGGCACGGGCGCGATTTTCGGCCGAAAGTACAGTAAAAAATAAAGAGAAAATAAACCAGCAAACGGGGCTGTGTGTTGTTTCGTGCTTAGTGACTTAAAACAGCTCTGCAGCCAGGGAAGCCTCGCTGGGTAAACGAAGGCTCGCCGGTGCGTTTATCTCCGCTCGCTCGGAGAAAAATAATGGCGATCGCTTCGCCGGAAGATCAGAGGAGAGAGCTAGGGGGCGGGACTTTGCAGTAACCGCAACAATGGTAATGCACAGAACTTTTTTGCTAGTGTTGCTGATTGGTTGCAAGAGTGTAGCGCTTTCCGGAGAGTGAATCCACTTTTTGGGATTTCCCTGAAAGCGCTACAATGAAGCGCTTTTTGCGGATCGGTTTCAGGAGTGTTGCAGATTGTCAACGACATTGTGCATAATGGCAAAACTGTAGCGATTTCAATTTGTAACCATTGTGCTATTTTGGACAAGTGCGGAATGGCCCTGGTAATTTCGTGGAATAGATAAGATTAATATGGCCAAGGCATGATTTTGTACCAAAAATGCACTGGGTGGAATTATGATGCTCACACTTATTATACCTACGTGTCAGTATATTCTATCATCTGAATCAAATCAAAAGTTATTGCTGGACATTACCATTTCAGGTTACAAGTGGACAGTTGCATTTCTCAATGTTTCCACCAGTGTGGGAAGGACCTACCTGTACAAACAAACGAACATGTCAAGGATAACGGTAAAGCCTAGTTTTCTCCCTGATGTGCTACTGGCTGTGGTCAGGGAAGATTTTCACAGGGATCTTTCAAACATGTAGTCTCCCACATACGATTTGGTCTCTAAGAACACAACATAAGAAGAGCCCTGCTGGATCAAATCAGTGGTCCATTTTGTCCAGCATCCTCCTGGCATGGCAATTCAGAAGTTAACAGCCGCTGAATGTGAAAGTTCGCTGTGATCACCATGGCTTGGAGCCACTGATAGACCTATCCTCCGTGAATCCGTCTGATCAGTTTGTTAAAATTCTGGCAATGAATACCACATTTTAGTTACTTGCTGTGTAAAGACGCATTTTCTTTTGTCCATCCTGAACTAAGTGCCTCTCAATTTTATTTGATGCCCTAGAGTTCTAGTATTTTTGGAGTGGGAGAAAATAAATATTTATTTCACAAATTTATATCCCACTCTTCCTCAGGGACTCAGGGTGACAATACTCTCTCCACTCCATGCATCATTTTATAAAACTTTATCATGTCTCCCCTTAATTGTCTCTTTTCTAAACTGAAAAGTCTTTATCCTTTCCTCATAGGGAAGGCTTTCTAATCAGTCATCTTGGTTGCCCTCTTCTGTACACCCCCAACCCCTGGATGTTATTGTTTCTGTTGTGCAAGAAATGTGTGCAGAAAACTCAACACCAACCCCCACAAACTGCCAATCCCACAAAAGGCAAAAGGCCCCATATAGGCTTTTCTGCTTATGGGGGTGTAGGCACATCAATGCCAGATCATAAATGACGAACTGGACATTTTTTGTGTGATTTCCAGGCTCAAGGCAAGGTCCATGGCTATCACTGTCCACTATTACCCCCAAGATCCTTTCCTCTCTCAGCAAGTTCAGACCCCTTTAGCCTACGCAGTTACCAATGCAGAACTTCGTTTCCCACCTTGTCACCCCTCACCCAGTTTGCAGAGATCTTCTTGGATCTCTTCACAGTCAGCCTTGGTTTTCAGCATCCTGAATAATTTTGTGTCATCTGCAAACTTTGCCCGCTACACTACTCACCCACAGTTCCATATCATTTATGAATAAATTAAATAGTACTGGCCCCAATACCGATTCATATGGGACCCCACTGCTTACTTTTCTCCATTGTGAAAATTGTCCATTGATTCCTACTCTGTGATTCTTGTCATGTAACAATTTTTTAATCCATAAGAATTGTATAGAGAAAAACACACTCCAGAAAAAAATCTTTATAAAAAAAAAATTCTGTATAACTGGCCATAAGAAATAGTGAATATTAAATGATCCTGTATACATGAGCACCAAACACACAGGGAAATATTAAGATAAATAAGGCATTACAAAAGTTATCACTATCTCATTAAATCCATCAGATCTGTGGAACAGACATGTGAAAAAATTAAATTCCAAATTGCCCTAGGATTTCTATTCCTTATGAAGCTTACTTCACTTTGGAATGTGATCATGTTTCACCATGTCTGTGAGTATTGCATTAGCTAACCAGTGGCTCAGTGTAGCCTTGAGGTCAGTATGTGTTGATTGCAATGATTCACATTAAAGGAATCAGACTGCATTTTGCTTCATCTTCTGTCCTAATAACTTGCCCATAAAGTTGCAGTGAAGATTAATTTGTTTCTTCACAATATCTGTGGATTTGTTACTGACCATTCACATACTCTGTTCAGTTATTGTTTTTAGGAGTTAACGTTCATAATAAGCTGGCATACATGTGAACCATTGCTTTTAATGTGGGGTGGTGGTGGTGATGTTGGTGATGATGAAGTTATTAGTGTACAATACATCATCAGAAGTTCAAAATATACTCAGTTGTTCCAGGTTGTGCATGGGCTGGTGCTAAGATTTATTTGTAGAACTCCCTAAAGCAGGATGCAGGGAGATATGCTTAAAGGATACACCCAAGTTTTATTAAACATGAAAGCTAAATGGAAACTTCAGGTGTATTATCCCTCTGATTGCAAGTTGCTAGAAAGCAATAAGATGGGGGGGCCTCTTCTGGGCCCTCGGAGTGGCCACAGAAAGCTGGTTTAAATGGACCGTTGTTTTGCTCAAGGAGGACTCTTGGTTCATGAATGTCCAAATGCATGCATTCATATTTTATATATTTATTTACTTGATATGTAACCTAACTTTTTCCCAAATGGGTATCCAATCATCCACCTCTCCTCCATTTCCCCTTCACAACTCTGTGCAATAAATTAAGATGAAAAAGAGTGGCAATCTGAAGTCACACATCAAACTTCCATGGCAGAATGGAGATTCAAACCTTGGTCTCCCAGATCGGAGTCTGATACTGTCCCTGCTGTACTATGCTTTTCTCTTTTGGAATATCCTTTACAACAGTGGTCCCCAACCCGCGGGCCGCGGCACGGTGCCAGGCCGCGAAGGCCATGGCGGCGGGCCGCGGCTCCCTCTCCCCGCCCCCCCGCAGTAAAAAACTTCCCAGGCCACAAGCTTGCGGCCTGGGAAGCTTCTTACTGTGGGGGGAGAGAGGGAATCAGGGCCGGGCCGCGCATCCGCGCATGCGCCATGCACGGCCGAAGGTGCTGCGCATGCGCGATTTCGGCCGCACATGGCACATGCATGCATGTGTGGCCCGGGCGCACATGCGCGATGCGCGGGCGCGCATGCACTGCATGCACAGGCAGGCAGTTGCCCTGCCGGTCCCCAGCCTCAAAAAGGTTGGGGACCACTGCTTTACAAGGAACCCAGGGCCTGAGTTTCAATTGCCTTCCTTCCTGTACTATTTTTCCAAGGAGACTATTTACCTCATCAGTACCTCTGGATCTCCCTATGGGAAAAACAGTGACACCTAAGGGTGCTTTCAAACTGAAAAAAGAGTTTGAGGAGCAAGGCATAAGCAACTGAGCCCAGTGCACCTGGGAATTAAGTTCCTCACAACTATGGCCCTGGATCAAGCTGTGAAAGATTGAATGGCCCCAGGACACCCAGCAAACTTTTGTAGTAAAGGGGGAATTAAAGCATAGTTGTTGCAGATTTTAGTCAGCCACTCTAACTGCTACCACTGGCTGACAAGGCTGAACTTTGTTCCCAGCTCTTTATTTGTACTTTCTAGTTTCATGTTCATGAATTGAATAGCAAAAGTTGAGGATAATTCAAAATCTCTGAACCCCCAGATAAGGTTTGGATCACCACAAAGTATACACCCCCACATTAAGGGAACTCTGCCCTCCATATTATAAAGTACTTTCAGAAAGGGTCTATGGCTTAAAAGCTTAGTAAAATCTTTCAAGTATAACTATTTCCTACCTGGAAATGATACTCTTCTGAATGGCATTGCCTGTGGGCCTCCTGGAGAATGATGCCCTGAGAAGTAGAAAAATGTCATTTAAATGGTACAAACTTTTCCCATTTATATGAATAACACAAAAAAGGGGAAATTTTCTTCCTGCAGTTTACAATGAGGAACATTATTGAGGAGCTGTGGGTAGCTGTTAACATCTCTAAAGACTGGCCTGCTGGTGCATACACACCAAAGTAAGTAATTAGAGTATCTGCCCAACTTGACCAGGAAGGGGCTGCTCATTTTAACAAGGGCAGAGCCTTGTTACAAAGACATGATAATGGAGATGCCATTGACAACAGAGGAGCCACAAAAATTCCTCCTTTTGTCTCTAGGCATATCACAAGAAAAAGAATCCATTCACAGAGAGAAAGAGACAACTGATGAATGCTTAAAGGAAATTCTCACTACTGAATCTGAAGCCCTGGCAAATTTTCTCCAAATGTGTGTTGTTTTTAAAAGTGGTGGCTGAAGACAAATAAATGTCATGTTTACATAGATACATATACTCACTGACTTTCTCACACACATACCTATATATACAGGTACCAGGTTTCCTGCCATTTCCTTTTACACTTCTCTCCCTGAAATTATGTATGTAACCTCTGTTCAATTATTGGCCTTTTTAAAAATTCAAGAATAAAAGTTTATTTCCCTCCTTCCCCATAAGATAATTTAATTTTTTTCTTAATTTCCTCCCAGACCTAACAGTGTCACTTTGACCTCTTTGGGAGGCCTCGGTAAGTTGTGAAAATTCTGGCCCACAATTCTTAAGAAGGAAACTTCAAGTTCTTTACGCTTCACTTACCCTTCACATGTCTGAGGCAGTTAATGCTGCTGCCCCATAGTCTGTGTGGCAGGAGCTGTGTGCTAGCTGTGGCATCTATTGTTTGGATTTTTCCTCTCGTTAGTCCCCTTGACCTTTTATTGTCTTATTCCTGAAGTGTCAGGTCAGATTTAGTGTAAGGTCTTCCTTCACTAAGGACTCCTTTCCTTTCGTGGATCACTAAACAGGACAATTGCTCTATCCATCTTTTCAGAGCCTATTGTGAAACACCCCCCCTGAGCTGAGAAAGGTTTGATTCACTGGGAAACCATTTTGGTCAAACAGAAGCCTGACTATGTGTTCTTTAAGGAACTCTGTCTTAATCACTGACTTTTTTTTTATCTGGGATATGAAGAGGATTCAGGAGATCAAAAGGCTTCGGAGTACATGGGTTTGACCACAGTTTTCCCAGAAATAATGGGAAAACTCCACTGAAAAATGAGCTCTGTTACAATGGACAAACAAGAAGGAAAGCTACGTAGTATTCCCAGGGTATTTTGAATCATCACATTTTGGGTAGTTTCCAGGGAAGGAAGCAGAGAATGTTCGTAATGTAATAATTAGTGGACAAAACAAGTTAATTTGCTTTGTTTATAATGTGAAGCTTTTAAAAAGATACTGAGAGACTGAGTCAATAAAGAGAACTGTTTAATTTGACTGGTTTGCATATGAAGACATCCATGGCCATTCAGAATATGTTGCCATCAGTGGTCCTTATCACGGAAACAGAGAGAGAGTTTCCTTTAGATGTTCAACTTCAAGTTCTCCTTAGGAATTGTTCAGGTATATTTATTTAATTAAAACATGTATACCCTGCCTTTCTCTGAAGCCTCAACAAGAATAAACACCCACATTCCCAAAAGGCCTTCTCACAGCCCATCAGTCACTTGTCTGCCTTCCCAAAAAGATCTTTGAAATAAAACAAATATCAGCAAGTCATGGTGCCCTCTTGTCTGCAGATCTTCCCAAAGCAGTGGTTCTATCACAGAAAATGCCCTTGCTTGAGTGACAGAGGCCCAAACTGTGTGTGCAATGTTATTTTATCTTTTTTGGGGAGAGAGAGAGCCCTTATGTGTAACATCCATAAAGTCATCTCTCTGTCATTGTCTGAGGTGATGTATATTATGGTGTGCATTTGCCTTCCTTGGTGTTTCTTACTTATTTTCAGGGAAACCAAAGGCTTCTGCCTTAGAATTCTTAGCTGGATTCAAAGAACATAAAATCCCTCACAAAAAACTCATCAGCGAACTTCAGAGTCACGGAATGGCAATTTCCTCTTATGTAAACCGCCCAGAGCTGTAAAGAATGGGTGGTATAAAAATCAAATAAACAAACAAACAAACAAATGTATTGGAAATTAGCTAAAAACAAACAAACCAGGAAGCAGGAATAGGGATAAATGGCCAGTTCTAGCAGTGGTGGGATGTGAGCAGCGGGGTCCCTCAGGGATCTGTATTGGGACTGGTGTTTTCAAGAGGTTCATAAATAATCTGGATTTAGGACTGAGTAGTGAGATGGCCAAATTTACAGATGACATCACATTATTTAGGGTAGCTAAGACAAAAAAGAATTATGAAAAGCTCCAAAAGGATCTCCTCAAACTGGAGGAATGGGCTTTAAAGTGGCAAATGAAATTCAATGTGAGCAAGTTTCAGATATATATTGGGGTAAATAATCCCAATTTTACATATTCACTGATGGGTTCTGAGCAGGTTGCAACAGACCAAGAAATGGACCTTGGGATGGTAATGAATAGCTCAATGAAAATGTCTACACTAGCGATCCCCAACCTGTGGGCCGCGGACCATGTGTGGTCCTTCGACTAATTGGAGGTGGTGCCCGAAGGACGCCTTCTCCCCCCCCCAGCCCTTTACTTCATCCCCCCCCAGCCCTTTACAACACACGTCATTGTTGTAGCGTGTCTGTATCTTATTTTGAAGGGATGTTTAAACATTACCATAGCGATCAGAGAGCGTTAGGGCAGTGGTTGAGAGTAGAGGAGTAAACTACCCCCCCCCCACCGGGCCTCAGTAAAAAGCGTTGAGTGGTCCCCGGTGAGTGGTCCCCGGCACTGAGTGGTCCCCGGTGATAAAAAGGTTGGGGACCACTGGTTTACACAGGGTGCGACTTCTGTAAAAAAGGCAAATTCCATGTTGGCCATAATTAGAACAGGAATAGAGAACAAACCAGAGCTTGTAAGGCTTGAAAAGATGCAGAAGAAAACTATCAAAATGATCAGAGAGCTAGAGCAGCTGTCCTATGAAGATCAGTTAAAATACTAGTGGCTGCTTTGTATTTTTAAAAGCCAGGTATCATGGTAGAGATTTGTAAAATTACACATGGCATAGAGAGATTGGATAGGGACCTCTCTCCTAATACTAGAACCCAGGATCATCCACTGAAGTTGAAGAATGGGAGGTTCAGGACAGACAAAAGGAAACGTTTTTTGACAGTGAATATACTCGGGCCAGAAACAATGGGTTGAAATTAATTCAAAAGAATTTTTGGCTAAACATCCGGAAGAAGTTCCTGACAGAGCAGTTCCTCAGTGGAACAGGCTTCTTCGGGAGGTGGTGAGTTCTCCTTTTTTGGAAGTTTTAAAGCAGAGGCTAAATAGTCATCTCACTTCATCTCAGTTCATTTTATAAACTTAGGCAGATTGTGAGTGGGTGGGCAGGAAGGGAAGTACCAGTGTTTATCTCTTGTGGCCTTTTCTTGCATACCTAGGGAATTGCTGATTGCTTCTGTGGGATGGTAGGTGAATTTCTTCCAGGCCAGATTGTTGTTGGAGGGCATGTTTGACGGGTATGAAATTGGGGTCACTCTGGATGGGTAAGTAGTTGTGAGTTCTGAACTGTGCAGGGGGTTAGACTAGATGTCCTTCCAACTTTATGATTCTGTACTCAATTTGTGGAACTCGTTACTAGGATGCCAATTTGGAAGGATTTAAAAGGGCAGTGGGAGACTCATGGAAGGCTGGGCTATCAATGGCTAGCTTGGTGAGCCAGCTTTGTTTAGTGGTTAGGAGCGCTGACTTCTAATCTGGCAAGCTGAGTTTGATTCTCCACTCCCCCACGTGCAGCCAACTTGGTCTCGCAACAGCACTGATAAAGCTGTTCTGATTGAGCAGTAATATCAGGGCTCTCTCTGCATCATCTACCTCACAGGGTGTCTGTTGTGGGGAGAGGAAGGGAAGGTGATTGTAAGCCACTTTGAAACTCCTTTGGGTAGAGAAACACGACATATAAGAACCAACTCTTCTCCTTCTTATCACGACAGATATCACCTCTCTCCAGAGCCAGGGGTAGTATGCCTCCTTAAATCAGTTGCTGGGGAGCTCAGGGAAGATAATGTCATTTCATTTATAATGTTTTTATAAACCTGGGTCACACCATGCTTCAAGTTGAGTTGTTGTAGGCCATGTACAGTGTTCTCATTCTGGGAAGAGGGCTCCATTGTACAGCATCATGATCTGCTTGCTTTGGGAACATTCAGGATATTAAAAATGCTTATTTTACCACAAACCCTCACCATCAAGCTATTCCTATGAGGACTAGCAAAGCTGTATTTTTAACTGCTACCACAAACTTCACTATTTCCATCTAATGCTGAGAATTTTTGTTCCTTCTTTCACAAAATGATTGTATAGGTTTAGTTTCAGCACAGAAATAAAATCTTGTTTTTGTATGTATTTTCTGGGTGTTTGGCCTTCAAAGATCATTTATTTTCTTGATTTATCTGCAGTTTTGCACATTTAGGCCTGCTTCTGACATCACAAGCCGAACCCTGTGGCTTGAGTAGATTGTGTAACACTTATCAACACAGTATTGAGTATTGAGGTGGGCCTTAATCATTACATGATTTAACTAATACATTTGTTTTCTGCATAGAGTTGTCAACCTCTGGGTATGGCTAGAGATCTCCTGCTATTATTGATCTCCTGGCAACAAAAAAAATTATTTTACTAACTCATTTTTAACATTCTTTTTCTACTATGAAATATTATATGAAGGTCCAATCCCTTCTCTTTTATTGACTTTCTTTGTTATCTTTAAAATCTTTATTTTCTCTTCCTTTTAGTCTCTGAATGTTCAAAGGTTAATTCCCCATTAAAAAGGAACCAAAATTTTCTTGGACTCTTCTTCCTCATTTCATTCTCATTTATTTCCTCTCATCCAAAGCTTAATTTGTGTATAAAGACCAAAATATGTGCTAGAGCTTAAGTATCCCTGGAAATGTTTAAAGTTTTCCTGACATGGAAATCACACTCACTGAGAGCAGATAACTGTACATTATCTGCACATTCATGTCAGGTGCCTTGTTCATAGCAGAAAATGTAGAGCATTTCCTGCCTTCCATTTCTCTGATCCAAATTGTTCCCAAGCAGCTTTTTTTGCACCAGGGTTCAAAATATATGTTTCTGACAGGTAGGGGAAAAAATGGTTAAGCACCTCGTTGTTGCATCTGCTATTGCTTAACTCAGTCTAAACCTTCTCTTCCAAAATGCTTTCGTTTGTCAAAGATCAAAAATTATGGGGCACCATTACAGAAGTATATAGTGCATAGAAGAGAATTGGGCTGCAGGAAGTAGACTTCATATACTTACAGATTTCTTGTCTTTTCCAACAACTCTTGGAGATGAAAGAATTTGAAAATTACCATTTTCATAGTACTTTTAAAGTACAAAATGTTTTACAAGTGTTCTGCATAATGGACCTCTGAAGTTTTCCATATAAAAGATGATGCACACCAACTATAATTCCAGTGTAGTCAAGACCATTCTATGAATCTATTACTGAAATGGGATCTGAGTTTGCCTCTCTGCATTCCCAGTCCTACATCTTGTCCACTGGAACACCGAAATTCTTTGTATGAAGGAATACTAAAGACAAATCATATTGTACTGCCATGCATCAGCTTTTGACTATTTCCAGAAGAATTTTCACAATTCAGAACCTGCAATGAGCACTATTTATTTTGCTCTTTATAACATAATGAAACTTGACCTTTTCCTTGCTGTATTTCTTGTCCACTTTGATAGTTTAGATATAAACAATGAAAATTCTGGAAAGCCTATGAATACTACGCTCACTATAAATACTATGTCATAATGAAATTCCCCCCCCAAACAGAAAACCTCCATTATTTGTTTGCTTGTTTATTATTGGATTTCTATCCCACCACTTCTCCAAAGGACTCCTGGCAGTTAGACCAGTGGTCCCCAACCTTTTTATCACCGGGGATCGGTCAACGCTTGACAATTTTACTGAGGACCAGGGGGGGTAGTCTTTTGCCAAGGGATGTTGCCTGAGCCCTTGCTCCATTTGCTTTCCCACCGGTGCCCATGACTTCCCGCCGCCCATTGGGGGGCACTGCCAGCAGCAACTGCGCAGTGCTATGCCGAGGGGGAGCCCCAGCCATGGTGGCCACCGGAGAGCACCAAAGGTGAGCCAGCGGCAGAGTGGCAGGACAGCCCCCGAGGCAGCAGTTGGGGAGGAGGACGAGGAGGAGCCGTGGCCCAGTACTGACTGATCCAAAGATTGGTACCGGTCCCCAGACCAGGGATTGGGGACAGCTGAGTTAGACAATAAAACCATAAAAACCTATATAATAACAATGCCTCCCTAACAGCAGCAATAAGATTGGCAGTAAAATATTTCTCTTACCCTCTTCCTACAGTTACCCCAGGGGGGGTGTGCACAGACATCAGTGCTGGGACCTGATCCCATGGAGGGTCCCAGCCTATCTCACAACTTCAAAAGTAGTAATATAAATTGGCCTCATAATAGTAATAGTATGGAGATCCTAGTCCAAAAAGACAAGGTCCTTTAGGATCTCCATACTATTATGAACTAGGATAAACTCAAGAAAAGACATTGTTTAAAAATATTCTTTATTATTCTTTTATTCTTGGTTTGAGTTATCTTAGACCATCCTGTGTTTTTCTTATTGCCAAATTGAGGCCAGGCAAACCTTCTTATGGCCAGGGACCTCTAGCAGATTAGCATCTGCAAAGCAAAGAGCCCTGCAGGGGGCCTAAGGAGACAAGCAGTCCCTCAGATAAGTTGGGCCCAAGCTGCGAATGGCCTTAAAGGTTAACACCAAAACCTTGAACTTGATCCAGGCCAGAATTGGCAACCAGTGCTCTAACCATCCAGCAACAGTTTCCAAACAACTGGCAAATGTATACAGTGGGTGGGGTTCAGGTGGTTGTCCATGAGAAGCTAGAGCTGGGCGTCATCCACATATTGGTGACAACCCAGCCCATAACTCCGGACCAGCTGAGCCAGAGGGGGCATAAAAATGTTGAATAATGTGAGAGTACCACCCCCTGAAGGACCCCACAAGGAAGTTGATAGGGCCATGATAATTCCTCCCCCATTGCGGCTCTCAGTGTCCGGTTCTGGAGGTCGTTGGAAGATGGTCATTTCTCACCGTTACATTTCAGAGCTCTGAATTCAGATAACACCCCAAGTAGTTGGGAAAGAACTCAGCTTATAGCTGTGTTTGTGTACCTTCTGTATCATCCTTACTGCATAAAATGTAACAATAGCATCCCACTTTAAAGTGAACTCTACTTGTCATATAATCTTGTCATATAATCACCATCATGCAGTTTAAGAGTAGGGTTGTGCGATTCGGCCGCCGAAGCGGCCGTTCCGTCCGGGCGCAGCCAGCGCCGCGCCGCGGGGGGGGGGGGAGGGCGGTGCCGGCAGCGGCGTGACAGCGGGCGCAACCACGCAGGCCTGCGTGGTTGCGCCCGCTGTCACGCCGCTGCCGGCACTGCCCTCCCCCCCGCGGCGCGGCGCTGGCTGCGCCCGGACGGAACGGCCGCTTCGGCGGCCGAATCGCACAACCCTATTTAAGAGTAATTAATTTACCACTCCAACACAGCATGCAAATTTCTAAACTGGGAATGAACCCTGGTTTAGCAGAGTGGGCAACTAATTCCAAATAATTTATAAACCTCAATAAATGGGAGTTCATTTTAAGCCAGGAGTACTTTGTGTTCCATGCAATTGGAGATGGTGGGGATAAAGCAAGGTACACCCAGGTGCACAAAGAGCTGGGTACATGTGCATTCCAGCTTAATAAGAGCTTGTTATGTCTGAATGCAGCCTAGAACTTTTTTTACCAGGGTTGAACAGAACCATTATATTCATCGACTATCACTTCCCCACCCCACCCCCCATGCCTGTTTTTGTTTCCATCCAGCTACTTCAAGAAGAAGAGTTGGTTTTTATACTCTGCTTTTCACTACTCAAAGGAGTCTCAAAGTGGACTACAATTGCCTTCCCTTCCTCTCCCCACAGCAGACACCCCGTGAGGTAGGTGGGGCTGAGAGAGTTCTAAGAGAACAGCTCTAACAGGACTGTGACTAGCCCAAGGTCACCCAGCTGATTGCGTGTGGATGAGTGGGAAATCAAACCCATCTCTCCAGATTGGAGACTGCAATTCTTAAGCACAATGCCAAGCTGGCTCAGACAGGGACTGAGAGATTCCTCAGCTGGTCTTTTGAAAAGCACTACAATCTTTTAGGTGATAGGTAAAGGTAATAGTACTAGCAAAGGTATTGTGCTACTATCCTTGACTTCTCAACTGAAGGCTTCTAATCTGTTATTGTTCGCTTTCTGTCTCTCCTCCCACTATTTCTTTGGCAGCTCTTCATCTTCTCCCACATACCTTTATGATCACTTCCTTCCCAATGTTCCATTGCAATTTGCACGTGCCAAGAGTGGTCCCTTGATGAGTCAAACACTCTTTTTGGTCAGCTTTGGAACTCCCTTTCCCTGAATGTCTGCCAAAACCCAAGTTACAATGTTCTAAAGGCAACGTACGTTTTTTTTTTTTTTAAGTCAGGAATAAACAGATAATTAATGTTAGAAACCTTTTTAGGTATATAGATACAAATTTATCATTTTAAATTTTCTAACTAACCAGAATTTACACAAGAAGATATTTTAGCTTAGTAATTAAAGTCTCTTATACCAGTTTTGGGGGCTCTGTGTTTCTCATAGTATTTCTCTGAGTGTTGTTATTCACACACCTAAACAGGATTTTAAAACTTGAGATGTGCTATCATGTAGCTGAAGCACCCATGGGTTTGTCTGAATACTTTGCCTGCCTTAAATATTTAAATATTACAGCTACTTTTCAGGGGGGAAATGCAGTGAAACAAATACAAAGAGAAGGGTAGTAAGTTGGAAGGAAAAGAGAGTATATTTACTTATTGGCTAGCACCGAGTTATCATGGATATACAATATAAGCACAATGGTCAACACTGGATATTATATTCTTAGCTCTTTCCAAAAGGATTCCACTGCAGACCTCTTCTTTTTTTAGTTTCTCAGCCTCTAATATTAACTTTTGAACTTCAGTATAAAAGGAAGTATTGTTTTTTTATTAACACCCCCCCGAAAACATGTGTATATAAAAATGTTTAAATAATTAGACTTTTTACAAAGGCTTTACCAGAGTGCCTCAACATTGATGAACCTTGTAAAGTGTACTCATGAATGATTTAAGATAATAGTTTTGAAACATTAGTAGTTGTATTTATGAAAAATTATAAAAGGAAGAATACTGTAAATACCCATGGTGAGCACATAGATGGAATTATTTTTTTTCTGTTTATTTACTTGGTCTATTTATATAACTGCTGGTCTGCCCACTAGAGGCACTCAAAGCAATTAACACTCAAAGGGTCATAAAACCACATAAAATCTATTGTGTCTTTTGTTCCATCCCATTTCCTCTATCTATTAACTTCTTTCAGCTGTGTGCAAATTTTTGTTGTTGTTAAATAGTTCTGGATACTTCACTCTGCTGGCATTTCTAGGAGGGTGGAAAAAAAGGATTCAGTAATTTCCTATTGGCTCAGGAATCTAGAAACACCTGCGCAAATCATGAGTGGCTAGTTGGCTGTGTTCTGCTCTGAAAAGTCCTCCAACCTGCCCTCGAATGGAATTAAATGCAAACCTGCAATGAAAAGTATCAAACTACATGGGAAAAATGCAGCCTGTTAAAACACAGTCATATGAACAGGCCTAATGAGACCTATATAGTTGCAGCCTGGATGGAGAGCAGAAGAAAAACAACGGGCGGAAAATCTTTAGCTATGTCTAGGGAAACCCTCTTGAAGACTGTGTTGAAGATCTCGTTTTGGTTCCGACAAGACTCCTGGGGTTAGTTCAGATGGGAATGGCTGGTGCTCAGACAGGAGATAGGTGCTGCATCTGCTACATTCCCTGCTCCCATTAGAAGCCTGATCATGTGACTCAACCTGTACACTATTTGGACAAGCCCTGCCCACTGGGATAGGGTGGCTGCTCCATGTCCCTAAGACAAAGAAAATGTTTTTTGTGCATGAAGTTACAGGTTCAGTCCCTGGCATCTCCTGTTAAAACATCTCAGGAGCCAAAGACAGAAAGGTATCCCTCTAAGATACTGGAGAGCAGCTGCCAAAGCAGTACTAGCACAAGGAACCAATACCATAACTCAGCAATACAAAGCAGTTTCAGATATAGATAACCTGTTCAAGAGGAGCGGTATAAAAACTGAAAAGGAGAGCACTCTGCCAATAGGGAGAGAGCACTCTGCCAATGAGGGCCAATCGTGGGGTTTATCTGACCTCTTCAGGAGTCTATTGAATTGCTCAGGAACAGGCTAGTGACACCAAACTCACAGGGAAACTTCATCTGAGCAGTCACCCCCCTTGACAGGCACTGGAAGCAAGGTAAGTATTTCCTCCTATGCTTATAGCCCCCCCCTTCTAGTCTCCAAAGGCTGGTTCCAAAGGGCAGAAAGGCAGACATCCCCATAGTTTCAACAGGGGCTCCCCAAAATAACCAGACAGCTGTTTGCAACAGACCCCTGGCAATCACTGGAGCCCAGCAAGATGTGTATGCAATGCTCCTTCCAGCCCAAACATATATGGTCATAGCTCACCCCTAGGTGAAATTTCTGGTTATCCCCAATTAGCAGAACACATTGTACTGATAATATATCACCCATTGTGAATTATAAACATGCAATTGAAAGGGGTAATCAAACAGGGGCTTTCTTGTACAGGCAGATGTTTGTTGGAGTAGATGTCTGCTGAGTTGAATGTTTTCCATGAGGTAGGAGTTGGCTTATGAGATGGATTTTGCTTCATGAAATAGGTGTTGAGTGAGGGAGATTCTTTGGAGGGTAATATTAAAGGGTTTTTGTTTCTCATCACAAGATTTTGAGAAAGGTTTTGGTGTGGGGACAGCTCAGTTCTAGTATTAGGAGAGAGGTCTCTATCCAAGCAAGGACTACAACTCAAGGGGAGCAGCATCCCAGGTGGCCTTGACAGTGCTCCTTAGACCTAGGGTATCCCTCACCACAAGGTACACCCTTGAGGCACCCAGCTTGCACCACTGCCAGCAAGTTGCCATCACCCACCCACTTCCTCATACTATCACGGTGGTAGTGTTTTGTGGCATGCAGTCTGCCCCCAATCACCTGAACATGGCCTATAACCATTTTGTAGCCTGATGGCAGGATTGTCACCTCCTGGGCCCTGGACCAAGCCCTGATAATCTAGACAGAGAGGTTGCCACCAGTAGGCAGTGAAGGAGAAGTAGCCATGCTGCTGGCTGAGAAGTAGCTGGTTCTGCCTTGTGCTCTGGAGAGCTAAGCCTTATTACCACTGCAGAGCAGTGCATGAAGGCAAACTTTGTTGACTCATCATCTTCCACATGGGGACAGAATACAGGGAGTCTGGTGTTGCAGCAGCTGGCAAAAAGCTCTGTCCTCCACAAGAGAGGAAGAGTTAACCATCCATAGCATACACCCATAAGACAAGTGATTGCTTGCCCTTCACATAGCCCTTTTGGATGGCACTGTCAGTGTCCCCAGGGGGATAACTTCCTGGACGGTGGCCTGCCTTGATGTCCATTCAAATTCTTTTGCAACTGTGGAGAACCCACAGAACAGATCAGGAGAGGGAGGTTCTGGGCTCCAGTGGGCTGGTAGGATAGGTTTGGTGCCCAGGGCCTGGGCCTGTGTTATGCAGGGAGTGGAAGACTTTCTTCCTCCACCATTACAAGCACAGTTTGGACCCAGTTTTATCCTCATGGTTTACTGAGATGCACCAATACAGGGAGGTGGGGTGGGAGGGTATAGATGTGGTTCATGAGCTGAGGCACCCAATAGCTAAGCCCCTTGGTTTAGTGTGAGTAGTGAGACCTAGTGGCTCAAAACCTTGGGTCCACCTAACACCCAAACCCTACCAGATAAGAGATGTTCACTCTCTTGAGTCTTCAGCCAAGGCACCCAGTAGCTAAGCTCCTCTGCTTGGCATGAGCAGAGATATGGGGTGGCTCAAAGCCTTGAGTCTGCATAACAGCCAAATTCCACCAGGGGAGAGGTGTTCACAATAGGAATGTGCATTCAGCTAAATCAAGCAGGAAAAAAATATCAAAAATATTGTTGATGCTTTTCAATATTCTTAAAGCCGAATACAAATTAGAGAATCTGTCTGACACATCGCGACCCCATGGACAATGATCCTCCAGGCCTTCCTGTCCTCTACCAATCCCTAGAGTCCATTTAAGTTTGCACGACTGCTTCAGTGACTCCAGCCAGCCACCTCATCCAGCTACTAGTATAGATGCCCCAAATCAAAGGCAATATATTGGCTTTTATTTGGGCATATCAGCTAGGATAGCCCAGCAGATCCTTTATAGTCTGTATATGGGTAGAGAGAGATCACTCCCAGCCCCATGTAGAAGACAGCTTCTGCTGCAACAGATTTTAAAACCCCACTTGTGGTGGGGGTTCCGCTTTTTGCTTTGTTTGTCTATTGTATCCCAAAAAATCTGGGTGTTTCTGAAAAATCCCTAATCTGTATGACATATTAGTAGTTAGACCCAGGGTTTTTCAGACATACTGAAAATGGAGAGGGGGGGGTCCAATTGATCTGAACAGGGGAACCCCCCCCCCCGAATTGAACATGCCTAGTTCACAATCAACAACAAATTGACACATTTTCCATCCCATTGTCTAACTGCCAACATCCAACAGAGGTGAGGATGCAGGTCTGCAGTGAAGATATATAGGATTCTGATACCATATGGCAGTAAGGGAACTCCATTATTGGCAGCCAGAAGTGCATGTTAAGCTTTTGAGGGCTTGCTTTGAAGTCTGGTAAACATTTTGATTGAGTGGAGACAATCTATCTGAAAACATACACATTCATAAACTGGCACAAATTGGCTAACCTGCCACAAACTTAAGTTCACAAACCAGCTAAAATTCATCACAAACTTTAGTTTGTAAGCTATTTTGTGTTCATTCCCTAGCCACTGGCAAGTTAACACTCAGGAGAGCAGATACATTTGAAATTATAAAAACAATCACAATCTCCCCACAACTAATGAAGTCAATATAAGAAAAATTAAACTAAGAGAAGGCAGGGAACATAGAAATAATTTCCTCTAATTAGCCCTCTCATTTACCCACCTCAAAAAGCAGAATGATTATAAAGATGATGAGAAATAGTGGACCTCATAGAAGAGTATATACAATTTGTTTCTGTAATAACATGAGTTAGTACTAATTGTCTTTCAAGAGGTCTTCTAAAAAGAGAATGGCTCTCAGAAGCTTCTTTTGAAGTCAGAGAGTTCAGGACATCTTGCTGAATGTAGACCTCCAACTTAGAATTCCTGTAGACTGCATACATTCCATCATGGCTATGAACCACTTCAAATGATACTGCTTTGTACTTGAGTATGACTCCCAAGTAAAACTGATGATGCAAATCTCATTTGAGTTGTCTACATATATCTCAGATGCTTTGTCTCTTTAAAATGCACATGAGCCTGGGCTGCTCACTCCTCATGTGTATTTTAAGGATACTCAAACTGAACTGTTTTTCTGAAAAACTCTGCCCTAAATGCCTACAAAATCTATAGCACCCTACCAAACTCAAATCCCACCTCCATGAACAAATCCTATATCTATTCTATCAGCTAACCATATGGTCTGTTCCAAAGCTATCTGCACTATTTCATTCGAGTTTAAAGTCTTTCTGGTCAGGTACCATATAGAATGCCAAATGAACATGAACATGAGATTATAGTGAACAAATATAGCTATCCTGATCTACTTCTCATATACTGAACAGAACACCTCAATGGCTGTGAAGTTCCTTTAGAGCTAATCCTGAATAAACCAAGCATAACATGTTTGGACATTCATTCTCCTCTTCACAAAACACAGTAAAATATACACACATGCATATTGTTTAGGGCACTTGATATGTGTTTCCTTTTTATTAGGCAACATATAATGTAGGATGATTAGCATCTCTATAATGCTGCTTTTCCCCCTTCAAGGATCGCTGCCTTGTTGTGGCAAGGGGGCTTGCGTAGTTCAGTGAAGCTATGAGCTATGCCGTGCAGGGCCACCCAAGACGGACAGGTCATAGCTGAGAGCTCTGACAAAAGGTGATCCACTGGAGAAGGAAATGGCAAACCACTCCAGTATCTTTGCCATGAAAACTCTATGGACAGTTCCAATAGGCATAACGATATGACGCTGGAAGATGAGCCCCTCAGGTCGGAAGGTGTCCAATATGCTACTGGGGATGAGCAGACGGCTAGTACGAGTAGCGCCAGAATGAATGAAGCGGCTGGGCCAAAGCCGAAAGGACGCTCAGTTGTGGAAGTAACTGGTGGCGAAAAGACAGTCCGATGCTGTAAAGATTTTTATTCCATAGGAACCTGGAACGTCAGATCCATGAATCAAGGCAAGCTGGACGTGGTTAAACAAAAAATGACAAGACTGAACATCGACATTTTAGGAATCAGTGAACTAAAATGGACAGGAATGGGTGAATTTAATTCAGATGACCATCAGGTATACTACTGTGGACAAGAATCTCGCAGAAGAAATGGAGTAGCCTTCATAATCAATAAGAGAGTAGGAAAAGCAGTCTTGGGATACAATCCCCAAAATGACAGAATGATCTCAGTTCGAATCCAAGGCAAACCATTCAACATCACAGTGATCCAGGTCTACGCCCCAACCACTGCTGCTGAAGAGGATGAAGTTGATCAGTTCTATGAAGCCCTACAACACCTTCTAGAAGCAACGCCCAAAAATGATGTGCTTATCATCATGGGGGATTGGAATGCTAAAGTAGGAAGCCAAAAGATAACCGGGATAACAGGCAAGTTTGGCCTTGGAGTACAAAATGAAGCAGGGCACAGGCTGGTAGAATTTTGTCAAGAGAATACAATGGTCATAGCAAACACTCTTTTCCAGCAACCCAAGAGACGACTCTACACATGGACATCACCAGACGGTCAACACAGAAATCAGATTGACTATGTGCTCTGCAGCCAAAGATGGAAAAGTTCTATCCAGTCAATAAAAACAAGACCAGGAGCTGATTGTGGTTCAGATCATGAGCTTCTTGTTGCAAAATTTAAGCTTAAATTGAAGAAAGTAGGGCAAAGCACTAGGCCACTCAGGTATGAACTAAATCATATCCCCGACGAATACACAGTGGAGGTGACAAATAGATTTAAGGAATTAGATCTGATAGACAGAGTGCCTGAAGAACTATGGACGGAGGTTCGTAACATTGTACAAGAGGTAGCAACTAAAACCATCCCAAAGAAAAAGAAATGCAAGAAATCAAAATGGCTGTCTGAGGAAGCTTTACAAATAGCTAAGGAGAGAAGGGAAGTGAAAGGCAAGGGAGAAAGAGAAAGATACACCCAATTGAATGCAGAATTCCAGAGAAAAGCTAGAAGAGATAAGAATGCCTTCTTAAATGAACAGTGCAAGCAAATAGAAGAAAACAATAGAATGGGGAGGACCAGAGATCTTTTCAAGAAAATTGGAGATATGAAGAGAACGTTTCATGCAAAGATGGGTATGATAAGGGACCAAAATGGTAGGGACCTCACAGAAGCAGAAGAGATCAAACAAAGGTGGCAAAATTATACAGAAGAACTATACAAGAGCGAGCTTAACATCCCTGATGACCACAATGGGGTAGTTACTGACCTGGAGCCAGACATCCTGGAATGTGAAGTCAAATGGGCCTTAGGAAGTCTGAGCAACAATAAAGCTAGTGGTAGTGACAGCATTCCAGTTGAACTATTCAAAATCTTAAAGGACGATGCAGTAAAAGTGCTACACTCAATATGCCAGCAAATTTGGAAAACTCAACAATGGCCACAGGATTGGAAAAGGTCAGTTTACATTCCAATCCCAAAGAAGGGCAATGCCAAAGAATGTTCAAACTACCGCACCATTGCACTAATTTCTCATGCTAGCAAAGTTATGCTCAAAATCCTACAAGCTAGGATCCAGCAATATGTGGACTGAGAACTTCCAGAAGTACAGGCAGGATTTCGAAGAGGCAGAGGAACTAGAGATCAAATTGCCAACATACGCTGGATCATGGAGAAAGCTAGGGAGTACCAGAAGAACGTCTACTTCTGCTTCATTGACTATGCTAAAGCCTTTGATTGTGTGGAGCACAACAAATTGTGGCAAGTTCTTAAAGAGATGGGAATACCAGAGCATCTTATTTGTCTCTTGAGAAATTTATATGCAGGTCAAGAAGCAACAGTGAGAACTGAACATGGAATCACTGACTGGTTCAAAATTGAGAAAGGAGTTCGGCAAGGCTGTATACTGTCGCCTTGCCTATTTAACTTGTATGCAGAGCACATCATGAGAAATGCGGGATTAGAGGAGTCACAAATTGGGATCAAGATTGCAGGGAGAAATATCAACAACCTCAGATATGCAGATGATACCACTCTAATGGCAGAAAGTGAAGAGGAACTAAAGAGCCTGTTGATGCGGGTGAAGGAGGAGAGTGCAAAAGTTGGCTTGAAACTCAACATCAAGAAAACAAAGATCATGGCATCCGGCCCTCTCAATTCCTGGCAAATAGAAGGGGAAGAAATGGAGATAGTGACAGATTTTATTTTCCTGGGCTCCAAGATCACTGCAGATGGGGACTGCAGCAAAGAAATTAAAAGACGCTTGCTCCTGGGGAGGAAAGCTATGGCAAATCTAGACAGCATCCTAAAAAGCAGAGATATCACCCTGCCAACAAAAGTGCGTTTAGTCAAGGCTATGGTCTTCCCAGTTGCAATGTATGGCTGCGAAAGTTGGACCATAAGGAAGGCCGAGCGTCAAAGAATTGAGGCTTTTGAACTCTGGTGCTGGAGAAGACTCTTGCGAGTCCCTTGGACTGCAAGGCGAACAAACCGGTCAGTCCTCGAGGAGATCAGCCCTGACTGCTCTTTAGAAGGCCAGATCCTGAAGATGAAACTCAAATATTTTGGCCACCTCATGAGAAGGAAGGACTCCCTGGAGAAGAGCCTAATGCTGGGAGAGATCGAGGGCAAAAGAAGAAGGGGACGACAGAGAATGAGGTGGATGGATGGAGTAACTGAAGCAGTAGGTGCAAACTTAAATGGACTCCGGGGAATGGTAGAGGACAGGAAGGCCTGGAGGATCATTGTCCATGGGGTCGCGATGGGTCGGACACGACTTCGCACATAACAACAACAACAATGCTGCTTTTATGGAGGCTCCTCTTTCTAATGAGATATTCAATTTTTTTTCCCAATTCAAAATATAACCTTCAGAGGTCACTGGCTTGTTTCACATGACTTTATAATTAGGAATTTGGGGCAAGAGATCAAGGGCTCAACCAATATTAATGGTTGATGCACTACTGAAGTCAACAAAATTACTCCAGTTGACACTAGCCAAATGTCTGAGCCTTAAAGAGGGCATTTGTGTGCATGAAAGGACAACAAGTTAATCGAGTTGTTTTTTTCCTAACTCTATTTGACTGAAAAGAAAGTAGGGGAAAGACTCTTTGCTGAGATCCATTTAAGTGTAGCAGCCATTGCAGATCTGGTCTTGCTGCAAATTTCTAAAGAGCAATGCATTCAAAAAATTATGATACGTACTGAGTGCCTATGACACAGCGGGGCTGAAATGATGCCATTCTCCAATAATCCTATTAGAACCCTTTCCTTTGGAGACATGCTACTTTATAAACATGACCACCCTGGGCACCTTTTGGAAAAGTCTATTCAAAGTTTATTTAACACTGGCTTGGGGTTAGATTTACAGCTTTTTGGCTTCTTAGCCAGCAACTAACATAAGGGCTTTCAGTGTACAGCTTTTAACATGGTGACATTGCCTTTCATTTAGCATAAGTGATTGTATATGTTAGACTGTCAAATCACTGTATGTAGCTTTTTGTGGTCAGGGACTTGTTTTATCATAGAATTCTTCTGAACCACTTCCAAACCAGAACTCCCATGTGTCTAATTACATTGTATTTCCATTATATAAACTTTATTTTTAAAACAAAAAACATATGAAATAATGATAGGAATAGGACCTTCCTACACCACCACCTCTTCATTTGTGGGAAGAAGAGTTTACAAAAGGACCTAATTGCTGTTGTTAATGCACAGGTAGGGTAAACAGCCATTTGTGTGATCACAATCTGTCAGGAACTTTGAACACCCATTCAGGAAGGATTTAAGCTGATGTAGAAAATATGTGTAAAGGTCAGGGGGGGAAATGCTTGAAATTATTCGCTTCTAGCTTCTGCAGTGATCACTCTCCATGCAGGATATAAATGCTTATGTTCCAGAGCAATATTTGGAAATGATTAGATGACTACAGAGAAAGAAATGTGAATGATAAGTATCATGTTGTATGAATCAAGACAAAACATGCTGATAGTGTTAGGTTATGCCTTCAGTATGAAATTGCCCTGCGTCCATGAAAAAAATGAAACTGGAAGGCTAGCAGAAGCACTCAGGAAAAATGAGAACACTGTACCAAAACCATATTTTGGGTTGCTGTGGTTCTCCTCTGCTGTGCATGTGTGTGGGAAGACAGCAGGCTTGACTCAGAGTGTGCCTGGAGTCAGCAGCAGGTAAGGGGAGAGGCCCTGGGCAAAGGGTCATGGTGGAGGCCTTGCTAACAAGAGCCTCTTGGCCTGCTAGGCTGGGCCTGCTGACAAGGGCTTCCTGGTCTGCTGACTGCCTGCTAAGGAGCTCTGTCCCGGCCCTGCTAACGAGCTGCCCAGCCCCTGCCTGCCCCACTTGATCTGGCTGTGAGCTGCAGCCCAAAGCCACCTTAAGCTGCCTGGCCAGGGAGGGGGCCCTTTCAAGGCCTGTTCTTAGGAACAGGCTTTGAAGCTAGTCTTTTATAAAATTAATTTGATGAAAATTATGTAAGTCCATAAAAATCATATTTTAAAATCCCTCACAACCTTGTGCACAATCACTAAAATGTAGGAAATTAAAAAGCACAGTAAATTACATATCACCACACACATGAGTTATCTGAGATGAAAACCAGAAATCTCTTGAGGAGGAATGCAAAGCAAAGGGCCAGCCTATGTGAGATGTTTGGCCTGGAGTATCATCACTGTGTTAATTCAGTTACTATTCACCCTCCAGACAATATTCTGCTCGCCTGTGATTTCATCTAATCTATTTATTTATTTTGGAATACAGAAGACAAAGACAGAAAGTCAACCCAAAGATCTTAATCCACTACAATATAACTCAGCATGTTTTAGAAAGAAATCCCATCATTTATAAAATTGTTCTGGTGGTCTTCTGTTCATCAAATTAGTAAATTTCACCATTGCAGCATATTTTCCTAATTTCTCAGTCCATGAATCCACGTCAGGTAGTTCACGTTGCTTCCATCTTGAGGCAATTAGAAGTCTGACTGCAGTTGTTGCATAGAAGAAGAAGAAGAAGAAGAAGAAGAAGAAGAGTTGGTTCTTATATGCCACTTTTCCCTACCCGAAGGAGGCTCAAAGTGGCTTACAGTCGCCTTCCCATTCCTCTCCCCACAACAGACACCCTGTGGGGTGGGTGAGGCTGAGAGAGCGCTGATATCACTGCTCGGTCAGAACAGTTTTATCTGTGCCGTGGCAAGCCCAAGGTCACCCAGCTGGTTGCATGTGGGGGAGCGCAGAATCGAACCTGGCATGCCAGATTAGAAGTCCGCACTCCTAACTACTGCACCAAACTGGCTCTCTTAAAAGAAGAATTCCCTTGTAAACACAGGCAAATTCTCAGGAAAGATACCTAGCAACATACATTTTTGATCTAATGGAAACTTAATTTTAAGTAATCTCTGCAGTTTCTTATGATTTTTTATCCAAAACCATTTAACCGTCCTACATAACAACCACATACCATAAAAAGAACCTGTACCCTCATGACATCTTCAACAACTCCCATCCAATTTGTTGGACATTTTACTTATATCTTTGGGTGACAAATACCACCTATAAAACATCTTATACTAGTGTTCCCTCAATAACTGACATTTTGTTAGTTTTATATTCCTCGACCAGAGCTGTTACCATACATTATTATGATCAAAGATCAGCTTAAAATAATACAGAGTAGCATGAAGTAACAGCTCCATTATCATTCAAAGCTACTGATCAGTTAAAATTGGACTAAAATATAGATGATATAACAATATATACTATTCTAAAATCATGTTAGTACACATTTCTCTCTTATTAGGCAAGCAATGGCACAGAATCTTGCAACTTTACAAGTAATATCTTTGTGTCTGTCAGCAAGAAGCTTAGATAGTAGCTATTTGTTCTGCCTTGATGTCTGTCCAATAATAGTGTTGTGTATTGAATTTGGATGTTTTGCTAGAAGTTACGGTGTAAAAGCACATGTTCTACAGTTTGTACCACTCTTGCCTGGCACGGGCATAAGCATAAAGCATAGAGAGTTTGGGCATATCTTCCTTCCATAAAAGCTGAAGGGAAGGCATTGAGTTGAGCTAGTGTGAATGCTCTACAATGTTTTGATAAAATAAAAGATGTATTTTAAATAAATAAATAAAATAAAAGATGATTGCTGGTGTAACATTTGTGTGCACGTTTCCTTGCACAATGATAGGGTACAGTCATGCTCTGTTCAATTGTAAAGAGATATCCCATAATCTTTGTTTAATTAAAGTTTCGGCCTATTGGATCCTGAATTTGACTAGATGATTATTGGATAGACCAATGTGGAGACATTTCAAAGATTAGCTCTTAAGACTCCAAGCTTTCCATCACAGATTTTTAAATCTTCTTTCCTCCTTGAGTCTAGTTGCATATGACTAAATCTATCTATCTTTTTATCGACTTGCTTTAGCTCTTGCCAATCCAAATGCATCCACCAAATCTTGATATTTTTAAGTCTTTTTTTCTTTTGCAATATTGCAGTAAAGTAAACCTCTGTTAGAGATTTTAAGGCTGATGTTAGAACTGATCCTGGTCCATTATTTTGCCCAAATCTTTAAGAGGCTTTTACAGATTAGAAACAATCTAACCCATATCAATGGATTATGTGTTGAAGTCCAAGTACAAGAAGTATCAGAGAATGGCAAGAATGTTTAACTTCATAGAAAATGAAGATTCAGTTCAAAGACTGGGCATATTGGTTGAGAGCCAGCAGATGTGTATGAACAATTTGTAATCACCATTTATCAAGGGACTGTGTTATGATAAAAGGTAGGAAGGATGAACAGTTTTATATATATTTAAGAAGATATTCAACTATAGATAACTTGGTATGATGTTTGTAATTCCAGGAATGTGCATCCTTATCAAGTGGGACAGCTAGCTGTTGTTAGGAGATTACTCTAAAAACCTACAAATATGGGAAGTTGAATTAATTGGAAGCTTCTACTTAGAAGGGGCTCCTTGCTTGAACTTCCTTGTTGTGGGTAAGACATAGACTCATATAATTGCTCCTGTGTAGCAATATAATCAACTATTGAGTTAGTCAGTGTTAAAGATATATGTGGTTGTATGGTGATAAAGGATAAAATAGAAGCAAGGATTCTCTAATAGTATCAGAATCAGAATCAATACTATACTATAGGTGTAACAACACAATAATGTACATCTTGACTGGGATTACATGACCTGATATAGGAAAGCTAACTAGATACCTAGGATGTAAGTACATGCCTATATCTGAGCTAGACCTGACCAGGATAACGTGCTCCTCCCAGATCTTGCTGCTATCTTTACTTCTCCAGCACACTAAAGAGAACAAGAAGGCTCAGAGAAACTTTTTACCCCCAATACACAATCAACCTTGATAATTATTTGGGAACCAGGGAAGTAGTAAATGGTAAGCATCAACATAATTTTCCACTCTGTTCATCCAAAAGGTATCTACAATAATAAAACAATATTTCATTGTGGCATTTACAGACAACAGGACAGTGAGCAATGCCAAAGACATGCAGATGAAGAAGACTTATAATTAGAATTCTACTAATGCTTCATATTTTCTTGTTGGCATGTTATCACCTTTTGTTATGCATGTAATTCCCCACAACTATTGATGCTTTATCTTTACCCTAAAATAGTTTATCCCTGATGGAGTTTGTGTTTTAGTTCAACCTGTTATTTATTTTTTGCTTGCTTGGGCCATGCTTCATTAGTAGAGTCAGCTTCCAATAGAAATGGGGAGAGAAGGAAGCCAAGCTAATCATGATGATGGACAGGAGTCTGGTGTTCCTAGTAGGCACAAATATGTCCTTTGTGTATGTGGCATGAGGTCATAGGATAAATTCGTTTCAGCATACAACACATCTATGATTCCGTTGTACTGTAGCAAGGTGAATATATAAATGCTTGGCATTTTGGGGGCTCAGTGCATGGCATGCTCAAGCATATGAGGGATGCTACTGTCCAACATGCTTTCTCAGAGACAAAATTTTGAGGAGTAATGTGTTGTAATTGTAAAAACATACAAGATCCTTAAAGGGGAGGGGAATTTAGATTGTGCAGGAGGGGTAATTAATTAATTAATCTGTCCATTTAATTATTTATTTACTGGATTTATAGGTCACCCTCTCTTGCAAAGTCTTGGGGTGGCTAACAATAGTCAGAAAATTCAGCACATATATATATTAAAACAATAAATCAATCAGTGTTTTCTGGCAGGGTCTCATGGGAATTGTTGTCCATGAACACCTGGAGGACCACAGGTTGACTACCTCTGCCCATGAAGACCCAGGCAGCCTCATTCTGTATCCATTGTAAATTCCAGATTTGGCTCAAGGGAAGACACATGAAGAGTGAGCTATAGAAATCTAACCTGGAGGTGATTGTGTAGCTAGGTGTTTTTGGGTCAGATAGGGTGCTAGTAGCTTCAACAGGCATAGATGCAAAAATGCCTGATGAACTACCTTTGTGATCTGTGCCTCCATGGTAAGGGAAATGTCAAAGGTCACTCCCAGTTTCCTGATGGTATGTGCAGTTATCACCTGCATTCCATCAAGAGAGGGAATGTTTGCTTCCTCTTCCTTCCCAGACAAAATACTTCTGTCTTCAGAGGGTTAAGCTTCAGACAGCTTTGCTGAAGCCATTCTGTCATGGCCTCCAGACACTTAGCCAGCAATTTGGGTGGTGCATTTGGATGGTCACTAATTAGCAGATAGAACTGGGTGTCATCAGCATACTGGTGACACCCAGACCCATGTTTCTGGACCAGCTGGGCCAGAGGGTGCATAAAGTGTTAAATAATATCAGGGAGAGAATCATACCCTGCAGAACTCAACAATAGCATTGGCAGAGGTATGACTGTTCCTCCCTGATAGCAATGTTCTGTCCTCAACTTTGAAGAAAGGAGACCAGTCACTTGTAAAGCTGACCCCTGTATCCCCAAGTCAATGAGCTAAAAACTTGTTATCTATTATATCAAACACTGTTGGGAGATCTAACAACTTAAACATCACCAACCCAGTTGTACTCCACATGTGGATACCCTTGTGCCTACAGAAACATTAGTCTGGATCCAAGCTACAGTCTTTAACACGTGACTCATTTTATTAATGGATATTGCACAGCAAAATAATCTGACACATGTTAAGGTATACACCTAGCGGATAGCTATCTCCCCCCCCCCCCCCCCGCAAGTGAGAATTCTGATACAAATTCTTTCATACTTAAAGGTGCCAACTAAGGAGTGTTTTGTAGGTTCAAGGTAGCAAATTCCTGTACAGCATTCTGAGAGCTCCAAGCCTGAGTCATCCCTTCAAACTCAACTGCTCTCCATCATAGTCAGTTTAGGAGCGGATGAATCACTGAGGAATGCTCCATGTGTTTTTATAACCTGAATTTTGAAGACTATCTATTTAATAGCTCAGCAAACAACCATCACATTAAGGATCAACTGGAGTGCAAATTTCCACATCTGGAAACAAAATGTGAGGATGGTGCTTTTCAAGTGTGTTTATCATGAATGTTCTCTCCTAAATGGCAGGTTTAACTCCACCTACTAAGGAGTGGAAAGAGCCAGAGACCTAAAGGGAAGAACGAAATGGTTGACATACAAGAGTTACCATGTTATATGTAGAAGTTATATATGCACACCAATTTAAGTGGAATGAGATTTGTTGTAAAAATCAGGAATACTCAAGCATGGGGCTGAGGCCCGATGATAATAAAATGACATATTGCTGCATACATTCCTTTCCTGTATACCTTGCCTTCAATAGCTTTCACAAAGGTATGCTTAGTGAAGCTGTAGGTGCATCTGTAATGTCCATTAACGTTAATCAGTGTTTCACACATAAACACATAAATTAAAGTGATTAGGTTTGCCATTAGCAGTAGCCAGAAGCCATATGCAAAATAGGAATTATCAGATTTTATCTTAAAAGCCTTTGGAGACAGATTTCCTATTCCAGTGACAAACCAGTTTGCAGCTCACACAGAAAATCAGCAGATACCTTGTTGATTCTGGGTCTGATCCAGAAGTTGCATGCAAAGCAAAAGCTACCATAGTCGAATAATCCAAGCTAAAATGATAAATCTTTCTCCACTTGAACTCTAGTTAACTTTAACATCTTTTGCAGGCAGCACCAGAGCATAGTGAGGTAGGGCAAACCAGGAACAGAGTTCTGGAGGCCTTGAGGTATTCCTCATTGGACCCTATAGGTCTTACTGACCATGTTGTGAAGACTCAGGTATGTTGTAGGGCTCTGAAAAACTATTTTCAAACAAAACATTGAGTTTTGGGTTATCTCTCACAACAGTAAATACAGCCCATATGGTATTAGGGAGTTTTTAAACAAATATTTTCATATATATTCTCCTCACTCAGTCCATTCCTATCTTTTGCCTTTCATTTTTGGATCAATCCACACTTAATTGTATATAACAAGAGGTTTTTAGATACAAACGGGTAGCCGTGTTGGTCTGAAGTAGCACAATAAAATCAGAGTCCAGTAGCACCTTTAAGACCAACAAAGATTTATTCAGGGTGTGAGCTTTAGAGTGCAAGCACTCTTTGTCAGACGAAGAGTGCTTGCACTCGAAAGCTCACGCCCTTAATAAATCTTCATTGGTCTTAAAGGTGCTACTGGACTCTAATTTTATTAAGAGGTTTTTAGATCATCAAATTAGTTGAACTCAGGTCTAGTTTAGCTACGACTAATCAGGATTAGATTGACGTATTGGCACTATGGGTTATTTTGAATAAGAAGCCCACGGTCAATTAGAGCCCCATCTTCCCTATATAGTAAGCCTACCTGAGATTGAGCTGTTGAATACAAGTGAATTGTATTCTACTTATGAACAAAAGTTCATGATGGAGAGACAATACAAAGCCAAGTGCCCAAATTTTTGGCTTAAGTAGTGAGCCATCTTTAAACCGCTCTGCGGGAGCGGTATAAATAAAAGAGTAAGGGCCCTTAGGGTGGGCCCTGTCCAGGATGAGGAAGGGGGCCCATTGGCCCCTTCCCCCAGACTGACAAGTGGTGGGCCCAATCAAGAGGTGCAAAGCGCCTTGGCCCAATCAAGAGGTGCAAAGCGCCTTGGCCCAGTATGAACCAGTTGGGAGGCGCGAAGCACCTCCCAACCCGTCCAACCCCCCACGTAGCCAAACCTTCACCCCATGGCAACCATTCCTCTGTTGGCTGCTGAGAGGACAGGTAGGCCCACAGCCCCCGGTAGTCTGGCCCTGCGGGTGGGGGGGAAGGCTTCGCCTGCCCCGAAGCTGGGTGCTGGGTCTGGAGCTTCCGAGCCAGCAAAGGGACAGCCCTGCTACGGCTGCGCTGCGGCGGGGCTGTCCCTTTGCCGGCCCGGAAGTTCCAGACCCGGCACCCTGCCTGCCGGGGGGGGCCACACCCCCGGGAGGTGGACGGGGGATGGGTGCTCACCTCCCCAAACAGCCCCTTCACCTCCCCCCCTCCCCCTTCCACTTCTTCTCACTTCCCCCCTTTCTCTCCCCACCTTCTGACTCTCTCTCCCCTGCACTTCGCCACCGCTGCCCCCCAAACACCCACCCATCTCTACCTTGACCTCTTTCCCCCTGCCCCCCTCACCACTCGCCCCCCTTACCCACCCAGCTAACCCTTCACCCCTCTCCTTCCCCTGTGCCCTGATCCCTTTCACTGCATCTTCCTTTTCCCTGTGCCTGTTTCTCCTTCCTTCCTTCCTTCCTTCCTTCCTTCCTTCCTTCCTTCCTTCCTTCCTTCCTTCCTTCCTTCCTTCCTTCCTTCCTTCCTTCCTTCCTTCCTTCCTTCCTTCCTTCCTTACTTACTTACTTACTTACTTACTTACTTACTTCCTTTCTAGTTAACAAATATTACTCTAGGCTAGAGTCATGTGAACAGTGCTGACTTAACAGCATTTTAACATGGCTAAGTTGGAAGTTACAGGAGGCTCTATCACATGGTTATTGTCAGTCATCCAAGATTCTAATTCTAGACTTTCCCAAGAAATAAAAAGCAATATTTCTTAACAAATCCCAGGCCAATTTTTTTTAGCTTGTCCAGAGCAATGGGAATGAAATTTCAAGCAGCATGGCCATAAGAAAGAATGTTTTCATGCGTCTCCACCTGCTGGTTGGCATTTCATTAATTTCATTCATCTAGAGTAATGATAACCATGCTGGTTTCATATTGAAAACAAAAGATCTTGCAGAATTAAAAATGGATACCATTAGCAGAGTTGTAATCAACTACTTAGATAATTATTTCTGCTATAAGCATAGAACATTCTTTGAGTAGATATTGTAAGAGAAGGAATAAAAATGAAAATAAAAAAGGAACACATCCTTAAATGCTCACACTGCCTGAAAACTTTAACAGAATTAGTACGATTTCATAGTTCAGTCTTTTAAGTGTATAGTTGTGATGGTGATAGTTATAGTTGAACGCTTGAAAATGTGCAGCAGCTAAAAGACCAGAAACCAGAAGGGCTGGTAAGGATTCTTCACAAGTGCCTGACTTTCTTATACTTCCCCCATTTGAGTGGCACAAAAACTTCATCCAGCTTGCAGAAAGCATCCCAAAATGTTTTGCCTCTTCTGATAAAGGAACTGTTTCCCTGGATCAAATGCCAGAGGGCACTGCCCAATTTCTGTTCCTGTACCCTACAGACTTCATCCTCTTGCATAGCCTTCCACTTTCATCAACCCACTTTACATCCAAGACTCTCCACAATTTCACCCCACAGTGATGAATGTCCTTCATTAAAGTACTAGAAATTAAGCCCACTGTAGCTAAAATACAGCGGGCGCTAGTGGATTGGGATGAATAAGGGAGGAAAGGAAGGTAGAAGAGGGAAGGAGGGCAACTTGTGGGGGTGGGTGGGCGGAGGGACAGGTGCGGTAGGTTGGGAGGCATCATGCTGGGGTGGGGTGGTTGGGAGGGGGAAACCGCCGCAGATTGGCAGCATTTCAGGGGGGTGAGGGGGGGCCCGAAAGAGCTGGGAGGGTGGGGGTGGCTTCGCGTAGCTCCCCATAGGCTGCTTGGGGCGGGATGGACACTCGGAGGGGGCAATCAGGAGCCGCTTTGCGGCTCCTGATTGGCCCCTCCAACTTTTTATCCCGGACAGAGCCCGCCCTAACTCCTCCCACACTGCCCTTACTGCTTTATTTGGGCTGTTTAAAGATGATATACAGTGTTTTTCTTACATAGCAACTTTTACCTTAAAGAGGGCTTGGCCACGATCCAGCATACCGTTTAAATGTACTAAAATCCCACTGAGATCAATAGGGCTTAAGCATGCTTTTTAGGGTGTTTATATTTCATGTGCCAAGTTTAAATAAAAACTCATGAGGCAGCTTACAACAATAACAGCATACTAATTATGATGTACGAAAGCTGCAGCAACAAAGGACAATAGTAGTTCCACCTGTTGCTCAGTGAAAGGGCATTGTTCTCTCTTCCTATTTTCATGTGGGATAACTGGGCCCCAGAAAGAGCCTCCCAGGGAGGAGCCAGGTAACAGTTGACCAGGCAAGCACACAGAAAGAGCAATCTTCTTTCTCCATTGTCTTCATCAGACAGGTTGGCCAATAGAGTCAATTCACTGCAGTGGAGCAACTGAATTTTCATCTACTTGTTACAAAGGATGCACAGGACACCAGTATGTCTCTTGGTAGTAGAAAGTGTCATTAAGTTGCAGATGACTTATGAAGACCCTTTGGGTTTTTCAAGGCAAAAAAAGGACAGAAGTGGCTTGCCATTGCTGACTCTTTTTAGCAGTCACGGAGCCCTGGTGGTCTCCCATTTAAATACTAACCAGCGATCTGATGAAATAGAGTTAGCTTGGGCCATCCTGGTCAGGGCAATCGTCTCTTTCCAGTAACCAACAGCAATAATGTAATAAAAGTAACTTAAATAAACTGAGGTAACACCACCACCAATCACTGGGCCCAAATATATTCATACAAAGTAAGTCCCAATTGTGTATACTTCAATTCATTGACAAAACATTGGTAATATCTTGGCAAATGCCAACAGTCACACCAGATACAGCACAGGAGATCTTTGATCAAATTGCTCAATTTAAAAACATAAGAAAAGCACATTTAATTGGAGCAGCAGAGTCTGAGGAGAGGGCGTTAAATACTTTACCCCATGCTGTTTTCCCCAATCCAAACTGCAGCACTAAAAGTTCTAAACTGTGCCATGTATGGTGCAGGAAGAGAATATAGCACTTGTAGCTGTATTCTCCTTTGAGGATAACAGTATCTTCAAGGAGATTGATTGTGTGAGAAAACTCACAGGGAGGAGGGAGGAAAACAGAACACTTCTTTTCCCTGTTGCCCTGATCAGCTTCCGATCATCTGCTCTTGTGTGACGGTTGTCAAAAAATGAATGAAGAGATCAGATGTAAGATCTTCTGGAGCAGGACACCGATACAAAATGAGTTTTCATAAACTGTTTTGAGCCAGCAGAACTGGAAGCAGGTATTACCTTGTCTACAAATCTATCATAAAGAAGTCTTCACATTATCAATTTAATACAGGAAGGTGCCCATTACCTGGGGCAACAAAATCCATTTAGACACAATTGACCTGTTGTTCCAGATGATATTTAAGAACCAGCCACATAGGAATTTCCAAAGCAATTGTCAAAGAAAGGGGAAACCAACCATTTTACTTATGCCTATCTGAAGCACTGCCTCCGTACCAAACAAGAGAAACTGAATGTGATTTGTTTGTTTTAAAATATCAATATTTAATTTCTTTCTTTTCTTTTTTGGTTTCACTTCCTACTGAACAACAGGTGACAAGCCTTGGCTAGCTTTTCTCTTAATAATATTTCTTAGAATTTATAAAGCACATTTTAAGTATTCAAAGTATTTTACACATACCATCTCAGCTATGAGTCCTGGACAGCGTACCATTATTATTCTACCTTATAGAGTGAAAGGCTGAGGCTAACAGTGGTTTTTTACCAAACTGGTTGGTGTCCAAGGCGAAATTTGAACTGGGACTTCCTGGCTCACATTTCTTATACCACTGTTTCTCTTTTATGGATGCACCTTTCCTTATAACTAGATATACTTGATAGTTTCATCCTGAGAATATTGATAGACTTAAGACATTCTATCACAGATCAAACATAAGATCTCAAACAGTAGCCACTCAGAAGCCCCTGGTAAGGCCACAAACAGATTATAGCACCAATAGTCTTTCATTGTGCAAAAAAGCTTGAAGTTCTATTTAGCTATCAACAGGTAATAGCCATTGATAAACTTCTAACCTTTTAAAACCATCAACACATCTTGTAGCAGTGAATATATATTGATTATCCTTCTGTGAGAAAGTTTTACCTTTGCTAAATCCCATTACAATTTCAATTGGTGGGGTCTAATCTTAAGGCACAAACAGGACCCAAGCTGGCTGCACAGAGCTTGTGACCAAACCAGCACTCCTCACACCTTATGGTTGCCAACTCTGAGTTGGGCAATCCCTAGAGATCTGGAGAAAACCCTGGGGAAGGGAAGGATCTCACCAGGAGGTTAAATGCCCTAATATAGGCCCTTCTATTCCACATTTGGACTGGTTTCTCCCTAGCTGTTCATGGACCAGATAACAGCTGCAGACAGGCCAATTCATAGCCCTGGCATCTGCCCCCCCCCCCCACAAGCTATGCTGATGCCAGCCTTGCCCTGAAGCTGCATGGAAGGCTTTGGACCAGCCACTTTCATTCAGCCTAACTTCCATTCCAACTATTCCTGAGCAATTTGGGAGGAAAGTAATAAACAAAATAATTTTTAAATTTTTAAAAATTGGATAAGACTACGATATTCTAGCATTCCAGACTGATTGCCAAGTATTGGGCTCCATAGTCAACGTTCTAGACAGAAACACCTAAAACAAAACCCCTTTAAAGTACTTTAAGAAACCAGTGGAACAAAAAAGTCATCCCAGGTCATGAGTCACTTTTAACAATCTTAGGATGGAATTATCACTGAAGAGAGACCTCTACTGCATTTGCACTTTATACACAATAAGCTCCAATTACCATATTGCCCATGGCCATCTGAGTCATTACTGCACTCTTCATGAGAAATCGAAGTACAAGTGCTATGGAAATTAAACTCCTTGACCTGTACAATTTTCCTCCTCTTTGATGTCAATTTGAATAGCTGTTTTGAGTGGAATATAATTTTAGGTTTTAGGCATACAAATTGTCATGTCAGCAACAAACATTTGACAGAAAAAATGTTAAAGTCATGCATTAGTTTTCTTGAAGCACAGTGGAGTTCAATTGCTCCTAAAACACATTACATAGAACTTTCATGTTGACTGCATTTGTATCTGATTCCTTTGTTAGCAGTAGACATTTGTTTCTTGCCTGTGTGCTACAAAAACTTTTTTTTTAAATACCAAATACAATAAAGCCTACTGGAGTCTTCTGGAGAAATAAGGACATGTAGCACTGTTCTTAATGACACAACTGGACTAAAGCCAAAAGGATGTTCATTTGATGACATGAATGAATACAAAAGGAAAGTCCAAAGCTGTTTGACATATATGACACGAAAATGGAATGTAAGAATTATGAATCAAGGTAATGTTATTGTAAGCCATCCTGAGTCTTCAGGGTAGGGTAGGGTAGGGTAGGGTAGGGTAGGGTAGGGTAGGGTAGGGTAGGGTAAGATAGATAGATAGATAGATAGATAGATAGATAGATAGATAGATAGATAGATAGATAGATAGATAGATAGATAGATAGATAGATAGATAGATAGATAGATAGATAGATAGATAGATAGATAGATAGATAGATAGATAGATAGATAGAATGAAAAATTACATAATAAGACATGGAATATTTAAACATTGCAACCCTGAGTGTGTGTGGATTAAAATGGACTGGATTAGCTCATTTTCATTCTGCAAATTACAAAATGCTTTACTTGGGAAATGACAAACACAGAAGATCAAGATGTACCACAAACAATCAAAGGCTAAAATGCAAATTCTGACCAAATAATATCAATCAGATTTCATGGAAGGTGTATCAACGTGACCATCATTCAAATTATGCCCCAACTATAGATGCTGAAGAGGAAGAAACTGAAAGCTGAAAACTGAAGGTTTGGACTATAAGCACAAAATGAAGGAGGAGAGCAACAATTTGTTCAGTGTAGACATGTTTCAAACAACAAAACAGCCCTGCATCTGCATTTTGAAATATCCAAAGAAAGGAAACATTTCCACACAAAAATCTGCCCCTCTGGAGGGAAATTCAGATGTCATGCCTCCTTAATATGCATTTTGGTAATTCTCAGAGATCTCGGTTTTTAATTTTCTACAGATGTTAACACACATTTTCCTAGTGAGGAATTCCAGCATTCACTTTCCCTTCATCGCTCCACCTGCCATTTTGTTATGTGGCTCCTATGATGCATCTTCACCTGCATCCCTCCCTAATGAATACAGTCAGCAATCCTAAAGGATACAATCAGCAGCGCTCCGGGTTTCATCTTTGGATCCCCAAGATCCAGCAGTCCAGCTCCCTCTCTCATGGAACTGATGGTACAATCTCTGACTGAACAAGGTGGGGTTAGAAGTTTTAGAATGCCATCGTTGTTTGCATTTTTGTAAAATGGGAATTATGGGGGTTTTATTGTAATTTTAATGTTTTATTGTGAACCACCGTGAGACCTGTCGGGGAACGGCGGTATACAAATCTATAAATAAATAAATAAATTACCTTTAAGATAAAATATTGGTGACAGTTTATTGCCCCCATTACAAAATAATTCAGACATTGCAATTTATCTTTCCCCCTTAAGAGTATCCCTCCATGTATTTTCTAGGGACAGGTGTTGTTTTCACTCATTATTACAAACCACATCCCAACATGAAACATTTGTTTATTTCTTTACAGGAGGGCTTTGTGAGACATATACGGTCACTTTTATAACATGGGGAAAAGGAAATCTTCAAAAAAAGATTTGGATGGTCTGAGAAGGAAGTGGGAACAGATCTGCTTATCAGAGCCCTAAATGCCACCCATAATTGGCAGCTGTGATCAGACAAACTGCAAGTCACAGCCATCCACAGGGACTAAATGGGTTTTAGATCTCAAAGTAACCAAATCAGTGCATTAAAAGATTCTGATGGATATAAGGTATTGCCTTATGCAGAACTAATGCTATCAGGTCAATATAGCACTTAATTTTTGTGCTATCTGGGCCATCTATATATAGTGTTTTTAGATAGTGTTTCCTGTATTCAAAAGCACTTCACATACTTGTATATGTCACCCTTTGGGTTTGTGGCAAAGGTTTAGGTAGGGAACTCTCATTCCCTCAGTTGCTATGCTATACTGGTGACTCTGCTTGGGAGCAGCCAAGAACTCAATCAAAGCAGAGATGCAAGAGACAGACTCTGGTAATATATCCAACCAAACGTGTATGTTATGACGTTTCCAATGTTGATACAGATATTTTGTGTTCCAGGGGAGATAACTTGTCTGCCTACTTCAGCATCAGCAACTCTTACTGACAGCAGCTGCCCAATAATCAGAGATACTGACTGAACCTGGAACCCTGGGCACACAAAGCACGTCCCCTTACCACCATCTTCTTATATATTATCAATCAGCAGAACAAAAAAGTCAGCCAGTCAAAAGAACTGATGGGATATTTGTCCAAAAACACTGTCTAGTCATCCCAGCATCAAGCTGTCTGTGATTGCTCTATGGGTGGCCCACAAAGCTTTGGTCATCAGTCCCACAGTTTCATATCTTAGAAGGGGCAATATCTACGTAACTCACAACCAATCATCAATCATGTACCTTCTAGTGGGCAGTCACAGAGCTGTCCTGGGAATTTCAAACATTATATCAATTCCTGCATACCCCCCCAAAGTGTGTGTGTGTTTGGTGTTGATCCCTCCACACCCAGCACCCTTTCTACCCCGGATGTTGTCAATCCCATGTCTTTGTTACTTGGACCCAAGACAGGTGCAGCATGTCTCTTAACCTTTTCCCCCATAGAACTTAGTGTTTGTATGGTTTTGCTTGTGTGCGTTACGAATGTACCCCAATATTTCCCCCAAAATAAATTCTCTCATGTGTAAGCTTAATTGTCGTCTTCATTTAAGAATGGTTCCCTTCAGGGAACAGACCCCATAAAAATTGGTAGAAAAGATCTTGCATTACCCAGCCTCTTGCTATAGTCATGATTTCACACAATTCCCTTTGAGGGATCCAATTTGGGTACCAGTTGCATAAGTCATCTAGGACTTGTATACATGTACCTGTGCTTCAGCCTCCCAAGAATACTGTAGAACTCCATTTTTAGAACTGATACCATACTGGTTGTTGCTTTCAGCATTTGGCTATTTGGCAGAGCATTTAGATTATTTAGTTCATTCATCTGCTGCAAATGTCCCAACACATTTAATAATAGGATGGAGTTTCTCATGGCCTTTGCTATTCTCAATCAAACTGAAGACATTCAGATTAAATTGGCAAGAGCAGAATATGAATCTCTAGAGGCATTCATATAAAAGCGAGTGAAACTGGCAGCAAAGTCAAAGAAAGAAGGGGTGGAAGGAAACAATCCTAAAAAGGATATATCATCAGAAAAAAGAATATCAAAAATGTAAAAGCATCCACTTCTATCAGCAATACCTTATTTGCTTCTTTTGTATCTGTAGTAAACTGCTTAGTTATATAAGAAAAAGAGTGTAAAATTGAAAAAACAGATATACCATTAGCATTCAGATGTTATTCCTTTTCTTTATATAAAAATATATAGGCAGGTTAAGAAACACAAAAGATGCAACAGCAGCTGGGAAAATGCATTCCTGTTAACACACAACTTTATTCATGTTGATGTTTAGAGTCAAAACAGGTTCTTGTTTTCTTTGCATGAATCACAAACTGAACCACGAAACCATACAAACCAGTTTAGTTCATGAACTGACCCAGTGTGTACAGGTACCTGATCCATTTAATGCTCAAACCCCTGCTTTCTGCTCACTGTGGCTTTTTGTGGAGTGCAAAAAGTAGGGGTTTCCAAACAGCTGAGTGGCAGGACTGCCACTCATAGCCATTTAATCCCTGTTTTCTGTTCACCATGAAAAGCCACGGGGAACAAAAAGCAGAGTGTAAATATCTAAGAGCCATTCAAACTGATATTTGGAACCCCCTTTCCTGCTCCCCACAGTTTTTCATGGGGAACAGAAAGTTGTTTTTCATGAAGTTGGTGGCAGTTAGTGCTTTCTGATTTTCCCAAACTGCCATAAACTGCACCAAAATTCATGGAAGTTCATGGTGATTCTTCAGTCTGTGAACATCACAAACCATGAACCAGACAAAATTTAATTTTATTTCATCAGTTTGTGCCTATCTCTACCATTAACAGATTAAATAATGGGTATTCTTTAAAAGGACATACATATTTTGGTGTTTTTTTCTTGAAAGAAGGTTTATTAACTTTAGGCAATGTTCCTAGCATTCATACAACACCTGGCCCATCCAAAGGCCATTCATACAAGGCCTGGCCCAATACTGTCTGTCTTAAAGGCTGCATACCCTGCTTTCTTCTATGAGCATAGTACACAGTTCCAAATTAATGTGAACAAGATCTATGTCATGAGCCATAGACTCCTGCCTCTATTGCTAGCATTCCTGGAAATTCTAACCATTGGTTAATTAAAGAAAAATTAGGTCCAAATTAGAAGCCTGGTTCCAAAATCATGTCTTCTGGCCTTAAACCTTCTTTCACTAAGCCCATATTAGGGTTGTGTGCTTAGTCGTAGACAAACTGTGTATGCTCAGAACACTTTTTATTATCTCTCATTTGAGACAGTTGGTTCCTGCAATTCCAAAAAAGCTTGAAGGAAGAGTCCCGGATCAAACCCTGTTTTATGTCATTTGCTTATATGTACACTTCAGTGAGGCACAGACATAATATTGGTGTTTCAATACCATCCCCATTTGGCATGACCTTAAAAGTAGCATTTTTCCTCACAGATGTGTCTTTTTATTCCCTCTGCAAAAGTAATTTAGCAAACTCCAAAGCCCAAAGAGACATTACAACCCTCCAATGCAGATATTCTGAGCAAATTAAACCTTGTCCCAGTGTGGTTGCCTTTGTAATAACAGTGTGCTTATATGGTGGATACTTGCATAACAGAAGATGAAAAGACATTTTATAGCCTTTTGGCGAGTGGACTGAACATTACCAGCATACCTGTGGCTATTCAAAGCCAGGGAGAAAGTCACTTTCAGGCCATGGGAAGCTTCCATTTTGCATCTTCATTCCTACTAGTTGACTAGTTTCCACTATTTGCATAAACGGGAGTCTTTTTCAGGAAGCAGAGAAAACTCAAAGTAACAAACACCCCAGGTAGTCAGCATGGATGGGCGAGTGGGATGTGAAGAAACTCTTTTTATAATAATACAAGGAGCCTCTGCCTTTTCTCTATAACCTTCCATAGAATGGGAGGAAATATTTGCTACAGGGCAACTCAATCCCATTCTAAGCACATGGACTTAGCTCTGCTTAGCATGGTCTGCCTGCATTACTTGAGAGTCCAGAACACCTCCCATGCATGCTCAGTAGCACTGGCTTTTTGAGATGAGGGTCAAATGCCACCATCTGCCTGGGATGAAAATGAAATCTTCTGCCCAGAGTGCAACTTTGCCTGGCACTTTTTCTATGTCATAGTAGCAGTTTGCCAACCTGTTATCTCAGAGAGAGCCAGGCACTCATCCTGATTCTCTTCCAAAAGGGATGCAAAAGACTACTGCCCGTCTTCTTAGGCAAATACATAGGCAAATACCTCACGTCTGTTCTGCAACACAGCCTGCCTTCTTGAGATGCTAACCACCTTTCTATGCCCACCATACAAACCAATTCTGCTCCCCCCCCCCATCTCTTTCACAGTTGTAAAGGCAGGAATACATAAGAAAAGTCTCATCAAAATTAGGTAGGGGAAGAAAGTTACCACCATGTGTCCCATTGAAATCAATGGAAACAAAAGTTGCTCTGATAACAAATATGGAAAAAGGAAGTTGTTTTGAAATAAAAATTAAACAAATACAAAAGATAAATTGTGCAAACACGTACTCTGTAGGAGTTCTTTACCCTCAAACAGGAAGAGTAGGAGAAGGAGAAGGAGAAAAACTGTTTTTATATTCCACTTTTCACAGCCTAAAAGATTCTCAAAGTGGCTTACAATCACCTTCTCTTTCCTCTCCCCACAACAGACACCCTGTGAGGTGGGTGAGGCTGAGAGAGCCCTGATATCACTGCTCGGTCAGAACTGCTTTATCAGTGCTGTGGCGAGCCCAAGGTCAGCCAGCTGGCTTCATAGGGAGGAATGGGTAATAAAACTTGGCTTGCCATTTTAGAAGCCACTGCTCTTAACCACTACACCATGTTGGCTTAAACATTAAATATTCAGCACATGATTTCCAAAGAAAAAAGCCCCCCTCCATTGTCCACCCTAGTACTGATTCATACCCCTCCCCTAACACAACACATATTGCAAATTCTGTTCACTAGGACCCACCTATCAAGTTTGAGGACATTGCACAACATATTTTTCCAGATTTATAACATGACTTGTGAAGGTTAACCATGAGATTGATAGCCATGCTTTAACACTAATGTCCTGTTCCTATTGAGAAAACAGTGTTTCTGGTACAGCATAATTTAGAACATTGCCTTCAATAGGCTGTGATCTGATCTGGCCAGATACAAGATTCTTCTCTGAAACAGTCATAAATGCTCAAGAGACCAAGACTTTAGCTTTAGCTTTCAAAGAAGAAGGCAGCTAAATGGTGGATTACATCGTCCAGGATCAGATGCACCATGGTAAATCGGCTCTTAACACTTTCAGTCTTCAGTTCGTTCAGATCTCCATCTCAGAGCAGTAACAATTCCATGGGACTCTGAAGACAGCAGTCATACTCAATGAGAAACTGACCCAGTCTGTAGGGGCATGGGGTTGAATGTGTGTGTTGTGTGGGAGGTTGTGGTGGTGTGGTGACAAATGAGGGCATGGGTGTGGAGAGATGGGTGTCAAGAACCTGTGGTTTGGAATGTTTATTGAGTGTGGGAGAGGACTGACCTTTAGGAATTGTGGCATAGTGGTTACAGATGAGCTTTCCAGAGCCATGTCTTCAGATATGTGAAGGGAAAAATCAGATTGGACACTCTTCTTAAGGGGAGAGTACATGGCAATCAATTCCTCCCAGTTCTGTGTCATTTCCCTTCTTGTGTGAATTAGGCCACAGACATTGAAATGTCCCCCTGCCCTAATACACACGAGGTAGTCACAGTACACAGATGTCCACCCTGCTCGTTCTGTCTCCATTTTTTCACTGTTGATAAAATGTTATGTGCCCACATACTTCTTTCATGGTTGCTCCTTAGAAGAAGAAGAACTGGGTATTTTGTACCCTGTTGTTTACTACCCAAAGGAGTCTCAAAGTGGTTTACAAGCACCTTTTCCCTTCATCTTTCCTCAATAGACAACCTATGAAGGATGTGGGGCTGTGAGAGATCTGAGAGAACTGGGAATGGGCCACAGTGACCCAGCAGGACTCAGGTGTCTCAAAGCAGTTTCCAATCATCTTCCCTTCCTCTCCCCATGGCAGACTCCCCATGATGTAGGTAGGGTAGAGAGCCTCACATGGAAGCTGGCAACCCTAAGAGGAGGTCTCTCTGTGCACAGCAGTCTTGACCTTAGTAAGATTTTGTATACTGTTTTTTATTTGCCAGACCAAGCTTGGAAAAAGTCACTTCAGTTCCCATGTCTCTCCAGCCATTTACTTGTTCACTATTTACAGTTTCAGACTGTAAAAATTATTTATTTAGATCTGCCTGCACTTTCCAGATTCACAGGACTGATACTGGTCTGTCTGTCTGTGCCCCAGAATACAAACAGTTGCTGGTAAGGACTGGCCATAGCCCATATCCCAGGAGGGACACACCTGCACCACTCCCTCCCAACTGCAGGCAAAAATGGCTTCTTTGAACTGCATCTGCAAGCCTCTACCATAGTATCTAGATCGCTGGTCGTCTCTAAATTATAATGATCAGCTCTGCCGGCAAAAATGGCTACTTTGGAGGCCAGACAATGAGGCATTGTATGATTTTTAAGTCCCACCTCCAAACCTCCAGGAATATTTCTAACCCAGGGGTAGCCAACCTCCAAGGTGGGGCCTGGAGAGCTCAGGGAATTACAACTCATATTCAGAGTATTAAGATCAGCTCCCCAGGAAGAAAGGGCTACTTTGTACAGGGTTGTGGTGGAGAAGAAACATTTAAGGCCTCCCACACAGGTTGCAGATGAAACAGGAGACAAAAGGAGACTCCACAACAGCACCCAGTTTCGTCTGCAGAATAATGCTGTGCAGTAGGTTTCAAATCTGCAGAGAGTTATGAAGAAGAGCAGTATTTTAAATGAGAAGGGGCTTTTCTGTGGCCTCCCTGTCAGCCAGCTGTTTAGCAGAAGGGGAAAGCTCCCCCCCTCAAAAGGAATGCCCACACCCATGCCCTCAGACTCTGATGCGTTGCTCTCAGAAACGTCTCCCTCAGAGGCTCCTTCCCAGCAGGCCTGAAGGGGGGGAGGGGGAGCACTCACCAGCCTCCTGCCAGCTCTGTCAGGGTTCTGAGGGAATTTGCAGTTGGACATGACAGGGCAGCCTTGGGGCGAAAAGGGCTGGCGCAGCCTGTCTAAGCCTCTGTACTCATCCCCCTCGGCAGCCCTACTGACCTCCTCCTCCTGTGGTGGTCAGGGGCTGACTGGCAGCAATGTCTCCAGATTGCCCCTAGCTGGGCCTGGTGGGCAGGTCTTGTCAGAACTTTGGCCCAATGATTGGGCCAACCACCCGCTTAGCCCTTAGGCTCTGTGGATGTGGGGTGGGAGGTGCAAAGTGCCTCCCAACTGGCTAGAACTGTGGCCTGTACTGGTGAGGGCCCAGTCGGAAGACGCTTTGCACCTTCCATTTCGGCCCTCACCGAGACCGGCCCCATCCACTCTCCGCCCCCCAGGCCCTTAACCAAATATGATACCGCTCACCAAGCGGTTACAGATTAGTTAAATAAGGGAGAGGGAGACTCACAGAAATAGATTTTTCCATGTTTCTTATCCCCACAACCCTTTTGATCCATTAAAGTTGATGCCAATGGTTTTCTTGCTTGCATGAACAAATACAAAATGCCACACATAGATCTGCAGGGAGGGAGAAAAAGTAGATAAGTCATCCTTCATACTAATGGACTTTTATGCACAAGGTGGAATAGCCAGGAGCAAAAATGTTGCCTGATTCCATGTCCTTAATGTAACCATCTTCCAACGGTCCTCCAACAACAGCTTTTCACAGGTCAAAAAGGGAGAGGAATGTTGGAAGAAACTTTATACTTAACATTTCATTAGATCCACCCAATACTTGTACTTAAACTAAATTTTCCAGTGGCAGAATCAAACTTCTTTGCCTCGCCCTCCCTAACGAAGCTATTTCTGGGTGATAGGAACTCTTAGAAATGACATGTATAGGAATGAGCATAAACTACAAAAATGTGGTTCAATTCCTGGTTCATGGGCAAACCTTGAACCATACCATGAATCCCACAAGCTCAGTCGACTCACATCCAAACTGAACCAGGTTTGTGAAGTTCATCCCCAAAAGAGCTGACCCACGGGGGCAGCCTGTTCCTGTGGCTCAGTTTTTTTCAAGCTCTAAATAGCTTAACTGAGGGAGTAGTTCCTGCTGCTCAGCTGTTTTTGATGTTTCTCTGTTTTCCCTCCTTCTGTAGTTCAGCCCCAGGGGCTAGCTGTCTAAGAAAGCCTCTTTAAACAGCTGATCTATGGGACCAGGCTGCTCCTGTGGCTGACCTGTTTCAGAGCTTTTACTGGGTTTTACAGGGAGGAGAAAGTTGGGGGGTTTTGTTCCCCACAAACCACAAAACTCCATGTACCGCCTTAACAGAAAAGGTTCATGAGCTGGTTCATGCCCATGCCTAGATATGAAGTTGAGAAGGAAGAACCATTAGCAATTGGCAATTTAGTATGGATCCAACCCAATGTCTTTGTCGTTTATGCTGAATTTTGTACTTCTGCATTCATCTATCACTTCCGATTTGGTTCTGTAAGATAAAATATAGGAAACATATGGAAATATGTGAAGATTAACATTAGGACAGAGATGAATATAATGACCTGCATGCTCCCTAACTTAACCTTTTTCTTAAGATAGAAGGTATATTAGCATACCTTGCCTGTGCAACTGTATCAGCATATATATATAAACCCTCTTTAGATTATGCAAATAGACTTTTGTGATAGTCTACGTTAGCCTGTCTCATTAGCCTTTTTTACCATTGAGAAATCCTTGAAACATTCTTCAGGCTTTGAGAAATGCGATAAGTGGAGTGATCCTGTAGAATGTGGCTGTCGAGCATAGCTGTGTACATGCCCACCCAGGGCCCCTCCCCTCCCCACCCCTTCCAGGACCATCATTGACCATTGGGGGGGGGGTCAACATTATATATTATCACCCAATAAGTGTTTAATATATTTAAAAATATATAAAAATTTGGAAAACCTTTCCAGGGCTGTCAAGAAACCCCAGGGTTTCACACAATCATGGTTGAGAAAGCCTGGCCTACATCAAATCTTGACCCAGTTTCACAAAATGATGATGAAAAAGCAGGAAAGATGTGCATTGTAGGGAACACACAACATTTTCTGTTAAGTGGAGGCAGAGGGGAACCAGAATGGGATACAGTGTGCTCATACGACTAAGCTTCCTACATATTCAATAGAGGAGGTAAGAGTGCCTACGTACAATGACAAAGAATGATTTTAAAGGGAGTTATGGAACTCTGTTCATATTTGGCTTTCATTTCAACACTGCTGGCAGTTTTCTGGTCACTGGAAAGTTTTGCACAGACTTTTTGCTATGCTGAGAAATGTAGTTGCTGTTTGGAGGTGGAGGTGTATGCCAAGGTCTTTAAAGCATCTTGGTAAACTAAATTGAGACAGTGGGTAATTTTCCTTTACTTGATAATGGTACACTCAGGAATGTGCTTGTGCAACTTCTCAACCCCCCTGCTCCTTCCCTGTTTGTTTTTTATTATTTGTTGCCATAAAGATGGGGGGTAACTCTTTTTTCCTGATCTGACTTCCATTTGTCTGAATAAAGCTTCAAGTGTCATCAGGAAAGTCAGACAAGTAATTAAACAATTCCAGAAACCATTTGCCTTTAGGCTTGTCCCCCCCCCCACACACACACACACACACACAGACCAATCCCCTGAAGCATCATCAGATCTTAGTGGAAGTGCCAAGTCATTCTTTGGCTATCCCCACCCTGGAAAGCCAGTTGGCTCAGAGCTCTGTCAGAAGGCTCAAGGGTCCGACTATGACATTCAGAGGAGTGATGCCCATTGGAGTCTGGGGCTGTTTTATGAGGGTTAAGGGATTCATTTATGCATTTATAGAAGTGTACATGGGAGAAAACAACATGATCTTTTTATGTGCCACTGACTGCCTAGAGTACTACTTAGGGCACATAGTACAGTATCCTTGTCACACAAGTATTACAGGCTGTCCTCACTCCTGATCCTACACTACTGCAGGTTTGACCACATTGTCAGGGTCTGCACTCACAGCCTGCCATTCACTGAAAGAACAACATGTTTAACCTGATGGACTTGATTTGGCAAAACAAATCCTTTGGCATGATGCTTCCTTTCATATCTTTTTTATTATTAATAACAAGCACATCTATTGTCATTGCAGGAAAATAAGAAGTGACTGAGAAACTATGAAGCCACATGTCTTCATCATGTGCAAGTAATCCCTTTATTGGAAAGATATATTGATTTAAAGATTTTTATATGTGGCATTTGGAAATCTTTATTGCTTTACAAGTGTCATTAACAAACAAACATGCAGAGAATCACTGTGAATGACAGTTCCCTATTGAAGGTATGTAGCAGAGCCCAGCTAATTTACAAATGCACATTTATGGTTTAAAAAATTAAGATGTGCCCAACATGGATACTCTAAAACTAAATATGTTGCATAAACATGAAGCATGAAGAAGAAGAGTTGGTTCTTATATGCCGCTTTTCTCTACCCAAAGGAGTCTCAAAGCTGCTTACAGTCACCTTCCCTTTCCTCTCCCCACAACAGACACCTTGTGAGGTGGGTGAGGCTGAGAGAGCCCTGATATCACTGGTCAGTCAGAACAGTTTTATCAGTGCTGTGGATAGGCCCAAGGTCACCCAGCTGGCTGCATGTGGGGGAGTACAGAATCTAACCCGGCATGCCAGATTAGAAGTCCGCACTCCTAACCACTACACCAAAATGGCTATCAAGCAGCTTACATTCGCCTTCCCTTTCCTCTCTCCACAACAGACACCCTGTGGGGTAGGTGAGACTGAGAGAGCCCTGATATCACTGCTCAGTCAGAACAGCTTTATCAGTACCGTGGCAAGCCCAAGGTCACCCAGCTTGTTGCATGTGGGGGAGCGCAGAATCAAACCCTACTTGCCAGATTAGAAGTCTGCTCTCCTAACCATTACACCACGCTGGCTCCATAAACATAGGATGAACCTCCATACCATGTAAAATTGTTTTAGCCACCATAGGTTAGGTGTCTGATACATCACAGTAAATTTGAACTTGAGAGCTATCATTAAGATTTTCAAATATCAAATTTTCGGGCAGAAATATAAATACAAAACTTTCAGCTCAAAGTAAATGTTTAATTCTGAGATGAATTCCATCTGCTGTATTTGTGTTTAATAGAATGTTGATGATCCATCAGCACATTTTAAAACTGATATGACAGACACTGATTTGGACTGAAGGTAAACCTTTATTCCAAATTTAAATTAGACCGTAGCCTTCTTACTTATCTTTATATAGAGAAAGCATGGTTGGATCAGTGTTTCCTTTCCCCATATTTATTATGTCATATGCTATATATCATCATTCTGAATTCAGTAATCTTTTATCTATAACTGTTTGAGCATCTGCCCAGAAATCCTAGCAGTACAGTTACATTCTAGGATTTGCATATGCTATAGATCAGCAGAAGGCAAACTCTCTGGTGTGTGGGTGTGTGCACATTCTAGTTAGACCATCTGTAGGCACTAATGAATGCTTGAGTCTACAGAGGACCCTTAATTTATGTTTTTAGATGAAAAACATGCTCTCAGCTCCTCCTCTTATTTAAAAAGAACCAACATTTCTGAAGTTCAAGTTACCAAAACATGACTAACCATCATTCTTTTTATAATTAATTACAGGTGGACCAAATATAATCAATACTATGGAACGAGTAGCCTTGTGGAGGCAAAAAGTCCTGCCCCAAAGTTCTGATTGCCTGTTCAATCAGAATGCATAGAGCAGGATCATTATAGGGTTAGTCCATAAACACCTAGTTTCTTTAAATGGGCCAGATGAATTGCATCCACGTGTATGAAAAGAACTTGCAGATGTAATCTCTGAGCCTCTGTCCATTATTTTTGAACTTTCTTGGAGAACAGGTGAAGTGCTAGAAGACTGGAGGCAAACGTTGTCCCTATCTTCAAGAAGGGTAAAAAGGAGGACCTGGGTAACTACCGACCCATCTACAGCTGGCAAAAATTTAGAACAAATCATCAAACAGTTGGTCCATGAGCAGCTAAGAGTGGATAGTTGTAATTACTAAGAGTCAGCATGCCTTTCTCAAGAACAAGTAATGTCAGATGAAGTTTAGCTCTTATTTTGTGAAAGCTACTACTTTGCTATATCATGGGAATGCTGTGGACATTGTTTACTTTCATTTCAGTAAGGCTTTTGGATAAGGTTCTGCAAAATATTCTTATTGGCAAGTTGGTAAAATGTTGTATGGATCATATTACTGATAAGTGTATCAAGAACTGGTTGACAGATCGCGCCCGAAGGGAGCTTGTAAATGGTTCATTATCTTCTTGGAGAGGAGTGACGAGTGGAGTGTTTTGGGCCCTGTGTTATTCAACATATTCATAAATGATTTGGATGAAGGAATAAAGGGGGTGCTTATTAAATTTGCAGATGATACTAAACTGGGAGTGGTAGCAAGCACACCAGAAACAAGAATCAGGATACAGGATGATCTTGACAGGCTGGAAAACTGGGCTGAAATTAATAAAATCAATTTAATAATGTAAAGTTCTGCATTTAGATAGGAAAAATCAAATGCATCATTGTAGGATGGGTGAGACTTGTCTTGGCAGTAGTACATGTGAAAAGGATCTGGGGGTCTTAGTAAACCATATACTAAAAATGAGTCAGCAGTGTTACTCAGTAGCTAAAAAGGCAAATGTAATTTTGGACTTTATTAAAAGATGTATAGTGTTCAGATCACGCAAGGTGATGTTACCACTTTATTCCACTCTGGTTAGACATCACTTGGAATACTGTGTTCAGTTTTGGACACCATACCTGAAGAATGTAGAGAAACTGGAGCGTGTCCAGGGGAGGGCTACAAAGATGGTGAGGAGTTAGAAGACCAGGTTGCATGATCAAAGGTTGAGGGAGCTTGGTCTGTTTTGCCTGGAGAGAAGAGGTGATATGATAACCATCTTCAAATAATTGACAGGCTGTCAGAAGATGGAGCAAAGTTATTTTCTGTCGACCCAGAGGGTTGGACCAGAACCAATGGGTTAAAATTAATTCAAAAGAATTTTCAGCTAAATATCCAGACGATGTTCCTTACAGTTAGAGCAGTTCCTCAGTGGAACAGGCTTCCTCAGGAGGTGTGAGTTCTCCTTCTTTGGAAGTTTTTAAGCAGAGGCTAGATAGTCATCTGACAGAAATGTTGATTTTATGAACTTAGGCAGATTATGAGTGGGTGGGCAGGAAAGGATGTGCCAGTGTTTCTCTCTTGTGGCCCTTTCTTGCATACCCAGGGAACTGCTAATTGCCATTGTGGGGTAGTAGGTGAATTTCCTCTAGGCCAGGTTGGATTCTGAAGATTTTTTTTTGGGGGGGGGAGATTATTTGGGCATGAAATTGGGGTCACTGTGGGTAGGCAGGTAGTTGTGTATACTGCAAAGTGCAGGGGGTTGGACTAGATGGCCCTGGAGGTTCTTCCAACTCTGTGATTCTAAGAATGAGTATAAGCATGCTGGGCATGGCCTTCACTTTCATTTCTATTTGTGCAGATGATCAGGAACAATGCTTTTCAAATGTACCTAATTGTGGGAATGATGCCTATACATATGCACATTCTCCATACACACGTATTCCAGAGTCACTGAGATCACAGGAAAATGAAGACCGGGGCCAGCATGCTCATATACACTCTTCTTTTATGTGGGTTAACTGAACAGGCAACCAGAACTATGTACAGGGCTAAGTTCCCATCAGGAAAAAAGCAAGGAAAGTTGCTGTCCTCACTTCTACAGTGAAGATTACAAGCGACAACATTATGCATGTATTTGCATTGTAACATGTAGACAAAAAAAGTCCAAATAAAATGACCATCTTGTATTTTTACTTGTTGAATTCCTAGTTTCACTGCAACAGACGTCACAAAAGCAAAGCTGGCCTGCTGTAGACCATAAATAAATCCAATACAAAATCTTACCTCATACTTCAGAGCAAATAACTCCCTTGAGAAAAACCAAAGTTCTAGCTTAAAGCATATGTTGATATTAGAAAGTACAACACCTTGCAGCCCCTTCATAATAAATTCTTAGACTGTAGCTCTAAACCTTAATGGTCTGCAAAAGTTATTATTGAATTTTGTAGCACAATATTTCATTCCAGCTCAAGTTTACCAAATGAATTAGCACAGTCTCAAAAGTGACAGAATTCTATATGGCAAACACTTCCATGGAGGAATGAGTGCAGCATTTGTATGCCAATGTCCATACATGTGCATATCTTGCATTCGATTCTGCATTTCCTTTGTCAAAATGGAATTAACAGCTAATCTGTTCAGAATGAGCAAGCAGTTTTAACTTTTCAGGATGCCTTGTTAAATGACATTTCCCTCCACAAAAAAATCTGGTATTTGTTTAAAGGTGGTAATTTCCAACAGAGAGTACCAAAACCAATTGGGGGGGGGGGCAGAGGGGGAATTGTTGGAAATGGATGCAATGGGAGTATGGGTACCTTTAAAAATTAACCCAAAAAAGCACTGAGAAAAATTATGCATTTTGCTGTATGCACTTATGAGAGAACACATTTATAATAAATATGCACTATTAAAAATAAAATAATTTCCTCTTGCAAGTCTCACACGGAGCTGTATGAGCTCCTGATCTCATGGGAGCTGCAGAATGGAGGAAGCTTGGTCCATTTCCCTTTTTCTATCACAAGTAAGGAAGCAAAACCAATAAAGCTCTTTTTTGTCATAACTTCTGCAGTATTTTCATTAATGTCACAGGACACAGTCTTGAAAAGTGACTTTGGTTAAATTCTCATGAGAAGTAAAAGGAGTCAAGGGAGAAAACAGTCTTGTCAATTTCTCTTTCTAGCCCAAGGTGAAACTGACTAAGTAGCTATGGGGCTTACACAGGACGACTGCTGCTAATCTACACATGCGCACAAAACTGCCTTATACTGAATCTGACCATTGGTCCAGCAAGGTCAGTATTGTCTACTTACATGACGGTGCCTCCTCCTTAGAGCTACACACTTCGAAAGCACAGAATACAGGAAAAATCATCATAATATCCTGACAGTCAGTGGCATAGACACTATCCACATAATCATGGGCCCCCTCCATAGGAAACAATGGCATCTGAACTTGCTAAATACCTTTTCTGGAGAGCCTTCTGTCAGGCCCCCCCCACCCCACCCCTTTTCAACGTTAGTAGAAACATACAGGCTTTACATCATTTTTTAAGAAAACAAGACGGCATGACATAGGACAGGAAAGTGGGAGAGAATATTATGTCCACCTCTAGACAAGACTGGTGCAAACGCTGTGGTTTAACTTAGCTATTAATCATTTATATAGAGAAACCTAATTTATTCTCATATCAACCTTGTCAGGTAAGCTATGCTGAGATACACTCAACCTGCAATTATCCTGCAAGCTTCTGAGTAGAAAAGGGATTTTAACCTGGGTCTCCCACATCAATGCACAACACTCTGGTCTTTGTGCACCATGGCATGTGAGTTAACGTTTAATTTTACTACATATCCGCCTCCCAAACCCATTTTCACAAACCTATAGCTACTTGACTTTGATGGTTCTTACCAAGAGAAGGGGGCAGCTAAAATGACTCTTCTATTCCTTATTAAATATTATGGGAGAAACAAAGGAGATGCTCAAGGAATACTCAGCACATAAGTGCTTCCTAATGGAGGAAACCTCCACACAATTGTTTGTTAGAGCTAGGGTCCAGAGATTCTGAACCCCATCAGTCTCTCCAATGCAAGTCACCCCTACAGTGTGGCTAAAACCTTAAGTACTTTCAGGCCTTTTCTTCCCATACTCTTACTGGCTATTCAGCCTGCTTTGGTTATGAAATAGAAATAATGATGACCTCTCTCAAATGACTATAAAACAATTAATTAGTCAGTTCCCCCCCCAAAAAAAAATAGGAATCCTCTTTTCCATGGAAAGTCATCACAAAAAAGAAAAAGAAACAGCATTTAATGGATTTTGAAACATAAATAATGATTTGGAAAGGCATTATTAGCTGAATTTGAGATCCAAAAATGTTTGTTGATCTGTGTTGAAGTCAGAAACGGGAGCAAATTCTTTCAGACTTCCCCAGACTAAAGCAGTGCCCTTGACAATCAGATAACCCATCATCCACAAATTCTAAAATATGTCATTGAAATTTTATTTTACCGTCTGATGTTCCTTGGCCCTGCTGTTTCTCTCAGGCTCTGTTCAGCCACACAAAGCTTGCTAGACTATACAAGAAAAACCAAAGCCAATGAGAAAAATGGATGAGCTGAGAGTTACCACATCAAAAAAAGAGCTTTGGTATGGGGGAGGGGTGAATAGAGACTGGACAGAGGCATCCAAAACAGACAAGCAAGGGAAGGAGGCTGTTCAGCAATAACTTGCTTCTCATTTGTCTGGGTGATGAAAAGTTCAAGGCTATCTGAAGCAAAAGTCTTAGCTGGAGACTTACAAGGATCATTTTTCTTGCATATTCAGAATTACAGGAGCACAGTAGTGTAGCATGAACAGGCAGCACTTGTCTCAAACTGGTACTCCAAAATACAACAGCATCTGATCAGAAAAGTCTAGTCAGCAGAACCAGCTCTCCATCTAGTCGTGGTTGCAATCTCAAGAAAACTTCCATGCATTTAATCAGGCTACTCAGTGATATAGGTACTGAAGACTTCCTTTCTAAAGGCCCACTCTCAGCAAACTTGAAAGCCCAATAGTGTAATCATCTTGCTCCTGGGAAAAGACAGTTCCAGATGTTTGGCTTGAGAGACACAGATAAACCACGGCAGTACTGATAATTCCAGATGAGCAGCTATATTAGTCTGCAACAGCAGAACAAACCATGAGTCCAGTGGCACCTTAAACATTTTTCCCCACACCTGCGTGGTTGCGCCCACAGGGCTCAGTACTGAGTCTGGTACTTTTCAAAATTCTATGATTTTATGACATCATGTTTTAAACCACCCGTCCTCCCATAAAATTTCTTCCCCAACTTCTAGATTCCATTCTTTTTGTGTATATAAATTGATCAACTTATTAGATGTCCCTTCATGCCTCTGATAAGAACTCACAAACACTTATGCTGGAAATGTTCGTTACAGTATTACCTTATGAACATTAAAGAGACAGCTGGGTATGCAATTAATACAGTAATACCTTCACACTTCTGCAAACAGCATATGGTGGACATCTTCAATAAATATTATGATAATACTAGTATTTCAGGTCTTCAAGGCTAAGACCAGTATAGGATTCCAGAATTTTAAGACAGGAAGAACCTCAAGAAGGTCACGCTATCTGTTCCCCAGCAGAGAATCATTGCTATTCATATCCTGAACATAATAACACTTGTTCTTCTTTTCATTGACAATGTTGATAACCATCACCACCTGGCTAACCTCTGTTTCCATTGATTAATTAAACTTGTGAACATATAGATATGAAGGAATTCATTTCCTTCTGTTGAAAACTCACAGGAAAAGACCTTAAAAGACATAACCTCTTTTAAAGTCCTTTCCAGACTTTCTCTATGAACAGTGTTACCAATATTGAGCACAGGCAGCTAGTGACACTTGCCAGAATCTTACATATCTCCAGCTTTTAAAAAGAAAAAGGTCTAGCCCCTTCAACAGCAGCACAATTCATTTTTTAAACTATATATTTTTTTCTATACCGGTATCTCCTCCCCCAGCTTCACCAACTCATAGTTTCTAGGAAAGCAACACAAATCCCACACATCACATCACCAGGACAGCCTTTTTACAGAACAAGTTTACTTTGGAGAAGACAATGCTGGTGAGTTTGTAGTGTCATTTCAATTAAGAAATGCTTAGAGGTATACTGATAGAGCACACATTATGGGGACACAGAAGCAACCAACATGACAGGCACTCAGTTATTAAGCTATAGGGCAATACCTCAAACCCCTAAACTGGATTGGCTTTTTTCTTCCAGTTCCACCTCCACACAAACCAGATAAGCCCCTAAAAGGAGGGTGTGGCTCAAGATATCTTCCTATTGCTTAGAACAGCTAAGGACTAAACTACACAATCTTATAAATAATGTAATACAGTTTTCTTGGACCCATTTCAAACTGCAAATCAAAAAGCATATGCCTAAATGTTCTTGAACCCAGTGAATGGGAAAGTATCCACAAATTAAAAAAAAGTGAGGAGAATTATGCCCCGGAACTCTGTGCCACATGACCAAGTCACACATCCAGATTGGTTCTGTCAGCCTGATAATGTCCATTGTCCCCAGTTAGCAACTAGGCTCTTCTAGTCTTTGCAAGCTATTTTTCTATTCTGCTGGTCCAGGGATAAATTGTAAGACACATGATCTCTGCTGAAGCTGTGAGTTTACATCAGTTCAGTGGCTGCATGGAAGTTCTCACAAGAACCCCTTTGAGTTCCATAATGGAAGAAAGAGCAATAAATAAAGAACATGACCCACGGTAATCTGCCAAGTAGCTACTGCTCTCCTAAGATAAGACCTAAATAAACTGCATGGCCATATACTGTGCCCACACGCACTCCCGCTCAGCCATACTCTTGAGAAACTGCAAGCTGATGTCAGTTCCTTGATGCCCCATGTGGAAAGGCTTCTGTCCTATTGTGCCAGAGAAGAAGAACTGGTTTTTATACCCCACTTTTCACTATGAGTCTCAAAACAACAGACATCCTGTAATGTATGTGGAGCTGAGAGAGCTCTGAGAGAATTATGACTGGCCCAAATTCACCCAGCATATGGAGGAGTGGGGAATCAAATTTGGTTCTCCAGATTAGATGTCACCACTCTTAACTAGTACACCACACTGACTCTCAAGAAAGGAATGGGTTCTATTATGCTCCTCCTACCCACCATAATATGCTTAGTCAATATTTTTCTTTCAGGAACCAAGAATTAGTTGCAAGAGAGAAGGTTGCAGTAGTTCATGAGCCAGCACTACAAAAGATGTTTACAGATAATGTAAGAATAAAACTATGGTTCTGCTGAATTTGAAAATTCGGAGGGTTCAGAAATTACACACGCATACACAGTATTGAAAATAAGGAGCTCTTCTTGAAGGATTTCTTCTTCTATGCAACTGTGGCTCTCCCATCCAGCCTCCCCTACACAATAAATACAGAAAAGTCAAGCGGATGGATTGCTGCTGATTTTTGTACCCTGCTTTTCACCTACAGAAACCAACAGAATAGTTTGGAAGAAGTGATTAAGAAGAGGAAGAAGTGAAGGCAAAAGGGAAAAAAAGATCCCCTCAGTCAAATAGTTGATGTACTACAAGCTGCCAGAGCAAGCTCATCTTGCAGTACACATTTGCAAAAGGCAATACAACGATTGGCTGATTGGAGCAGGCTTTTATTTCAATTACTGTATATACCTGCATATAAACCGAGGAGGGCTTTTTCAGTGTGAAAAAGGTGCTGAAAAACTAGACTTATACGTGAGTATATAGGGTAGGCAAAAAAGACAAGGAGGGAAACTGTCCTGAGGAGAGCAATGGAACAATTTGGAAAGAGATAAATCTCTCCATATTTCAGAAAATCTCTCAGAAAAAGTCCAAATTATCCTCAGAATTCTTGGGAAAAGCTCAGAAAAGATAGACCCATTATGGAAACAAGGGTTCATGCCTGTCTCATTTCAGTGGGAAAGGAGGTGTATAGTGCAATTCAAAACAGAGTTACAGCCTTCTAAATCCACTGACATCAATATGCATAGAAGGCTGTAACGCTACTCTGAATTGTATCCACTACATATATATTTATGTCGCATTCTTCAGAGCCACTTTCCAAATTAGTTTTATTTCAGACACTGTTTTGCTATAATCCCCCTTTAATTTCTGCTCGTCTCATACCACGAATAAGTTTGGACCATTTCTGAACCTCTTCAGAGCACACATGATTATGAAATTTAGGTCATTCTACTCTTGGAATCCCCTCTGCCTCCGTTATCTGTATTCCCTGCCCTCATCAAAGAAAACAGTTGCATTGCAAACATATTTAAACAAGGTATCTGAACTCAGATGACTGAAATGCCATTATAAGGTAAAGACAGGCCCAATACTTACGTGAAACTATTTAAAAGCCTTATATGTTGGTTCAAGAGAAATCTTTACACCGCCCGTGGTGCCGCGGGCGCCACGGACTAAATAAAACAGTAAGCCCTTGGAAGGCGGGCTGTGTCCGGGATGAGGAAGGGTGCCGATTGGCCCCTTCCTCATGACAGACTATCGGAGGGACCAATCGGCAGGCGTGAAGCGCCTGCCGATTGGTCCCTCCGATTCCTTGCCGGAGCAACTGCGAGCCGCGCTACGCGCGGCTCGCAGTTGCTCCTTGGCCGCCGGCCTGACGCCTACGGAGTCCCCGGCAGCCGCCCCGCGTAGCGTGGCTGGCGGGTGCTCCCTGCCCGGCGGCTGGACACTGCAAGAGGCGCGAAGCGCCTCTCGCAGCGTCCAGCCGCCAGGCAGGGAGCACCCGACCTCTAAGAGCCTCTAAACTGCTGCCGGCACAAGAAGATGGCCGCCGGCAAGACAGCGCGAGGGAGCCGCCCACCAAAGGAGCCGCCGCCGCCGCAAAGGAGCCGCCCGCTGCCGTGGCCTCCCTGCCTGGCGCCTTGACGCCGCTTTTTACAGCCGCTTCAACCCCCCGGCCACGGAGCCCCCGCCCTCTACAAACGCATCGCCGGCACAAGAAGATGGCCGCCGGCAAGAAGACCCACCAGGGATCCGCCCGCCGAAGGACCTGCCCGCCGCAAAGGAGCCGCCCGCCGAGAAGGAGCCACCGAAGGAGCTGCCCGCCGCGAAAGAGCTGCCCGCCGAAGGACCCGCCCGCCACGAACAAGACACCCTGCCCACCGCAAAGGAGCCGCCGGAGCCGCCCGCCGCGAAAGAGCTGCCCGCCGATGGACCCGCCCGCCGCGAACGACACACCCAAGGAGCTGCCCGCCGCCAAGGACCTGCCCGCCATCGCTACAGCCCTCTCACCGGTAAGCCACCTTTCCTCACCCTGCCCTCGCCAGTCCCTCGCTCTCCCCCCCCCTGCTAGGGCCCATTGTATTTGGAATGCAATGGGCTATTTTACTAGTCTGACATATACCAACTTCCAAAGAAAGCAGGTTTATTCCAGTCACGTGGATGTTCTTAGAAATCACAAGCACAAAGGACCAGCTGCAGTAGGAAAAAATACTCCTTGAAATCACCAAGGTTTGTTGGTGTATAATAGCATTATATTTAATTACTCAGTTTTATCACAGTGGTCTACAATATCACTTTTTATTTCTGTATTTAAAATATCTAGACATGTAAAAATTGCCTTGCTTTCAGACTATTATATTTTTGCTCTCTACATATTTGCTTTTCCCAGTTTATTTCCAGGACTATTGTTATACCTCATGACCAACCGCACCTTAAATCTGTCACAAAAAATCTGCTAGCAACCAAAGGAAATAGATATGTGTCATACCGAGTCCTGCTATGCTATAGAAGTTGATGGAATAAAATGATACCACCGCCAAGCAACAGATCTAGAACGCCTGTATACAGCAACATCTTGGCACTATACCTCTGCCACCAAAGAAGCCCAGCAAATCACAGCTATCTGTTCTACCTGAAGCCCAACCCTGCCAGCAAGGGAGAAATACAATTCAAATGACAAACTTGCAACAGTTTAGTTTGAGAGATTCAGACAGAACAAAACATGTTCTGATCCATGCACTTGCCTCAGATCTGTAGTTGCCATCAAGTTGCAACTGTCTAACGGCAAACCCAGTAAGCGGCTTTCAAGGCCAGTGAGAAGCAGGGGTAGTTTGCCATGGCATTCCTTAGTGGTCTTCCAACCAAGTATTGTCCTGAATAGTTCTGAGATCTGATGAGATTGCCTTCCCCACAACCCCTTATAAACCTGTAAAACAGTGTTTTTCAGACTGGGATGTCCTGACCTCGATGTTCCAGACAAGGCCAATCCCATCAGATCTCAGAAGCTAAGCATTGCTGACTATGGTTAGTATTTGGATGGGAGACCTCCAAGGAGTTGGATGATAGTTCCATCAAAGAACACTGGGGGTCATGACTTGAAGACAGAAAATGGCAAGCCACCTCTGAACATCCTTTGTCTGGCTGCCAGACAATCTCCTGGCTACAGTACATACGCGATATGATGAATAAATTAGACTGATATTGGAATATTCCTGGGGTCCTCAAAGATACTAGAGAAGTCCATGAGTACTTCACAAGAGCATTGGGGGGGGGAGCCTTTCCCATGACACTCCGGCAAGTGTGAAAAAAGAACCCTCTGAGCATTTCCACATTGGGAACTTCACTGCCCCGGCTCCTGTGCATGAGCACAAATCTGGGACAGATGTGGTGCACCAGGCCAAATGCTCCCCTGTGGGGGGAGCAGGAAGAGGTGGTGCAACCTGCCATGATTAAAACTCCAGACTACAGCTCGGTGCAAAACCTCCAGTGCAGAAATGATCTGAGTTTCCTAGATTCTGTGGGGAAGGACTCCTCACTTGAGGGGAAGAGGACAGAACTGGCTTCCCCCTTCCCCTTTGAAAGGACCCATACAGTTGACACCACCCACCAATGCAAACCAGAGCCCTAGTTGGAAAATGGTCACAGGGACCCTAGGAACTCTAACTGGAAGAATGATATGAATGAGGTGCAGTCCTAATGCAGTCATCATAGTTATTTCCAATGTACAACTGAACTGGTTTTCATTTTGCTTTCTAATGTAAACAAATTCAACGTAAAGACAGAGAGACCACCCTGCATCCATAAACAACCCAGCCAATGGGTGGTTTCAGTTGAGACCAGAAGTTCAGATTTTGTCTAAGGTTGGCGTTTTTCTATTTCAGTGAGAAACAGTTAATTCCCCTTCCCAGGCCCCTTCCCACAGCTATTCACTTGGCTTCTGGCTAGACATTATTCACCAAAAAAGATGTTTCTTGCCTATGGAGTTGTGGCTCTATAGCACCAGCTGCCTTCCAAGATTTCATGTACAGATCATGTATAGGCAACAACACATTTCTTGTAAGCCCAACTGACCAAGTCTCACTACATTATTTTGACACTACAAGATGACAGAAGCCTTCACAGGTGCCTCCTATGAGGCATCTTCCAGTGAAGACATGAATCTGTAATGTGACTATGTAATTACTCTGCCATGTACTCAACCAGGTGTAAATCAACTGGACCCACTTCAACACACTAATCTGGCTAATGAAACTTCCTCTGGATTATGCTGGCATCAGTGTTGACATACTGCAAGATTTATTTTTCATGTTTCACCACTGCTTGGAGAAGAGCATGCAACATAAAGCTCTGCGGTGTTTAAGACAATGGTAAATATCGTTGCTTGTGCCTGGTTTCTTGAACTCTAAACTTTATTTCAATAATAATCCCACTGAAAAGTACCACATAAGCAGAAAACAGTATCTCATTCTCCACCACCACCAGAGATAGTCACAGTTTAAGATTGTAAATCTAACAAATTTGGTAAACAATATAACCCCAAATGAAATGACTCAACAAAAGAATTACAATTAACCTAAAGAAGAGACCATTATCATACCTCACATTCTCCGCTGTCACAAATTGTAGCTCCATGAGCAAATGAGCAGGTAGAACTCTCAGCACTGGGGGAAAGGGCACATCCTCTAGTATCGGAAAACCTGCATAGTGAAGAGAGACAAAATATTTTAAAAGAATGGAACACAGGTTATGTTGTTCATGCTAAAACAACTTTAAGTAAAAACATATTGATGGAGAGCAGATAGCGATAACCAAAAGGAATGACTTATATGTAACTGTTTCTGCCCCCTACAAAGACTGTCATTAATCAGGTTTTTCTTAAGTTATATAATACTTAAAGATTTATTTCTGCCCAAAGAATCTATTCACATCTTCCAACTTTAATCCAAAGATCATGGTGGTCAGGTCATGGACTAGCACTTGCCCAGAAAACTCCAGGTAGGCTTCTACCCTGGAGGCAACCAGGATCAAATCAAGCCCCAACAGGACTACCAGAGATGGTGGCAAACATATTGCCAGAGGTGGTGGCAAACACAGGATTGCTTGTCACATCTTCCCACACCATCACCAGGTAAGTCAAATGTGAGCTGCAGGAACTGCTCATTGTAGCTTATTCCATGACAAAGTGATCATATCCTCCCATCACTGACACTGTATTCCTAAACACTGTCCAATAATCACCCTCAATAATTTCATATGGATTTTAAATGGGATAAAAGTCCTTAATTTCAGCTTTGTAAAATTTATTAAGAAAAAGGTACCTTTGAAATATGTCAGGAATAAACAACATTTTTGTTGTTAAGTTTGCAATAATCAGCTGTGTAAAATTCAATTGCCCTGGACAGTTTTCCAGCTTTTTCTCTCTCTTTGTTGTATTTAGCCACTCAAGAGTCATTTTGACTATCACTGCAGCTCGGGAAATTGTTTAGGATCGGTAGCCTCTAATCTAGAGAACTGGGTTTAATTCCCCATGCAACTAACTTGGTGACCTTGGGTTTTCATGGTTCTCTCAGCTCTACCTGCCTCACAGGGTGCCTCCTGTAGGGAGAAGAAGGGAAGGAGATTGTAAACTGCTTTGACACTCCTTTGGGTAGTAAAGAGGGGTATAAAAACCAACTCTTCTTTTTCAACATACTCCATGGTATAGAAAATAATTTTTCCTAACATCACCATCATGGCATACACATTCCACATTTGATTTGATCTGATCCAAAGGTTTTTGGCCACTTGCAAGCCAACAGCTGACATCAAAGTTCAGCACTTCCAAGTAAACCTAAAAATGTAGGAAAGGGAACATAGGAGCAAATACACTGAACCAAGAAGAAAGTTATTTGTGCCAAAGTTCAACTCAATCATTGGGGTGGAGAGCAAGAGGTGAATCTATAGCAAAAGGAAATGGGAACTACAGGCTGGGTAGCATCACACATCTTTACCTGCTCAGTGGCATAAAGCATTACGGATCCAACCTAGCATTTTAATTCAGTAGCCATACTTTATAAAGTAATACACAATTAAATATCAGTACAATTATATGAAAGGGGTGTTTATTTGGAAACAAAATTCATTCATATCACTTGTCATAGCATCACATAGCCTAAATAAGACCTTATCTAACGCAGATGAAGTCAAAACTTTATTTCATCCATTCAAATAAAAGTGATTTTGAAGTGTTCTTCAAAAGATAACAAAACTCAAGGTACTCTCAACTGCATTGCCCTTCAATATGAGTGTGGAGTCATTTTAACTTTTAACATCCTGGCCTGTATTTGTTGTTATTTACATCACGGAATCACAATGCAATTAATGACCCTGCAATGGTGCCCAAGTGCCTTGCTCTTATAACTGTATGTCTGCCTTTTGAAGCATTCATATGCTAAAGACTTAACAGAAAGTGACTATTGTTCTTCTTTGGCCTTCCTTCATTTCCACTCAGGCTAGTCTATTTTAAAAGGCAACATTCAAAAGGTTCACCAAGCCACCCAAGTGCCTTTCAAAAAAAGAAAGAAAAAAGAAATCCAAGTATGGTAAAAGCAATAAAAAGCAATATAAGCTGTAGCCCAATGAAGTTCTTTTCTTTTTTTTAGGGTTTAAATTTAAAACCAATTGGTGGCAAAGGCTCCAAAATGATATAAAATTAAGAAAAATTGTAGTAGAGAGATATCTTAGTGGTACAATGTTTAAAATAGGGTATCTATGAACCTGCTAATCTATAAGGAAGAGAACAATGAAGACGTCCACAGGCATTCCATAGGGAAAACCTAAGAATGGAAAATTCAGATATGCCAAGTCCACTGATTTAATTAGACTTGTAAATGTTCGATTTCTTGAATATCTGAAACAAGGTGATCAGTTGAAATCTTGGGTACAATCAAACATATGAGGGAAAATATAATTTAGCACAAAAAAGGGACTTGATGATGATTAAATGACTGTTCCATCAACCTGTCCATTCTGAACAGCTGTACAGCAAGCCACCACAGTTGAAAGGAATTTGGCTATGGACAGAGTGATTTTTTAAAGGGCCTTTACATATAAAATTAAGCTGAGATGCCACTTTCTTGATACATGTAACTCTTGCTGCCAAACACACAAACATCTCCCACAGAAGCCAATTCTGCCAGGAATCAGAGGTTCATTAATTTTATCAATAATTTTGCAAGCCTTATTTACATCAAGAAACAACTTCTATATAATACATTCTGTTCACTCTTTCTTCTGTTGATGTCAAAAAACTTGTAACCACAAACACAGGGAAGAAATCATGCCTGTGGAAGGGAAATTTCAATGCTATTTTGAATATAAAGGTAAAGGTAAAGGTATCCCATGTGCAAGCACCAAGTCATGTCTGATCCTTGGGGTGACGCCCTCCAGCGTTTTCATGGCACTCAATACAGGGTGGCCTTGCCAGTGCCTTCCCCAGTCATTACCGTTTTATATAGCTACCTTTAATTAGTTATCCTCTTTAAAGTTGACAGTAAGTCTTGAGTTGTTCATTCAATAGTAACACAAACCTCATAGGCCTTTTGAAATCCCTCTTGCATATTATATGCAATACTGCAGTTTTGCCCATGTCATCATCTCTGTTTTACTGCTGCCCCAAGCTTAATTTTTCAGTGACTTTTGTCACCCACAGGACAAGAGACAATTTGCACATTTTATATGCATCTATGTTATCCAAAGAGACCTTACCACTTTGACACTGCTTCCAACAGCATCTCACCTAGGAGGCATTCACAAGATCATTAAACACAGATTAACTACCTTTATTGTTAACTACTTTATTATTCATTAAGAATTGCCAGGCCTTTGTGAAAACATACTTTAAAGAACATATTCCTACTCTGTACTAATTTGACTAGGCAGTGAAACAGCAGGGGGGAAATCCCTTCCTCTGCCTAGCATGTTTATCATGCAAAGAATAACAACATGGATTGCAAACAATTTCACTGCAATCCTAAATAGCATTATATCTTAGAAGTATATGCATTTTAGTGGACATAGAAGACTATCATTTTGCTTCAAGGTGCATTATTTCTCTGTTTTCTGCTTTTGGGAAGTTGCCTAGAAAACTGAATATTACTATTACGCCATGACAGGAATTTCAGTGAATCTGGTGTGTTCAATAAGAGTGCAAGCACATTCCTACATAAATTTCATTACCAGAGAAGAAATGTGTCACATTTATATAACAGCAAGGTTTCTACAGGAAAATTCCCATTTAGGCTGATATCCTGGTATGATATCAAATCATCTGAGTACATTGCAGACCATCCTGGTAGCACATTCCAATTTATACTAAGATACAAGAAAGAATTCATTGATACTTCCGTTAAATAAAGGATTATAGAGTTGCCATCAACTCCATTTTGTTGGTCTCTCTCTTCTCTCCTCCATGTTTGCAATCAAAACCAGCTTTTCCCCCACCCCAGGGACATGAGGTCAAGAACAGAATTCAGGCCATCTACAACAGTAAGATTGACAATCAGCAGAGAAGGGGAGGAGGACTGGGTTTTAATTCCACGGTAACCTCAGAGAAAAAACAGATTCTCCTTTTAACTAGCCATCAGATCATGAAGCAGAACCTCCAAGTAATTATTGAAGAGGACCTTGGTACAAAGTATGGCTGCCTTGTCACTTATGGCCTAGAATGAACTAAAGCATTTAGTAGGAAGAGGTTGCTATTCCAGGGTGATCTGATCTGGACTATGGAATTTCTTGCCACAACCCCAATGCTGTGAGATAACTAACAGTGCTATCCTGAAGAGAGTTATATCATCCTGAACCCACTCACTTCCTCTTTAGGATTGTACTATAAGAGTGCCTCCAATCCTCCTCCTCCCACCACTCTGAAATATTCTTAGGATCTCACTTCTTCTTGTCTTTGTCCAGTCAGGGAGTTGTACTTGGGATCTAATCTGGATCCTTCTCCTGTTTCTCTAAACCAAGAAAAGAAGCATCTTGTTTTCCTTCATGCTTCTGAATGGATATCTGGAGGCAGAATCCATGATTTGCATGGGTGTGCCTATATTGTGCCTTTGGGATGTACCCTGAGGAGCAACACTCAATGATGCTTAACCCTGTCACTTGGAGTTCTTCTTAGCCATGTAAAAATATTGTCTTTTTTCTTCTTCCCTACTTGCCTTTTTCTTCTCTTCCTCTCTGGATTGCCTTCTTGGACTCTGGTAATGTGTGCTTCTGATCTACTCCACTTGGGTAGCAACCTAAGCCCCTACCTGCCACAGTGTTATATAGAAGAAGAGTTGGTTCCTCTGTGTTGCTTCTCTCTGCCCGAAGGAGTCTCAAAGCGGCTTACAGTCACCTTATCTTTCCTCTCCCCACAACAGACACCCTGTGAGGGAGGTGAGGATGAAAGAGCCCTGATATTACTGAAGACAAAGTGTTGGTTCTTATATGCTGCTTTTCTCTACCCAAAGGAGTCTCAAAGTGGCTTACAGTCACCTTCCCTTTCCTCTCCCCACAACAGACACCCTGTGAGGTGGGTGAGGCTGAGAGAGCCCTGAAATTACTGCTCGGTCAAAACAGCCAGCTTATCAGTGCAGTGGCGAGCCCAAGGTCACCCAGCTGGTTGCATGTGGGGAAGAAGTGAGAAATCAAACCCAGCTCACCAGATTAGAAGTCAGCACTCCTAACCACTACACCAAACTGGCTCTCTTACACCCTTTAAATGTGTGGTTTTATACTTCTAAAATAGACTTCTGGAAATATTTACATTTCACTTAATCAATGGACTTGGCTGGAATAAGTATGCATAGGATTGCACTGTTTGTGAAGAAGAGCATCTAATTCTATCTTTCACATTTTAATCCTGCTTTTCTTCCAATGATTTCAGATATTTTTTTAAGTTGTTCTTTGTTAATGGGATGGGAATGGGGGTGGGTGAGAGTGATTGGTAGCAAATCACAATTGCAAACAATAGGTTGAAGTTCAGCTCCTCAGGCAACCTGATGTCATGATGTAATTACTGCTTAATTTATTTAGCAACATAAAACAGAAGCCCAAAATCACTGTAAAAAGATTAACACTATTAACAATACTAACCATGTTAAAAGCTGAGCAAAGTTTGAGTCCAGTGAGACCTTTATGACCAAGAGACTTTTATTCAAAGTATGAGCTTACATGTGCACACTTTTTCAGATACATTGGAATGGGAATTACCTGTCTATACATAGATAGAAGGTGATCAATAAATGAGCACACAGCATAATGATGTTTTACAGATTCAAGGGCAAAATGGGAATAACAAGCTGAGTTTATAAGGTTTATCATTTGTTTCGGTTAAATTCCAGGGGAAAACATAGTGAAATAATTAAATGGGTCAAGATTGGAGATTAATGGGTAGATGTATCTTTAACTATGGAATACTGAGAGTAATTAACTGAGACACAACCATTAAGCTTCATTCATCTGCATCTTTACAGCATCTTATTCTTTGAAGTGGGGCAACTGGCTTGAATCTAACATTAAATGCTACTCTTTAAGGTGTCACCGGATTTCTCTCCTGATTTGCAGCAATAGATTAGTGTGGTAAATTCTCTGGAATTATCCAGCACCAACATCTAATTAATATGACAACTAACTGAATACATTTTATTAAGAAGCAACAAACTATCAGCCTTTCAAAAACAAAGCTGCTTTTATTAAGCCCTAACATAAACTGAGTCACCCACCCCCTTGCTCGAGTCTTCTTAGTTATCTGAAGTATTTACAATGCGTCATGAAGGTGGTTCTACTTTTTTCATTGGCTGACACTTATTTGTTGGGTTCCTGTTATTGCTTGATCTGCTTCTCATTTGCTTGTTCCTGGGAACTTCTGATCTTTGCAACTACTGGATTAGAGGAGATTCAATCCCTCCCACCACAAAATTATTTGGAGCAGCTTAATCAATAATATAAGGAAACATCTATCTGAATTGAAAAGGTCTAAATCTTCTGTTTAGGGAAAGGGCGGGGGCTTGGATGAAGAAATAAGGTGGATTTACGGAACCTACATAACCTGCTAGGGCACTTCTTAGAAGACCTGGAAAGCTTTTGAAGATATTAAGTATTTTAATGGGCTAACTCCTGAAATGCTTAGGTGTGCTCACACAAGCAAATGTCCCAGGATATATCAGAATGAACCTATTTTTAGACTGGGTATTCCCATTATTGTTGTGAAAAACAAACTGCATTTAGAAGAAGAGTTGGGTTTTATACCCTGCTTTTCACCACTTGAAGGAGTCTCAAAGAAGCTTACAATTGCCTTTCCTTCCTCTCCCCACAACAAATATCTGGTGAAGTAGGTGAGGCTGAGAGAGCTCTGAAAACTTTGACTGGCCGAAGGTCATCTATGGAGAAACGTGCTGCACTCAATAGGTTTAATACTGTAGCCTCAGTTGACAAAATGTCATGCAAACACATGAATTTGTCTTATACTGGGACAGCTGCCATGGTCAGTGCAGTCTATTCTGACTGTCAACTGCTCTCCCAGGGTGGCTGGTAGGGGTCTTTCATATCACCTACAAACTGACACTGAGAGCCAGTGTGGTGTTGTGCTTAAGAGGTGGATTCTCTAATCTGGAGAACTGGATTTGATTCCCCATTCTTCCCCATGGGAATTATGCAGGGGAAGAACAGTACATTTTTATGGGCAATAATTAAAGGGGGGCAGTGTGACAGAGTGGCTAGTGTCAGATTTGGTTCTGTTTCTGGTAGGTAGTCATGTCAGTCTGCAAAATAAGAGCTACACTGAAGTCCAGCAGCACCTTAAAGAGCAACACCATTTCCAGGAGAGAAGCTTGCGAGTGTCAAAGCTCATCTGATGAAGGGAGTTCTGACTCTCAAAAGCTTATACACTGGAACTCTTGTTGCTCTTTAAGGTGCTATGGGAATTTGAGCCTTGCTCTCAGACCAGGATCTGTAACTCAGATTCAAATCCCTGCTTGGCCATGAAATTTGCTGGGTGACCTTAGGCCAGTCACCTTCAGCTCCTTGTGTAGAGAGGGATAAAAATGTACTCAGTAAACAGATGGGTGTGCTCAGGGATAAAGGAAGGTTTTGCCTTTCAACCAGCACTGGGAACCATCCTGTACTAAGACAAGGGGAGATCTCGGTCAAGATGCAGCCAGAGAAAGCAGAGGGGGAGAGATTTTGCACACACACATGTGACATTTACCCCAGTTCACACATTCACTGCAAGTCTAAAAGAGAGCCATCTTAAGCAGCTCTACTCAGAATCTTGCTCTGGAAAGTGTTCTTAGAATTGCACCATTAATCAGCCACTTTTGGCAGAATAGTTGTTACCAAGCCAGACTCGTTTTTTACCAATGTGGGTGGCGGATAAGCTTACCAACAGGGGCCTTCGCAACTCCTTTTATACTGGTGGTGAAATAAATAGTAATCTAGTGGAAAGTTGAAAACCTTTTTAAAAGTGGTCCTGGCTTAAGTTGACCACTGGCTCTAGTACAGCAATTGCACTCAGAAGACACATAGGGAGAAAGCAAATTTCCAAGTTGGGTAGATCCTGAAGTTAACAGAAAGCCCAGTTTATCCTTTTCAGTTTAAGCGTGTCCGTCTCTTAGAGACATTACGGTGCGCGGTGGTGATAAGAGAAACCATGTGGGCTTGTTAACTTAGGCGCAGGCAGGAATGATAGGAATTCGTCGCGCTTCCATTTAATGATCAGAAGACAGAAGCCCCAATTAAAGTGATCTCATGCTTTATTTCCCCCAGCTTCGGGTTCGGTACAATAAAACACATCAACCTTGCTTACTTCGGAGGAGTTTAGGTGTTTCACTTTTAACACGGTTAAGGCTTTTCCGTTTGGCGTGGGAAAAGGGCAAAACCCTATCGTTAAATGTCTTTTCTGATTAAAACGCAAGAATTCCCGCCCCCCCCCAAACTACACAAAATAAATAAACTAGGACAGATCGAGTATTAAGCACCCCCAAAATGGAAAGCGGTAGCCTCCCGCTCTGACGGACGTGGACAGAGCCCAGATCACAGAAATGATCATGAGCTGCATTCTCCAGTTGCATTTTGATCCTCCTCTTTCATGCAAGTACAATGTAGCCAATGGCCCTCATCTAAGGGGAGTCTTGGCGACTTTGCGTTTTAAATAAGAATGCCTAATCCCATGGTTATTACGGCTTCGTTCCCCCAGACAGGGCTGTTCTGACCACACCTCTCCAGCCCAGCGGCAGATAACTTTAAGTTTCCGACGTCCCCCTTTCTGAAAGAGCCTGCATCTACTTTTTGCGGGGGGGGGGAGAGGAAGAAGAATGCAGATTACATCATGAGAAACTCTGCCTGCAAGACTCCTCTTCTCTCACACAGCAGCAGCAGCAGCAGCAGCAGCCCTTCCAACTTCCTGATGTTGCTACCCCAGCCAGGCAGGATAGGTGGCGAGATCCCCCACTCGATTCCACCCCACCCGCCCCGCGTCGAGGAAAAAAAGCGCCACGCGCAAACCCAGTAGGGTTTCATGGACAGGAACGTAGTTGGAGCCAGCCCCTAAGTAAACCCTAAGGACGCCACGGTTAAAACGATGGGAGGCAAGCCAAAGAAAAGCGGGGAGGGGGGGGGGGAGAGAGTGAAACGCGCGCACGGTGCGGTAAGCAGCTCCCGAGTGTACCCCACCCAGCCCGTTCAAGGTACAACATGTCACGCTTTGGATGCCGATCACCACAGGTCTTCGAATGCCAAACGTGCGCGCGGTTTCGTACAGCGAAGGGGAAAGGGGGGGGGGGGGAATGAGAGCATATGAATCCTCATGCTGTGGGGGCGAGCCATTCTGGTTAGCTACAACAGAGTGATCTCCCCAACTTGTGATCTCCCCAAATGTCTAAAGGACTCCCCATCTTCAAATCCGGCTTCTTGCCGAAGAGGGGCAAGCGGAACGAATAGGCAGCCTAATGCCTAGAGGTAGCGGAGGTAGCGACGTTGCGCGCCCGCCTTCTGGAGAGTCTGTGTATGTTCGCCCGCAGCAGCCGCTGCCTTTTGCCTCGACTCCCACTCACATTTTTGCCTGGGCCCTCGAGGGCTGTTTGGTTCCACCGGGGGGGGGGGGGGGCGGTCATTTAATCCCAGAGAGATTTGGGGGATCGCAACTAATAATTAATATCCAGGGTGGATCCGACTGACACGGCTTCCAACCCCTGGATTGGCAAAAGGAGGAGGTGTGCGTTTGCCGACAAGTTCACTTAAACCTGCCTGAACAAAAGTCCCATATCCTTTGCCATCAAAGGGGGGGGGGGATGCACCGGGGGTGAAAACTGAAGTGGGTGCGTGCTTCAGAAAGCTCTCTGTGGAAACGGAACGTGAGACCTGAAGGAACTGCCGGTTTTTTAATGAGAGACTTGGAAAAAATTTAACAATGGAAAACATTGACTGAGAGGGGAAGGAAGGGGGAGGGAAAGAACGCCTTTAAAGTTGCCGGTCAGGTATCTGGCTCAAGGTGAGATTCCACCTACACATGTGGGAAGTGGTTTGTTTAATTTATGGCATTCTTACAAACAAAAGAAGGCTGGTTCCCGGCGTTGGGGAACGAGGAAAAAATGCCTGCCTCGAAGGAACAGAAATGGAAAGGCACGCTTGGGCGCAGCCGGCTAACTGGGGCTACCTGGGTGGGTGGGAGGCAGCGCTCTCCTGCCGGGAAGGAAAATGACCCTCAGGAGACGGGTCAGAAAATTGGGAAAGGCCACCGAGGTTGCCCATTCTGAACAACCTCGAGCCCGCTGAGCAAACCGGCAAAGGGTGACCTTCCACATGGGAATTTCTACTCATTTATCTTGACATTTTACCGTTAACTCCCAGACTGGATCAGATCTATCCCAGACTGATCTCTAAACGGCCCGCGTCAAGAAGAGACGCGCGCACCGCCAAAAGAATTTGAGCTCCCGACTGGAAGATGGCAACTATATTGCCCTTATTCTGTAAAAAATTAAAGATCGCCTGAATTCGACCCCTGTCCCTCTGACGAAACGGGCGCCAAAGAGAGCGAGCAGGGCAACCATGAACGTGAGAAACCCCATAGACAATTTTATACCCCTCGAGCTAGTCAAGCCTTCACGTTTTTCTGCAGCTCTCGCACTTTTGACCAAACCCCTTTTGTCTTGTCAGCGAAATCAAACAAGTTCCTAGTTCAGATCTGCCTGATCCGCCTGGTAACAGATCTATTCCCCTATTGGCTTATGCTAATTCCAGTTTCCTCTTGTATTGGAGCCCAGCCGGGGGGGGGGGGGGTTCCCTCCAGGAATTAGAGCCAATTTTGTTTTAAGTGGGCGATCTCGCTCCTGCAATATTGCCACACGCAGCAGAAGCCGGTCTTTCTGTACAGCCGTCTCAGCTGGAGGGTGGTGGTAGAAGGGGGGCTCCGGAAAAGCTGTAGCTGATACCACTCTGTGTCTCATAAATCAAGGGCTCTGCTGCACCGACGCGGGTTTTTATGAATGAAGAAAAAAAAAAAGCCCAACGTTGCTTTCATCATGTTCTTAAAAAAAAAAAAAAGCGTTCGAAAGGGGAACTGATTTCACAAAGTAAATATTGTTTGGGAGAGCGAAAGTGTGTACAGCTGGCCATTGACCCGGTTTTATTTACTAAAAGCAAGTTAAGAAGTAAATTGAGTCAGAAGTAAGGTGAGGTGTCTCTGAAGTGGGGACTGAGATCCTCTCCCTCTAATATCAAATGTTTCCAAATACCCCAGGTGCCGGGCGGGGAGAGAGAGACTCACCCCAGTGCTTGAAAACCCTGGAATTATTATGCAAAAACATATCTTTTAAGTTTGCATATCAAGGCGTGCCTGGAATTTGTTGGCGTTTACTTAACATTTCACAATACCCGGCTGCACTTCAGTTAGAAGGCACTATGGAGACAGATGAACTGCACGGGAAGCTGCAGCGCCTTCTCGAACTATCATCTAGTTCGGGAACTCTGTGCATGCGTTGCACTCAATGCAGCCAGAGTTTCTAGAGCCCACCTGACCATAGAGCCATGGCAAACTGCAGTAATCCTGTTTGGAAATGACTCCCCCCCCAATTGAATTCAGTGCTTATTTACTTCCAGGTAAATGCATATAGGATCAAGCTGCAGGGCAGGGAGATTTATGCCAAGGAAATAGCACATCAGTCTTCCTTGTTCCTGGTTAAGTGAAATTTCAGGGGTTGCCAAGTTCTATGGAAAATTGTTAAAACTAATTTTAACTTTAACAGAAGGGTAATCAGTAGTCGTATCTGTGGCATTATCTTGGGTATGCACTAAAAGTGGTCCATAAATCCACTGGACAGCAAATATCCAGGGAGACTTCCCATCCATGAATGTCCTTCCCCAGTGAAGACTTGTGTTCGTGACACTGGCCAAGGAGAAGGCCTGCCCCTTCAGCGCCTCAGAAGACACCCCTTTCTCAAAGACATGCCTGGAGGAGAGTGTATATGTTTGCTGGGTGATATTAAAATAAAATGGTGGATGCAGTATGGGCGAGTGTGAACATGCCATCTTTCACAGCCAGGCTTGTGCTTGGGGGACGCTGCGAGCTTTAAAGGACATTGCTCTGCAAGCCTCTTCCTCTTCTGCTCTGGGATCCAGATGGGTCATGCATGGGCCACCATTTTAAGCTGCCATGTTTGGTCTTCTCCAGGATGGCTGGAGGGAGAACGGCTCCCGTCTCTAGGGGTGCCCAGCTGCCACCTTGGCCCTCCATATGCTCCCATGGAGGGTGGCCCATTGAGTTCAAGGGACTGACTTCCCAGCCAAGGCAATCCATGGGGGAGTTGGTTGCCTCTTGCAGGGTGCTCCTGAAACCCTCTTGGCACCCCTGCCATGCGCTTTTGGGCGAAGGCCATCCTGCTTCAGTTTAAAAATAAATCAAGGCCCAAATCCTCACGCTAAAAGTCTAGGTTCCATGGCAGGAACTGTTTCGCCGCTGGATGCCAAGTCCCCTTTGGCCCCTTTCTTCCTCCTCCTCCTCCGCGCTCCGCCACCCTGAGCGGGAGGCTGCCCCCCCTAGCTGGGCGCCGAATGCTGGGGCTGGCTCGCCAGGGTGGTGCTGGCGGTGGGGCTGCCCCTTTGCCTTCTCGCAGTGAACCCGCAGCCGGGCTCCCCACCTCTGCCCGGCAGTGTCTGTGTGTGGCCTAGTCTCATTCATCATCCGGCTCCGGAGTCCTCTCTCATTTTGAACAAATTCCTGCCGGATCCAGGGGAAAAGACAATTTGGGCTTCCCCCGCCGCCGCCTCGCGCCTTCCCCCGAAACAGAAAGCAAGCCCTCGCCTTCATTTGCATTTGCATTAAGAGCTCGGCTTCTGTCTCCAGCTCGGCAAAGGGGAAGGACTTGGAGCCTATGGGATGGCTCGAGGGCTCTGCCCCCTGCTTTTGGCTTCTCTCCCTCTCCCTCTCTTTCGCATTCTCTCCGGGCGCTTTGATCTCCGCTTAACAACAGTCACGTCACGGGGACCCATACAGGAGAGTTTTGTTGGAAGTTAGAAACTTTTGCAGCCTCCAGAGGGCTGTAGCAGCAGTAGCAGCCAGCAGCATCCGAGGGACTCCTGGAAGGGGAAGCGCCAGAGCCTGACTCAGTCCTTTGAGCGACGCTGCCTGCAGCACAAGAAGGGCGAAGGAGGCGGCGGCGGCGGCGGCAGACATGGAACATCAGCTGCTGTGCTGTGAAGTGGAGACCATCCGGAGAGCCTACCTAGATGCCAACTTGCTCAATGACAGGGTCTTGCAGACTATGCTGAAGGCGGAGGAGACCTGCTCGCCCTCGGTCTCCTACTTCAAGTGCGTACAGAAGGAGATCTTACCATATATGAGGAAAATAGTGGCCACTTGGATGTTGGAGGTTGGTAAACGTGCTTTGCAAAAGCTTGGGCTGCTTGGAAGCGAAGCGGTCCCGTGTCTCCCCCCACCCGAAAACATACTGCCGGAGATAGCGCGCTCCCCCCCCTCCCGCCACATGCCTCCGTCCACTTGCCTTTCTTCTTGGCTGTAGGTTTTGGCAAAGCCCAACGACAGATCGCCCACTGTCATGCATATGTTGCCCCCCCCATTCAATATAGAATACAGTCGGGGGGGGGGGGAGAAGTAGTTTTGCAAGTCCCCAAGCGCGTCCCCCCTTTCCGGTGCTTCTGGGGGGATCCCGAGGTGGGATTACTAGGATCCAGGAGCCCCGAAGGCGTCTTCCAGGTTCTTGGGACAGCCCGGCGAGCTTGCCATGCAGTTGCCTGGGATTTTATTTTAAATTAATATCCATGGACACGTATGCAAGTGCTCCCCGTGCCAGTATTATGCGCCATCTTTGTTCTTTTATTGCAAAGGCCAAGTGTTTATTAATAATTAGAGCAGGAGAAGCGGCCGGAGGGCAGTGGGGCGGGGGGGGGGGTCGGCCAGCGGGAGGATCGGGCGCGGGGCTGGGGATCTGGGGGAGCTGCGCCGCTTGAAACTTTCCTTTGTTCAGACCAGGAGATTCTGTGGGCTTCCCCCTGGAAGACATGCTTCGGCCGCTGCAACTTGTCGGCCGGGTCGCCCGGCAAAAAGCCGCGTGGCTCCAGCTCCCCGCCGGCAGGCCAGGCTTCAGGGGGGTCCCCGCAAGACCAGGGGCGCTCGGGCAACATTTTCAGCCGCTTTGCGAAGCCCTCCCCCGCCGCGCTCTATTTTTAATTAATTTCTGAAGGCCCCCCTGTGGCCCAGGCGCTGGGAAATGCCGCACGTTGCTTCTCGAGGGGGCTGAGAGGAGGGGAAGGGGGGCCCTGGAGTTTGACTTCGGGACCCTCCCGTGGGGCGCCTTCCGTGTCCCCTCACGAGGGGGATCCGTAAAGGATCCCCGGGGGGTTGTTTTCAGGCAATTTTGGAGCCGCTGAGGATTTTTTAAATATTTTTAAATATTTTTTGAAAAGATGACGTCTGGGGAAAAAACTCGCAGCTGCCTCTCTGGACGCCACCTTTGTGTCTCGACTCTCGGCCAAAGAGGGGGATCGGTAGCACCCAAGTGAACTGAAGCCAATAGGGGGTAACTGGGCCATCACCCCCCAGCATTTTGACCCCCATTTTCTTGTTTGGGGTGCTTATCAAGGGCTCTCAAAGACCCGTCAGTCAGTTTTCTTCTTTTCTTCTCAGTGCCGACCACGTTTTTTTCACTCCACATTTTCTGTTGCGACTTTCTCTTTCAGTTTTTCCAAGCCTGACTTTCTTTGACTTTTTAATAGTGAGATGCATCGAATTTCATTTGTTTTCACTGTCTCTAACCTACTGAAAATAATGCCTGTGTTAAAATACCAATTTCTGATTTCAACTTTTCCCCTCTCCTTAATTTTGCTGCAGGTTTGTGAGGAACAGAAATGCGAAGAGGAGGTTTTTCCTTTGGCGATGAATTATTTGGACCGATATCTCTCTTTTGAACCCCTCAAGAAAAGCCGTTTGCAACTTTTGGGAGCTACCTGTATGTTTGTGGCTTCAAAAATGAAGGAGACTATTCCTCTGACTGCGGAAAAATTGTGCATTTACACTGACAACTCCATTAGACCCAACGAATTACTGGTAATTTCATATTCATATCATCAGAAAAACAAAACCATAAATGACACAGAGAAAATGATCAACAATTTCCTGCAGATCTTCTCCTCAAAATTAACTGCATGAATTTGTTCTAAAAAGATTACCGATTTACCTGTGCAACTTCTAGATATTCTTGCTGGAAAGAACCAGGAGTTTGTATAGGGGTGAATGGATTAAAGATCAGGCCAGTTTTCAGTATTTCTGGGTCTGATAGGTGTAATGCTTGCAGCAATCCTATGCCCTTTGGATTAATCCTATGGAACTCCCTGAGATTTTCAAAAATATATGCCCGGAATGAGACTGTTAAACTGCAATCCCAGGAATATGTAATGGTGGCTTGTAAATCAGATTTCCTTTAGCTGAATGGGAGAGAATCCTTCCTCCACATGGCAGAAATTAATTGAATGAAAATTCCCTAATAAATTAAATCCTTGCCAAAAAACATTCACAGTAACAAGATGGGGTTGGAAAAATGGGTGGCTGGTGCCCTCTTGTGTTTGAAGCCCAAATGACAGCCCCAGTTAATAGAGCACCTTGGTTCACAGCAGCTGGATGATGGTGGCGTTGGAAAAGGGGGAGGGAAGAGAATTATGTAATTTTCATGCAGAGAATCATTTTACTCGTCTGCTTCTGTTCTCCGGTGGCATAGCTGCTGCTGCACTTGGCAAGAGTATGGTTTCGGATGGTACACCATGTGCAAAAGACCCAAGTCTCCCTAGGATGCTGGGGCAGTATAACAAACAGTGTGCTTCCATCTGTTTATAAAGGGAACTTAACCATTTTTCCCCCATCCTCTTCCCTTCCATTTCTTTTTTATCTTTGCAGCAAATGGAACTGCTTCTGGTGAATAAGCTGAAATGGAACCTGGCAGCAATGACCCCTCATGATTTTATTGAACATTTTCTAGCCAAAATGCCTGTAGCGGAGGACAGCAAGCAGATCATCCGTAAACACGCCCAGACTTTTGTGGCTCTATGTGCTACAGGTACGAGCCTCAGACCCTTCAAAGGCGTGTTGTCTGTCTGTGTACCCCCAAGAATCATACCCTCTTCCCTTACCTCTGCCCAGAACCTCATAGGTTTTAACCTATAATTCAGCATAGCTAAGGCCTGTGATTAGCACTGTCTTGTTGCAAAACATGAATCACTGGGCCAAAGGTAAGTTTTCTAGGAAGAAGTATTTCCTGTGACAATTTCAAGAGAAAAATAAATTCTGTGTGAAGAGAGAACATCTTGGGAGCTCAGCTGTGCTACAGCTGAAAAAGGATCTAGGTTTTGGAAACCAGGCAAGAAGTTCCTGCATTGTACGCTTAAATACTTTTACAACTTGGGTTTTGTTTGTTTCTGGGGGTGAGAAATTTCTATCTGCTTTTCCTGGAACTTTAAAAGTTGTATCTCCCCCCCCCCCCCCCGAAAAAAAAACAGTTGCTAACTGAGGGCAGGTGGAACATGAAGTATGACAAGCAAGGGCTGTATGGCCAACAGCTATCGGCCCATGTATTTTGCTGATTCCATGTATACATGCAGCCCAGAGGACCCAGAGACTAACTAGGCCCCAGAGCAGGGGTAGTCAAACTGCGGCCCTTCAGATGTCCATAGACTACAATTCCCATGAGCCCATGCCATTGTTGGCAGGGGCTCATGGGAATTGTAGTCCATGGACATCTGGAGGGCTGCAGTTTGACTACCCCTGCCTCAGACTATCACAGAGGCCTGGCTTGGGGTTTCAGGCATAATCTGTGAATATGTGCATGCCTGTGCAGACTCATTCTGGAACGCCACATGCTTTTCTTGCTGCTGTTTCATTTCCTTAATTGCCAGTCCCCTCCCCCAATCCTCACAAACAACTAGCAGGAGTGTGGGATCAGGAATGTAACATTGCATTCCTGATGTCCAGGTAGAACAGTCACTGCTATTTTTTAAGCAAGTAGCAAATAGATAACTTTAGAGATAGAGTTTTTTCTTTCTTTTAAAAAGAAAGTTCCATTCCAAGGAGGCAAGAGAGACATGGAATAGCAAAAGAAGAAGGAACCAAACATGGCCTCAGCACATGTTCTTTTGAACAGAAATCTGCAGTGTGCTGCTGTAAAATTAGCACATAAAAGAAAGCACTGGGGATATTGATTTGGTAAAATGTGACTCTTGAAGGGAGCAGTCTCAAATGGGCAAAATCCAGTGCTCTGTTTAGTACTTGAAGTAACTCTTAGCTGAAATAGCAATGAGATGAGTTTGGTCAAAAAATTCCCAAACAAATTTTTTTCTTAAAGTTGTTAAACGGCCCCTTTGACTACCTGGCTTGGTTCAGAAACATTGCCACAGAATCTCCAAGGAGAAATATGTAAATACTAGCTGTTTTCTGGCTGTCTTTTCATCCTGGACCAGCTGGCAGAATGGCAAGCAGTTTTGGACATGGTGGGGGAGGTATTCCTTGCCTAGCCATTAAAATTATTAGCATGTTTTAAAATACTCTTTAACCTACTTAAAACAATCAGTTTCAGTAAACCAAAGAGGGGGTTACTGCTGAGAAGCAGCCCTCCCTGGGGGCACAGCCAGGTTTGTCGCTACCTCAATACTCTAAGAGCCCTTTTTGTTTCTTTCTCCTTCCCCTCCAGCCTCCTTTATGGGGTATGGGGATGTTTAACCTGGGTTGTGCCACTGACAGTTGCAGTTGCACAGGGATGAAAACAAGAATAGTTCAAAGGTTGGAGGCTTGCAAAGAGCCAAGTACTTTGATCCGCTGTCAGTGTTGTTGTGTTTCTTTTTAGAAGGCACGTCCCAAGGCCTATCTTAAACATTGTTCTAAACGCCATATGTAGAACTGGAAAATGAATTGGTGAATGCAAACCTTGTCCAGGATTTTTTTTTTTAAACCTCAGCCTTAAAGGAAGTGTGGAGGTCAACAAGGGAGCTACCAGCCTCAACAAAGTCACTGGGAATTTTGCCTAAGTAAACAGTGCTTAATAGGGTTTTATGTTGGTGCATTTGTCCCCAAGAGTCACCTCTTGTTGTTGGGAAAGGGTCTGATTTAGGATTTCCCAGACAGATACCAGGGAAAGAAATTTGTGTGTGTGGGGGGGGGGGGATTGATTTGGCTATTTCTCTGTTGGGTGCTTCAGATCTGAATGGTAAACACATCTTATTAAAACCAAATGTCTGAAGAAGTTTGATCCAAGATCTGTTAAAACAAAAGCCCCTTCCTAGCTTGTTAGATATTATTAGGGGCCCAACCTGGGCTTTATAAGAAATAAGAAGAGAGCCCATGAAGATTGCAAAATAACAGCTTGTTTTCAATAATAGGATGGTGTCAATGAGGTGAAAGCAGAAAAAATGTCTGAAGGTTTCTGTGTGCCACTTTGTTCTGGATACAATGGCGATCTCTAGCAGAGGTGGTACTAAGAGCAGCTCCTTTTATGCTGCTGCCGCCTGCCATTGTCAACCAAAATGGGTTTGCTTTGTCAGTTTTCATTTAGTTGTTTTGAATATGTTTTTACCATGTATGTTGTGGGAGGGGAAATCACTAAAAGCTGTTCAACTGACTGAAGACTATGGCACGGCAAAGAGGAAATGAGGCTTCATTGACCCAGGCTGAGATCAGTGCTCAAGAGGAGACCCAGCTTGACAGAAGCAAAACAATTAATAGGAACAAATATAAGGCGATTCTGTATTTCACGATGGGCCTCTGGTTGTCTAAACATCCTCGGTTCTTTGGAGGGATTACTTGCAGCCTTTAATGTGATTTCACTGGAGCAAAGCCCTTCCTTTGAAACAAGTTTGCCACAATCCTCCTATTCTCCGAGTCTTTCCAAAATTGGAAGTCTCAAGGTATGTGACCAGTTAGAACCTGTTGCATCTTGCAGCCAGTGATTTATGTTCAGAGTTTTGATTTGCCTCAATGAAAAGATTTTCATTCATAGCCCCCAGCTCTCCAGACGGATGGAGTTGCTGCTCCATTTAAAAAGGAAAAGGGGTGACTTGCCTTGTCAGAATTTTTTTTAAGCGCTACAGCGCCTAGATGCTTGCTTTGTCCTCCCTTCAGGGTGGCTGGCATTCTTCTCTCTCCTCTTCCCCCCCTTTTTTTTAACAACACTGAAGTTGTTTATTCTTTTTGGATGAAGTCTCAGATAGGCTACTGGGGATGTGTGCTTCAATTGAGGGGCCCCCTTCTCTATTGTCACTGTGTCAGGTCTAATTCATCTCACCGAAGCCCCCTTGTTCCTGAGCGCTCAATAGCGCGAGATGAGGCGATGGAGGCTGACAATAATGCCACACTCTTCACTTGGGGGCATCCAATTACAGCCAAGAGGGGCCCCCTGATTAATATGCTGAAATTAGTGGTCTCTGCCTCAAATAATTCCTTGTTGTATCGCAACAAAAAGTCTGTCCATGCTGCTTGTCTGGAGTGGTTATGGGGACAGACACAAGCTGGTCATTTAAACTCCATTATCACTTTTTCCACCTCGGAAAGAAAGAGGGTGTGACGAGGAATTCTTGTCCCTGTTTATATGACCACTTTGAAAGGAAATACTTTCTAGATTTCTCAAACTTGCTGTTATTTCAGTGATCTCATAAACCTTCGCTATTAGTTTAAAACTCGGGCCATTAGTTCCAAATCTAAAGAGTAGAGTAAGTTTTCCGTAACTGGACAGATTAGACTGAACAGTCAAAAGAAAATATGTTTCCTCTCCAGCCTCTTTTGGAGAGTAAACACTGGACATTTGTTTGATGGCTTTTGGGAATAAGGTAAATATGAAAATATGAACTGGTAGAAAAGTGTTTTCAGATATTGCAAAGTGTTTAAATAACGATACCTGTGAACTATGTTTTCAAAGACCAGTCGGATCCATTCATTCCTCACCTTATTACTGATGTAATCACCCATAGTGATCAGTAAATGCTACTAAATGGTCAGCCCCACCCCTGCCATGAAGTGACTTGCCCAATGAAAAGAGGCATAGGGTTGTGAATTAGAATAGGATACATATGCTGTCTTTGACAAAGAACAGAAAAATAAAAGATTTTAATGTTTCCCAAAGACCATTTTGTTGATAATTTACTGTTTGGTTTTTGTGTTCAAAAGTGCTCAGTAGTGGCCTCTTGGAATGCAAATAAAACTTGGTGTTGATTGTTCTGGAGACTGGATTTCTCCCAGTAAGTGAGAAGGTGTTTTGGTTACGGAGTTCTGTACAGAAGTTGTCATTTTCTGGTTTCACTTTTACTCTTTCATATAAACATGTTCTCCATGTGTTAATTCCTGATTGTGCATGAGATGGTCAAATGCCAGAAAAGAGTTGAAAAACCTGGAAATATAAATTACACCTTTTAAAAAGGGGAGTAGCATTCTCAGTTGCAGGGCTAGGCCAGGCAGACCTGGGAGGGGCTTAGTGACAAGACCTACAGCAATGAAGTCTGGAAGTGGGCCCAGGCTCTTGTCAGCGTGGTGTCACATCAGAATGTAACTGATTGTGTGCCAGGTCTTGGGACCCCTTCATTTAGTTATGCCACATTTACTTAAATCCCTGTTGCCAAGATAGAGATCAGTCAGTGATAAGAGAAAAGGTTGAGGCAGAACACTTGCAAAGGGGAAGTGGTTATTGAAATTTAGTTTATCCACTTAGATGTAAGATTGAGAATCTTGATGCTTATATATTTACAGTTTTCTTCACAAGGAGTTTGAATTTTTTTTTTTAGTGAAGGTATTTTTATTCAAACTTAACTTCTAGTTGTTGGATCCTGGGACTCCCTATTGCTAAGTGAACAGCTTGTTTCAGATGGCAGAGTTTCTTTCCATTAGAGAAGGCCTTCCCATTTGGCAGAAGGAAATCCTTGAATCAAACCTGTTGTGTTCAGAGAGGCTGGATTCCTTGGACTGCAATCCTGGCCCATACAAAAAGTCTCATTGTATTCCATGGCTCTTCTTTCCGAGAAATTATAAATAAAATGGGAGGTTTGGATGCTCTTTTGGTAAATAACGAGTTTGAGTAGGAAGCAAAATTAGAGAATTGCGTAAATAATTAGGGTTGGATCCAAACCTTGTTTCCTGGTGGTGGAGTAGAGAGGAACCCATTTTGGTCAGTTCTCTCCTACTGCAGGATCCAATATGGAGCCTAGATATTTCACAGTGTCCCAGTATTGGGGGTGGACAGGAATGTTTTGTCTGGATGTTGTTGAAATAAAAGATGATACGCTGGCCTAAGCAGCTGTCACTGCTTTTTCTGTCATTAGATGATACATATTTGGGGAGGGGGCAGGGTGAGGGTGAGCTTCCAGAAACCAAACTTGAAGATTTCAAGGGAACACCTTCACTTTGGGGATAGAATTCTGACCACTGCCATAACCCCTGGTGTCCTACCTGCCTCATGGACTTGGATCTAATAAACTCTAGCTAAGGCTGAGTTTAGACACCTCAGCTCCATTTTCAAGGCTCAATTCTGAATGTTTTCAAAATGGCCTGGATATTTAAAAGTATCATGAATCTGCCCATTTGGTAAGAAGTGCAGAGGAGGGTTCAGGTCCTTCCCAGGTATGGTAGGTTGCAACCAGATAAGAGGGCTTTTCTTGTGGTGATGAGTTGCCACCTAGGCAGGTGGGGGGTTTTGCTGAAAGGTGGGATTAAAATTTTCTGAATAAATACTTGGGTAAATGTAACATTTGAGGAAACTACAGTCCTACATCTAAGCTATTTGATTTCAGTGAATTTGACTGAAATACATTTGTACAGAACTATTGGCAAGAATTAGTTATCCTTTCAAAGAAATCCATGGCCTTTCAAAGAAATCCATGGCCTTTTTTTCTGTTAAAAGGAAAAAGGCCTAGAAGCACGTATTCACAGTAGCACGTACTTACGTTGCTTTTACCTGCATCTAATGCTCCCCCCCCCCCCCCAACACACACACAATTCCATTCTTTTAAAATTTGGCCAAACTTCTTTTATGTGTATCCTGAAAAGTGGAACAGTATGTACATAAACAGGCTCACCTGTCTTTCCTTTTGTTTCCCAACAGATGTTAAGTTTATTTCAAATCCACCTTCCATGATTGCTGCTGGTAGCGTGGTAGCAGCTGTGCAAGGCCTTCACCTTGGAAACACTAACACTTTCCTCTCGTATCAATGTCTCACACATTTCCTATCAAAAGTTATCAAATGTGATCCGGTAAGTGATTCTGTTCATCTGAAGCTCTAAAGCTTTGGGTTGTGTGTCTGTATTGGTGTCATATCATATGCCATCATATAAATTCTGTTTGGGTGAAAATCAGAATTTGTTTTCAGTATGTATTCTTGTCATCTTCACCAGCTGCATGTTAGTTACGGGTAACATTGCATAGGCTGAAATTTATTTCTTCTGAGCTTCTTAGTAAAGTAACTGCCTGGGTTCCATCCTGCAATGCACAAATGGAAAAAGAAATCTCCTTAGCATAATTCCACATGCAGAAAGGATTCCACAACATCTCCTGCTCCCATCCTAGTTTGCTTGACACAAGATTTTGTGCAACCATCTTCTACCTCTCCCATCTTGTGCTTCAGGGAGCCATTTTGAGAACGAAGCAAGTGCTGGGTTCACTCCCTGAAAACTAGGGATTAGTAACACAAGTTCCCACACCAGTGGACGCAACTATGGATACAATAAGTTTGGTGCAAGTGGCCACAGCAGTCTTTCTGGAGTTTCAGCCTGCACAGGTGTGCTGGATCCAGCCCCAAGGAAGGAATTCTCGTTGGCAGTTGTTGAGGCTATATTTACTCGTTTGATAGGTCATTAGATTGCAGAACAGAATACTTTAAAATAAGTAAAGAAAATAATAGTTGCAATAAACTGATCTAATGGCATCCTCACTTTTGTTTTGACCACTCTTGGGCTTCTTTATTATGGTAAATGGTGTAGAAAACCCATTTTTAAGAGGATTCTGATGATCAAAATGGAGCATCATGTGATAGGCTTGTATTGTAGATACTACTGAATTCCTCTTCATTTTTTAAACAGTTTGCCCCACAATGTTAAAAAGTAGATGGTCTTTCTTGTCCTCTTCCTCTTTCTTTTAAAGTTCTGCAGCTTCCTGGAGATGCTCATCAGTAACTGACGAGCAATAAACCTTTCATGAATGAATGGGCAGGAAGGGAGCCTACAAGGAAGACCTAGAGTCAATGATCCATGCCCTAATGGTGTGTGACGTTGGGGCAGAGCTTAGCTTTGTGTTGGAACAATGTGAAAACCCAATAAATAGGGGCTTGAAGAGGGGTTCTTGTGAGGTCTCCCAAGTGCCCGCAGTGAGTCAAATAAAGTCAATCCTGTGGTTTGTAACCAGATCTTTGAGGAAGGGCCAAAGCCTCCATTTTATATCTCCATAAATATACAAAATATTAAGATTTGTAGAAAAGCAATGCTGAGGTCTCTGTACATACTGGGAATTCATAGTGAATGGACAATAATTTCTGCCTTTTATAGTGTTGTTATGTAATTTAATAAACTTGGGACAAATTTATGAAGTCTTTTCCAGGAATCTGATGCACTCACTCAGTGCAAGCCACACATACCACAAACTCTGCCTGGGCTGTCCACCATTTATATGCATAATGAAAGAGACCTCAGCAGATCCAGCCTGAGATAAACTGAATGTCGCACTAGCAAACGTTACTGCCATATCACCTCCTACCTGCATTCTGGGTGATTTTCCTCTAAATTGTCTGTGGGGTGCAGACATGCCAAACTGAGAGAAAGCAAAAGCTCTATAGAAACCCTTGCTCCCTGATGTGGGAGTACATTCCATTGAAAGCAGCATGACTTGTGCCTGTGTCATGTGCTTAGTGTCTGATTGCCTAACATTTAGACTCCTAGTTCATTTTTGTGCAGTCTTTGAAAGTCTCTCAAATGTGCCTCCATTAAATTGTTTGGAAGATGTAGAGCAGTAGTGCTCAGAGGGACTGGATTCTAAAAGCTGTTTGTCAGTTCTCATGTTTCTGGAGTAGCCCTATGGGTGGGTCTCAGTGGTATAACTAGAGTATGCTGGATTGCTCTTTTAAGCAGCTGCCTCAGTTTACTGCTGAAAATGTTGCTTATTCAAATGCAGTGAACAATACAGGTTCTTCGCTGCGTAATTAGCCTCAATCCAGAGCAAGACATTTTGAATGAGTTTCTTTGCGCCAACTGAGATACCTGCTGTCTTGTGCTGTTATTGAATATGTGATGTGAAAGATGGGGAGAGCACTAGCAAACCACCCCGTATTGAGTCTGCCAAGAAAACGCTAGAGGGTGTCACCCCAAGGGTCAGACATGACTCGGTGCTTGCACAGGGGATACCTTTACCTTTAATGTAAAAGAAAATGATACTTAAACTAATTCTGATACATAACATTGAGAATTGGCTTCTGTCACATTAGACCTCTGAACCAGCTGAAACAATGTGCTTTGATGACCTGGTCAAAGAGTAGGACTTCCATGGTTGAAAGTGCAAACGTTAGATCCAAAGGTGTGCCTTTCAGTATGTGGAAGGCAAGGATTATCTTGTGCCTTGCACCAGAGAATCAGTCCTTGATGAGAAGAATTTTGAGAACTACTGTAGAGCCTATTTATTGAGACATTGTATGCACTCTTCTTCTAGTGCCTATTTAAGCTTTTGCATGATGTTAGTGATCTACATAGGGAGTTAGTTTGTTTTTTGATTCAGTCCATGATAATTTGGGAGTGATTTCTAGAGCATTGTTAAGAATAGATCCAGATAATTGCTTTTGGTGTATATGAGGAAATCTGCACTAGGGTTTTCAGTTTCACCCCCAACATCAGCTTCTTCATTGCATTGGAGGTTAGGGGGTGGGGCTTGTTAAGCAACACAGGATGCTGGTGTTTGTTAGAAGTTCCAGAATGTGCTTAGAGCTTATTCTTTATATTGAAATGGGGTTATTCAGTTTGGAGGATCAAGAACAGGATAAGTTAGGTTTTAATCTCCCAGGGATTTCCATGTGCCAAGACTCCCCCATTTTGTCTCCTGCTGTAGCCCGGGACGAGCAACAGGAGGTATAGTTGGAGACTTGCAGCAGATCTGCAAAAATCCCTGCCCCCTTTCCATCTATGGAACACCTCTGTGGAATCCAAGCCCAAATTTTAGCCATCCATTTTGTAAGAGCAGCCTACTACTAGTCTTATGCATGAAATGCCCCATAACCATGAATTAGCTGCAACTCAAGATTGTCTTCTTCATCTATAGTTGTGAACTTAAAGATCTGCATGGCAGCTGAGCTCAGAATTCATAAACATTACCATTGCATTAACATTTTTAAAATGCACTTAGAATTCTTGCCAGAATGAATGACCCAGAGAATTTGAGTTTTTGTAATTAAAGTTATACCTTTTACCCTGAGAAAGCGAAAGTAAAAATTAATATCATCCAACTGACATTCCTTTATAGCTCAAGTTTATGTTGGTAAGAGTCCCATTTCTCATTTTGCTTTTGAGCAGTGGTAATTAGAAATGTGATAACCACAGCTAGAACTCTTGGGCTGTCTTCCATTAGTCTATTTCTGACCCAATCATCCCAAACAACTGAATTTTGCTTGGCATTCATTTCTAGACCAGAACATTGCTATATTTGATTGTATTTCCATGTTATCCCATATTACTACTGGAATACATTTATCAGCCATCTTTATGCATGGAACATTTTGGGTTGGATCCTGCTGAGTGAACACAAAGGTGGTTTGAGTTTCATAGGATCCAAACCCTTGTTTTGTAGTCTACAGCAAATACCAAAGGACTCCAAAGCATGCTTTGTCCTTAATATTTTCTTTGGAATCTCAACCAATGGACTTTAAACTGAACCAAGTCTTAACAATTCAATCATATTGAATCATATAATCAATTCAATCATATTTATAAAGTTAATACACTGATTATAAAGTTAACACATGCTTCCAACATTTGGTTCTCATATAACATGGTATATGTTTGTACAGCCTCTTCATTGTGGGGAAGCAGGATTGTGACCATTCACACTGAATTCATCTGTAGCCTTTGAGCTCACTTTACATCCATTTGTCTGACATGAATGCATAGAGTTTTCTATATAAAGACCATGCATCGTTAACTTCCATGAAATCCAGACTGCCTCATGGATTGACTCTATATACTAGAGTTCAAAGGCAATGTTCCTTGGACATTTAGTTGACTTTAAAGCAGGTAGGCCACTGTATAACTCCCTCTGGACATAGGTGTCCACAGTCATTTGAATCATTGCTTAGTGTTTTAATAACTGGCTGTTAGCCTTATCACAGATTATTCATTTAATATGTGTATTAAAACTAAAATACATAGGAATTATTACTGCACTGCTACAAGTTGTACAATCCTGTAGTCAGTAGAATCAAACCAGCAGTTATGAGTTGATTAAAATTCTGTTTTCAATGTGGTTGAAAGCTTTTGATATAATGCTAAATTTCTCAATTTTTTTATTGGAAAAACTAAAAAGAAATTCCTCATAAAAATTGAGACAACATACTAGCAAAAATTCTAAAGAGGTGGGGATGGGGGCTGTAAAAATGCAAAGAGAAAATATTGGTGTTTTGTTCTATAGACTGGAGTCATGAAAGAATGAATGAATTTTATTATTTTCAAAGGAACTCGCCATTCTGGACTTTCAAGAACATTTTCCTCGCTGCCGAATCCAAAGAGACATGGCAGGAGATTAATGTTTTAAATATTATGTATATATTGCTGATCACTGTAGTCGATTACATTTTTAATTCACTCTTCCCCCCAAAGGCATACATCCCTCTTGCAAATGTGAAGCAGGTTAGATAGTGACTGGCCCCAAATCACTTAGGTGGAGTTGAGGTTTGAACTTGAGTCTTCCCAGGTTAAGTCCAATACTCGGGTCATTACAGCATACTGGCAGTATATGTGGATTTAATTTTATAGGCAAAGCTAGCTCAGCTGCACACCCCCAGTGGGAGATTGTCAGTGATAAAGTTTCACAAATGTTGAACCAGGATTTAAACTACTCTGAGATAAATATGAATTGGTTTCTTTCAGTCTGGAATGCCTGAATTTATTACATAGTTATGGCTGAATCAATCTCAAAGTTTGTGGAAGTGAAAGAAGTAAAAAAAAAAAAAAAACTCTTAAAGGAAGCCTAGTTCTTGTGTTCGTTTCTTAGGTGAATCCTTTCTGGAATTTAAATAAGAATGTGTGGGGTCAGAGACACCATATTAATGTCTCTGCTGAGAAAGGCCTGTGGTATGTAGGCAGCCTACAGCATAATGACTTTAGGATATAGTGTGTTTCTCTTTGCTATTTAAAATACTGTGTCTCTGTCAAGAGGAAATATTACACTAGAGTTTAAACCAGTAAAGGTCAAAGGTTATTTGTTTTCAGTGAGCTGTAACTGATGGTCTGATCTGCTTAGAGGTAGGATTAACCTCCCTCTCTCTCAGAAGAGACTTGCTGAGAATTGTTTGCTTGGGTTTTTAATCTTATTTTACCCCCAATGCCATGTGGTAGACAAGATTCTTGTGGTAGCAGAATCAGTGAAAAGCTGGTAGATCACACAAGAAGCTTCTGAATGAAGGCAGAATTGAAACAGGAAAATAAAGAAAACAGCAGGCAGGTCACCATCTCAAGAAAACAACATTCATTCTCAGTCATGCACATCCTAACACTTTTGACGGCAATTTATCATGGAAGACTGGGTTCACTGCAAGGGCTAGCACATGTCATAGGTTAAATCAGAAAGGCAGTCCCAAAAGGAAACTTCAAAGTTCTTAATACACAGAGTTAAACATGTTGGAAAAGCTTTATGTTTGTGAGAAAGGCAGGAGTATACACTAAGCCAGAAAATCTTTCAGCAAAATACTGTTAGATTGTTTGTTTCCCCTTTTTAATGTAGCTGTTCACTGTTGCTGTAGTGGCTGCACTCTTGGCACGAAAAAAGGGGTCACACGAATTCACAGGAATACATGTTTTGGTGATTGACGAGGTCCATTCCATTTCTAATACTTGTGACTATAGTTGTACACCTGTTGCTACCAGGACAAATCTCTCCCCCCCCCCAAAAAAAAACACCTAATGTTAGGCTGCTACAGAAACAAGGAATGTGATCTTAATTGTATTCTGAAAACTCATGCCACAAAATATTTGTCAGAGTGGCCATAAGATTTGTTCTTGCCTTTGCTCTTTACCTCTCAGTACTATTAATATTCTTTGAATATTCTAATTTATCCTATAAGGTAACTGGGTATATTTCTATAGACTATTTATAAATAGAAAGCACTTTGATGAGTTAGATATTATCTTTAAGATTAGAAATGGTAGCCGTATTTTTAAAGCTAGATTACAGTTTGGTTAGAGGTATAGGGAGAGTTAGAAATTAAATTTAAAAATTGCACCATCTATTAATGTCTTGTCAAGTCACAACTGACTTATGGTAACCCCAGCGTGAGGTTTTAAAGGCAACTAAAAAGCCATTGCCTTTTTCTGCAGAACCTTTCTGGTGGTCTCCCATCCAAGCCCTGACCTTGCTTGGCTTTTGAGATCTGCTGAGATCAAGCTATGCCATCTTTCCTCCTCTTTCTTGATAGCAGCATCTGAAAAAAATACTTTTTAATTTCCTACTCATCGTTATCTGTGGTGAATTCTCCAATAGCCATTGTATTGTAGTTGAAGGCTTGAATACAGCACAGCATTTCCTTTGATGGAAAGACTGCCTCCAGTAGCACCTTAGAAACCAACAAGATTTTGTGGGGTATGATTTATGAAATTAAAGAAGAACTAGGTTTTTTGTACCCTGCTTTTCACTACCTAAAGGAGTCTCAAAGCAGCTTACTGTCATCAGCCCTTCCTTTCCTCACAACACCCTGTAAGTATAGGTGAGACTGAAAGAGTTCAAAGAGAACTGTGACTAACCTAAGGTCCACCCAACTGGTTGCATGCGGAGGGGTAGGGAATCGGATGAGGTTCTCCAGATTAGAGGCTGCTGTTTATAACCACTACACCAAGCTGGCTCTGCCCTTACCAGGACTCCCAGGAACAGCATTTTGGGTTGCTGTGGAAGAGGGAGACAAAAAAGTTATGCCCTGTGGGTAAAAATCCTTCTGCCAGAAATAGGCTGAATCCAAGACTGTTCTAGCATATATGTTTAGCATGAGTAATGGCTCATAATTTATTACCTGGGGTTGCTTTCGTTTAATCCTGGCTGTTTACTTGCATCCTACTGTTTAGTGTTTAGATCTTCACTTACGTAAATTGTTAGTGCCTGGTTAAGACATAAGCATGAAAGTCTATCAGAGAATTGAGAGATTGAAGCCATGGCAATAGTGTTTCTAAAGCTGCCCCTAGTTCTATCCCTCTGATTCACAAAATATTGACCTTTTGTTTAGGTCAAGCTTTCTCAACTAGGGTTTCATGATGGAAGGGTTTCCTGAATGGGTGGGAGTTAATTATTCATAATCTGTCTCGTCGTGCAGTCCCATATTAAGCCTGTGCATGTGCAGGCCAGCCGCTCGGAACTTCCCTAGCTAAAAATCTCCAAAGAGGTCGCCTGCCCAACTGTGCATCTGTGAGCTTTCCCACTCATCAGGCATGTGATCCCAGGGTGGCACACCCACCCTCCTCAGTTTTCTTTTTGCCACCATGATTAGTGGACGACCTCAGCTGTTCCTCCATTGTTTGTTCTAGTATCTGTGTATATCACCTTATTCTCTAGCTTTTATGTTGACTTCTAAGGCGATTTTTAAAAAGTGTGGTCACTGCTCAAGATGCCAGTTACTGATGAGTATGATCGATGTTTGATTTGTTTGGGTGAGGCTCACTTGGTGACTACATGCCCAGCATGCCAGAAGTTCACCTAAAGGCACACTCTGATAGAACAGCTAGGCTTAAGGCAGTGCTCTGGGGAAAAGCCCACTCGGCAGATCCCCCTACAAGGGTCCTGTCAGAGTCAACCCCTTTCAGGTCAGTTCTGAGATTGGGCCCTCCATCTCTGATCAGTCACAGCTGATTCTGATAAGCCTCCTAAGAGACCTGTTTCTTGGTCATTTGAGGCTCCAAACAGACTGTCTACTCCAAGTATGATTATTGAGCAGCGCTCAGCTTTTGAGTCTCCTCCCAGGAAGGTTCAGAAATCTAAGTATTAGAAGACTTGCTCTCCCTGCTCTTCCTCGGCTGTCCCTAAGGTGCATTAGTCTGAGCTGTTACCTCCTGCTAAAATCCTGCCCCTTCGAGAGCCTTTGACTCAAGAATATGCCTTGGATTTAGACGAGGAGGGTTCCGTGGTTACTCCAGCCCAGTGCTGTCTGGCTCCTTTGATTACTTGGAGGCTATTATGGATCACTCCCTAGTGTATGTCAGCCAATGAGACCGTCCTTTAGAAGAAGAGGATGATGACCCTTCCCTGGATCTTCCTCATAGTGCCTTTGCTCTGGGATCCCAGCAGGGCCTTTCACACTGGGGCTGAACCATAGGATGTTTCCCTACATAACAGCCCTGAAATGGCATCCAAACCATTGCCCAACATTGCAGTGACAAATCTGACTTCTACCTCCCCCAGTGAGAATTATAAGATGTACAGGGAGCAACTTCTTCAAATGGTGAAGGCGCTTGAGTTAGATGTATTGACATCTGATGCTAGACCTAAGGATAAGACCCTTAGCCACCTTTACTCTAGTACTCCCTTCCAATTATTTAGGGCTTTGAGGACTTGACTGTTCCTGTTTGGAGTAAACCAGCATCTGTGTAACCAGCCCCTAAGTAAATTGAATCCCAGTACTAAGTAAAACCCAACTCAGCAGAGTACCTTTCCGTTCACCCTTCTGCTTCCTTTATCATTGAAAATTTGAAGTTGAAGAGAAAGCCTGGCCAACACTTGTCCCCTGGCAGTCGGGAGAGTAGGAGGTTCGACACTCTAGGTAAAAAGATCTACTCGTCCTTGGTGAATTGCGGGCGGAGTTTATTGGAGCGTTACTCGATTCCGCTATAGGTCGTGCGTTCCTGCCATTTACCAGAATAGGTCCATTACAGTTTTGGATCTGTGCCAAAGCACGGAACCAATGGCAAGCTGCACCCAGGTTTAAACCCATACTCGGCCTTGTGGCTTCTACTACGGCAGTGGTCCCTCATGCCAGGTGGCATATGAGAGATCTTCAGGCATGGTTCGTGAGGAAGTTTCACCCCTTCAAGCATCATAGCCCCTGTCATCATTTTTCTGTTCCTAGGGCTGTTGTTCATTCCCTTGATTGGTGGCTGGTGTCTGGGAATTTGTTAGGTGGTATTCCTTTTGGTCCTTGGTTCCCTGAAGTGGTCCTGACTACAAATGCTTCTTTGGAAGGTTGGGGAGCTATCAGCCCAGGGGTGTTAGTCCCTATCTGAGGTGTCTATGTATATTAATTTGTTTGAATATGAGCAGTTTGTGTTGCCTTAACTGCTTTTGCAGATATTCTTCGGAACACAAAGATCCTTCTTTGGATCAACAACACCTTGGCCATGTTTTATATCAACAAGCAGGGGGGCACTGCTACTCTTAGATTTTGCCGCAAAGCATTGATGGTGTGACAGGTCTTATATTGGATCCCTGTGGATCTAAGGGCCATTCACATTACAGGGGCATTAATTGTGAGGTCTAACAGGTTGAGCATGGTTTTTTCTCAGACCTATGAATGGGCCCTGAGTGACCACTTCCTGACTGAGCTGTTCCCACAAGTAGACCTCTTAGCCTGACAATGGTTGGCAAAGGTTCCCAGGTTCTGCTTCCCATGTGTGTGGGGAGGTTGACTCCAACTCAAGGGATGCATTCCAGTTGTCTTGGACGGGAGCGCTCTCTTACGCATTCCCCCCTCTACCTTTGATTCAAGGGTGTTAGCAAAAATTATAGTGTAGTCTACGGATGCAATTTTGATTGCCCCATTGGCCCTTGTTTACCAGGCTGATGGCATTGGCTGGCAATTGCTTTGTCCAGATTCCACAGAATCTGTCCATTCTAATGTTCAGTTCCCTGAAGTGCCCAGACCTAGAGAATTTCCACCTGACAGAGAATTTACCCAATGAGGAAGTCTTCACCAGCACTGTGAGGAGGGTGTTACTTCATTCCATGAAGCACAGCTATCAATACAAGTGGGACTGGTTTGAGGGGTGGTGTTCTGACGGCAGCCTGTTCCTCTTTACTTGCCTGTTACTCCAGGTTTTGCTATACATTTGGGAATTGGTTAGTACAGGCCTCTCAGTTGTATCTGTCAAGTCTCACTTGGCTGCCTTAGTGTCCTACCATGTTGAGGTTCAGGGGAATTCAGTGTGTGCCCATAAGCTCTCTAAATGTTTTCTCAGGGGTCTAACCTGTTCCCACCCTGGCAGCTCCCAATGCTGCAGAGATCATTGGAGGTAGTTCTCCAAGCCTTAATGAGACCTTCTTTTGAACCCATGGTTTCTATTCCTCTATCATTCCTGTCCATGCTTCCTTATAGGCATCACTTCTGCAAGAAGGGTGGGTAAGTTAGCCTCCTTTTGGGTGGATTCTCTCTTTTTAAAGGTCTTCCCCTCTCAGGTGGTCCTGCATTCTGATTGGAAATTCTTGCCCAAGATAGTTTCTGAATTCCACTTATCTCAGGAGGTGGCCCTCTCCTCTTTCTTTCCGAACCCTCAGTCACTCAGAGAGAGGGAACTGCACACTCTGGATGTGAGGAGGGCCATACTTTATTATCTGGATAGTTCAGCAGGTCCCTATCATTATTTGCATGTTACCGAAGTTCCAAGGTCTGCAGAGCCTCATCACAGTCCATTTTCTAGATGGTTGGTTTCAGCAATTCGTGGTGCATACAAAGTATTTTCTCTGCCTTGCCCCTTGCAGCTGAGGGCTCATTCATTGAGAGGGCAGGCTTCTTCAGCTGCTTTCTTGAGAAGTGTTCCCCTTCAGGATATCTGCAAGGCTGCAACCTAGTCAAAGAAAGCATCTTCATTAAGCACTACGCTATGGATTTGAGAGCCAGATCCGAAGCTTGCTTCGGAACAGCTGTTCTTCACTCTCTGTGCTCCTAGGGACTCACCCCCTCCAAAAGTATTAAGCTCATTAAGGGCCCAATTTGGGACGACAAGATAGATGATGAAAACAAGAGTTGCTTTCTTGTAACTGTTGTTCATCAACGTCTTGTGTGCAGGCACACATTCCCTCCCACCTGCCCCTCTGAGTCCTTGTCAAGATTTAACATATCAGTGTGGTGGCAACAATGTGTGCCTGCGCACAAGTCATCAATGAAAGTAAGCAACTCTGTTTTTTAAATATTTTTTAATTTGTTAAACATTTATCATGTGATATGACCATATATGGTCTGTCAACCTACTCTCCCTTCACAAAATGGCCAATGAAGGGCCTGCAGGGGGTGGGGTGGGGAGGGGCCCTGGATGAGTATGTACACAGCTATGCTTCCCAACCATATTCTACAAGATTGTGCCACTTCTGGGGGCTCTTGAAGCCCGAGGCATAGTTCAGGGGTTTCTCAATGGCTGTTCTCAGGGTAGTTAGGATACAGCCTTTTTTATTTTTTCTATTTGTTTCTTTTATGTATTTTCTGTTTTTCATAAGTATAGAAAGAAATCAAGTTGACTGTTATTGAGTTGCAAATCATTGCATGAAAACTAGTGGTCACATCATGGGTATAGCTGCTTGAGGTTTCTGCGCTAAGAAGGTGTAACATGGTAAAGACAGGATCAGTATCGACTTCTCATGGGATTTTCTTTTGAGAATAACAGCATAAGAACTTCCTCTGGTATATGTGCTATTGTGTATTAGATGAACTGTAGCTCATTGGTGGAGCACTTGTTCTGCATGTGGAAGTTCTCAAGTTTGATGCCTACATCTGCTTTATTTAAGTTTGTACTGTGCTTGGCCAATTTGCTAGTAGATAATTAGTGACAGAAGTATCCATAGCTGCTTAAATGAGCTGAATTCTTAACACTAAGCTTGATGGGAGTGGGTTGCAAAGTCTACATTGCTGGCAGACACATGGGCACCCCTTAATGGCATTACTTCCAAGAATTCTGTGGCCCTGGGCTTGTGGATTAGGTATTTATGCATCTTCCTAAAGTGTTTCCCCCTTCTCTTGAATGTACCTAGGATTGTTTACGAGCCTGCCAGGAACAGATCGAATCCCTCCTTGAATCTAGTCTACGCCAGGCGCAGCAGCACAATGTATCTTCAGAAACAAAGACTGTTGAAGATGAAGCAGACCTCTCCTGCACACCCACTGATGTTAGAGATGTGAATATTTAAGAGGACTTCAGCCATTGGAGTTTGCTTTGCAGCATCAGCAAACAAAGAAAGGGCATCTGAGAAGGAGTTGGAATCAGGATCTTGTCCCCCAGAAACCCTTTTCTCCATGACTTTTTATACCAGAAGGGAAAATGTCATTCATTATTTTCTTCATTATTCCTTCCTTTTGTGACTTTTAACAGACAACCCCAGCTCCCTGCCCCCCCAACTGTCTTAAAAAGAAAACCATAGTATTTGCATGATCTCCAGGGGTTTGCGCTACAAAAATAGATTATTTTATACAATAATAATCAACTAGTTTTATATTAAAGTGTTTTTGTCTGTATGTTGTAAAAATAGGCATTAACACGCGCATGCGCGCACATACACACACACACGCATACAAACACAATGTCTCCAGGGGAGGTATTAGATTTGATTGTTGCATATTAAAAAGCCAACCATTTTTAAAGTAGAAGAGGGTGTTTTTTTTTAGATAGATTATGTATGTTTTGGGGGTTTTTTTTTCCTTTAAAAAGCATAGCTTTAATGCAGTTCTAGGCTTTTCTGTATCTTGCTTGCTTATGCATTTAGTCACTTTATAATTCATCTGTAAATGTTATTTTATTCCCTTAGGTTTTATCCTCTTCACCTTATAAATGGTTAATGTAACCTTTACGTTAGTATATGTTAGCATACTGCATAATGATATGTTAATCTTCTGTGCCTGTGGATTACCTGTGCATAAGGCTTCTAGGGTTCCAGCTTACCATAGCCAGGGACAGACCCAACATCCCATCCCATCCCAGTAATAAAGAGAATTCAGAGTAGTGACATAATATATTTTTGTAAGCGTCCTATTTTTGTAGTTACCTGTGTAAAAAAAAATGCTGGTTTTTACCCAAAAGATACGCAGCCGAATTATGTCCAGGTTAAATCCACAGTTTATCCTTTTATTATTGTTTTAAAACCATTCCATTTCAAAGCACTTTCAGTTCATTAGGTATAGGAAATACTTTCGTTTTATTGTGTGGGAATTTTTTTTTCAAATGGAATGGTTTGGAAATTATATATATAAATATAAATATATATATATAAAGTGCTTGTGTGCAAACTTGGAATTGCAAAGCAAGTGCATTTAACTATGGTGTTGAGGAAAGGTGGTTTTTTTTTTTTTCCTGAAGGTCGTGTTCCAGTGAGAGAAATCACATTCACAAAATTGCCAGGATATCTTCCTAACCTTTTCATTAGAAAAGATGCTTAGAAATCTTTTGGTGCCAACTCAGTTTTTTAAATATAAATTTAGGGGCCTGAAAGGTTTACCTATAGGACACATATTTTGAGAATTGTCTCTAGATGTACAACTGAAGGCTTTTAAACACTAAAATATATAATTTATAGTTAAGGCTAAAAAGAATATTTATTGCAGAGGATGTTCAGAAGGCCAGTATAATTTGTACAGTAAATCACCCCCTTTTGTCTAAAAAAAGGAAATCTTTCTGCCCTCGATGTTGCAATTTTAACACATCTGACTCAAAATAAGGACATTTCAAGATCCGTTGACATTTGGCCCAGACGTTTCCAAAATAATGTTAACCATGAGAAAGCACCATAGTTAAAAGTGTAGAATTGGTGTACTTGAAAAAAAAAATCTTAATCCAGTGTATTCCCCCCTTTTTTAATTTAGCTACAAATAGAAAATTTGCACATCTTGGCTATGTATCTTTTTATTATTATTGTAGAAAGTAGCTGAAGGGATGTGGACATAGATGTTGAAGTTGATGCTTGAGGAGAATGTGATGGCAAAATGTATGTGAGAAACTGCCGCTAAGGTGTTGATTGTAAACAAAAAAGTTTTAAAAAGGAAAAAAAAAGGAGCGGATGCTCCCCTTTTTATGAGCTGCTATGGATAAATTCCCAGCATGAATTGAAAAAAAATTAACATTGCTTTTCTGTATCTTTGTCATTGTGTTTTGCTGCTATTTTGTGGTCATTTTTTTTGTTTATACAATGTCATATACTGCCATGTTATAGGTTTTAAATTTTCTCATAGAAAATTATATTATTGACATCATTTTTTGTTTTGTTTTGTTTGGGTAGATTTTTTTTATGTGATCAGTTTTACTTAATGTGATTACTGCTCTATTCCAAAAAAGGTTCCTGTTTCACAATACCTCATTCTTCAGTTAACCATGTTTAGATCAGGTTTTAATGTTCGTTCACAATGCCTCATAGTTCTACTGCAAGCTGAAATGCATTGGACATTATTCTGAATGGGTCTCGCGATTTGCAACTAGCTTGTGCTAATATTAAGACGGCAGACATTTCAGAAGATTGAATAATGTCAGGTTCTTTTGTTACATGTTTTTATAAAGTGGATTCTTTTTCTGATCTGGGGTTTATTATCATAGTAGTTGTAAGCTGTGTTATTAGCCACATTTGATATATGAAAGGTGCATTATAATATAACTCTTGTATACCCTTTGATGTGTTCCATGAGTTCGGAATCATCATGTGGTATGATAGGTTATCTTCTGGAATTTAAGTATTTTGTGTGTTTAATCTGTTATGATATATTAGGGTTTTTGTTGATGTTAATTATAGCATAATGCTAATTTAAAACAAACCTGTAAATCTCATAAATAAGCCAGCTAACAGAGTTGTATGGTGAAGAATAATCTAGTTGCCTGTATGCTGCTAAACCAAAACAGAATTAGAACTTCATTTTGAGGGCAAATGCAGTTAAGATCCTACCTAAGCTTATGCAGATAGAAAAGGAAACAGCTTTTGTAATGCTACTAGCAGTCGCAGGACCCAGGAGGACTTGGATACATTTTGTCCAAATTTCAGGAACATTTCTTACTGCTTACCTCATAGACATTTCTGTTTGTGGCATCTCTGTGTCTCTGAACCAAACAAGATTATTAAGTTAGTGGTTGTTGGTTATATTATATGTTTCACTGAAAATGGCAGCGTGTACTGCAAAGTTTCTTTAAAGTGTTGTATGTACTAAAAGGCCAAATGCTGATCAGCGGGTTCACGTGCAACAGAGATGCTTTGTCACATTGTTAAACGATCTATTGAAAGCAAAGCAATTCAGATTTGTACCTTTTTTATATTGTACTTATTGGCATCACTGGTCTGAAATGCACATTTTCACCAACAGACCTGTAACAGTTGAGTTTCCAGCAAAGAAAAGAAAAAAAGAACCTCCCCATAAGTCTAGAAATAAATTTGTAAAACCCAGTGCTGGTATTTTGTGTTATTTTCATTGGATGTTATGGTTACCAGTTGGCACTTTTTATTTGTAGAAATGTACAGGTATGAGTATAACTCAGTTTGGTGTCAGTTCCGACGTCTTTAAAAATTATTGTTATACTTATAGGCTGGCGTTCCCGACCTGAGGTTGGAAGGCATCCAATACCACAATTTTGTTAAATCTTAAGCAAGTATATATCTGATTACTGTCTGAATGGGAGATCTAGGAACCCTGAATATATTACTTCAAGTTTTATAATGGGGCAAAACCTTTAAGACTAACAAAGATGTATTCAAGGCGTAAGCTTTTGAGTGCAAGCACACTTCCTCAGACTATGAACTTCCATCATGACAGTGGAAATATAAAGTTAATTCTGTTAAATTATTAAACTGTCACAACATCCAAATACAGCCTTATGATAATTTTTGGCTAAAACAGCCCCTCAAATTCCGTTGTAGTTCATAAAAACATAGGAGAAATAAAATTGTATGTTAGTGACCAACGGTTGACACTTTTACCATTTGTTGCTTGCCCCCATCTGTCTCCACCCAAGTATGAAACATTCCCGCAGGTTGAAGCTGAGCTGGCAACTATCTTGTCCTGAGACCATTATCTATTACTAAAAGTGAGATAATAAATGAGCATGTAAAAATGTTGCTAAGGAAGAACCCTGATGTAGATAGTGCTAGGTATAAAATAGGTTTTTAAGTTACACTAAATTGTTGGGAGAAAGTGGGGAGGAATGGTAATTTCTATTGGAGAATATGAAAGGCATCCCCAACACTAAATAAATGGAAGGGGCTGTGGTTCAGTAGTAGAACATCATTTTGGTATGCAGAAGGTTCCAAGTTCAATCCCTGACTTTCCAGTTGACCAGGTAGCAGTTGATGTTAAATACCGCAGCCTGAGAACCTAGAAAGTCACAATATTCTCATGATGGACCACAGGTCTGGTGCAGCTTCATGAGTTAGGTTGTGGGAGAAACCAGGATGACTCTATAAACAGCTTTCAAAAGAACAATAATAAAAAAAGACTCATTTAGGAAATGGAAGGAGGGCCTTATAACCAAGGAGGAATAAAAACAAACAATGCTTGCAGGTAGAGTGTTAGAAATGCTAACACTATGAGCTTAGGCTGGCAAGAAATGCTAAAAACAAAAAAGCACTTCTCAAGACTTCTTTTGTAAGGGAAATCATGCTCAACATGGCAAAATCATTTAATGTGATGAGAGACAGGAGTTGTGGTCTAGGATCACTGGTAGGAATAGTCTATAAAAACATAGTTTCTTTAAATGAAACCAAATCTGGGGCAGATGAATTGCATCCAAGGCTACTAAAAGAACTTGCAGAAATATTTTCTGAGCCTTTGTCCATTATTTTTGACAATTATTGGAGAACAGGTGAAGTGCCAGAAGGTTAGAGGCAGGCAAATAATTTCCCAATCTTCAAGAAGGTGAAAAAGGAGGATCTGGGTAACTACCAACCTGTCATCTTGACATCTATAACTGGCAAAATTTGAGAGCAAATAGGAGGAGGAGGCAGAGGGAGCCTAGCTATAGCATTGCCATATTATTATTATTAGTATTATAATATTTTTTTACCTGCACTCTTGGCATGCCGGCTCGTGGTTGGTTACAACATAAAATTATCACAATAAAGCCCCATTAAAACAAAATAGAATGGCAGAAAGACAGTCCTTCCCCATAAAGGACACCTGCCACTGGTCAGCAGAGGACTGTGTCAGCAACTTACACCAAAGATGGTCAAAGGGTATCTAAAGGAAGGTATCTTGTGTGTCAATTTATCTGCATTTACAATCACCAGGTATGTTGAAGAACTAGAAGAGCTACATATGTCACTGGTTGTCAAGGCAAAGAGTTTTGTTTTTTCTTTGACATTAGATGTGAGCAATGACATAGACTCTGCTCAACCACTAATTTTTATCAGGGGGATAGATTCCAACTTCAGAATTACAGAAGATCTGCGTTAACTACAGAGTTTGAAAGGCACCACAGCTGCAGAAAACATATTCTTAAAGGTGTGGAAGTCAATAGAAAATCTGAGTTGGGATAAAATGAAAAGCATCACAACTGATGGTGCAAGAAATACAGTGGGAAGTAAAACTTGTGTAGTTGCAAAAATCAATGAAAATAAATTGAAATTAAACGGTACACTTCCCATGCAATTTGACTGCATCATCCATCAGCAAACCTTGTGTAGTAAGATTCTTCAAAGGGAAAGTGTGATGCGTATTGTTGTATCCAGCATTAATTACATCAGGCATCATGGCCTTGCTCATCGTAAGTTTCAAAATTTTCTCTCAGAGATAAATGCAGAATAAGGGGATGTATTGTACCATGCAGAAGTCAGGTATCTTAGCAAAGACAATATCCTCAAATGTTTTTTCAGTCTTCATCATGAAATTGATGTCTTTCTTAATGAGAAAGGAAAAGGTCAAGAAGCACTTTCTGACCGTTAATGAATTTTTGATTTGGCTTTCTTGACGGATATCACAGAGCAACTGAACACATTGAATCTGGGGGCCTTTACGCACGGGGATCTTTGTTGCAAATTGTTTGCGGAATGAAAAATCGCCATTTAAAATAGTGGAATTCGTCGTTATGCATACCTGCCTTTGTAGTGGAATCAGTTGCGTTTTTTAGCGTTTCCCACAGGCTTCCGGTCTCGGCAGAAATCGCTAGAAAGGAAGCGCTATTGCCAAGCTCGTCCCGCCCCTGGCCGTCAAGCAGCCAATAGGCAGCCGTTAGCATGCTCCCAAACAGCCCCTTTCCCTTTAAGAAAGGTTTTTTTTTTTAAAAAAACAGACCCATTGCAACGAATCTGTGTAGATTCGTTACAATGGAGAGACCCATCCAGCTGCCTAATGTGAGCTGTCGTTTGATCGTATGATCGTTGCCACGCTGCCTCGAGTGATAAAAAAAAAATCCCCTCCCCCGCTCACGGGCCCGATTTTCGGCTGAATTAATGTGTAAAAAATAAAGGGACTTTATTTCAGCAAACGGGCTTTTATGTGGTTTGTGCTTAGTGACTAAAGGTGAAGGACTGAAGCCAGGGAAGCCTCTAAACAGAAAGAGGCTCGTTGGTGCATTTATCCCCGCTCGCTCGGAGAAAAAAAAATGGCGATCGCTTCGCCGGAAGTTTGGAGGACAGGCTCAGGAGGAGGGACTTTGAAGAAACCGCAACAATGTTAACGCACAGGTCTTTATCGCTAGTGTTGCAGATTGTTTGCAAGAGTGTAGCGCTTTCCGGAGGGTGAATCCACTTTTTGGGATTCCCCTGAAAGCGCTACAACGAAGCGCTTTTTGCTGATCGGTTTCAGGAGTGTTGCAGATTGTCTACGACGTCGTGCGTTATTCCAAATCAGTAGCGTTTTCAATTAGCAACCATTGTGCTATTTTGAAGCCGTGCAAAAAGCCCCTAAGGTTGTAGGGGAAAGGAAAGCTTGTGTGTGACATGTATAGTAAACTGAAAGCTTTTGAAACAAAGCTAAACATTTTTGAGAAGCAAGTTGGTGAAGATAACTTTTCAAACTTCTCATGCTGCAATGGACTAAAATTTGTGAAGGATTGAAATTTACAGTTCAATGTTGAAAGACACATCAAAGCACTGAACCTATTGCAGATGGCATCCTGTTTTGATACGGATAGTGTGCTTATCACTGGTATGATAAAGATTGGGATTGTATGGCAAGCATATGGATGTACATCCAGTCTCAGGAGAGCTTCACTTTTATCTTCATAAGTAATTGGTGTTCTTTTTTAATATAGCCATAATTGTGCATTAAGTTTTAAAGAGTAACATAAGCACAAATTTCTTACAATCTTAATTTTTACAGTTGGGAAGAATACAAAGAGGAAAGGAGAGCTTACAAATAGTCAAATACTTAAAGAGAACTGGTATAAAATGTTTTATAGGTGGTATGTAACACCAAAAGTAATTGCTGAATTTGCAAAAAACTGTGATAACAAATGCTGGAAATGTGTAGATAAAGTGGGTTCCTTTTATCACATGTGGTGGAAATGTGAAAAAGTATACAAATACTGGGCTAAAGTTCATACTATATTGCAGAAAATGTGGGGTCTTAGTTTTCCATTGAAGCCTGAAAATATGCTATTAAATATACCACCGCAGTGCCTCCCAACGCAAACTAGAACCTTATTCTTCTATGCGAAGACAGCAGCAGGACTGGTTATAGCCGGGAGACGACTGAAAATGGCACCGTGCTAGCCAGTTCTGTAACGAGCTCCCGAGCCAAGCAGAGGGCCAGGAGCAGAAGCACCTGGCAGACCTGAGCAGGATGCGCAAATCTCACTCGCTGGTCGCCCCAGGAACCGGGAACGGCATCCTGAGGGTCCTACAGATCCGCGGAGACTAAGTTCTCCAGATCACTGCTGCCTGTGCTCGGGGCCATAATGGAAACAATTTTCTAAGCTTGAAATGACCAGCCGCATAAAACCCTGCATTTTCCCCAGATTACAAGAGCCGAAGTCTGATGAATCAACAACGCAAAGACTGTGAGTTCTCTGTTTGCTTTCCTCTTCTTTAAAGCCAGGCACTAGCTCCCCCCCTTTTCCCCCCTAACCAATTTACAAGGAAATTCCTTCTTCGGATGGGAGGTAAGCCAGCTAAGTAATCTCTTTCTTTTGTTTGTTTTAACGAGTGTAAGAATTTGTTAAGGAGAGCTCAGTGGGAGATGTTACAGAATACGGAGATTGACTAACTGATAATTCCTGATCGTCCGAACTCTCGCGAGACACCCTGTCTGTGATCTGTGACTGTTTATAGCAATGGAACTAACTAATGCACAGATCTTTCGTTTGTTATGCAAAGGCAACTCAGAGATACTGAAAGTAGTCAAAAAGGTTGAAAAGGAAATTCAAGATACCAAGAAAGAGCTCTCAGACAGAATCGACAGTTTGAAAAAAATAGCTGATGAAAACACAACTCAGCTGGCAACACACCAAACGAGAATCCAATGTCTGGAAGTTAATCAACAGGAGCGGGAGAGAGTGGCAGAAGATAAACCCGAAGCCCTGGAAGTAGAATCTAAAACTAGGAAAGTAAAAATCAAAGGCGTCTTAGAAGAACTTGGGAAAACAGACCTAAGGAAGAAATCACCGAAAGCCTGGAAGACTACTTAGAGGAGGAAGAGATTCTGATTGTCAAAGTATACAGAGTCTATTCAAAGGCGACCGCATGCAAGAAGCAACCAAGAGACATCTTTGTGGGCTCTGACAGTAAGACTGCAAGAAATACTCTACTTAAAAAGCATCAGGCGACGCCGCTGAGTTTGGTGGATCAAGAAGCACAAATATTTCAAGACCTGCCAGCAGATACATCATGGAAAAGAGCACAATTCCATCTTTTGTGACCACCTGAAGAATGTGACGAACAGTGGAGCAATTACCTGGTCTTTCTTAGGAAAGACAGCAGCAACTTTTAGGTTAGGGCCAACATACGATGGGAACTGACTATATATTACTTAAGATAATAACAGATTATATTCTCATATGTATCAACAATTACTTTGCGAAGAAAGACAGCAGTAACTTTTAGGTTAGGACTAATATGCAGAACTGAATATGTACTTTTTAAGATAATAACAGACTATATTCTCACATGTATTAACAATTATTTTGCTAGCTGGTTGTTTCTTTTTTTTCATCTTTCTGTAAGAGCTTCATATACAATAAAAATAAATTATATACATATATACATACATATACATATACATATACATATACATATACATATACATATACATATACATATACATATACATATACATATACATACATACATACATACATACATAAAGATTGGTTATAGCCAGAAAATGGAAGATACAAGATTTACCTTCAATAGAGGACTGGTTGACTAAACTGGTGGATTTGGCCAATTTGGTGCCCCTGTAAGTGTCCCTATTCCCTACAGGGACACCAAGATGGCCAAATTGACATTGATAGTCAATGGAAAAACTGATGATGTCTTCCAAGAAAAATGGGGTCCTTATCTGAACTATTTAAGAAGATGTGACATGGGATAGAATGGGGTTTTATACTAAAATGTTTGTAGAGTACAGCTTATATAATCTAACCAATGTAGTGTCTTTATATTAACATTTTGTTATATCTTAATAAAGGTAAAGGTAAAGGTATCCCCTGTGCAAGCACCGAGTCATGTCTGACCCTTGGAGTGACGCCCTCTAGCGTTTTCATGGCAGACTCAATATGGGGTGGTTTGCCAGTGCCTTCCCCAGTCATTACCGTTTACCCCCCAGCAAGCTGGGTACTCATTTACCGACCTCGGAAGGATGGAAGGCTGAGTCAACCTTGAGCCGGCTGCTGGGATTGAACTCCCAACCTCATGGGCAAAGCTTTCAGGCGGCTGCCTTACCACTCTGTGCCACAAGAGGCTCTTATATCTTAATAGAATAATAAAAAATCTGTAATTAAAAAAAAACAAAGAGGGAAGGTGAACAGCTAGTTTCAGCCACATTCAGTGGCAACCTGTGCAGAGCAATGGTAGGTTTTTGGATGTAGTATTTTCTCACATAGACCTTTTATGCATGGCGGCAGCTACCCCATGCTGCCGCCATGCCATTGCAGCAGGGCACAATGCCCCGATGTTCCCCGTGTACGCACGGGGGCAGGGCATGCTGTGTTGCCTCGGTGTATCCAGGAGGGCCAGATCGCTGCCGGCCGAAGTAAGCTGAAGCGGTGGGGGGGGGAGGGGCCGGGGGAGGGGAGGGGCCAGGACCACTCCACACATACTGGTGGGGGCAGGGGGTCGCCCTTGCCAGCTCCACGGCTCCACAGAGCTCACAGGGGCATGCGGTGTCCCTACAGGAACACAACAGGTCGGGGCTGGGTGGGCCGAAAGACCTGGCACTGGAAATTATGCACAGTGCCAGCCCCTGCTGGCCCCCGGCATACCCAGGAAGCTGCAGAAGTTCCCACGTTTGCTTAATGCGGGCCTTCCATAGCCCTGGGCCGGGATGCGCCCACGCTAGCGGCAGTGACGAGTGTCATCGGGGATTTTCCCCAAAGCGCTGCCACCGCCAGCGGGACATTATAGCCCATTCATAATGGGCCATAAAAGAGAATTAAGGGGTTGAACAGAACTGAAATCCTAACCCCACAAAATTTTCAGTTAGAACTAAATTGAGCCAACATCTAAACATCTCAATTACTCTTTAAGAAGCAAACATCTATGATGGACAAAAGTGTCCTTTTACAGTGCAATCCTAAGCAATTATAAGTCCCTGATGATTATGAAACTATCATCCCTTCACAACTCAGTGTGGGAGTCATCAACACCAGATCCAAAACCACCTCTGCCAGCTAAGTCAAGGGACTTACCAGTCAAGGGACTTTCTAACTTGTCCCTAGCTTGCACAGAAGACAAACATTGACAGGTAGATGCAGCTCTACCTGATCCAGGTGAGAAAAAAAGCTTCAAGTCTTTGATCAAATGAACAATTATAAAATAAGGCCATATATCTTGCCAGGCAGCAAATTAACTTTTGAGGAGGATTATTTTCATGATGATGCTTGCAGAAAGAGGCCTAGACCTAATTATGAGATTCTTCTTTAGTACACCTTGTCAGTTGTGAATTTATACTGCAGGATGGATACCCTGCTGTGTATCTCCAAGAGAAAGGACCAGTGTTAGCACCATTAAGATTTTCATCACAGTAATCTTTTTTATATTGATGGGAGAAGATATTAATTATGCTGTGTCCATAATTCAACTAATTATCAGGCTTATTGCCTCCATCATGATAATGTATAGTTTTATTTTTATTATATAAATATTTTGCCACATTCGCCTTTCAATTGTTGTGGATGTATCACCTCTCAACCAAAGGGTGAATTCAGACAATCTAATTTCTATTCAGCTGTTTCCCCTGTTAAAATTGATTGTATTAGCTCTTTGAAACATGTTGATAAGTGTGACTGATGTTCAAAATTTCATGTCAAGTTGCTGTTGCAGATGAAAAGTCTATGGGCAATGAATTATTAACAAATGATGCCATCTTTGCTGTGTCCTAGTGCTGTCAGTTCTTTAGTACTTTGGTCGCAGAAGAATGCAAGCCATGGAGAAAAATGTAGTCTTCCATTATTTTTCACTTTCTTCAGGGAAACCATCCTGCAGTATAAATTCACAACTGACAAGGTGTACTAAAGAAGAATCTCATAATTAGGTCTAGGCCTCTTTCTGCAATTGTTTACCGAGTCCAACTTAAATTTGGTATTTTCTTATAGACTAGGATTTTTAAAAAAGTATCTGTACCTAAATTGTAAAAAAAAAAGGCAGTTAGAGAACAATGTGGGCATGTGTTTTTAAACTACTGTTCGTGCAGTCTGGTCAGGACTGTGTGACACAGTATACAGTGTTTTGTCATCCAAGGAATGTCTTTGATCAAGAGTTTATGCAAGAAGGGGGAAAAAAGCCATGAAACCCTAATCCGTTCCCACAGTCCAGTAAACGTGAGCTGGACAAACACTGGACAATAGCAGTAAAGCTTGCTGTTGGAACAATAGCAGCAACTAAAAAAATTAAAGGGCTGCTGACTCACAGTTCCTACTTTCAAGAAATATTCCATGTAATAATGATTAGTCCTGGGATTCTAAAGGGGCCTGAAGATTATGAACTTCAAGTGTACCTTCAGAATATTAAAAGAAAGCCTTCCATTATGCTTCTAAAACAAAACAAAAGCAACAACAAACATCAGTAATCCCCATTTTATACTAGATGCAGAGACTATCTAGGAAACTTTTAATAGCTTCCTGAGCTAAGTTCTTAAATTTAGAAAGTCACATTTGAACCATGAAGACCATTCCTGCACGAGAAAATGTTCCTGGATGGGCTTTGCATGTTGGTGGCATATATAGCCCCCTCCATATGACATCGGCAACATCCCGAGGCTGTCCAGTGGTTGGGTCGTGATTTGGCCATTTTTAAATCAGATTTTGGGAATCCAGGAAACTGGATTTATCACTCTAAATAGTGTGAACCACTGGTGAGCAACCAGGGATAAGATCATATGGAGGGGGAAACGTGTGATAGCCTCTGTAGCATTGTCCCGCCCTTGCTTCCACTGTCCTCCATTTCCTGCTTTGAGTAATTTTTTTACATGGTGTGGTCCATGTTGTAGTGCAATTGCCAACCTACATTATCAGAGGTGAAATAAAATCTTTTTTTTTAAATGTCCACTATCTTCTTGGGACCAGGCAGGCAAAACACAGCCCTGTTTCTGTTTTCTTGCAGGGGGTGGGGAAGGGGGGATAATCAAACTGCCTCCTACTGATCATACAGGGGTCTGAGCAAAGCCAACCATTAGCACAAAATGTTTTCTTGGGCTCCAGGGACAATGTTCAGCATCTCAGATATCCACCCAGACAGAAATAAACTGCAAAAACCACTAGAATTTCCTAAAGGTGGGGGGAATGCTATTTTGTTCTAGAGCAGTGTAGATTTTATTAAAGATGCATCTGTATTATGGCATTACTGCATAGCAACACAGAAGTGCCTTTAAAAATTAATTCGGGGGCTGGGGGTGGGGAAAGTTTCAGACAACGAGATAACTGCTGTGATGTGATTGGTCGCTTGTTTTGATCGACAAGCCAAGGAACAGAGGGAGAAGTTTGGTTTGTTTTCCCCTGCAGTCTTGTCAGGAAGCAAAAAGCCTTGACGGAGCAGAGGGAACCTGCGGGAGGGGTCTCCCCATAAGGAGGGCTGCAAATGCAAGATTTACCACCCCGTGTTTGCCAGCAAGAAGCCACTCGTGTTTTACTCTTCTGTGTGGAAATGGCCCATATCTTTCAGGCCCACTGTTCAACATATTTCTTATCAATAAAGAAAAGTTTTCTTTTATTTTTCCCTTAAAAAAAGATGTATGCTTTCCTGACTTTTTCAAGCAGGATTGACACGCAAGGAAAGAATATTTATTTGATATACTGACAGAACTTGCATTATGAAAACAATGACTAGATTATGTTTGGAGCCTACTAAGCTGGTCAGAATCCGCTCTGTGCTAGGATGGGAGGCATCATAAACATTGTTGGTAAACCATCATGAGTTCCATGAAGAGAGATGTGATATAAATGCAATAGACTAAATGAATAAATAAAACAAGGAGAAAGGGGAAAATAGGATACTTTGGAGGCTGTTAAGTCATAGGGTTGCCATAAGTCTGAAGCAAGTTGATGGCACTTCACAGAGAGAAAGAAAGAGGATTCTCTACTGGACTTGGATCCAAGATTTTTTTGGGGGTGGGGGTGGGGAGTGTGTGCCTGGCTGTTACTTCTCTGATGGCCTTATCAATGCCTGATGGAAGGTAGAGAGAGAATGTTCTCACCTGGAGCTGGGAAAGGTACAATGGGAAAGTCTCACAGGAAACATCATAGACTACTTTTTATAGAAAAACCAGCCACAGGGAAGCAGTTCATGTTGTTGTTATGTGCGAAGTCGTGTCCGACCCATCACGACCCCATGGACAATGATCCTCCAGGCCTTCCTGTCCTCTACCAAGCAGTTCATAGATAAATATAATTGATATCAATAGACATTCCCTCATTCCCACTGTTTATCTCATACTTTGGAATGTTGCCTGATGTACAGCATGTTTTCAACCTCAGGTAAATCAAGGAGACAGCTGGTATGTCTATTCAATCTACATTCTCACACTAATATTGAATTTGATAATATACAGTTTTCCCAGTGTACACAACAGCGAGTAAGCAGCTTGTGGATCTGTTGTTGTTGTTATTGTTCCAACTTCCAACAACATTTATCGTTTTACTGAGGACAATTGATGTTCTTGCTCACAGAACATAATCCTATCTCCTTGAACAACATGATTTCACTTTCAGGTAGTGCTTATATACTAAAGCTTTTAGGGCTGGATCCAAACTATCTCTCCAATTCCCACCAGTTCTGTCTTCCTGCAGCAGACCCACTTTAAGTAATGCCTCTGGGCCCTTTATCCCCAGATGAAGTATTTCAGGAAGGCAAGAAAGTTCTGTTCTGCCATTAAAAATGTAGCTTGGACATACATAGAGTTCTCTCTATGTATGATAATAATTTCACAGCAAAGAATTAATTTTAATTCACTCTAAAACCTCCTACACACCTTGCATATGTTTCATCAGGGGACTCTCTAGAATGATATAGTTTACAAATATTTTTACAGATCTCTGCTGATGAAACACATGCAAAATGTCACAGAGTGAATTAAAATTAGTTCTCACACTGCACCAGTTGTCTCTTGTTTTTTTGGCCCAAGCAGGGTGTGGCATTGACAATAGTTTCAGACCATGGAAATGTCCCTTAAGGGTTACAGTAATCATGAAAGAAAAAATGGCCATGTTCACGTAAACTCTTTTTTACTATTTTTTTCAGGAGGAGTAAGTAGAGGCCAGGATTTCATCCATCCATCCACAAATCTGGGATTTGTGTTCCCATTAAAAAACAACAGTAGGTCAGGCAGTACTGTAATTTACTGACAGGCAGTACTAAACACAGCACCACAAGACAGTGCTGTATAATAACCTCTGACCAATTAAATTTTAGGTTTGTTGTATATTGTTATTGTTATTATTATTATTATTATTATTATTATTATTATTATTATTATTATTATTAAAACTTATACCTGGGAATAACAACAAGTTGGCTCAGGGCAGCTCACAAATAAGGCAATAGCCTTTACAGAATAAATACACTAAAAACACTAAAACACCCTTCCCCCCCCAATTAAACATAGTACTCAACCCCATGAATAAATAAACAAAGCAGATGGCAGACAAAAACCAAAACAATTCCCCCCATCCCCATGCCGCCACCCGTGGAAACAGGCAGTCGGATGTCATAGGGCAGGACCTATAGATCGACTAATCAGCCCCGGGATTCCTTCCTCCCCTGGCCTCAACCAAAAGCCTGGTGGAAGAGCTCTGTCTTACAGGCCTTGCAGAGCATTAATAGCTCCGTCAGGGCCCTCAGCTCTTCCAGGAGCAAATTCCACCAGGCAGGGGCCAGAGCTGAAAAGGCCCTGGCCCTAGCCGAGGCCAGGCAGACATCCCGGGGGCCCGAGACAACCAGGAGATTCACACCCACAGAGTGAAGCACCCTGTGGGGGGCATAGGCAAACAAACAGTCCCTCAGATAGGTAGGACCCAGGCCACGTATAGCCTTGAAGGTTAAAACCAAAACCTTGAACTTGATCCAGTAACCAGTGCAGATGATGCAGCACAGTCTGAATGTTGGCCCTCCAAGATGTTCTACTGAGGACCTTCGCAGCCGCATTTTGTACCAACTGTAATTTCCGGGTCAAGGACAAGGGTAGGCCCGTGTAGAGCGAGTTACAGAAGTCTAGCCTGGAGGTGACTGTTGCATGGATCACTGTGGCCAGGTGGTCTGGGGACAGGTAGGGCGCTAGTAGCTGGGCTTGGTGAAGATGGAAGATGGAAGATCGGGCTACATTCGTGACCTGAGCCTCCATTGATAGGGAGGCATCAAGAATCACACCCAAATCCCTGGCAGCTGGTATAGGTGTTAATTGCACCCCCGTCCAGGCATGGGAGGTGCGCTGCCAAATCCTGGCCCTTCCCACCACAGGACCTCCATCTTGGAAGGGTTGAGTTTCAGGCAACTCTGCTTGAGCCATCCAGCCACTGCTTCCAAACAGCTGGCAAAAGGTTCCGAAGGGGGGGGGGGTCCCCGTCCGTCTATCCAGCAGAAGATATCACAAATATATTCATTCAGATAAAAATTCATACATATTCATACATATTCAGTGCAACCTTGTTGATATTTTCTGTCTCTGTGTCTCATTACACATCTCCATATTATAGGAAAAGCAACTATTAATAAATGTAAATAATAGGATAATTCCAAGGAAATATTCATGGATACAATGGCTCCTTCTCGAACATTAATGTTAAGACAGCGATCTTTCCAGCTGATCTATAATAAGAAAAATTGAGCTTTAAGGCATTCTACTAAATGCTGCCATAGCCAAATGTTCAGCGGGGTGCATTTTAAAGATGTACTGCAAAGTTCTTAATACTTCACATTAATTTGGTGTGGCGTGTCACACGCCTGGCAGAACATGGTTTCTGTACCTACCAAAATGTTCCACAAGCCCCAGAATGGATGCCAGAACTCTTAAGCCACTCCCATCCCCTGGCTGTCAAGAACCCCACATATGCAAATCTTCCAGCCCACTTCCTCAGCTTTTAGAGACCAGCCTCTTCTGGAGGGATTGGTTACTCCACCACCTCCTCCCTGGGTGATGGGGAGGCCTCTGGGGGCTGGGGCAGTGGTTGAGGCACCAGCCTGGAGGCTCTGGGGGGCTGGGCCAGATGCCACATGACTCCCAGGGGCCAGGCCACTGCCTCCAGGGGCTTGGTCGCTTGTCATGATGCCAGCACACGCCTGGGCTGGGGCCCTCCTGGACGAAGAGGTAAGGAGGGAGGGGGAGGACTCTTTGTGAGCATGTGTGTGTGTTTTTGGGGGGTAGGGACCGGGGAGTAGGTTGAGCAAGGAAGAAGGAAGGAGAGGGGAGGGGAGGGGAGAGTGAGGAGATAAGAGGTTTGCATGAGTGTGTTTGTGTGTGTTTATGAGAGAGAGAAGGAGTGAGGGAGGAAAGGGAGAGCAGTAGGGATGGATTAAAGAGCTCCACATACCTGTGAGAACCTGGGTGTCACTACTTTTTTTGTTATATTGTTTCACTTTTTGAAGGACTGATTACTTTTAAACAAAATTCTCCATACACTGTAATCAGCACCAGAAACCCTGCTCAGAGTGCACACCCATTATTCAAGCTATAGTAGATGGCGAACCGTGTTGGGGTCTTTTTTGTTGGGAGCACCTCAAAGGCAGAATGTTTTCCCCATTGCATGATTGTAGGTATTCCCTATCCAAGTGTTCTGCTGAGTTTCCTCCTTATGTAGTATTTGCTGCTTTTACAGAACCCCTATTTTTACTTTCTACTTGTATCTATTCTCTTAGATATTTACATTTTTGGATTTTAGCTATGATACTGTGATGCTTATTATGTTATGAGTTGCACTGGTCATTTTATGGAGCAAGCAGCCAAAAAATATTCCAAATATTTAAATGCCAGCATATTACTGAAGATCAAAGCACAGAGGTCATTTTTGTCTGGTGTCAAACATCAGTGTAAGATCTTTATATTTTCTTACACATTTTAATGGCTGAGGTAGCATTACTACTAAGTGTAGAGTCTAACATATAATTAAATGTTTACCATAAAAGCTGCCGCCTGGGAAAAGCCATTCCACATTTGGCATGGTGTATATTTAATTTGGTAGCTTGGAGAACAATAGGTATAGACATAAAAGAGTTTATGGATCTTAGGTTTCAAGAACCTCACAAATTGAGATTAATCTAATCTCCTAGATGAAAATCAAATCCCTTGTAAAAGAACTGATGCCTTTCTAATCCATTCTGTAATATTAGGGTGCCAGTAGATTTATTGCTAGCCCTCTATAATATGTACAGCTGGACTTTAAGAGATACACTAAAAGTCTTAAGCAACAGCTCTTAACAACAGCTCTTAATGTAATGCCGCTAACCTTGGAAGCAGAGGGATCCCATGAAACCTAATAAATGGTGCTGTGTGTGTAAGAAACCATATATAGTTTTTGAGAGCCTTTTACAAAAATGACTATTTATTCTTTATTCTCCACCAAAATAATCTGTATTTTGTAAACTAACATTCAAGTAATTTTTTCTTGGATACTTTTTCTGATGGAGTAAGGTCCCCTTGGGCGCAGGCAGTTGCCAAGAGATATCTGTGATCTCCATCACTGCCTCCCATGTTGGTTCCCAACTACTGCCTGTCTTTTCCCCTAACACTACAAAACAGAAGGCCTTCTAACCTTGGTTAGAAAGCCACTGTCCTGCTTCCCCTCTTTCCTCTAATCAGCTCATTCACAGGTTGAAGATAACAAAGCTCACTCACTTCCACAGAGCCCGCAAAAGGGAGCTCTCCTGCCAAGCTTATGGTTGAGGCCAACAGAAATACATTAAAACATCCAGTTGGGCCTCCCTCACCTTAGAGAACCAGAAGAGATACCAACTGGTTGCTGATCATTACAGCCCCTCTCGGACTAGCCATCATGGGGCGGTGTGCAACATTTAATCTATAACATCAGTTCCATCACATCACATTAAAACAATAAAATGCATATTCATTAAACATGTTAAAAACAGATTTCAAGTATCAATAATCACAATATAAAAATAAACTAAATAAACAGCACATGCTAATAATGAAACTGGCTGATCTTGTGGTCAGAGGTTAAAACTACTTGTAATGATGGCAGGATAATAAACTTCAAATGTTGCCCTCACCATTATATTCCCCCTCCCATAAATCCCTAGTCTGCCTTTCTCCCCCTTCTCACAATGTATCCCCTGCTCTTCCCATACCAGTACATTTTGCTGCTCCATCACACGCTGCTGGCCAAAATTCTCGTGCTTCCTCAAACTGCAGCTTTCAGCCTTTACTGCATTATGCATAGAAGTGTTCTCTTCAAATATCTGCTTGATGCCATTTCTGCTGTTCCTTAAGCTCCTACTATATCTGCTTCATGCCTTTGTTGTCACTCTTTATTCAAATTTTAGACAGAAAGTTCATCAGGGTAGGAACATGTAGTCTTACACTCTGTAAAGCATTGTGTACATTGATAGTACTATATAAACAGCCAATGCTATCATGTCTACGCAAGAATGATTCTACTCTTGGATTCCTTTACCCAACAGTTATACCACATCAGGAGCATAAGCATAGAGCCTATTTAGTTGTTCCTATGGGATATCATTGGGTTGAGCAGCAAGATGTGTTCTTCCTAGGTGCACATAGGGGATGGGGATAATGGCATCCATGGAAAGGACGACTTGCCCTCTTAGCCATATTCCTCAAACATATGTAGCTCATCAGTGCACATAAAACTTTGAGTACATAAATGGTGCATCTCAGGGCAATTTCAGATTAGGAAAACAGCACAATGGAAGGGCTGAGCCCCTTCTCTTCACAGGCCTGCAAAGCACAGAACTATCTAACTGCTTCGGGGAAAACTCAAAGGAAAACATAATTTGTAGTTAGGTTCATTGAGTCAATGAGGAGCAGCAGCCAGTTTTCAATGAACCTCAGTACTTGGAAGGTAGGAAAAACCCATGACTGTCTGACCAATCTGCTCTTATTTGCAGGAAGTTCAAAAAAACAAAAACCTGCTAGGAAACACTGCACCCAGTAAATCAGCAAATCAATTGGATGATTTGCAAATTGAGCACTCTATACCTGCATGGCTGTTTAGATAGAGGCACCACCTAGGTGCCACATCTAACACTTTGCTCATACAAAGTAGTGCAGCAACTATCAATCATGCTTTTGCAGTCAGGTTATTGTATTTGAGGGATGGAGCACTTACCCCATCACTCCCCATTACCACACTTTAGTAAAACTGAATAGGTGTGCTATACTTACAGATGACAGACTTGAAGCATTTAAAAGGAAGCTGAATAGACCAAAATAAAAAGAGCACAGTCTCTTCAACCATCAGGTTCAGCAAGGATACAAAGAAAAATCCTCTCACCTTACACCTGCAATATCCTAGACCAGTCTTTCTCAACTTTTTTTTACCGTTGAGAAGCCCCTTCAGGCTTTGAGCAACCCCAGAAGTGGCATGATCATGCAGAATATGGCTGGGAAGCATAGATGTGTAAATGTCCACCTAGGGTTCCTCCCCTTATCCCATCCAGGCTCATCATTGGCCATTTAGGGGGGGGCATTTCAACATGACCATATATGGCCACACCACCTGGTAGATGTTTAAAAAATTAAAAAATATACATTAACTCCCACCCATTCAGAAAGCCCATCCAGGGTTGTCAAGAAACTCAAGGGTTTCACGAATCTGTGCCCTAAACAATGTTAATTAAGACATGCTAGAATTACTTGACGTTGCAGTAAAGTTCAGCATGACCTTAATTCTCTTAGTTTGGACTTCTCCCCATTGTTATGTAGGCTTATGTAGGCTTAGGTAAAGACAGCTTGTGCCTTCCTGATCAGAATCCATGAGCAAATATTTTTTCCTCTGGTCCTGAGACCTTATCATCTTTCCCTGGAGACACCCCCCCCCCGCCCCCATTCTGAATTTCCTGCATTGAGAGAACATTTGGCCATCCCTTGAAGTCCTGCTATCCCTTGATGTGTGACATTCTAGGCAAGTGAGAGATGGCAACCCCTTTGTTGTCCCTCCCTACCCATCACCTACTCAATTAAGAGCTTGAATGCATCATTCCCAGTGCTTGTCCTCACTGCTAGCTACAGATCTGAAAAGGAGTTTATGTGACATTTGAAAACCAGTGGCTGGGATTATTCGGATGAATTTTAAGTTCATTATTGCATTAATACTGTAGGGGTTTACCTGAAATGTATCGTCAGTTGGTCCGAAGATATTTGCCAGCAAGGGAGAGATCCCTGCTGTTAGCCAGAATTTTATTAAAATAATACCTCGTCCCCTCCCAAAAATCCATTTCACTGCAACAAGATATGGAACACTTCAGTTTTAGGATTTTTTCAACTGCTTTTTAGACAGTTCATTTTTATAAAAATTATAAAAATTAACAGGCCAACAATACTTAGATCCTTTCATTTCAGTTATATACCCTTGCATATGAGCACACACACACACAGCTGCAGATCAGCAATGCTATTTGTAAAAGTTTCTTCTAAGTTTCACTTGAAGTGTACAATTAAGGCTTTATTTTTCCTTGCAGATTAAATATTTTCTTTAAGCATATTCCACATGGTACTTTGGTTCATTTTCCATTCTCTTGCAGTGAAACCAAATCAGCAAATGAGTTAAGTTTAATCAGTTCTCAGACCAAAGGGGAGCTGTGTTAGTCTAGCTGCAGCAATAGAAAAGAATAAGAGTGTAGTGGCACCTTAAAGACTACTTTAGGTATCTGAAAAAGGGAGCGGTGACTCACAAAAGCTTATCCCCTGTCACAACCCTTCCTGCCTGAGCACAGCATCTCTGTACTAGTGCATCTACACAGGGTTCAACGAGGCCATATTCCCCCCTTCTTCTCATAAATGTGCATAGACAGTAAATGATAGCAATCCAGGAACCTATGCATCTCCACATTCCTGTTCAGCTTTCTCCTTACGTTTGATCAAGTGACTTGATCTCCAGAGTGGGACAAGAATCATATCCTATGGGTACACCCTGAGAAGAACGGCACATTCTGTGACTACAAGAAGCTCTTGTGCCAACTGATGGAATATAACACATGCTGTGTTAGAACACAATCCAATGCTGTTCACACAAAAGTAAATATATACATGGAATATCACTTCATAAGTAAGTAGTTAAGCAAACCTGCAGACAGGCTTGACTGTAAATAAGGGGCAAGAGTGAATCTTATAATGAAAGCCACAGATACGTGGGAAGATATTAGAATTTCAAACTCCCAAACCTGCTGGGGGCCTGGATGCATTCTACCCCCATCAAAAGCACTACATCTCACCATCTGGGGGTGGGATTAAGGAAAGTACATTGATACCTGCTTGCTTCCTTTTAGAGGTGGAGGAAACGTGACTCAGGGAGACATGTACCATGGGTGGGGACAGCACCAAAGTTGTGTGTATTTTTTGCTCTTTTGTGCTCTTATATTTTTAAAGCTGCTAGATTATATTTTCGAAAGATGCCTTACAGCTAAATGGTGCTCCTTCCAGGACACAGAACATATTATTCAAAGGAAAAACATTGGACTGGCATTTAGCAAGTGTTACTTCCTACAGATCAAACACCTATGAAGTGCACAATGCTGTAATGATAGATCTTCAGAGGCTACGCTGATTCATGAAAAAACACTCATGTATAAAATCTGACTCTTGACTGAGTTTTCACTACTATAGTGAATATATCAAAAGCTATGTTCAATTTATGGATGAAACCTTTTAAAATAGTTTCCTAAACATGTCTGAAAACTTAGTGGCATTGTTTATACTCAAAATTTCAGATTTAGGCTGAATTCAGACAACATGATAAGCTGCAACTGAATAGTATTTTGTTGGCCTTAGGGCACAAGAACAGTGTTGTCTGCTATATTCACACACTCCTATCACCTTCACTTGCATAAGGGAGCTTGAGTAGAAATTCCAGACTGGACACTTGAAGTATGAATGTACAAACCTGTGCAGGGTTAGTTTACTCTCCACAAGCTAGGATCCAAAATCTTAGCAGAATCCTGGCTTATGGGAAATTCACTCATATGGTCCTCTTACAGTTACACAACATGGTGAGTTGCAGCTTGATCATGGACATTTTCAGTCAAGCACCATACTAGAAAATGGGAGGATGCAAGGATGGAGGGGCACCCATGATCACAGCATGCCAGTTGTATTGGAGCCTGATACCAATTAATCACTGTTCCTTGTGATATCCAGATGACAATTTTCAAAATTAAATAGTTAATGAAGTTGTTAAGCAGGAACATAAACTGACATTGCAATTCAAAGAAGAAAAAATGAGATTGTGGAGGTAAATTTCTATTGACACCACTGCAGGGGAAAGAAATTAGCTTTCCTCTCTTTGGCAAAATCCTCTTTTGGACAAGTTGCCCTTTTTTAGGAGATTTAACCAGTTCTTAAATCCAGGTAAAGATTTCTTCTCCATTCATGCCGATTTCAAAATGAAAGTGCAGATCCTTCTTTAGTAAGTCTGAAATCAGATGGAATATGCAGCAGTGAACAGACCTGAAAAGAAAAAGTTGACATGTTGATTTCTTGTTTGTTCCTACCTTATCTGTCTATTTCTCAGTACGCAAGAGCTGATGTGAATCACAGCTCCATTTTGTTGTTCCTCTACAGGTTCTTGGGTGTGAATTTCACCACTGAAGTTAAATCACCAAGAGGCCTCAGACAAGCAATATTCTCTCAACCTCACTCCCTCATCCTCCATACCAGGAGAGTAACAGTGAAGTGCATTATTCTACAATCCTTGCTTATCTTCTAAAAGTGATAACGCTTGAATAATTGGCAAGTATTACTACTTTTATTACGAAGTACATACTCGTTTGATTCCATCCTTAAAATTGATTACCAACCTGTTTAAATCTTCCTCTGATTCTTTCCAGGTCTTCTTGAAGTTTGTCATAAGTTGGGTCCTGATGAGGAAATTTTTGGACCATTTCTATTAATGACTCCAGCACCTTTATTTTTTTGCTGCAAAAATATATAATTGAATAAGATAAAATTGAGTAAGATATCTCTGTTTGAAAGTTTTCAGTTCTCCAGGGAGTTCAGAGTACTATACTTGATCCCTGCTTCTATCATCACAACTATGAAAGAATGAGGTCCTTTCCTATCAGGAATGTCCAAATCAATATACACATTTACTAAATCTCTATTTAATCACAAAGAGAACGACCCAATAGTAGTCTACATACACCCATGGCATCTTGAAACAATAGCTTCAGTCACTCTGTTCCCTTTTACTATAGTCAATAATTTAAGGAAACCATTACCATATGACTATGCTAAACAGCTCAGAACGATTTCCTCACAGGCAATCATAACAGGGGTGGGGGGGGGAGTTCACAGGACATCCCTCTTTACACACGGCATCCTTTGCCCAGCGGGAAAAATTATACTCATATGCCCATATCCCTCCCTATGGGCTGCATAGGAATGGGGCTATGCCCAAAAGATTAGTATTCCACTTTACAATTGGAATCAGAACACCATGACATTAGCTATGCTAACTGATGCATTATTTTTTTGATGTTTTAAACACATTTCCTAGCTTGAGGTCCATAAATATCGTATTAGAATGCTCTGGATCTTTTAAGTGGCTTGCTTATTTTTAGCCTGTTTTATTTACTCTATACTGGTTTTACTACAATGAGATTGTGTGATTTGTTTTACGCCAGTGGTCCCCCAACCTTTTTATCACCGGGGACCGGTCAACACTTTACAATTTTGCTGAGGTCCGGGGGAGGGGGGTAGTCTTTTGCTGAGGGACATCACCACCGCATGAGCCCCTGCTCCACTTGCTTTCCCGCCGTCCACTGGGGGGTGCTGCCAGCAGCAGCTGCACAGTCCCACACCAAGGGGGAACCCCAGCCATGGCAAGGCAGCCCCCAAGGCAGCAGCCGGGGAGGAGGACAAGGAGGAGCCGCGGCCCGGTACCGACTGATCTACAGACCACTACCGGTCTCCGGACCGGGGGTTTGGGGACCACTGTTTTATGCAATTGTTTTATTGTCTTGACTGGGCTTATTTTATTGTTGTAAGCCTCCGGGAACAGAGCTGGAGAGGCTGCATACATATTTTATAAATAAATTCATTATCATACAATTCAGCTGTGACCCATGAAATAGCCAGATTTCAATGATTTGCATGTCACCACAACACTACATAATCATAGCAACAGTTCTTGTCTCTTAAATGGACGGGGATATTTCCTTGCATGTATTGAGAGAACAGAAGTCCAAAGTATAGGCAAGTAGAACTGATGCCCACTCCATTTTTTACTACACTAGCTTAGATATAATGGCACACACCCTACCACTTCACCCCGCAACGGCTGAAGTCTACCTCCAGTTTCAGTGGCTGTTCCTTTAGAGAAAAACCAAGAGCAAAACTAACCAAGCAAACACTTAAACTAGAAGTCCCATTAGGCTGGAGCAGGGCTTCAAACTTCACTGGCCATAGTGGTTAGGTACATGCCATTTATTTCATACACAACTGCAAATACTTGGCAAGCACAAGTATCAGACCTGCTTTAAGTCCCTTGTCATATGTTTATATTTTCTTTAAACTTTCAGAATGTTATTTTCGGTTGCTGGTTACCTAAGATGACCCAGTGTGAGAGATATGTGCCACATTTGCCTTGCACTTCCAAGGGCTGGCAGTCAGCAGAGGCCAACTGCCAATTGAAACCCACAAGTAAATGTCTTACTATAGCAAGCTGACACCTGCTGGAACAGCAAGGCTTCCTTTTGCTTGACATGGAGCCCAGAGAATGCTCATCTGTGAAAGAGCAATGATTCTCTCTTACATGTGACCTCACCTCACAAATGTTTAGCAGTAGATTCTGGCCAATTAAAAACCACCCCGTATTATTAGAGGGGAAAACAGAAAGTGTATCCACATAGCACTTATTGGCAGCCAGTTCTAAAATGCTGCACATATACTGACGGAATGCAGCCAGACCAGCCTCAAGTTAAACCTAGGGATGGCAGCAGCAGAAGAGTTGGTTCTTATATGCCGCTTTTCTCTACCTGACGGAGGCTCAAAGTGGCTTACAGTCGCCTTCCCTTTCCTCTCCCCACAATAGAAACCCTGTGAGGGAGGTGAGGCTGAGAGAGCCCTGATATCACTGCTCGGTCAGAATAGCTTTATCAGCCCAAGGTCACCCAGCTGGCTGCATGTGGGGGAGCACAGAATCAAACACAGCTCACCAGATTAGAAGTCCATACTCCTAACCACTGCACCAAACCGGCTCTTTTTTAAACACTGGCAGGGACTCATGGGAATTGTAGTCCATGAACATTTGGAGGACCACAGGTTGACTACCCCTGCTGTACCATCAAATTAACATCAAATTAACATAACAAACAAGAGACAACTGAACAAACTCAAATACATTCTTTTTCATTTTAGTGATTTTTAGAAAGGACCAAGGGTAATCACTGTATTAATCTATTCAGTATACACTTATACTAGCCCTTCTGCAAGGAACTCAGAATGGCATACATCAATCTCCCTCCATCTATTTTATCCCCATAGCAAACCTGTGAGGTAGGTTAGCCTGAGAGATTGACTGGCCCAAGGTCACCCAATGAGCTTCCACAGAACAGTAAGAACTGGAACCAGAGTCTCCCAGATACTGATTAGACACCACTAAACTAAGCTGCTTATTTAGCTGAGTATGCAAAATCAAAAAGGGAAACTGAAACCCAGTACACTAATTCAACGTATTAGTTTATTTATTTATTTATTCATTTATTTATATCTTTTATACTGCTCTTCCCTATGGCTTTGGGCAGTTTACATAAAACATTTTGGAACATTTACATAGAACACTATCAAAATCAATATAACAATAACAATAACATTTTATTGTTGGATACACACTATTCTTGGATAGCAAAGGTTGGATACACACTATTCTTGGATGCTTTAGGATGCTTAGGGCTAATCCTGCGTTGAGCAGGGGGTTGGACTAGATGGCCTGTATGGCCCCTTCCAACTCTATGATTCTATGATTCTATTCTATGAACATAACAACTGGAACAGTATTTCAACAATAACTTGTTGAACCTCAGTAGGTTCGATCTCTCAGTCTGGGGGGGACCTGTGTAGATGTTATGGGTCAGTCGGCCTCACCAAATGCCTGGTGGAAGAGCTCCCTTTTGCAGGCCCAGCGGAATTGTGGAAGTTCTGGCAGGGCCCTGATCTCTTCGGTGAGCTCATTCCACCAGGTGGGGGCCAGGACTGAAAAGGCCCTGGCCTATGTTGAGGTCCGACGTGCCTCTTTAGGGCCAGAGATCCACAGCCTATTGGAAGTGGTGGAACGTAGCGCTCTTCTGGGGGTATAGGCAGGGAGGCGGTCTTTCAGATACACTGGGCCCAGACCGTGCATGGCCTTAAAGGTGATTACCAAAACCTTAAGCTTAATACGGAATTCAACTGGGAGCCAGCCGAGTTCTTGGAGTATCGGCTGGATATAAGATCTCCATGATGTCTTAATGAGAATCCTGGCTGTGGTGTTCTGCACTAGTTGTAGTTTCTGGATCAAGGATAAGGGTAGGCCTGTGTAGAGTGAGGTGCAGAAGTCCAGTCTAGAGGTGACCATCACATGGATCACTGTGGCTAGGTGCTCTGGTTCCAGGTAGGGCGCTAGTAGTTTGGCTTGGCAGTATTTGGTATTAAAAACATGGTCATCATAATTTTAAAACAATACATTTCTAACTACACATGAAATAGACCAACAGAATGGGCCAAACGTGTTTCCACCCCGAGGGGTCTTCCTCAGTGGTCAAATTATTGTGAGGGCTGCACAAAAGGCTTGCTGGGTGGCAAGGAAAGATCTGTTAGGTGCTGCTCCAACTAGTCTTTCTAAAGTATCTGATTTGGAGCCACCTTCTAAAATATGTACTTTCTGAGGCCACCACTCTCAGCTTTTGCCCAGCTCTCAATCAAACTACATTCCCACGTGTGTCTTAGGCTGCTAATGCCTCCCTCATGATCTTCTGTTACAAAATTTTTACTTCATTACGTAACTGACTTTGAACCTGTACCCCCAAAATGCATAAACTATTCTAGAAAACTGAAACAAACCCATGAAAAGTGAGAGCATGGGTAAGCACTGGCTTTCTTTCATCTTACCTGTGTTTATCATCTGAATGTTTATGAAGCAATCTTAGCCACGTGATTGAAAAACCAAGGTATGATCCAATCTATATTTGGAGAAATATCAGTTAAATTTTTCGTTACTCCAGTAAAATGACTTACATTAAATGTAAATTTAAAAAATGCCCAAGAAATCCAACAAGGCACACACATTTCACTAGAGGACTGTTCAACTCAAATATAAATTATTCTGTATCACCATGAGCTTGTTACTATAGTACATATTCTGTATGGAGCTTGAATATGACCAACTGGGACAGCCCTGAAATGCAATCTGTGAATCCAACTTTATTATGTGCCTTAAGCATCACTAGAGTAATTACCAAAACACTAATTTTAGTGTCATTACGTACTTCTAAACCAATTCGGGCACCTTGTTGTATTCCATACTGTTGACCTTCCATGGCACCAGCATGACTTCCTTCAACATAGCCTTCTTGGTAGCCTTCACCATGAAATCTGTAACGAGAGAGGCATTCCTATTATTGGCTTTTTTGCCCAGCTAAATTGAAAAGCCCTCATTTAAACCATAAGCAAACAACATAAACTACATGAACTGCATTTTTATGTATGTGAGAGTTCCATTTAAGTCTAAATCCAACTCTCCCAACAGCCCCACCAGTCGCACACTACTGCCATATGGAGATCTGTCAAATGTCAAATGGTGGCTTGTTGGGAGAAAAGAATGTCAGTGAGCAGGGATTCCCAACCAGGGGTCCATGGATCCCCAGGGATCCACAGGAGCTCTAGAGGGGTCCACGGACTTTCCCTTCTTGGCTTTATACATTTGGCCACAAGCTAGGGAACTGGCCACCTCAGCCCAGAGGGATTGATGGGTATACCATGGATGTAAAAAACAAAGGGGGGGGGAGTTTGTTTTAAAGTGGTCTGAGGGTTTGGGCTTTCTTCTCAGCCACTGCCCTTCTTTCCAGCATATATGAGGCAGAGCCACCATAGTAATAGTAAAGTGGGGGGAGGGAGCAAAAGGAGGGTAAGGGTGGTGAGGTCACTTCCTGGGGAGGGTTGGCAGGGAGGCATGATCAGCTGATATCACTTTCAGGGATCCTCAAAGCCAGAAAATTTATTTAAGGGGCTCCTTCACAGTAAAAAAGTAGCTCTCTCCCTGTATGGGCCTACGGGAATCTGCTGGGACAGACACACACTGAAGCTACCTTCTGGAGAGTTGACAGCTCTGCCTGTGGGGGTTGGGGGAGTAGGAATGGAGAGGGTATCCTGCAGATAGTGATTTTACCACTATCTGGGTTTTGGTTTGTTGTGGGTATTGCTTTTATGTGGGGTTTTAAATACTATGTAAACCTCCAAAAGCCAGCTGGGTCTGAGAGTGACAGCTAACAAACAAACAAACAAACAAACAAACAAACGAAGTTAAACTAGGTTGCTGTAAAGGAAAGCAGCTAAAAAACCTTTGCCAACTTGTAAAGCTACACAAGAGAAGAAAAATTAAATTAAAGAGACAGTTAGTGAGGGACACTGGTAAAGCCTTCCAGATAATATAGGTTTTTGTTGCATGAAGAAGTCCTATAATTTTAAAAAACTAACATGATAACTCTCAAACTGATTAGGATTCGCTCATAAACAAGCATCTGAAAGCTTACTTTTAATTCAATCAATTTATGCAGGAAAGCATATCAAGGCTGATATTCTATACACATCGCAGGCATAGCAATATCAAAATTCGGTTTGCAGGATTCTATTTCTACAGCATACTAATTATGCACAATATACAGGGACTGGAGGATCATTGTCCATGGGGTCACAACGGGTCAGACATGACTTCGCAACTAACAACAAGAAATACAAAGTCAAATAAATAAAAAAAACTTGTCCAGTTTTTCTGTTCCTTTGTTTGCACCTCTTTCCTTCTCAACAACTTGTTTTTAACTAGCATATGAAACTCACCAGACTCGGGAATATTCAAATTGTTCACAAAACATTCCTCTAAAGTAAGGCAGCCCTGGGATACATTTTACAGACCTATTACGATTGAAAACAGAACTGAGCCGATCACTGAACAAGAACCAACACAGTACTTTGCTTTTTTTGTAACACAAATCACCAGTGTTTCCATTTTATAGATTAAGGAATGGGGAAAGAAAATAAGCCCCAGACTCTCGTGAGTTTGTAAACGAGCATGATTCCGGGTTGTCACCTCAGGGTTCCCTATGTCTTTTAGGAACAGCAACCCAGGCAGCAATCCTTCACGCAGAAACTTCCTCTGCTAAAATAGATTGTGCGTCCAGAAAGTCTGAGATGCAGCTAATAATGCCAGAAAAACTAGGAAGCATAAAAACGGCAGCTGTTGTTCTTCTCAGCCATTGCCCTTCTTGTAGCTGCGCTACAAGATTCTGCATTCCCGACGGAGGCCAGTGGACTCAGCAGCAAGATCTCAGGATGAATGAGCAGATTACATATGAAGTTGCTGTCTATCTCCAGAGCTCTTCAGTGACACGAAAGAGCTCTGGCTGCATGAACTGTCCCGAAATACTTTCTGCACCTAAAACATCCGGCTCAAGGCCTCCCCGCGGGGAGTGCGACGAGGGAGACGGATAAGATGACCTCCAGACCTAGCGTAAGGCCCACTTGAATGCCAGGGCTCGCCCGCCTCCGCTCGGCCCGAAGCTCGCGGGGTCTCACTCACCTCCCCGGGCTGTCGCGAGGATAAAACGAGGCGCGAGCGAGCCAGGCGGGCCACCCTCGGCGACCTCAAGGGCGCAGAGGTCCTCCCGGCCCTTCTCAGCTCAGCTACGCGGGCTCCCCACCCGCCTCCTCCCGCGGTCGGGCTCGGAGGCCGTACCTGGCCTCCGCCATCACTATGACATCAAACGCGTCCGGCTCATTCGCCTCGGCCATCTCAGCCCTTTCCCGCCACTGGCCTCTCAGGTCACCGCCATCGGGGGCCCATTTCAAGAAGGGACGGCGCGCCGTCAGGGCCAACGCAGACCAGCGTCCACGGCGCAGACTCCGAAGGGCGGGAGGCTTCCTCTGTCGTTGAAGGGCTGAACCGCACGCTAGGGGGCGCTCCGAGGCTGTGCGGCCGAGGGCCGAAGGGCTGCCCTTGCGTCTTCCCAGGCAGTCCGCTAGAGGGAGAAAGGAGTCCGTGCGAAGGCGGAACTGCAGGCAGAAGAGCGCACGCGCGCACCCTGGAAGCAGCCGCGCTTTTTGCGTCCGGTCTGCGAGGTGTGCAGAAGCGGCCAGCGCCCATGTGGAGTGTGGCTTGGCTCCTGAGCTCTGAACAGATACGGTTTTGAACCCTCACCGTTGGCTATGCAGCACTCCTCCCTTGCCTCTCCCCTCACTTTTGTTACTCAACAGACGTCCGCACTGCAATACGTTGTCAGCGCCTCAAAGCACGCACTTTTTGATGGGCCGTACTAAAACTGGGGACAGCGACTGCCCATAGACAATAAATGACTGCCCATAGAGAGTACATACTTTAATGGAAAGCACGCCTGCCCACAGGAAACAAGGCAAATCACACCTGCCCATAGGAAATAGTGGAAAATATGCCTGCCCAAGGAAATAATAGAAAGCTCGCCTGCCCATAGGAAACAAGGCAAAGCATGCCTGCCCATAGGAAATAATGGAAAGCACGCCTGCCCCTATTGAATCATTAAATGCACACTTGCTCTTAGGCAGTAAGATTTATCATAGGTTATTATAGGACATAAGGGCTAAAATGGTTGCTTATTGTAGTAGAGATGAATATGTGTTTGATTGATGATGGAAGCAAGAAATTAAAAGTCTTGAACAATCTGTTGTTCTTCCTTATTGTCAGCCTTTAAGTTGATTAATTTCCCAGTAGTCATTACTTTTGTCTTCTTGATGTTCAACTGTAGTTATGCTTTGGTGATCTCTGCTTTAACTGTCACCAGCACTAATTTAAAACTTCAGTCATTTCTTACAGTAGCGTGGTATCATCACCATATTTTACTTCCTTCCACCAACTTTCTATGTAATCCAGTTTTTCTTATCATACAATCTGCATATAGATTGGAGAGATAAAGATTTAAAATACATCTTTGTATAACATCTTTTCCAATACCAATTTGTTTCTTCCTATTCTGAACTAACAGTAGCCTCTTGTCAAGAGTACACTTTGCTCATCAAAACAAACGGATGCTGTGACACATCAATTTCCTTTAAAACCAACCATAGCTTTTCTTGATCAATATATCAAAAGCTCTGCTGCAATCTCTGATTTACTGATTTCTTCTGCAATTATTTGTATGCTGCAGCATCTAATGTAGATTTGCAGTATAATCTCTAGTTACTCTTCATTTTCTGAATTCAACATGAACATCTGTCATTTCTTGTTTTATGTAGGGCCTTTGTTGTAAGATTTTGAGTATCTCTCTACTGTGACAGATTAATTCAATGTTCCAATAGTCACTGCAGTCTTTGATTTCTCCTTTTTTAAAGAATTTGAAATGTATGTTGACTGCTTCCAGTCTGCAGGAGATTATTTTTCCAAGTTCATTATGGAAACCATCAGTTTCCTGATTCCTCTGCAGAATCCCATGACTTACAATGACTCATTAGATGAGCTGGTTGATGACTGGCATAACTGGCTATCAACAGCCATCGATGAGATTGTACCCTAATGCCCTCTCTGCCCCCATCTCAAGCAAATGCCCCGGTTTACTGGGGAGTTATGCAAGAAGTAAGAGCTGAGATGGATAGAGTGAGTTTGGAGGAAGACTTGTGATGAATCTTCAAGAACATCTTAAAATATGCTTATGAGGATCTATGACATGGTAATGGCCATGAAAAGAGAGTTCTATGCAACTTCTATTGCATCTGCAAGTTCATGTCCAGCACAATTGTTTAGGGTGATTCGGTCTCTTACCACCCTCAAAGAGGGGCATGCAAATTATAGGCAATTAGCAGATAGCTGAGAGGCATTTGTGAACCACTTTGCAGATTTTATCTCTTTTTCTTCTCTCTTATTTATATACTGCCCTCCCTGAAGCCTCAGGGCGGTTTACAATAAAAAACAATGATACAGATACCTCAGTTTATAACAATAATAACAATAAACAACATTATGGAATGATAGAACAATGGGGAGAACAATATCAATGCGTATTGATGGCCCAGTGGGATGGGCGACTCTGCAGTGATGGTTGTAAGTGGTTCGGGTCAATCTCTACCAAATGCCTGGTGGAGGAGCTCCCTTTTGCAAGCCCTATGGAACCTTTCAAGTTCTGTCAGGGCCCTGATCTCCTCTGGGAGCTTACTTTCCACCAGGTGGGGGCCAGGACAGAAAAAGCTTTCACCCTGGTTGTGGTCCAGCGGGCTTCCTTGGGGCCAGGGATCACCAGGAAGCTGGAAGTGGTGGAGCAAAAGGCTCTTCAGGGGGTGTAGGCAAAAAGGCGATCCTTCAGGTACACTGGGCCCAGATTGCATGTGGCCTAAAAGGTGATAACTAAAACCTTAAGCCTGATCCAGAATTTGACCAGGAATCAGCACAACGCTTTTGGAGGATAGGCTGGATGTGGGACCTCTGAGATGTTGCTGTGAGGACACTGGTGGCTGCATTATGGACCAGTTGAAGTTTCTAGATCAAGGATAATGGCAGGCTAGCACAGAGTGAGTTGCAGAATTCCAGTCTAGAGGTGACTGTCACATGGATCACTGTGGCTAAATGTTCTAGGGCCAAATAAGGTTCCAGTAGTTTGTCTTGGAGAAGGTGGTAAAATGCTAGCTGCACTACTGTCATGATCTGAGCCTCTGTTGAGGGTAGCATCAAGAGTCACCCCCAGTTTCCTGGCGGAATGGGCCACTGTTAGCTGCACTCCTGTCAAGAATCAAGCAGAAGTCAGCCAGTAAAGTCTGTGATAAAGTAACTTCCAGGATCTCAGGCAGAGTGAATATCAAAAAGAAAGTCTTTATTAAACAGAATGATTTCTGCTTAGTACTTGTGAAGGTTCAGGGTCCCAGTGGGCTTGGGAAAATTTTGAACAACAACAAAAAATATTTTATGCTTCTCTCTTTTTTATATTTCATTGTTTACTATGAATAACGTAGACCAAATAAAAGAAATACAGGAATGATTATCAAGTTGCTACAGATTCTACCAGAACTTTATAAATATGGTACATTATAAAACTGCTGTTTCACAAATGCTTGCCTTGTTCTCTCTTTTATACATTTCATTGTTTACCATGAATAACGTAGACCAAATCAAAGGAATACAGGAAAGTTTATCAGGTTGCTACAGATTCTACCAGAACTTTATAAATATGGTACATTACAAATGCTTTGCTTTTTCTCTGTTTTATACATTTCATTGTTTACCATGCATAACATAGACCCAATCAAAGAAATACAGGAAAGTTATGCTGTAGAGATATGCTGTAACTCAGTCATTCTCAATCTTCTCAACCCTTTTATACAGTTCCTCATGTTGTGGTGACACCCAACCATAAAATTATGCAAGTGTTCTTTCACAGAAATTAAACTGAAACTGACCAGTGGCATGAAGATCTATTGTTCATTATTGTATATAAGTTGTTTTTCCCACGGGGTTTCTCAGTTCAGTCCTGCCAAGCTGTGCCACCACCTGTAGCGGCTGGTGGGAGACAGCACTGCGCTGTAGGCTTTTCTGGAGCAGCTGGTGGCTGAACACGGGCACCTGAGGGAGGAGTAGCAAAATAATTGAGAATGAAATACATGGAAAAACACAGAACATTAAAATTTAAACTCCTCTATGGAAGTTAAAAATATACTATTTGGAATATTGCCTAACAAGTTACCAAAAGTTTTGGAAGAAAGATTTGAATATGTAGTGGCAATGGCTAGAATTATTTACACAGCAAAATGGAAATCACCTGTCTGTCCAAGCTTAGATGAGTGGGAACATAATTTCACGATTACTCATAGTCAGCTAGTTTAACAACCAAACTGAGAAACAGATCTGTTATTAAATTTCAGGTGCAATGGGAGGAGACAAACGTAGGCAGGAGACAAACGTAGAATGAGATGAAATTTAAGAATTATTTGTAAAGTGCAATGCCCGTAAATATATTACAATGCAGGAGCAGAATGAGAATAAGTTTTGTACATAAAGATATAAAGGAGATTTTGAACAAAAATATATTTTTTATTGTATGAAACAATACAGATTTTCGTTGAACTTGGGTATACTGAAAGCTATAGCCAGTTTCTAGACATGACAAAATAGATCATGTGAAACGTGGTGATGAGATTAATAATATGGTTGTAGAGTGCATCAGTTGTGAAGTTTCAAATTTGGAGTGTTTGAGGTAAGGACTATTATACTTCATGAAGGATGTCTTAGAGATTGTATAGAAGGAGCTGTTGGGGAGAGGGTTTTTTCTGTTCTGTATACCTGGTAGTGTATGGTGGCTTTTGACATACACGATTTGTTGTATGATCCCTCTTTTTCCTTTACATCACTTTTGTATCATTTTGTCTGTTTTTTCAATATAAAATAGACTAAAGAAAATCTACTGATCAAAATATGCAAGACCCCCCCCCCCCAACCATAATCATTTCTTAGTCCTGGCCCTGACGTGGTGAAATGAGCTCACAGAAGAGCTGAGCGCCCTGACAGAGCTATCAGCCCCCAAAGCCATACAATACAAAACCAAATAGGGAAACCAAACCCCAACTTTACCAGAAAAGTTAGGAACCCAAAAGTTGACCTGGAAAAATAATGTTTTTAAAAAATTGCAAGTATTTATTACATAAAATGCACTAATTCAACATTTCAAAAACATCTATAAATCACATTGTCATCATAATTTAAAAACATCCAATTTCTAACTACAGATGGAATAGATTCAAGTGGGTACCCATGTTGGTCTAAAGTAGCACAACAAAATCAAAGTCCAATAGCACCTTTAAGACAAACAAAGATTTATTCAAAGCATGAGCTTTCGAGTGCAAGCACTCTTCCTCAAGCTTATGAATTATCATTATAACAGTGGAAATATAAGGCAAAAGCTAATTATGGTAAATTAGTAACTGTCTTTGCTAAATTAGTATATTCTTTGCTAAAACAGCCAATGAGTCCCCTTGAGTTCACAAAAATGGAGAAATAAAACTGTCTCCATTAGTGATTATGACGACAGTTTTATTTCTCCAATATTTTTGTGTACTACAACAGAACTCAAGGGGACTCATTGGCTGTTTTAGCAAAGAATTATCATACGGCATTGTATGGCTGAATTTGGATGTTGTGACACAGTTTACTAATTTACCATAATTAGCTTTTGCCTTATATTTCCACTGTTATTATGGTAGTTCATCAGCCTGAGGAAGAGAGCATGCACTCGAAAGCTCACAGCTTGAATAAATCTTTGTTGATCTTAAAAGTACTATTGGACTCTGACTTTGTTGTACACATGGAATAGACCAACATAGAATGGACCAAACACATTTCAACCCTAAGGGGTCTTCAGCAGTAGTCAGTCAGTCAGTAACCTTTTATTGGCATAAAATGTATAAGACATATAAAAATAGGGTTTAAAATTTCAACAAAATAGTAAAATGGGGTTACATAACCCAACAGATCTTAAAATGATTAAATAAACTATAAAAGATAAAATACAAGGTAGGCAGCATATTATAAAAGCATCTTAGTTAAAACTCTGCTCATTTACAAACTCACGAGAGGTCTGGGTCTTTGTCAGAGAGCAGAAATTGCAAGGTCATAGATGTACTTACAGAAGGCTTGTTTCCCAGCAAGGCAACAAAGCTGTCATCCCGACACTGCTCATATAAGGGGCAATCTAACAAAATGTGTGAGACAGAGTCAGGGCAACCAGAACCACACGGACAGAGTCTCGCATGGTATGGGATATGGTAGAATCTTCCCTCTAAGACCTTTGAGGGGAAAGCATTCATTCGTGCCAGGAGAAAAGCTCTTCTCAGGGGTGGGACATCAAGGAGATGCAAATATGTAGGCATAATATTTCTCTGCATAATGATGCCAAAGAATGCTGCTGAGCAGACTCGAGGCTGGGTAGGTATGAGTTCCTGCTGCTCATGGTCTAATATTCTCTGTTTAATAATCCAGAAGATACATTTTTCTTCCAGAGGTAGTAGGGAGTTCAGATCGATGCCAATGGAGGCTAATTTTTGTTCAATAGCCTGGAACCATTGAAATTTAAGAGGGTCACTTTTTAGACAAGTTAAAAGGCTGCCAGTTTCTATTCTAAAAAACAGTCTGACCCAAAATTTAAAAGTAGCTATCCAGGCCCTTGTCTCTACCCTAATTTGGCCAAATTCTGCGCAAATGGCATGGTAGGAGACACAATTGGGAACCCCTGCAATTTGCCTATAGAAAGCAGATTGAACACCCTCAATAGATTTATTAAAGGCAGGAACCCATAAGGGGCATCCAAACAGGAGCTGGGACATTACTTTGGCATTAAAAATTTTAATTGCTGCAGGAATAAATTGGTTACCTTTTGCAGAGAAAAAGAACTGTTTTATCAAGGAAGATGAGGATTTGGCCAAATTGATAGCTCGTTGGCAGTGGGAGCTCCATTTCTGGTTATATTGGAAGGTAACACCTAGATACTTAAATGTTTTGACTTGTTCTATTGAGGTGCCTCCAATAGACCAACTCATTGCATGCCAGCTCTTAGAGAAAACCAAAACTTTTGTTTTACCATAGTTAATTACTAACTTATTATCTTGGCAATATTGGTAAAAGGTGGATAAGTATCGTTGTAAACCAACCCTTGTATATGAGAGTATTGTAGTATCGTTGGCATACAACAACAAAGGAATATGCTGGGAACCAAGTTTTGGGGGATGACCGTTAATAGGTTCCAGTTTTTGCGCTAAATCATTAAGCAGTAGTCAAATTGTTATCAGAAATGCACTCATGCATAAAATGAAAGGGCTTGCTGGGTGGCAAAGAAAAATCTGTTCGATACTGCTTCAACTAGTCTTTCTATTATAAAAATATGTTTTGAAGCCCACCCTCTAAAATATGTACTTCCAGAGGCCACCACTCTGATTTACCCAGTTCTCAGTCACTGGTGCATTCCCACATGTGTCAGAAAAAGCTTTGTCCATGCAACATGTACTTTTCAATAAGTCATTCCATCACAAGTAACAGCTGTATCACTTACATCAGAGCAGATTTCCAACAGCTAAACCCTCCCTGTCTGAAGAAAAATCTGAAAGAAAATAAAATAGGAACAAACTGGACATGTACAATTGCCAGGAATACTTTTAACACAATACCCTCTGTACCTTTAGATGGCAGTCAGACACCATACAACTAGTGTTAAAGGTGATGAACAGGAAGAGTAGGATGTTTAGATTTGTAGAAATGGAGAAAGTAGGAGCTTCGCATTGTAATTTAGCAAAAGGGAATATTGGTAGCTTCTCTAAACATCCCCCATGGGCATCATGTAGTACCCAGCTCTCCTTGGGCTAGGCCTCACTTTTATTTCCGCCTCTATGACAGCTTTTCTCAACTTTTTACCATTGAAATGTTTTACCCTGAAATATTCTTCAGGCTTTAACAAACCCCAGAAGTGGGATCTCCAGGGATGCCAACCTCTAGGTGGGACCTGGAGAATCCCTAATATGAAAGCTCCTTTCCAGACTACAGAGATCAGTTCCCCTGGAGGAAAGGGCTGCTTGGGATGGGGGGTGGGGGTGGGCTGTGTAGCAATCCCTTCTACAGATAAACACACAGAGAGAATACAGAAGAAAAAAAGCATTCCTTCCTTCTCAAATAGCAAACCTTATTAATCACAGAATCACCTTTTCATGTAGGAAATACCTGGTGTCTCCCACTTTGCATTGCTTTGAGAAGCCATGGCTAGAAGGTCTATATTTAAAGGGAAAGTATTCCATAGCAGTCAATGATTAAGTCAAAAGAGACTTACACCATCCTCCTGCAATTAGCTTCTTCTGCCTGTGCTTTAGCTACAGCTCTTTCAAGCAATGGCAATTTGTACAGCTTGGTGTACTGGTTAAGAGCAGCAGCTTCTAATGTGGTAAGCTGGATTTGATTCCCTTCTCCTTCACATGCTGGGTGACCTTGGGCTAGTCACAGTCCTGTTAGAAACTGTTCTTACTGAGCAGTTTCTCTCAGAGCTCTCTCAGCCTTACCTACCTCACAGAGTGTCTGTTATAGGGAGAGCATGGGAAGGCTATTCTAAGCCACTCTGAGACATCTTTGGGCAATGAAAAGCAGGGTATAAAAACCAACTCTTATTCTACTGGGAAGGTACTACTGGAAAACAGTGCCCCCCCCATCCACATGACCTCATGGCCTTTCTTTGCCCTGTTTATAGTTCCCCCATCTTTAGTGCCATTGGTCTCAAATTTGCTTTGTTGTGGTGGTCTTAGAAAGACTGCAGCAAGACCAAGGTGGTATCCATATTGAAAGGGAAAGTCTACATCACCCACATCAGCATTAATTTCCCTGCTGCAATTGCCTGTGATGGTTACCCCCAAATCATTCCACCCTTCTCAGACAGCAAATTGCAAACTTCACATGAATAAACATTCCCAGGGCAGAGACTTTTTCTGGCCGCCCTGGGTCCCAGAGGATCAACAGGGAGCTGTTTCTGAGCCTCCCACATGCTCCCCCTCCAGAAGGCACACAGGAGACAGCTTGCTTTCCCCCCATGTCCTCTGAGTTGAAAGAGCCCCGGAGGCCAGGGCAACTTACTGGCCATAGGGCATGCTCTGTTCCTCCTCTTCTACCCATCAAACTTCTGAAACCAACAGGAAGTTGGAGGCAGAGAATTTATCCCTCCTACCTGGGATTATACTACCAGGGCGGGTCAGTTCTGGCTGAGGGCCATCTCTTATCAGGGGAATATTTCTGAGGGGACCAATCAGGTAGGGAGTAAATTGTCTGCATGCAATTTGAGCTGATTGACCCACATTGGAAGAGTACAATTTGAACTGACTGGCCCTCATTGGCAGCTTGCAATTTGAACTGATTGGCCATCATTGGCAGAGTACTCTCTCCCTATTAGCAGCACACTCCCAGGGAAAGCTAATCAGGTAGGGGATTGTCTGCATGCAATCTGAGCTAATTGGCCCTCATTGGCAGAGTGCAGTTTGAACTCTCTGAGCTAATTGGCCCTCATTTGCAGAGTGCTCTCTCTCTAAGGGTGGGACAACCTTGGGGAGGGCCAACCAGGTAGGGAGTGAGTTGTCAACGTGAGTTTTTATTATGTTTGATGATGATGATGATGATGATCTGTGGAGTTCCAGCAATTATTTTCAAGTTTTACCGATACAAACCAGGGAAAGGGAAAGAGAACAAGGACCCAGGCTTCCTACCAAGTGTAGCTTCTCCACTGCTTTATTCAACAATGTCTAAGTGCTGGAATGAACTCTGACTCTTTAGTCCTTAGAGGCAGAGGCTGACACTTTATTTTTATTTAGATTTTGTTTATTTAGATTTATTTAGACTATGTACAAATGTAGGCATCTGTTGTCCTTACTGGGACTTTTAGGGACTTTCAGAGAAAGGTCTCCCATCTGTACTGTTCTAAGTTCATAGACATCACATGATTTGGAAGAGTGTAACTCTTCTTAGGATGGCAGTGTTTATGTACTACTGTACTGAAAGGACTAGCTTGGACCATTTTTTAAAACTGAAATAAAACTGAAAATAAAATATTTGCATCCTCAATTAATAAAAAGAGAGAAAAAATAAAAGGAAAGACTATCCACAAACCATTTCAGAGCAGGAACCAAGTCAGACTGTCCTGAGTAAAGCAGTCCAAAGAGCTGCCAGATGACACCAGTTCTTAGTCCTTTTATACAGTTGTGGGTTTGTTTGTTTTTACATTGGAGTTAACTACTCATATCTAACTTAAATGGCAATGCAAAGTTTTGAGTTTCTATATTAGTACAGCACTAATATCCTGTACATCTCCTGTGGTAGATTTGATGTTAAAAGGTATGATGGCTCACTCACACGTACAAATTACGGGGACGTACTAAAACTAAGGACTGCGACTGCCCATAGACAATACATGATTGCCCATAGGGAATACATACTTGCCTATAGGGAATAACGGGAAGCACAATTACCTGTAGGAAACAATGGAAAAATACTTTCCCATAGCAAACAAAACAAAGCATAAGACATAAGGCAAAGCACGCCTGCCCATAGGGAGTAAAGGAAAGCACACCTACCCATAGGGAATAATGGGAAGCACGCCTGTCCATAGGGAATAATGGGAAGCATGCCTGTCCATAGGGAATAAAGAAAGCTTTTTGAAAAAGAATGATTCAGAGCATACTTGTCCTTCGAACATTATATGCACCACATTTGATTGAAAAACTGTGAGAAATCTTTTGGAGAAATTAACAAAAGTAACCCTCTGAAAATCTCTATTGTTCTGTGATCTTCCAGTATTCTTTTTTCAGCAGACAGAGTTTTCTTTAGAACCTAGTGAGTCTTTTGGAGTTGTATCATGGTAAATTTGCTGTGTACTATTATGAATTTGGTTATATCCCCTTATTGAAATGTACTGATGTTTTGATATGGTCCCTCAAGTTTTTATTTATTTATTTATTTATTTATTTATTTATTTATTTATTTATTTATTTATTTATTTATTTATTTATTTAAATGTATAGACCCCCTTCTGTGCTTGAACACACTCATAAGTCCCACAATACATGAAAATGTTTTAATACAATACATTAAAATACAGTTTAAATAATTCAAAAATCAATTCTCAAAATTCCGCCCATGGAGTGTGATACTGCAGGGAGGACAATGTAATGTTGATGTTGTATTGGACTCAACCATAGGCCTGGTGGAAGAACACTTTTTTGCAGTCCTCATGAAACTCATCCACCAGGGAGCTCATTCCACCAGGCAGGAGCCAAAGCTGAAAAGTCCCTCGTTGTGATTGAGGTCAGTCAAATTTGTCTGGGGTTGAGAACCACTGGCCTCCTTGTACTGATTGAGTGCAAGGCCCTTCTAGGGACATCTTCAGTTAGGCAGTTCCATAGCTACGCAGAGCCTGGGCTGTGCATGGCCTTTAAGGTTAAAAACAGCACCTTAAACTTGACCCAGAATAACAATTGGTAACAAGTGCAGTTGCCAGAGGACAGGTTGGAATTGAACCCTCCAAGGGATCATACTCAGAACCTGGGCTGATGCAATTGCACCAATTACAGTTTCCATATCAGGGATAAGGTTAACAGCCTAAAGCAAGTTACAGAAGTCTAGTCTGGAGTTGACCATCACATAGATCTTGATGGCCATTTGTTCCTGGTTCAGATAGTAGCTTTACTTGACAACTATGGAAAATTTAAGCTGAGTTACTTTTGTGACCCAGAGGAATCCATGATCATCCCTAGATTCCTGACAATCTGTACAGTAGTAAGATGCACCCTGTCCAAACTGGGAAGGCAGAATTCCTCATCAGGCCCTTTCCTTCCAAGCCAGAAGACCTCTGTCTTCGAAGGGTACAATTGCAGGAAACTTTGTCTGAGCTATTCTGTCACAGCCTCTAGACACCCAATCAACAACACAGGGGTTGTACAGGCCATTCATCCACAGACAGAGCTGGGTGTCATCTGCATATTGATTATTTACCCCTGTATATTATGGTGCCTAATGAGTGTGATAGAAACAGAAGCAAGAACATGTGCAGGGATGGGAGGGGTGGAGTGGGGGAGAGCAGTTGGGGACACAACAGGAAATCTCATCCAGACAGCAGCAGGATAGTCAGATGTACTTTCTCAACATGGTAATCAGCATGTCAGACATAAAGTAATAAATATCTTTTGGGGGTATATTTAGTTTTGTAGCCAGCCATGTCAGAACAACAACGAAAGTATGTACTAGTGTACATAGCCCTGACCTGGAATGCCCAGGCTACCTGTGTCTTGCTTAACTTCTGAGACCTGGCTAATTTGCTGCTGTGTGCATGAGAAGTAGTGGCCCATGTACTGTCATTGTTCACTAACCCTATTGCATTCAGTGGACTAACTTTTCTCACCATAGCATCCATACCAAGTTAAGCACTTTCAAAACTTCTCTTGCTGCGTAGGCTATTGAAGATAAGAAAGCCGTAAGCGCAGTGTGTGTGGATAATTATTGCTCATTCTTTAGGACTGTACTTTGTCAACCATGGAATTAGGGCACCCTAGGACTTCCTGGAACACTCAACCCTTCTTTTCTAAGCATTCTTTGCTTAGCCATATTTTTTCTGGTCTGGACCATTACTTCCTTTAATTACAATAACTTGAAGGAAATCAAGAAGTTGTACCTGCATTACAAATATGAGGTTAAGTTTCAGTAACTAACTCTTTAATAAACATTAAAATATTTGGGTTCTTATGTTTTCAATGTTTATCTGTCCTATGGTTGGCTTTTAAATGAATGTATAGTTTAAAAATATTTTCTTGCATACACACAGATTATTGTTAGTCATATAGTGGATTTGTGGTGTGGTGGCAGCTGCAGCTAAAGGGAGTTAAAAAAAATCTGTACAGCCAGTCAGATCTCCAGTGGCCTATCAAAAGCCCTGCTGGACAAAAACCCCTTCTTGTCCCTATCCATTTTCTAAAAAATATTTGTTCTACGCCAGTAAAGGTGATCCAGGCACCATATTGGGAACCTGCTGTACAGTAAGCAGAACTCTGCTTCATGTAAGCCTATGTTTTAGCTACCACCACACCATTCTTATAACTTCTGAAGCCATCATTAGATAAGGAGCATACTCTTGTTCCCCATAGCATCTTTCTCTTTTCCACTTGTCATTCTTCCCCATTAGGATAATACCATTTTTGATTTCCAATTTAGGTCTGAGATTTGTTTCAGTGGAAGGCAACATCTCCTAGTATTCCTGATCAAACAAGAACATGAATGACATCCAGGACAGAATCATCAAACCATCTTCCTTTTTTTGCCATCAACTCACACCTGACTAAAACATGATGTGCTTATCATCATGGGGGATTGGAATGCTAAAGTAGGAAGCCAAAAGATAACCGGGATAACAGGCAAGTTTGGCCTTGGAGTACAAAATGAAGCAGGGCACAGGCTGGTAGAATTTTGTCAAGAGAATACAATGGTCATAGCAAACACTCTTTTCCAACAACCCAAGAGACAACTCTACACATGGACATCACCAGACGGTCAACACATAAATCAGACTGACTATGTGCTCTGCAACCAAGGATGGAGAAGTTCTATACAGTCAGTAAAAACAAGACCAGGAGTTGATTGTGGTTCAGATTATCAGCTTGAACTGAATAAATTGAACTGATCTGCAATTTCTGGTTGAAAATGAATAATAAATATGTGCAAATTTGATTAATTTGCTTAATTGTTTCAGGTCAGGAAATCCAACATTTCCTGTTATTGAGTGTGAATAATCACGGTGCTGAATGTCATCATTCAAGTGTATCAAAGAAAGATATAGACCACTCATTGTTTCACTATATTTTATTAATTTAAAAATGCTACACACTAAAGATACAACTATTTTATATACAAAATTAGTTTACTTTCTACTCAGCATTATCAAGATTACAAAAATTACTACATTTGTAAAGACTTTTTTAAAAAAAGAGACCACATTGGAATGCATAAATATAAATTTGAGTATAAATACAATAACAAAATAAACAGATGTATGTGTTTAATAAATTACTTATAAATATAGCATTGACAATGAAGTGCTGAGTCAGGAAAATAATGTTTTTCTTTACTTTTCTGTACATAGCAATACTACTTTATACAAGAACCTTTAGGAAAATGTTGTGTCTCAAGATTAGGATTACCAACTGCCTAGAGTGGAAAAAATATTTTCAGAGGCATACTTGAATGCTGTTATTGAGATGATATTATTTACTTTAATGCCATAAAAGCTTCAACTACCCGTTTCCACCCATTAAGTTTCTAGTAAAAGGACAGATTTTTTCCCCTTTAGGTCAGTTGGCAACCCCTACAGAAGATGACTTCTCTAAATTTTCCTCAAGCTAGTTTAAATGAGTTTATATACAATTTTTTCACAAAACATTGCTTGCTACATTGTATTATCCATTGGCATGCAAATCAACAGGATTTAAAACAATGCCAGCAAGATATATTTCCCTCAAGTCAAGGATTACTCAGCCGGTTGTGTTCATGGCACTAACATCAGTGGCCTTGATCAAAAGTCCAAACTTTTGAATATATATATACATAAAAGTTGGTACAAAACAAATAAGTTGGGTTTTGTTTGATCAACTCAAATTGCTAAAGAAATATGCAAATTTTAAATTACACAAAATTCTTTATCAGATACAAGAGATCTAGTTTTTCTTCCTCTACATATAGCACAATAAAATATAATAGGTTACACGTTCATTTGTATTTGGTAATTCCAGAAGGACAGCAGCCTTTTCTGCAATACTTTTCAAGAAATTTAAAGCTGCAGATATTTGTACCTGTAACAGTACAATCTTTAAAAAAACACTTTTTGGGATTCATCTCCATTGAACAGACCTGGGTAAGATTCTGAGTATAGCTGTTTAGGAGAGCATTGTCAGTCTTTCAGTATATAAAAATAACTTACTTTCTCTTTTACATGATGAAAAACATTGTGAAAATTGAAAAACTGATTATTCTTTTAGCACCAGACATTGGATTACTGAAAAATAAGTCTATCCCATTCACTGGGACGAAATGGCCAGCTCTAAATCAGGCAACCTTTCAGGATAGAAATTGTTATTCCATGGTTAATTTTCCTCAAAGCATTTGCAGATATTTATGAGAATAAATTAATGAATCATGTCTGGGTTTTGTGTATGTCTTTTCTTAGTCAGTTGCACTAGTTTTGTTTCTTACACATTGATGAATTGTATCACATTATTCCTCAATGCTATTGTCATCAGGATTCAAGAGGTGAATAAAAGAATAATGAAGTAGTAAAGTAAAATATTCATGATCTTATCCTTCCAAACACCTCCAAGGCAGAAGAAATTCCTACACAAGATGCATATTTGTCATTCCTGAATTAAACAGCTTTCCTTAAGAAAAAGTTTTTAAAATACCATTGTAGGGTTGGTGTTTTTTCCCTAGACTTTTTTTTGCAGAATTGTTAGAAGTATTTGTGAACAAAGTTTACTTGCAGTTAGTAATGCACAGTAATTGTCCACTTGATGAACAAGGGTAATTCTACACCTAAAGACATTCCCATATTTTGCTAGGTATTCTATCATAGGCTGTGGGTTTGGCTTTTGTTTTTGAGCAAAACTAAAGCAAAGGAACCTTGATTATTTGCCAAAGCTGGGACTTTGCACTGATAATACTTCTGAAGTGATGCCAAAGGGGTCCATGCTGTCAGTTTCAACAGGAGAATTGAAAATATCAGATTCAAGAGGTGGTCTAATATCACCATATTCCCCAAAATCTGTAGACTCCACAGGAACAGTGTTGATTATAGGCAAGAAATGAGACAATGGAAGAAAATCTTTCCCTTTAAATTGTTGTCTTTGTTTGGCACTGCTTAAGGAGACAGAAATACCATATTTCTTTGACTTGTAGACATTGTAGCCATCTGGACGCATTTCCTCTTCAAAAGAACAATCCTCTGTAGAATATCGGAGCTGAAGACAAAGAAATGATAGTTAATATATGTGCATAAGCAAGAAACCTGCAAGAACTTGCAGGGGTCATTTCATTTCCCTCTCTACCTCTTTCCCCTACTATTTCCCCTTTCTGTGCTTCATATCCTTTCCCCTTTCTCTGCTTTCTTCTGTTCTCATCATCCAACAACTTTTGTCATCATCAAACAAACACTCATCAAACAACTTTTCTCATATCTACCCCCTTTTTCAGTGTTTTAAATTATTGATTTACTTCATTTATACCTCCCCCAGTGGGGACTCAAAGCAGCTTACCATGTTCTCTTCCAATTTATCCTCACTACAACCCTGTGAGATAGATTAGGTTAACAGAGAGAGTAACTGGCCCAAGGTCACCTAGCAAGCTTCTTTGAGAGAGGGGATTTGAACCTAGGTCTCCCAAATCCTGGCCTGACACTTTATTTTTATTTATTAGATTTGTTACCTGCTGCTCTCGGAACTGCCTGTCGGTGGGTAACAATAAGAATAAAAACCTGATATATAAAAATATAAAAAAACTTAAACCCAAATCCCAACTTACTCCAGTGATGAGAAAAATACCCCGCCCTCTTCCAACTCCCATAACTGCCCCTACCTCAGGGCCCCAATCCCCAGGGTTGCCAGTAGTTCTAGTTGTTGAGGGGTCTCTGGGATCTCCCGTGCCCTGGCCTCAACCAAAGACTTGGCAGAAGATCTCCATTTTACAGGCCCTGCAGAACCATGGAAACTCCTGCAGGGTTCCTAGCTCTTCTGGGAGTAAATTCCACAAGGTCAGGGCCAGGACCGAAAAGGTTAGTACCCACAGAACACAAGGCCTTGCAGGGAGCATAAGGTGATAGGTGGTCCCTCAGATATATGGGGCCTAGACAGCGACGGGCCTTAAAAGTCAGAACTAGAACCTTGAACTTGATCCAGGCTGCAACTTGCAGCTGTCTCAGCACCGGCTGAATATGGGCCCTACAAGGTGTTTCAGTGAGGACCCTAGATGCTGCATTTTGTTTCAGCTGCAATTTCTGGGTCAAGGACAAGGGTAGGTCCACATACAGTGAGCTACAGAAGTCAATCCTGGAGGTGATCATTACATGTTCTGGGGACAGGTAGAGCACTAGTAGCATTGTCTGGCAGAAATGCCAGGCATGCTACTCTTGTGATCTGTGCCTCCATAGTAAGTGAGGCATCCAAGATCATGCCCAGATTCCTAGCACATGACACAATGTTAAGTTGTACCCCAGCCATGTCAGGTAGATGCGCTTCCTGATCTGCCCCCTTCCCAGCCACATGATCTTAATCTTAGAGGGGTTGAGTTTCAGGCAACTCTTCTCCAACCACCCATTCTACAGCTTCCAAACTGCACTACACTGGCTTTCTGTTTTTCTTCTTTTTCGTTCCCTGGTAGCCTCTCCTTAGGAAAAGTCTGGCCAAGTGTAGTAGCAAGTTACTTAAGTGAGTAGTGTGTGGCCACTTCCTTGGCCAGCCAAGTTGTGCAGGTTGTGTGAAGACTGCCACTGGGCCTGGTGCCTTGCATGGCATCAAGTTGTAGTCACTGCCATACCTGAGCCACTTGTGCAAATGGTATGGTATAAAGTTGTCCAGTGATTGCCAAAATACCCCTGGAAAAGGCCCTTCCCCTGCCTTTTACAGTTAAAAACCAAGGCTTAAAGACTGGCTAGTGTTGTGATTGCCTAGCAACCCCCCACAATATCTGCTGACATTTCAGAGACATCCATCTCCTTAAAACACAGGCATTGAACCTATTATTGTGTGGAGGGTTAACTTCTTGGTTGTTTATCTTTAGATTTCAGATCTTTCTGCAAACCTAGGCATTTTCTCAGTGTGTAGAAAGATTTGTCTTGCCTGTTTATGGCTCTGTTCTCTGGATTTAAGGCAATGGTTACGATTAACTGTATCAATTTTGTAAAATGTTCTAAATCTTTAAATGATGTGTAATATTATATTATTAATCCAAATGTTTTATATCTGAATCTTGTATTAACAAGACTAAGTTGACAAAGTTAATTACAGTAAAAGGAAGCATTCATTACTCAAGTATGGACAATAAAAATATTCGAAAGAAATATATTCATGAACATTATTCTGTTTTACTATACCTATGCAAGATTGTTTAGCAAAGTGGTTCCCAACCTTTTTATCACCGTAGACCGGTCAACGCTTGACAATTTTACTGAGGCCTGGGGGGGGGTAGTCTTTTGCCGAGGGACATCACCGCTGCCTGAGCCCCTGCTTCACTTGCTTTCCTGCCGGTGCCCCTGACTTTCTGCCGCCCGCTGGGGGGTGCTACCAGCAGCAGCTGCGCAGTGCCATGCCGAGGGGGAGCCCCAGCTATGGTGGCTGTCAGAGAGCACCAAAGGTGAGCCGGCGGCAGAGTGGCAGGGCAGCCCCCGAGGCAGCAGCCGGGGAGGAGGACAAGGAGGAGCCGTGGCCCATTACCAACTGATCTACGAACCGGTACCGGTCTCCGGACCGGGGGTTGGGGACCACTGGTTTAGCATCTATACAAAGTATATCAACATGTTTACTAACTGGTTAAAATCTAGATTTTTAAATGGCCTAACAGAATACATGTAAACTTAGATGTCACTTTAAATATAGTACATTATATATTTGTTAAAGCTTTCGCATTACCTCTTGGATGAATTCTAGTTATTGCAGCCAAAGAACATTAATTAGGTTGGTTTATGAGTGGTAAGCTTCCACCTTTTTACTAATATTCAACATTTGCCCATTGTGGCTACGCTGAATCCATTTTGGTTCAGATTCCTAGCCTAGTTTTAATACAGAAACTGCTTTTTGTTATGCTGATTAATAATCTCTGCCAGGAGAGGGACTGGGGGAGAATTCTAATTGGCTTCTGATAACCATGACTGCAGTTTTCGTCTAGATTGCCTGTCTGGTTTAGAAACTGGAGAGGAATTGAATGCATCACTGTTTCTGAGCCTAGTTGACAGGCATATTTCAGAAGGCTGTGCTATATATTTTTTATCTACCTGCAGAGTTTCATCTTGTTTTTTAATATTGTTTAACAGCCACATAAAACTGCTGAATGAAATAATTTGAAGATTTCAGTATGTTGATGATATCCAGCTCAGTTTATCCTTTTGCTGTTATTCAGATGATACTGTAGACATAAACCAGTGTCTAGAACCAGTAATGCTCTAGAAGTGGACTCACTTCTAGTATCCATACGACAAAACAAAGTTCTTTGGCATCTTTAAGACCAAAAAGGTTTTATTCAAGGAATAAGCTCTTGTGTCCATACAAGAAAGAAATGCTGATAAGTAGTTTTTGTGGCAACAGTGGTAGTATTTGGTGTGATGGTGGTATAAGGGTGCTCTCTATGTGCATAGATGCTGAAATGGTGCAAAAGCCAAACGCACTTGCTTTTATTGTACCAGATGGATACTCTCCTGAAGAACAGTGATTGGTTTGCTCATGACTGGATTTTTAATGTTCTGGTTTCCCTGCTCTGAATGCTTCTACTTTTAGAAGTTAGGTCAGTGGCTTCCAGGGTTATGGTCTTTCCAGGGGTGGCACACAGAATGGGGAACTGTATCCTTAGTGGGATTCAGGTGAGTAGTCATGTTAGTCTGAAGCAACAGAACAAAATCTGAGTCCAGCAGCACCTTTAAGACCCACAAAGTTTAATTCTGGGTACAAGTTTTCGTGTGCATTCACACGTCTTCAGAAATGGACATTTTAATAAGGAATCAACTTGCTTGGCAAAATTACCACAAGAAAAGACAAGCCATCCATGACTCTCAATTGGAGTTGCTGAAGAAATAGAAAACCAAAAAACTTCCTAAACTGCAGGCTTCTAATCTTTATAACAAGAACTCCAACAATATAGACAACCTTTCACAGCACAGACTCAGCCCAGCAGAGGAATCAGTACTTTCTTTTGTGGGGACCTGGAAGCTTTAATCCACCGTTTATGTCTGAAGGAGTACTTTCAGCAAGAAAGAACAGCAGCATCTTCACCACTTACCATCACACAGTCTACTGAAAAACAACTACTAGTTCCCCAACCCACTGATGAACAAATATTTTATTTATTTAGATTTAGATTTGTATCCCACTTCTTATGACTTTTGTGGCTTACAATTAAAATTATAAAACAATATCCCATAAAAACCCATGAAAACAACACTACATTACATATAACATCCCACAAGCAAGATGGCAGAACAATAATATCCCCGACCCAACTCTGCTGAATCCAGCCAGAATGTTATTCAGATCTTAAATTAGAATTATAATCCTGGGATGCTCAGATAGGGTGGAACCCCTGATCAAAACTCTGGTCAACCCCCCGCCTCAACCAAATGCCTGGTGGAAGAACTCTGTCTTACAGGCCCATGGAACCTAGACGGCTCCTTCAGGGAGCTTGTTCCACCTGGCTGGGGCCAAGGCCAAAAAGACCCTGGCCATGGTTGAGGCCAGGCAGATATCCCAGGGGTCTGGGACAACCAACAGATTCCTACCCACAGAGCGGAGAGCCCTGCAGGGGGGGGGGGCATAGGCATACAAGTGGTCCCGCAGGTAGGACCCAGATCGCATAAAGCCTTGAAAGTTAAAACCAAACCTTAAACTTGATCCAGAAGCAGACAGCCAGTGTAGATGTCTCAATACTGGTTGAAAGTGGACCCTCCAAGGAGTCCTAGTGAGGACCCTGGCAGCTGCATTCTGTACCAACTAATATTTCTGGGTCAAAGACAAGGTAGGCCTGCGTAGAGAGAGTTACAGAAACCCAGTCTGGAAGTGACCATTGCATGGATTGATGTGGCCAAGTAGTCCAAGGACAGGTATAGCACTATTATCTGAGTTTGGTGCAGGTGAAAAAATGTGGTACCTTCATGATCTGAGCCTCCATGGTAAGGCATCAAATATCACCCTCAAATTTCTGGTGGTCGGTACAGGTGTCAGTTGCTCCCTGTCCAGACATGGGAAGCATGCTGTCTGATCCTGTCCCCTTCTGCCCAACAGGACCTCCGTGTTGGAGGGGTTGAGTTTCAGATGGCTCTCCCTGAGCCTTCTAGCCACTACTTCCAAACAGCTGGGCAAATGTTGCAGCAGGGGGGAGTCTGGCCATCCATCCATCAGAAGATATGTGGATGGCACCCATCTCTATTGGTGACAACCTAGGCCGAAACTCCAGACCAGCTGGGCTATGTACATGTAGATGTTGAAAAGTGTGGGAGAGAATATTGCTCCCTGTGGTACCCCACAGGGAAGTGCCATGGGATCCAATAACTCTTTCCCCACTGCCACCCTCTGAGTCCGATTCTGGAGAAAGGAGACCAGCCATTTCAGTGTGGTCCCCCTAATACTGGTCATAGCAAGGCAGTGGGCCAACAGTTCATGGTTGACCACATCAAATGCGGCTGACAGATCAAAAGTACGAGGATGAACCGCCCCAGTCCAGCTGGTGCCGGATATCATCCATCAGAGCAACCAGCATAGTCTCCACCCCGTGGCCACCACAAACTATCAAAATGAAGCTACGAAAGAAAGAAAGAACGAAAGAACGAAAGAACAAAAGAACGAAAGAACGAAAGAAACCACACATGGACCCTTACTGATGATCACAATGCCACACTGGATTTCTATATCAAATACATTCATAGTAGAGTCCAAAACGATGTGACCAACAAACAACATCATGTACAACAGAAACTCAAACATGTTGAAAGGAAGTCCATAGACAGTCTCAGGAACAATTCAGATATTAAAGAGGCAGACAAAGGTGGAACAGCTCATATCATCATTAATAGATCAGACTGCATCCAGGAGGCTCAAAGACAACTCTCAAATATTGCTTCTTTACAAACAACTAGTCTTATATCCCACACAGGAATCCAAAAATGAACTAAACAAGATTATAAAGGAATTGCCTCTGCACATTCAGGAACAGATCCTTTCAGACACACTACAGGAACCTCAACAAAGTACCTTTTATCTTCTCCCTTAAACATACAAACCTGGCAACCCAGGACACCCCATTATCTCAGGCATAGGCACTATCACCATGGGGGTATCTGGATACATGATTTCTGTTCTAAGACTCTAAGCCATCAGTGCTCCCAGTTATATCCATGACAGAAGAATCATAGAGTTGGAAGATACCTCTAGGGTCATCTAGTCCAACCCCCTGCATAGTGCAGGAATTCACAACTACATCCCCACTCATGGTATGCCAAATTTCATGTCCAAGTGATCCCTCAACCAAAAATCTCCAGAATCCAGCCTAGCCTGGAGGAAATTCAACAGACTATTGCTAATTCTTTTATTATCTGCATGCTAATCTGCTTTTATCCACAGGTTTTACCAACTGTTTTAATCCAATCTTTGGTATACTTATTGCTCAGTTACTTATATAACTTGACTGTAACTAGCCCTTCCTGGCAACTAACCCAGCCCCAGCCCACCTTTATGTATGACTTGAGGAAGTTTGTTTCAATGTATTTGAAGAAGAAGAAGAGTAGTTGGTTCTTATTTGCTGCTTTTCTCTAACCGAAGGAGTCTCAAAGCGGCTTATAGTCACCTTCCCTTTCCTCTCCCCACAACAGACACCCTGTGAGGTGGGTGAGGCTGAGAGAGCCCTGATATTACTGCTCAGTCAGAACAGCTTTATCAGTGCCATGGCGAGCCCGAGGTCACCCAGCTGGCTGTATGTGGGGGACTACAGAATCAAACCTGGTTAGCTGGATTAGAAATCCGCGCTCCTAACCACTACACCAAACTGGCTCTGTTAGTGCTTCAGATACTGAAGAAGTGGGCATGCACACAAAAGGTATGCCCAGAATTAAACTTAGTTGGTTTTAAAGGTGTTACTGAACTTTTATCCCTAGTTACAGTCACTTAGCTCATATGCTCTTTCTTTGACACCAGGTTAAAGCTGTTTTATTTGAAAGATGCACCAGAGTGTGACCCATAATTGATCTCTGACTAGAAAATATTGAGACTGCAGCAAGATGTGCCCGAGTGAAGGCTACAGATTACAAAAGTTGCAACCATCCACTTTCTGTTGAAATTGCGAATACCATCTTAAGTCTAAAGCTGCTTCATTCCCACACAGACAAAACATTTGAAAATGAGCATGTGATTGGATTTGCTAATGAACAAAGACTGTTATGTCAAGAATTTGATTATCAGTTCAGGTTGTTCTAGGCCTTTTTTTGACATTGCTGTTTCCCTTACTACAGCTGTTAATTCTGGTTTGGTCATTAGAGGTGATTGAACTCTTGGTCAATAAAGAAGTATTGCTGATTGCATCTACAACCTAGTAGATAAGTGAAATGGTGCTCCTGGATGAACTCTTACCTGTCCAGTCCCTAAGACATTGTTTTCCTGTACACATGAATCATAGTAGACTTTGGCAAAGATTGCCAGCAAGTAGAATAAACTAGAGCAGGTGTCCCTAACTCTACTTATACATGTGCAATCACTTTAAAACTGATCCAATATCAGTGTAAACTCTGCAATTTATCTATTAGGTCCCGTTTCCTGTGCAGTGCAGTGTCACAGTTGTCACTTATGGAACAAGTTAAATAAGCAGGGCACAATGAGGTTTTTAGTATCTGATTTACAGATCAGATGCATATGGGAGGGGAAAATATTATTTGTGTCCCTATAAAGGCTGTCTGGCCTTTTAAAATAGGTATGTGTTCATGGTAGATCAGTGAAGGTTAGTGCTTCAGATACTGAAGCAATCTCATGTTCAGAACAGTTCATACCTCACTGAAATTAGTGGAAAATCTACCACTGATTTATATAATGGGGTGTTCTGTTAACTCATGCTCTGAGAACTTCAAAGGTGTCTCCTTGTTGACATCAGCCCTGACTGACTGAAATGAAAATTGGAGACAAGCTTGTGTTGTTCCAGATCTGGAGGTGTGTCCACAAACACAATAGCTATTGGATTCCAAACCTGACACAGGTGCACTGGAAATTGGCATTTCTTTCAGATATTCACTCGTCTACTTAAATAGATATCATCCCCACACCAATTAGATTTAAAGACAGCTGGTAGTGCAATTTTGAACTGAGCTATATCACCTAAATCCATTGACTCGTATAGACTTGGAAAAGTGTAACTGTTTAGTATTGCACTGCATGTGTAGCTTATTCAAAGGAGCAACCTTATACACTATGCCTAATCTGAACAGTAAAAAGATAATATGTGGGTTATAGTTCTATGCAATAAATATCATCATGATCCAGCCCAGTTTGTCCCAGTAGAAGAACATGGATTCAACAGTCCTTCAGTTTTTTGAATTCTAAGTAAACATAGAATTTAAATGGGGGGGGGGGAGGAGATGAGAGCTCTCAGTGCATAGAACCCCCTGGAATCCTGAATGTTATTGTGTGAGAAACTGGTTTACATCTGAGCATGTGGAACCCAGGCTGAAATCCTTGCTTAGACAGCTTACTGGGCAGCCCTGGCTGTATCATTATCTCTCAGCCTCATCTACCTCAAGGGTGGTATCCAGGACAAACTGAGATAAAGATTAGCTCTTCAGCCTGGAGCCCCTTGAAGCTGGTTGGAAAATAAATTTTAAAAAATCTTGGTATTCAAATCCCTGGAATGCTGCGTTGCCCTCCTCCCCCTCCCCCTCTCAGGCAGGGTCTGCCTCTATTCATTCCATTAAAGGGGGAAGCGTCCTGACAGTGTCACTGTGAATAATAACAAAGCTCAAACTCTTTCTTTAGACCCTCTTTTATTCACAGCCTTAATTATTCCCTGGCTTAAATTCATTTTATTACTTAGCTGCCTTGTTCTTGTAAATAGTTACGAGATCAGCCATGTATTCCCCGCTTAAATGTTATTATCAATCAAAGTAGCATTCCCATCTCCCCACCCCTCACCCCGGGAGGGGTGTCTTCCAACACTGAGATGCCAACACAACATCGTTTTTCAGAGGAACACTCCCTCCTCCAACCCTCCACCAATTTGTGATCGTGTTTAGACTGCTTTGCTGCCTGCGAATAAGAGAAAATTGGCGGGCTGCTATTGTTTTGTCTGGCTTGGGCAGGCTGGAGGAGTGAGGCGAATGCACGCAAGACATTTCCTCGGGGCTACTGGCCTGCCGGCGGTGATTACCAAGATCGGGGCGCAAACCGCAACTTACAAGCCCGTGTAGCCTCCCTTCCTCTTCCATGCAAAGGTAGCGAGAGCTGTGCACCCCCTTGATCGCCACCGTGCGAACGGACACGGCTCTGATCTCCAGCAAACCTGTGCAGCGAAACAAAACACGACGTTAAGCTCTCCCTGGGCGGGGGCTAAGGCAAGGCAAGGTCGCCTTGGGGAAGCCTCACGCGGGCACGCGCATCACGTAAAGCGTTCCAGGCTAAGATCCCCAGGGATGTCGGGACGTCACAAACTTAACCAAATATGTGAAGCACGCACTCTCTCCCCCCCCCCCCCCAAACACGCCAAAAGCGGCATTGGAGACCCCGGGCGGGGAGCCCGGCTGGTACTCACTGTGCACGCTCTGCGCGCCGGTGCCGTCCACTCGGCCGTCGCCGTTGATCCGCAGGAAGAAGCTGAAGAGCCCGTGCCTGCTGGCGGTGTAGAGGTGCCGGAGCCTCACAGGCTCCCCCCAGCCGTAGTTGACGTGCGGTCCAGCATCCCCGAGAGGCAAGGCTCGGGCGACCATTGCGAGGCAAAGTCCCGCCAGAGCCAGAGGCTTCTGCCACATCTCGGCCAGTTGAGAGAGGACTCCCTTCCAGGCAACCCCAAGCAAACGCAGGCGGAGAGGCAGAGGTTCCCACGGAGGGAGAGAGTGCGGAGGGGAGGGGGCGGTGGGGCTGAGGCTTGGTGCTTTTGGAGCGAATTTCTTCAGGAGGGGTGGTGGGAAATGCAAAGGCAGCCCGCTGCTTTATATAGGGCTCTGTTATCAGCCCGATCGATCAGACTAATGCCCATTCCAATACGGGCTCCGCTCCGTAGCCGGGACCTGCGCCAGTACCCGCCCCGCTGTATTGATCAGGATTACATCATTCCCCACGGGACACCCTTCGGGCTTGGCCCTCCAGCGAGCTTCGGCGAGGCGAAAGTTTGGAATATCAGCGCTGCTCTGTCTTCAGCGTGTGGCTTGGAAAACTGCGGGCACGGAGCGCCCACGATACGGAGAGTGTGGGGTCGGACTTTGAAAAGAAGGTGCGGAAGGAGCCAAGAATAGCGGGATTCGCTTTCCTAGCTTCGCATGGCCTCCCCCCCAGCATATCCTCGGTTCACTTCCCGAGGTGTCAATAACAGGAAAGAGCAGCTTGTGTGTGTTTGAACAATTGGATAAATCGAATTAAACCTGGGGGAAAGTGAGGGAAAAAAATAACTTGTCAAATTTTCAGTTCTTCTGGGAAAATAACTCCCCCCCCCCTTGTCTTTACTTTTCCAAACATAACCTGGTAGATTCCTCCCCTCCCAAAATGATCAGTCAGGCTTTGGGGCAAATTTATGTTATATTGGATGTGTTTATACACCTCCACAGTCTGCCTACCCTACACTATCCAAGCTTTTCATGACCATCTTTCCAAATCACCTAAGCAGCCATGTCCCTGGTCTCTTAAGATAAGCTGAGCATTTAAACTTAGTTCTGAATTAATTGACTTGTAAGACCAATTGCCTTTGTTCTGCAAGGTGCCCAAGCACAGTGGCTGATGCAACACCTCTTGAGATAGACAGGAAGACAGAGGCTGTAAAACAAGAGTAACTTTGGCACCCTGCCTGGTAGGCTCATCAAAGATTCTTATCAAGCACATAAAAGAAATGCCTGTTATTACTTAAATGGCATTATTATCCCTATCCCTATTATTGTTAGGATGTGTATGTGTGTGTGTGATCTTGGTAGAGTACAAAAATACACATTCATGTACAGTCGACCAGTAAAAGTGGCATACTAAACCCCAAAGACAACAAAAATTAAGTCCAATAGCATCTTTAAGATCAACAAAGATTTATTCAAGGCATGAGCTTTCATATGCAGGCACACTTCTTCAGACAAAAAAGAAAAGCTCACACCTTGAATAAATCTTTGTTGGTCTTAAAGGTGCTATTGGACTCAATTTTTGTTGTACTACTTCAGACCAACACGACTACCCACTTGAATCTAAACCTCTAGGAGGCATTCAAGGCATATAGGGGAAGTCCTACTGCTAAATTAGCACTCCTAAATTCTTAGTCTCCCTTCTTTATTTGTGGGCCCATGCAATTAAACCATACATCCTGAGGACTTCTAATCCAATTCCTTTGTCCAGAGGAAGAAGGACTTACATCTAAAGAAGATCCAGTTCATTAATGAGGCTTCATTCCAAATGTATAAAAGATTTCATAAGCATATTGCTAAACCCACTTATTCACTAATTAGGTGTATTATTTCAGTGGAACTTTCTTCAAAGTAAAAATGCAAAAGACTGTAGCCAAAGGCAGCCTGTTTACACTTTTTTCTCATTTTTCATGTTGAAAGCTCCATTTACAACATGATCATAAACAGTTACACCAAAGAAAGAAAGAAAAGAAAAGAAAAGAAAAGAAAAGAAAGAAAGAAAGAAAGAAAGAAAGAAAGAAAGAAAGAAAGAAAGAAAGAAAGAAAGAAAGAAAGAAAGAAAGAAAGAAAGAAAGAAAGAACTGCATCTCTGCTTTGGATACTTTGAAGTGGATAGTTGTATTAGGATGTATAGGATAGTACTGTTAAACTCTTGGCTTTCCATATTTTCTTCCATCTTGTACAGTTGTTCTCCCTTTTTAAAAAAGTTTGAAAACAATGAACAGTTTTTCCTTATGGCTACAGTGCTATCCACACTTGAGAAAAAATCTAATTAATTTTGTAGGGCTTACTCCCCAGTAAACATGTATAAAATTGTGAAAGAGGGCAATAACACAATAGTATTTTGTGTTGAAAACAGCCTCTTCCTTTGGCATCCTCATATACGGAATATGAAAAAGAGTTGGTTTTTGTACCCTGCTTTTCTCTACCCTAAGGAAAGAAAAAGCTTGAGTTCAGCATGAATGCTGCTTCCATTGCAAACATTGTATGACAGTATCAGAAAACTCCTAGCAAAACAAAATGTTAACTCCTAGCAAAACAAAATGTTGCAGTACTTTCCCTATTTCCCACCATGGAAGGAACAATAACATTTGTTAAATAAAATTCTTTCTTTCTTTCTCCTTCCATGGAAAAAATTTGAGTCAACCTAGCAAGGCACAAATTGTTCAGTTAACCTTGTTATTCTAGTTTTGTCCACTAGATAGAGCTTTAAGCCAAATAGAGCTTTACACAACATTTTCTTCATATTTCTCTCTAGATTTCTCCGGTATTAAAGAAAGACGCTTGCTTCTGGGGAGGAAAGCTATGGCAAATCTAGACAGCATCCTAAAAAGCAGAGACATCACCCTGCCAACAAAAGTGCGTTTAGTCAAGGCTATGGTCTTCCCAGTTGCAATGTATGGCTGCGAAAGTTGGACCATAAGGAAGGCCGAGCGTCAAAGAATTGAGGCTTTTGAACTCTGGTGCTGGAGAAGACTCTTGCGAGTCCCTTGGACTGCAAGGCGAACAAACCAGTCAGTCCTAGAGGAGATCAGTCCTGACTGCTCTTTAGAAGGCCAGATCCTGAAGATGAAACTCAAATATTTTGGCCACCTCATGAGAAGGAAGGACTCCCTGGAGAAGAGCCTAATGCTGGGAGAGATCGAGGGCAAAAGAAGAAGGGGACGACAGAGAATGAGGTGGATGGATGGAGTCACTGAAGCAGTAGGTGCAAACTTAAATGGACTCCGGGGAATGGTAGAGGACAGGAAGGCCTGGAGGATCATTGTCCATGGGGTCGCGATGGGTCGGACACGACTTCGCACATAACAACAACAACAAAGAAAGGTACTTTGCATATTAGCTTAGAGTGGTTATCTTTCACAGTCATTGGCTTTATCCTTTGTGTTGAGCACCAATGGTTAAGTAAGCCATTTATCATTTATTACCTCTGCATGGAATCATAGATTGAATCCTAGAATCCTAGAATCCTAGAAGTGGCTGGCTGGAGTCACTGAAGCAGGAGGTGCAAACTTAAATGGACTCTGGGGAATGGTAGAGGACAGGAAGGCCTGGAGGATCATTGTCCATGGCGTCGTGATGGGTCGGATACGACTTCGCACCTAACAACAACAAAGAGTTGGAAGGGATCTCCTGAATCATCTAGTCCAAACCTCTGCACTATGCAGGACACTCACGACCCTATCGCTCATCCACTGTAACCTGCCACCTCCTTGAACGTTCACAGAATCAGCTTTTCTGTCAGATGGCTATGCAGTCTCTGTTTAAAAATCTCTAAAGTTGAAGAACCCACCACCTCCTGAGGAAGCCTGTTGCACTGAGAAACCGCTCTGTCAGGAACTTCTTCCGGATGTTTAGACAGATTTTTTTTTTGCATTAATTTCATCCAATTGGGTCTGGTCCATTCCTCTGGGGCAAGAGAGAACAACTCTACTCCATATATGGCAGCCTTTTAAATACTTGAAGATGGTTATCAGATCCCCTCTCTATTCTCTCCAGGCTAAACAGACCAAGCTCCCCCAACCTTTCTTCATATGTCTTGGTCTCCAAACCCCTCATCATCTTTGTTGCCCTCCTCTGGACATGCTCCTCTTTGTCTTCATGCCTCTTCAACTGTGGTGCCCAAAACTGAACACAGTACTCCAAGTGAGGCTGAACCAGAGTAAAGTGCTACCTTCACCTCCTGTGATCTGGACACGATACTCCATTTGATACAGCCCCAAATCCCATTTGCCTTTTTAGCCATCAAGTTACACTGCTGACTCATGTTCAATGTGTGGTCTACTAAGACTCCTAGATCCTTTTCGCACATACTACTGCCAAGACAAGTCTCCCCCATCCCATATTGGTGTAAATGGTTTTCCTAACTAAATGCAGAACTTTACACTTGTCCCCATTGAATTTCGTTTTAGGCAACTTTTGTTAGCCTAGTTATGTTCACATTGGTTTACTTGCATCGTGTCTGCTGCTTCAGGCATTTCCTTCATTTCTGTGTCTCCATATGTAAGTAAGGAGAAAAATAATGAGTTCCCAAATATATACTGCTCCATATTAAAAACTAAAAGCACAATAAATCAAACACCATTGATTTTGTGGAAGCACCACATGCTCAAATCCTTCCTATGAAATTAATAGGATTTAAAAGTACCTTCTATTTGAATGTGTCCTGCTTCAATGGGGCCTAGTTGTTTGTAAACAACAGCTTACTTTTTGTACACGTAAGAAGAGAGTTGTTTCCCATTTTTATGGGCTCTGATGTCAATATCCATTCACCCTCTCAAACTCTCAGGAGCTCAGTAGAGTTGTAAAATAGGAACTGCAGGAAACAAATAGACTTCTATCCATCATTCAGGCTTTGATGAAAATTCCTGCTAACAGAACATTTGCATTGCATTTGTACAGCCATGTTTCTTAGTATTACTCTTTTATTCAGATGAGCCAATTGGAGCAAAGTTTGGCTGAAAAGTGAGATGATATATAATCAATAATAATAAACTGTGTTCTTCATTCTCAATAATACAGTCCATAAGGAATAAAGACTTGTTAGAATTTATCAGGCTAGTAGACTATTACAATCAATAAACTACAATACATATTCGAACATAATTCTTGAATACAGAATAATCACACAATAAAAGGGAAAAGCTATTAACAGTTTTACAATCAACTAATAATATCAAATTGCAAACTTAAATGGACCCCGGGGAATGGTAGAGGACAGGAAAGCCTGGAGGATCATTGTTCATGGGGTCGCGATGGGTCGGACACGACTTCGCACCTAACAACAACAAATAATATCAAATATATAAACTATACCAATTAAATCAAATTCCTCAGAATATAATCTGCCAAGTTGATTTCAGATTTAATGTAATGAAATAAATTTTACTACAGTTTCTGTGGTCCTTTTGTCAGACCCGGAAAGAAAGTTTAGCAGATGGTTATCAACATAGTGGTTTGGAAAGGTAGTCATAAGGAAAGCTAATGTTTTGACTCATTCAAGTAGATAGCCGGGTTGGTCTAAAGTAGTACAACAACAAAGATTTATTCAAGATGTGAGTTTTCAAGTGCATGCTCACACTTGAAAGCTCACATCTTGAATAAATCTTTGTTGGTCTTAAAGGTGCTATTGGACTCAAATTTTGACTCTTGGCTAAGCATACACCTGGCCACATAAGAGAGGAGGATATTACAATGAGCTCTCCCCTTATATCCTATAACTGTTCTTCCAAGTGGCTGCCAATGACTTTGTTGATTAACCTTATTTCCTAACTAACACCATGTGCAAGCTACCAAATGAGAGTAGAAAAAGAAACATTACGTGCAGGCCAGCAGGGGTAGGCAGAAGAGCAATGCAGGTATAGGGCCATCATTTTGATGACAGGCCAGGCAGTTTTTCTGGAGGCCTCCACTGTGACACAAGCCCTGACAGTCTCCCTTTCTCCAGCCTCACCAATCAGGCACTGGCCTGACCTGACCTGGCCTGGCTGGGGCAGGACTTAGACAGGGAGGCTGAAGGAAGGGTGTGTTCCCTATGGTTTGCCCAGCCTTGGTTCTGTGGCTTTCTCCCTTTGTTTGAATTTGTTTTTTGTCAGGTTGTTAACTTTATACAGTGTTTCTTTGCATTAATTCTTTGTCTTCTTTGTCACAACTGCATTCTGGCGTTATCAGCAGTACGCTGGATACATTTTCAGGGGAAACATTATTATTATTGTTGTTGTTGTTGTTGTTGTTGTTGTTGAATTTATTCCCTGCCGCTCCCCAGAGGCTTGCAGTGGGTTACAACCTCTATTAAAAACCTGGTAAAAAACCCTTTAACAATTAAAACAGATTACTACAACCCCCTCCCCATAAAACCATAAGACACAGTGGCATACTAATAAAATCCTAATCATCTTAAAAGGAGGGGGGGAGGAAGAGGGTTCAGATCAAATTCGCTACCACCGCTTCTGTGGGAGGGGCCCTGATCTACCTGGCTGACCAGCCTTACCCATAGCTCTGAGTAAAGCTGAAAGTGTAAGGCCCTGCGGGGGGGGGGGGGGATAGGACAGCAGGCAGTCCCTCAGATATACAGGGCCCAGACCACGGATGGCCTTGAAGGTCAAAACCAAAACCTTGAAACAGATCTGGGAGCCAGTGCAGGTGCCTCAGCACTGGCTGGATGTGGGCCCTCCAAGGTGTTCCAGTGAGGGCCCTAGCAGCTGCATTCTGAAACAGCTGTAATTTCCAGATCAAGCCCAAGGGAAGGCCATTGTAGTTACAGAAATATATTCTGGAGGTGATCATCGCATGGATCACTGTGGCCAGGTGTTCAGGGGACAGGTAGGGTGCTTGTAGCCGAGCTTGGCAAAGGTGGTAAAATGCCTGGCCAGCTACTCTTTTGACCTGAGCCTCCAAAGTTAGTGAGGCATCAATGGTCACACCCAGATTCCTAGCCTGAGGACGCGGTCTTGAGTTGCTAAGGTGGGGAGATGCACTTCCTGGACTGTGTGCCCATTTCCTCCACCTTTGGGGATCCTCTGAAGATAGTTTGGGGTTGAGGGCTTGCAGAGGATGTGCCCAGAGGATATGCCCAGCTCAGGGGATGTCAGAGTACCTTCATTATTAAGTGGCAGGGGAATCCACAAAGCAGCTTGTCCTTATGTTGAATCCTGTGTCCAGCCATCCCATCCTCTGGCAGGCAGGTCAAACTGTGCCAGGATCTGATGTCCTGTGCTGTGCCAGGCCTCTGGTCATCTGTAACCAGTAAAACTTTAGTCATTTCAACTTCAAGAAGGTTTCTGATGAACCTTTTCTGTTGTGTGGGTAGCCTCTCCATTTCCCCACCCCTTTAGTGCTGGGTCCTCAATCCTCAATCAAAGAAAAGATCTTCCCCAGATACAAGGCTACTTATGAAATGGTCATGATATTTCCATTAAACTCATTGGAAAAGCCTCTGCTTGGCAGTTAAAAGTATCAGTTGGTAGGTGATCTAAAAGACCTTGGCCTGAGACCTTGGAGAACCACTGCCAGTCTGAGAAGGCAACACTGATCTTGATGGACCAGGGGTCTGATTCAGGATTGTTATTGTTAGTTGCGAAGTCAGATTTCTTTGCTGCAGTCCCCATCTGCAGTGATCTTGGAGCCCAGGAAAATAAAATCTGCCACTACCTCCATTTCTTCCTCATCTATTTGCCAGGAATTGAGAGGGCCGGATGCCATGATCCTCGTTTTCTTGATGTTGAGTTTCAAGCCAACTTTTGTACTCTCCTCCTTCACCCGCATCAAGAGGCTCTTTAGTTCCTCTTCGCTTTCTGCCATTAGAGTGGTATCATCTGCATACCTGAGGTGGTTGATATTTCTCCGTGCAATCTTGATCACAATTTGTGACTCATCTAACCCCACCTTTCTCATTGGCATAAATCTTAGTTCTTTGGTTTTATTGTGATACCCTTTTAATAGAAATATCACTTATAATGGTCATAAATTGCCTTTACAGGGTATGTTTTACTAATACTACATCAAATTAGTCTTCAAAATAGTTTCTGAACACAGACTACATTTCTATCTTGATGTTAGAGCAGAGATTAGAGTACTTTCAGGTCATAATCTTTTCAGTAAACCAAATGTGAAAACCTCAGTATTTGTCAGTTGACCAGAACAAAGTTTGAGTCCAGTGGCACCTTTAAGATTAACAACAATTTATTCAAAAAGTGTGCATACACATGAAGGCTTATACCAAATGAATCTTTGTTGATCTTAAAGGTGCCACTGGACTCAAACTTTGTTCTGCTACTTCAGACCAACCTGGCTACCCTCCTGAATCTGTCAGTTTACCAGTTTAAGACTGATAAGCAACCTCAAAACTGGCCAGACTATCGGTACCGGTCTAACATATACTTCTGCTGAAAGCAAGCAAAATGTTCACTGCAGTGAAAAATAATGATTCTGGCCTAAGAAGATTTCCAGTACATAAAACCCAGTGTCTGGAATATAATATGTGAAGAAAGCCTAGCTGGTTAGCAACAACAGAAAAAGAATCAGTACAGGCAAGAAAGTAAATTACAGTAATCTGCTTCGACTGAAGTCTATTGTAGGTTGCCATTGTGCTCGATGGTTCCTGGTTCATGCCTTTTAAAACAATCAAATATATGCAATGTCTTTGACCTAGCAGGTATCAGGCTCATTTGCGGACAACTAGAAAACCTCTCTATCTCTCTTTTTTTTCCAGAAACAAGTTGCGAAAACACTATCTGGGGTCACTAATCTCTAGTTCAACCTAAAAGAGCACATATAAACCAAAGCTTATAGCCAGGTAAATGTACAAACAAACTGGTTGTCAAATGCCCAAAACAAACAATCTGAGAATGAAGAGAACACAGAAAAGAACAGAAGGGCTGTTGCCTTCAAAAATAGCAGTCAAGTTTTGTACGGTCATAAAACACTACTTATCTATACATTATTGTTGGCAGGATTGCACTGACACAGAAAAAGATATGCACACCCTGCCAACAACAAGCTTGCATCAGCTGAATTCTATCGAGGCTGGCTATGTCCCCTCTTCTTCCAGCTGGTATTTAGGCGATGCATGGCCAGGGGTGCTGAGACCTTGGACAGATGACAAAAGATGAGAGCCAAAGGATTTTTGGCCTGCAGCCTGAGACCTGTGGTGGTCTGTTTGGTGGATTGTACCTGCACAGATGTTTTTAGTGACTTCTGATACTAGTATTAGTTGTTTAACTACTTCTGTTTCTTGTATTTCTGTAATCCATTTGGGATTCCTCTGTGGAAAAAAGTGACAAAATATTTAAATGAATACATTACAAATATAGCAATGAACATCTCTCCTTTACTTAAGACAACTTACAATATGAAAAAATGTATAATAAAAACCAATAAAGGCATCAAAACCAAAACATAACCAAAACCAAAAAAGGCAGCATAAAATACATCCGACCCCAATTGCTTTAGATTATAACTGCCTTATCCTGAATCTTTAAGAAGTGGCAAGTTCTTAAAGAGATGGGAATACCAGAGCATCTTATCTGTCTCTTGAGAAACCTATATGCAGGTCAAGAAGCAACAGTGAGAACCAGGCATGGAATCACTGATTGGTTCAACATTGAGAAAGTAGTTTGGCAAGGCTGTATACTGTCGCCTTGCCTATTTAACTTGTATATGGAGCACATCATGAGAAAGGCAGGGTTAGATGAATCACAAATTGAGATTAAGATTGCAGGAAGAAATATCAACAACCTCAGATATGCAGATGATACCACTCTAATGGCAGAAAGTGAAGAGGAACTAAAGAGCCTGTTGATGTGGGTGGAGGAGGAGAGTGCAATAGATGGCTTGAAACTCAACATCAAGAAAACAAACATCATGGCATCCGGCCCTCTGAATTCCTGGCATATAGATGAGGAAGAAATGGAGGTGGTAACAGATTTTATTTTCCTGGGCTCCAAGATCACTGCAGATGGGGATTGCAGCAAAGAAATTAAAAAACGCTTGCTCCTGGGCAGGAAAGCTATGGCAAATCTAGACAGCATCCTAAAAAGCAGAGACATCACCCTGCCAAATAAAGTGCAGTTAGTCAAGGCTATGGTCTTCCCAGTTGCAATGTATGGCTCTGAAAGTTGGACCATAAGGAAGGCCGAGCGTCAAAGAATTGAGGCTTTTGGACTCTGGTGCTGGAGAAGACTCTTGCGAGTCCCTTGGACTGCAAGGCGAACAGATCGGTCAGTCCTAGAGGAGATCAGCCCTGCCTGCTCCTTAGAAGGCCAGATCCTGAAGATGAAACTCAAATACTTTGGCCACCTCATGAGAAGGAAGGACTCCCTGGAGAAGAGCCTAATGCTGGGAGCGATCGAGGGCAAAAGAAGAAGGGGACGACAGAGAATGAGGTGGATGGATGGAGTCACTGAAGCAGTAGGTGCAAACTTAAATGGACTCCGGGGAATGGTAGAGGACAGGAAGGCCTGGAGGATCATTGTCCATGGGGTTGTGATGGGTCGGACACGACTTCGCACCTAACAACAACATCAACAACAAAAGTTGGCTATGTGTTACACTTATCATGGTCCGGTCTGTATGTGGTCTACTGTGGTTACAATTTGACTTTGAAATACCAGAAAAATCCAAGGCTAAGCACAGCTTCCAGCATCTTTTCCAGTTTGGCTCATCAACCTTTCTGTTCATCTGGTATCTTGAAGCCTTCTTAAGAACTCCGTCTTATTACTGAAGCTGGAAGAACTTCTTATGCCTGTGACTTATCTTCCTTGGAAGAAAAAAGCCCAGCTGATTAGGCTGTGTCTTTCTCTTTCTTGAAATTCAAGAAAAGGCAAGGAATAAGCAAGCATTCCTGGCAGCTTTCTTTATCAGTAAAAAGATCCCTCTGTTCTTCCTTGACACAGCTGGACTAGGTAAAAAGAGTTCTGAGTAGAAACAGTAGCATACAGACAACTCTAAGGTACACTTTAGTTTTTGATTATTTATTTAAAATTTAAAATACTTATATCCTGCCCTTCCACAAAGCCTAAAGCAGCTTACAAATGCATGTAAAAGCATAGCAAAAACATGTACAATAATATACACTGAGCTACAACTGCAACACCTACAACATACATCACCACCAGCTGGCAGAAACATTTAATAGTAACTCCACCAAAAATCAGAAGAAATAGTTCAGCTTTGCCCCTTCTAGTATGAGAAAGAGAGCACATCTGGCAAGCTGTTCCAAAATGTTGCCACTGAAAATGAACAGGCTCTGGCTGCGGATGAATGGATCCCCCCCCAGGCACCTGATGATCTTACTTGGTACCTAGGATTGTATGAGGATAGGTGGCCGACTAGATATGTGGGTCCCAGGATAGGAGGGGAATTAATGATAACAACTAAAAGAATGATAGCTATCTGAACATTTTGAATTGGCTGGAAATAGTCAGAAATAATCAGAAGTTGCAACAGCAGATGTTACTCCAGCACTTAAACAGGGGTTAGGGAGACTTAATTTGAGGGACTTTGGTCACCATAGGTGCCTATACAGGCAATTTACATGATTTGACTTTTTATAAAGCTTAGGTTACGTAATGTAAAGAGAGATCCAGAAGGAATATTTGCCTGGGTGTTGTCATCAGTTATAGTTAGATGCTAAAGTAAATGACATCTATATAGTTCCAGCTGATGGCAACTACATGAAAACACCCTTTGGGAGGGAGTAGTTCCTTGTCATAGATAGAATCACCTTGGATCACATAGGTACCACTTCACACCTAAGTTGACCAATAATCACCAGTCATAGGAATTTGCTATCCATTATTTGATGGGACAAAGCAGTAACATAGTCTGCACATGGAATATATCCACACAAAGAAAAGTAGGATGAGAAGGATTTGTTAAGCTAGATCTAAAACTGTAGTGCATTTGAGGAAGTCCCAAAGTTAACTATATTCCCTTCTACCATTATTTCATGTTTCATTATGCTTACACAGAGAATTACCATCTGAAAAGTCACCATATAGTTTTTGTCAATAGTGCATAAAACAACATATTATTAAAAGCTAGTCATTGGTACTTGATGGTTTAAATATTTCTAAATAGAATATTCATTATAGTGTATTTTCAGAATGGTATAACACAAATTAAACGATTCATTAGGAACTAGCAAAATTACATTATTTGCTAGTATCTGCTAAAGCACTGAATAATGAATCAATAATAAATATCACAGAAAGTATAATTGTTTTGTATATTTAGGTTGGGAGGAAAATATTTATGAATGCCATTGCATGTAATCAGTATCAGTTTTCACAGCATTTAAATTTTGTGATGAATAAATTTGACCAAAGGGTCTTACACTGCCTTTTTACTACAGAAACTTCTCTTATTATCTTAACCTTAAAGGAAGGGATCCAATTTAAACTACTTGGTCATGGTGAACAATTAAACATTTGTAGATTAGTTTGTAGATTGGTAAGGAATTAGTTGTGATATTCCTGATTACAATTTCCAAAAAGCTATAATGTGAAGTTTGTCACAATGACTAGTTGCTCAGGGACAGTTGAGGTCAAGAATGGAAGGTCAAAGGCCATTTGAAGCATCCTGCCAATGGCAGCCAGATTTAACCCTTATTTGACAAAGCAGAAGGAACTGATGATCTGATGATCTAAAAGAATGATAGCTATCTGAACATTATATCTGGAAATTTCATTTGGATTGATCCAAACCATGGTTCCCAAACACATTACTTTGACAAGAAATTATATACGGATATCTGAATAATGTTGTTGTTTACAAGTAAGTTGTTTACTTGTAAAGTTGTAAACAGACCAAAAAGGAGAAAGAACAGGCTAATAACTGTTGTTATTGTCCAGGGCGGGGGGAGACCTCTTTTGCACACACAGTTTAGAGATTGTAATTAAAATGCTGTTGTTCAACCGCTTATCCAAATCTGTGCTCCCTTAGTTAATTACTCTCTGCATTCTGGTTAAAATGGTCACTCATAAGAACAAAGTAAGTTGATTAAGGCAGATAACAAAAGACATATATGCTTTGAAATATCATTTGAGTGTGTACAATTTGGACTGGTAAGAAAATTGACAAGCAGATACACTTATGAAATAACAGGTTTTCTTCAATACACTTGAACAAAGTGGCACCTTCAAAGCCAACAAAATGTCCATCACCTGGTACTGGATTCAAACATTCTACTACTACTTCAGATCAACATGATGACCTACCTGAAGTTATCTTCAGTACTCTTGTTTTGCCTTGTCATGTATTTGGAGAAAAACTTGAATTTTCCATGGAGTTAAAATAACTTCACATATGTGAATGTTATAGTTATTTTCATGTTCAGAAATAAAATGTGTACATTACGATAATATTAAAATATGTGCAACATTTTAAAATATGATACATTTATATTAAAAAGCATCTATATAACATCATGAAGAAAACAACCCAAAATAAAGGCTCATAAGAATCAATAATGTAAATTAAATATATCTAATTTTCAAAAACCTGTAGATAATTTTTTTTTTTTGTAATTGGGAGAGCATACAGACAAAAAGACCTTGGTACTCAGTGCTGATCAATACCACTACAAAAACAAACAAACAAACAAACAAAAAAAACCTTTATCAGCTCTTCTTCCTGTAAAGGCCAGTCTTGCCTCAGAGTTACTTGGTACATGGGGCAGGGTCTTTCTGTCTGGTATCTTGGAAATAAATAAGTTGCTGCAATTCATTTTGTTAAAATAGCTTGTGAAAATATGGAATATTCTGCTTAGTGCCTACAGACTCAGATCTTGGAAGCTAAGCAGCATTGGGACTGAGTAGTAATTGGATGGGACACCACCTAAAAATACCAGGATTGGTACCATTACTTACACTAACCAATACTGAACTGTAGGAACACAGAAAGCTGTGGAGCATACATACAGCTTTGCAGCACCATATAGGCAGCGACGTGGAGTGGCACTGCCAGTACGGAATCGGTCTTAGAGGTCTTCAAAGTCAGCCTAGGTCTTCACCATCCTGAATAATTTTGGGTCATCCACAAACTCGGCCACTATGCTAGGGATGAGCAAAAACTGTGTCAGGAACCTCAGGCCAAACTTGGGCCATTTGGGAGCTTGGGAACCAATGCTTGGGGAAGGCTCCTCCTCTGAACATTTACCAGACTTTAGGATGTTTTGGGTCAGCCATTTAAACCAAACAGCTGAGTGAGGCAGGACTTCCCTTTGCAAAAGCCATGCTGATTTCCCCTCAGTAGGCTTTGCTCCTCTATATGTGTAACAATTCTATTTATGATTACAGTTTCTTCTCATTAAGAGCCATTAGACTGACTGGGCTGTAATTTCGTAGTTCCCCTCTAGATCCCACCTTAAAAACTGGTGTCACATTTGCTACTCTCCAGTCTTCTGGTACAATGACTGAATTTAGTGATAGGATGTAGATCAACAATCTCACATCTAAGTTCCTTAAGAACTTTTGGGTGTATGCAATCAAGATCTAGAGACTTTTCAGTTTATAATTTCCCCAGTAGGTCTAGAAATTAATTTCTGGTCACCTCAATGTGACTCAGTTCCTCAGACTGCCTTCTTGAAAATACGGGCTATATATGGGTATGTGTCCCACACTTTTCACTATGAACACAGAAGCATTGAACTTCTTCACCATCTTCCTCTAGTAATCCCTTTATTCCCATTGCTTCTCTGTCTGATTTCCTGTTCCAGATTTTTTAAAACTGTTAATTGTTTGTCAGGTTGCTTTTAGCAACCCACTCCTTACAATCTCTTTTTGCATGTCTGACCCATTATGCACGGGGGGAATAACGCACATTCGGGGTGGAATGGCGGCGACTAAAATCACCGATAATGCACTGAGCTGGCTGCAACCGGCCGCAGCTTCGGTGCATGCTACCGAAAAAGCCGCGTCAGCGAAACGTGGAAGAAAGCGCAGCTTCCGGGTGACCGGGGCGCAACCAGAAGTGGCGCCGGGATCGCCGCGTGCATAATCGGTTACTCTGGGTTTTGCCGCCATCACGCCCCCTCCTGTGCATAACCAGTGTGCTTCGCGTCTTCTCCCTCCGCATTTTCCATGTGACCCATTTCAGCGGTCGTGCATAATGGGCCTAAGAATTGATTTAAGTTTCTTTGGCCAGAATCTTAGTCCCTCCTGGTCAAATAATTGGTACAGACCTTCCACTTTTTAAAAATAAGCTTATTTTGTATAGCTTCCTTGACTTGCATTGTTAACCACACAGGTCTTTGTTGAGACTTGGCAGTACCTTTCCCAACCTGAGAAATGCATTCTATTTAGGCTTCAATTAATGTGATTTTAAATAGCTTCCAAATATCCTCTAGGCAGGGATTTGACTCTCCTGTATTTCTCCTTCAGCTTTCTCAAAGGTTATATCCCCAGTTCCTGTCTGGTTCTTTAAACATGTTGAAAAACCTAGATTCCTCTCCCCACCCTGGGTGTTATAAGGGGAAATGTAACACATCATTGCTTTCCTTACTGCCTTTCTTTCCACTGTAGTGTGGCCTTGCCATTTATCCAAACAAAATAGAATGGTAACATACTTCAGGGCTGTGCTCTTCTATCACTCCATTGTCATTCAGCAAAGGTGACCAAAGAGAGAAGTTCTTGGTGCATAAACTCACAGTCTCCATCTGTTATCAGCTTTCTTGGCTGATTTTATCTGTTGCAGAGTGATTGAAAGTAATTTGTTTTGGTTGAAAGTAATTTGTTTTGGGAAGTAATTAGATTATCTCATTGGGAGTTTCCTACATGGCGACCCAGAGGTTTTCTGTGGCCTGTGGCTTATTAATATCAATTACTATAGTGGCCTTTATCAAAGAAAAGCTTGCACTTTGCAGAGTAAGGAATATTATTTTTGTTCCTGTCAAGAGAACATAAACCTCCTAATGTTAGGCAATAATTTGAGGATTGAATATACATGATTCCACTGAGACTAAGCCTCCACGCCCCCACCTGAGGGAACACATAGCAATTGGGCAGTAAGTTGTAGATTTTGGTTGGTTTGAAACAATACAGAAAAGGGCAATAGCATGAATGCAATGTGTCGCCTCATAACTCCAATTGCTACATGCAGCTAACGAGACAGTCATGAACACTCTGAAGTAGCAATGTTACTAAGCCGACA